>NW_027150831.1:0-628302 GCF_020186115.1 Histomonas meleagridis
GTGAGTATAGCATAAGTTATTGTTCCGCTTCCAGTTGTTTTAATATTACTTTTAACTGATTCATTAATATTTCGGAAACATAGATCACATAAGTAATCTCTTTCAACGACACTTTTTGCTGCTAATAAGGTTTCTCTATCACATACAGGTGCAATAATCAAATTTTGATAACTAGGCATTAATTCTATTGATAATTTACCAGCCCAATTAGGATAATATCTAATATTAAATAATAATAAGATATAACTTAATGGAATTATTGAAGAAATCTTTACAACAATATTATTGCTGACAATTATTACTGAAAGATCACAATAAACACCAGGAATCAAAGGATCATGATTTCTAATATTATCTATTGTAGCAAAACAATCATTTCCAGCCTTAGCTTTATCAGATAAACTATTATAAAACATAAACCATCCATATCTTGTATTATGAATATCTTGTATTTTATCAGTATTACTATAAATTCTATACTGATCAATAGCATCACAAATACATTTATATTCAATATAATATTTTTTAAAAGCTGAATTGCTTTGAGAAGGAACGTTAATAGTAATTTCTTGTTCTAGAGTAATATATGAATTATCTAAATCAAATATTTGGAAACGATCTGTATATATATCAACGTAGGAAGTATCTTTTTCATTTATTTTTCCAACATTCTCCGTAAGATGTTGCTGTAGAATACTTATATTTTCCAGAAATAATTTATGATAGCTTAAGTGCTTTATCAACTGCATTATACCAGTATTCTAAATTTCCGCTAATGACATCTATTACATTAGGTTGTTGATTTTGAGGTGCAAACACATATATAAGATAAAAAAGTGAATTATTTCATAAATTGTTATAAAGTTGGATTAAGCCCTTGTAAATAATATATTATATGACATCCATTATGAGATATATTAAAATACTATAATCAGAATTAAGATTATTAATTTTCTTTTATCAAATAACATTTTCTTGAATGCTTCCTTGTTATTAATTTGCTTCTTCTTCACCAATTTCATTAATATCATCTTTTAATGATGTTAATTGATACTCTATTTTTAGTTCATTATTATCTTTTAGATATTCACTTCTTTTTTGCATTCTATCTATTGTCATTCTTTTTGAATTATTCTGATGTCTAACTTTGACTAATTCAAATAATCCTGTTCCACCAACATATCTTTTTTTTCAGATTATGTTATTTTTTTTTATTATCTAATTCTATATTCTTCGATTTTAATTCATTAATCTGTCTTTTTATACCACTTTGTTCAATAGCAGCTTGTAGATTCTGTATATTCATTTCCATTTCATTAATAGATGCTAGAAGAAAAATTCGAATTTTGCTGTCGCTTATCTTCTATGAAATAAGATTGCTAGAGAAATTAATGGTTCTTTAAAACAATTTATTGATAAATATCATCCTATTAAATTAACTTCTGATGAAGAACCAGGTTTTGTAGAAAAGAATAATATGAAATTATTATATGATTATAATGTTAGTGTTCATATAATTACTGTTAAAAACCATAGTAGTTTAGGTATAATAGATAGATTTATTATAACTATACGTGATATAAATACTCTTACAGGAAACAGTAAACATGAATTTTTTAATGAAAAGTATACATATATAACACTCAAAAGAATGAATAGATCTATCAATATATATAATAATTGTTATTATACTTCAATAATAATGACTCCAAAAGAAATGTTCGAAAATTCTAAATTAAAGAAAGAATATATATTCAAATCAGTGAAAACTAAGAAAGAACAATCAAAATCAAAGGATTTAATACTCTTGATAAATTTTTTTGTAAGATATGTATCACCACGAGATGATATATTTAATAAAAAAAATATCGTATTAGTAGAGAAGCACTAAAAATAGATTAACGTGAAGGTTATATGTCGACACTAATTGCCAGAGATGGTAATGTAATAATTGAACCTCGTTTTCAATTAATTTTTGTTGGATCATCTCTTCCTGATAATATTAAATGGGCTTATACGATACATTATAAATGGAATGGCGTTATTACAAAAATATCTAATTATAATAAAAGTAAAAATCGTTATAAAGTTTTTTCAAAGTTCCATCAGTAGAACCTTTTACTACTGATTACATACCTGTCGATTATTTATCACGAGCATATAGACCTGGTGATAAGAGTAATCTCGATAGAGAATATTTTGGGGAGAAATAATGAATGTGAATTAATTTGTTAATACATCTATTATGATGACTTCTTAATGATAACTTCTTTAATATGATTACTTCTTTATTATATTTCTTATTTATTATAATTACTTTATTATCATATATACTTTTTTATCATATTTATTATTTATACATGATGTTTCGTTGTAATACAAGTAATACATTATGAACTTCATTATAAATTCACTTTCAATAGCAGTTTATTTTTACATAACATTACATTACACATTACATATGTTAATAATATATTATTTAACAATAAACAATGAATTAACGGCCTCTACGAGGCCTATTAAAAGATATTTTTTAAAAAGTAATATTTGCACAGGGCCCTGAGGCGAAACCGTAAGGGGGGCCTGTAGATGTTCTGTGTGTGTGTACGAATACCATTATCATAATTCTTATTATTATTCAATATGAGATATTATCCCAACTGGGCTGGAAAATTATCAATAGTATTAATGCCTAGTAATCAAAATTTGGTTATAGTTTCGATTGTTGATATGTCTAAAGTTCCAGCTACAGTTTTAGAAAATGATTATAATATAGATTTTGGTTTCAGAAATATTAATGAAACTGTTAATAAAATCTTATAGGGTGTTCGGTTATTTCGCGCAATTTTTATGAATATGAGATTTTAATTAAAATTAGTAGTGATTTATTATTAATCATCGATGAAATAGGATCCATCATGTTCGAAAACCCATTTGCAACGATTTGCCCATTCATCAAAAACTTTCACTTACATTTCGTGTGGAATCGCTTGAACAATTTCATTGATTGCTTCATAAAGTTCAAATCTTATCTTAAATCTTTGACCTCTGAGTTTTTCTATTACGTAGCCAAAAAAGAAGAAATCAGATGGTGCAACATCAGGTAAAAACGGGGGATGAGGTGCTCTCTTGAAGCAGGTATTTTGGATTTTGTTTTGGTCATGTTTGAGTTGTGCACACTTGCATTGTCAATATGCAACCATATCTTTTTGCGGCCGGAATTAGGCCAAATATTGTTTTTTTTTTCATGCAATGGAATTATAATATTATCAATAAAATAATTATTATCCATTGTTGTGTTTTTTGGGAGTTCATCTATTATAATATATATTCCCCAAACTCCCCAAACAATTGTAATCATCATTTTTTCACGACAAATGAGTTCGGACTCAAAAAGTGGATGAGTTTCACTATCTATTGTCCATGCTCCTCTTGGTGCATAATTATAAAGGAACCATGACTCATCCCCAGTTATCAAATCACGATAAGAATTCTTCTTACTCTTAATGATAACTTGATAAAGCTTTTGGCATAAACGGATCATTTTCACTTTCTGATCGTCAGATAAAATGTGCGGAACCCACCTTGTATAACGAAATACTAAACCAAGGTAATCTGTCATATAATGATAGACAGTAGAAATTGGAGCATTTAGAGTGTGCGCAATGCTTCGGACAAAAGAAAATCGATTTTTATGGTGTTCTGCTTGAATACGGAACAAAAGTTATTCATCTATAGGTCTACCAGGTCTATATGGTTTCTCATCAACTCTAAAATTTAATTTGACCATTCTGATCCATTTATACATTGCTGAGTCCTTTAACGCACTCTCGCCGAACTTCTTGTTTAATTTTTTTCTTATTTTCTTTGTCCAGAGCCCTTTTTTAACGAGTTCTTCAATGAAAAGAAGCTGTTCCATATGCTTAACGTACCATTTTTAACATACAAAAAAATATTGTTATGGTTAAATTTCAATTTCTTAATGGATAATTTCAACATTAACCATATCAGTAAAAAGCTATTTAAAAATACTTTTAAATTTTATATAGTGTTTAGTGATTTAATATTTATATATTTTTTTTGCACGAATTAACCGAACACCCTATAATAAAACAACAATCGTTATATCACAAACATTCAAATGTAATACTCAAACTACCAAGATGTTAAGATTAAGCTAGCAGAATATATGTTAAAAATAGATATATTTAATGCATTAGCCGTTAAATATGTGATAACACCATTACTATTTCCAATACATATATGTGAAATGAGAGATTTCACACAACCATTATCGAAAAATACTGATTTAGATACTGCTGCTACGATAGGTGTTAGACATCGTGATATATTGTTCAGAGTATGTAGAATAAATCAATATAGTAGAACATGCTTTATTCCACAACTTGAATATCGATTTAATATTGATGTAAAATGTATCCAAGAGAATAATATGAAACTATCATTGATTCTAAACATCTGAATACATTAGATGCATTAAATTTAAATGGTAGTTTATTAAGTAGTATAAATAATGATATTAAAAACTTCATTACAACCATATTATTTTTGATATGTATATGATGATGATAGTTCGACAATAACAAAACAACAAGTTTGGCATGGTAAAGATAATAGTAATTTCTTAGTTGGTTTACCATTTGCTGAGGGTGAATATTTTCAAGGTGGTATATCTACAACTGGCACTGTTCAAAAAGAATTACATGGTAATAGAATACCCAGTAGTAAAGGTACTAGCAGGCATTTTGAATATGGATTTCATATCACCAGTTGGCATATATTTCGAAGATGCTATATTAAAAATTCGTTCAATGAAGCCAGATGGTAGATCACAAATAGAAATTACAAGCATTAGCGTTGTGTTTAGATATTATTGAAAATAATCCATAAATAGTGAATAAATATATTATTGCTGATGAAAATGAATTAATAAAATTAATACAATTTATAACAGATACTAATAATATAGAATTATTAAAAGCAGATACTGATAGTTATTGTTGTAAAAGTAATACTTATGATTATGTTAGTAAAATATATGTTAAAAAAAATGAAACTTATAATTAAAAATATACCTATCCAGATGTCATAGAATTTCTTGATAAACGGCATATCATTTAAGATTTGTAAAATCTACAAGGTTAACATATAAACATTAATTTTATATAAAATATTAATATATTATTTTTATATTTTTATTGTTAAATAAAATAATAAATTTTACAATGATATATATTTTATTATTATCAACAATATACATAATAAATTATACATTGGAAACATTATGTTATATTCATTATTGTGAAGGCAAAAAACCTGTAAATATCAAAATTAATAATGTTGATCATTCTGATTATAATGTTAGTGATAATGATGCCGCTGGCAATAGTCCGCTTATGAATGAAATGAATAATGATATACCAAAAATATGTAGAAATTTGTATTGTTAAAAAAACACTGTATTAACATATATTTTTATCGTAATATTGTGTGTATTTCGAAAGAACGATGTTTTTGGTTATTTTTATCGTAATATTATTGTGTGCAGGATGTGCATTATTAGAATGGGGGTTTGAAATTTCATTAAAATACTTTGTTTTAGCTTTTAGCTTTTTTCCCAATAATTTGATGTGAATTTTTATGTCAACAAAAAAGTGTGTCAAAGCTTTGTGGAATAAGATATGTTTATATGTGTGATTTGTATATAAGTTTTGTTGTAAATTATATGTTTGATTTACAAAATGCTTAACAAAATTTTTCGTTTTAGCAATCTATATATTGCTTGCTTGCGAAACACACCACAAAGAAATGGTGCTACGAAGTAGCACAAATGGAATTGTGCTGTGTGTGTGTCATATATGTAAAACACGACCATTATCATTCGAAATTTTCGAACCCCACGAGTGAAGTCCATGTTAATGTTTAGTTAATTTTTCATTCAAAAAGTTCTGCATTTTTTAGCGATTTTCCGAATAATTTTAATCATTTAAAATCACTCTTTTACATTCATTCATTATATTATTTAAAAGTGTCTTATTAATTATTGAGTTCACCAACTTTAAATGTGTTTTTAAATATTGAAACAATATGTTTTAAGGTTAAATTGAAAAACTTCAATTAAACATCAAGTTTTTTATATGTTAACCGTGTGATTTTCAACTTTTGTATTGACCGATGTTTATTAGCAAAGGTCTTCAACTATGTTAGGTCTTAAAACATGAAAATCCTTCATTTACTGCTCATTTCGAACATTGTGAAGCAATTTAGAACGATGTAATCCCAGGAATTCCATTTTATACCACTATAAAATATCAAATATGAAAAAATCATAAACAAAGAAGGACACACTCATGCACACAATGTCTAAGATCCAATCTTCCAAATTAATAACGAAAATTTTGCTATATTTAATAAGAATTTTACTTTCTTCAAAACCTGTATGTTTTTTTAATTTTCTTGACTGGCAATAAGTTCGCATTAGTAATGCTTCAAGTTTTAAAGGATAAAATCAAATTCCAAGCTGGGAATCATCATGTTTTACAAATACACAAATTAAATCCTTTATACCCAGAATCTTTGTTGAAAACAACACAACAACCAATGTTGAATAGGTGTTATGGCAATATATCTTTGGTCCAGTCGAAATTTTATGCTTTTTCATTGATGCACTTCAAAACGACAAAACAGACCAACCAATTAAATTCAATATTTGAACATGTTCATTTAACCGTCTTTTTTCAATGAAATTTCTGTTTGTAAAAACGAAATTTCAAATTTTCTTCAGCACAACACAGAATGTTTTCGAGCAACTATGAATTGAAAAGAAAAGATAAGAAAATACAAAAAAAAATTATATTTAAAATATAATGAAATTTTTAAATAACAGTGACGGAATTTATGAAATTCCAAAGAATTTATTTACAGAATAGTCATCAGTTATTTATATTAATTTTAGTATAATTATATGTCAAGCATATGGAACAGTGTGTTTCCAATTTTTTTTTAACTAGAAACGATTATCTTTAGAGAAAATGGTATAACAATTGGCAGTTTAGCATTTTCATCATGTTTATTAATCAAAAGCATTACAAACTCAATTTTAACAATTAACAGTTATGCATATTTATCATGTTTGAATTTAAAAATATTAACACATGGGAACGGAATAACAAGTATTGGACATTCAGAATTTGTTATTAACTTGAATGCATTTATTATTATGGGAACAATGAACCAAATAATCTTTTTTAATGTAACAACAACAGTTATCACATATTCAACATATGAAAGCACGAAATTTGGAATTTTAAATGTTAACAAATCATATGATGATGAATGAAACTGCAAACCATTTACTACATTGTCATTTTCAGCATTATATACACTCAGTTGAAGTAATCCATTTTAAAACAAACGCATTTATTTACTATATGCGTTCACTCGCCAGTGTTATGAAAAAATTTTTTCCCTATATTGCCAATACCACCATTGTTTTGTATGTTTCCAATAATTATCAATTTACATTGGTAATTTTTTTTGAAAACATTAATGTTAACACATTGCTAAGGCTAGAAAAAAAATTAAAAAAATTTCATCTTGGATAAAGAATGGATGTAAAAATGTGAACAACATGTTATTCAAATTACTTTTTTGAACCATTGTTCGACTAGATCCAAAGCAATATCCGTGTATCGAAATTATAAAATACAACATCCATTTTGGTGCAGTTTAACTATTTGTACACTTTTCGATCGGTTTTGATGTTATCATGTTCAAAAAGTGAAACCGATACAACAGATTTTTACAGTTGTAAAGAAATGACGATTAAACCGCCATAATCAAGACAAAATTGTGTCTTTTTTACGAACCTGAATTTCAATTGTTACGATTATTTGCAATTGAAGCAAGCTATTAGCCGTTTTTCTGTTTTTCAATACCTAAGAACCAAATGAGACCAAACAAAAATCATCGCTACAACAACAAATGTTTGTTTTTAATACAAAGGAACAACCACCTATTCATCATTGGATTAATATTGGTCAATTTTTTATACGCATTTATTGCAAACATATTTTATGAACCAAATCCAAACGTAGTATTAAGAACTGCAGGCAATTTGGACATTGACGTAGTTTATACCTGGGTTAATGGCACTGATCCTCATTGGCAACATATTAAATCCCTAAAAGAAAAGGAGTATAATGTAACAATCAAAAAAAATGTTAATGCAGGTCGTTTCATCGACTTTGAAGAAATAAGGTATTCTCTTCGTAGTGTTTTCAAGAATATTCCATGGGTTCACAAGGTATATATAATCACCGACAACCAAACCATTTCATATCTTTCTGAAGATCCTCGGATTGTTTATGTCGACCACAGGACCATCTTCCCCCCAGATGCCTTGCCAACGTACAATTCTAATGCAATAGAATTCTGCATCATGAACATCCCTGGTTTATCAAATCAATTTCTTTATGCGAATGATGATTTCTTTTTTGCGCGGCCCAGCACCAAAGACGTTTTCTTTGAACCTAATGGTAATCCAAAGATACCGACTCACAAATCTAAATGGCCAAATGCCACCAAAAGTTTCAAAGAGATGTCAAAGTCCAAATATCGCGACAATTTTGGTGCTCAACAATACAATACTGTTCTCAAGCGGACAGCGTCCGTTTTTGAAACAAAGATTGGGCGTGATGCACATGGCTCAGCGCCGCATAGCATATTCCCATGTTCGTTGAAGCTTTGTCGTAAGGCATATGAAATCTTTGGAAAAGAAATTGATGAAGTACGACATCATCATTTTCGTTCATATACTGATATGCTTTTCCAACTGCTGATGGTATTTACATGTGATCTAGATCCTTCGTTATGTACAAAAACTTCCCCGTCCGGTTATGCAAGATTCTTGCAATTACACGGAAAGAAAGAAAATTCACCATTCAAAGATTTCGATCCTTCAAAGGTCGTAACTTTTTGCGTTAACTCAGACTCGGCGACAACAGACGAATTAAGACTGATTGCTAAAGAATGGTTAGAAAATTGGATGAATGAGCCTTTAAGCATCGAAAAAGATCGAAAGAAATAATAAATCAAATAGAGAAAAATGCCATTAAAACGAAAGAAATAAACATTTTAGAATTTTTTTATCATTCAAGTTTTGAATAAAAAACAAAGTTCAGCAGTTGTTTCTATAAATATGACATAGCTTTTTGAGTACAATTTAATTGTTTCGACAATGGAAATTGAAATATGAAATGTTAACAAAACTACAAGCCATTATGTAGAAATAAATAATTAATATATGATGAATACTTTACGAGAGATTACAAAGATGTAATGTTAAAAAGCATCATTTCTCATAAATAAAACTTTTAATAGGCCCTGGGCAAAAAAAATATCCCAAATTAGCAACATTACTATATTACTTCATGTTTTTTTCAAATCTTTTGGTATCGATTTAACAGTCTGAACACAAAATTAGTTGAGAGGCTTTAAAAGTAGAATATCATAAAGGACATATGTATACACTAATCACTAGAGATGGCAATGTAATGATTAAACCTCGATATCAATTAATTTAAATAGAAATAACTCACTTAGAAAATATTAAATGAGTTTATACTATACTAGGCAGATAGAATGGCGTTATAACAATAATATTAAATTATGATAATACGAATAATAGAAAGAATTCTTATAAGTGATTCAAATATAGTATCATTTAATATAAAGAGTTCTATAGATAAGCATTTTAACTTATCGTTGTTAGGCGTTCAAATATTAAGCATGTCGACACGTATAATGAACGAAGTGATGTGCTTAGCATATGACATTGGCTGTAAAATCTTTTATCAAGATACAGACTCAATGCATATTGTAAAATCGGATTTACCTAAATTAGAAACAGCCTTCGAGGCTAAATATATTAGAAAATTAATAGGTAATAATTTAGGGCAATTTAATCCCGATTTCACAAGTGACGATGGAAGAAGCGATGTCAACTGTTCAGTTGAAAGCTACTTCATCATGAAGAAAATCTATATAGACAAATTATTATATAATGATGGCAATATAGGTTTTATGTCTAGGGCAAATAACATATTAACCGATACTAGATATATACATGCACTACATCTACATCTTACAGTTATGAAGATCATGAACCTGGATATCTAAAGCATGTACTTGGTTGTTATTCAATATTTGAAGAAAAAGCGAAAATATGTGAAAAAATCAAACATTTCAAATTAAACCTTTATATATCGAGTAATGACGTGATTTTATTTTTAATGTATTAATATGAGAGTGATATTTTTTTACATAAATTCTCATGTATCAGCATTATTTAAATTGTTAAGAATAAGAAATTTTTGTTTAAATATAAGGTGTGATTTTTTTCTGCAATGTTAAAATTAATATGAATTGAGCTGCATGATCATCAAAAATTAAACGTGTTATTAAAAGATGAAGACAAACTCCTTTTCGATTTTTCATTATTTCGGATAAATTCATTTATAAATATAATTTAAATCTAATTATATTGATACATGCAAGTAGGTAATATTGAATTTTATGTCTTATTAAAATATATTGACATAATCCAAAGATATTATCATTTTTGGTTTTGTTATAACAATTAGCGGTTACGTGACACACTCTTATTTCTTCTTATCGTTTTCCGACCAATTAATGATAGAAATTAACCGAAGCAAAAATAAGCACTTCAAAAAGAATCACAAATTAATTAAAAAAAATAGCAGTTGAATATAAATAAAAATATAAATATAAATAGAAGACTAATAATATTTTAATTTTTGCTTGGTCACATTAAAAATCTATTGACCAATTTTTTTTTGGCCAAATATTTCTTAAAAAAATAAATAATTTTTTCTTAAAAATTAAAAAATGAACATTTCTAGACAACAATCTGTTATAAAACAAAATCATTTATTTTTAATTTTAAGCAATTATGTTATCATCAAAATGAAAAGATATTTGAAAAATATATATCTGATCATATTATTTTTTATCTATAACTTTACAATACAAAATTTCTGATATTATTGATGACTCAGTAAATATAAATACATCAAATTATACATTTGAGGATTTCATCAAAAAAACGTTACTTAAAATATGAATTTGCAAAATCACTGTCAGACTTACGCGGAGTATTTGGATTTTGTTAAGGAAGAGTATACATTAAAGAAATCAAAAATAAACAGAGTTTTATGAGGGAAATGTCAATGACAAAAATTCATGATGAGTTATGCTTTACAAACCGTTTAAGAATAATACTCAAATCACTCTTTTAAAGATCGTATCAAAATACTCAGACTATTTCTTATATGATGATGTGATATTTGCGGCAAGACACAAAGAATTCGACGTAAACAGAACAATTAATATATTCTAAGATTTAAAATATAAAAATCAACATCAAATGATTTTCCTAAACTTCAGCCATTATTAATTCATATTAAAAATATTGTTTGCAATCACGACGAAGACAAATATGATTGTTTTATGAAATGGCGGTCTTGTATTTTGCGAAGTATAACAGTAAAGAATGGCACAATGCCAATAATTTATGGAGCTCAAGGCTCAGGAATAAGTCTGCCTATTGAATTATTTTGTGATATTCTAGGTAATTATGCATTAAGAAATTGTGATTACCTAGACAAAGTATTTGGTAAGTTTAACGGTTTGATTGACCGAAATTTAGTAATAGTCATTAACGAACCTCCATAAGCTACAGAGAAATTCAAATATTTGTGAAAAATAAAATCAAAGCTTACGCTATTAAAGAAACAAAAGGAATTGATCAAATTGAGATTGAATCCTGGGGGAAATGTATCTTAACTTCTAATAATCCTAATCCTATACAAGAAGAAAAAGGTGATAGACGTTTGATTTACTTTGAAGTTAATAATTCTAAATGTGGAGACGAAGAATATTTTGATGGTTTGTGTAAGGAATTCCAGCCAATTAAACAAGGTGATTACGTGCAAGAATATATGTAATTACTTTTACATTACATGAAAACACAAGTTGATGTTTCTGAAATAATCCCGAAGCATTAAAACCAAAGGAACAAATATCTAACCTTTACACAATAATTGAATATAAAGCTTATGAAGAATCGTTTAATGAGGAAGAAGAATCAGAGGAACGGACGAAGTCTCTGAGCTCTTCGAGCAAAGAAGAAAAACCAGTAAATTAAGAAGTTCTTGATGTGTAGAGTTTTTTTTTTTGTCAAATAACTTATAAAAATATTTGAAATATATAACTTATGTATAATTTAAACATAGCCACAAATTATTTTGAATTTTGCGTAATAAATCTTGACTTGTTTATTATATATATCTCTACACAAAACGAAAGCAGAACCGCGCTTATCATAACAGATTGTTAATTTTCTAAATTTAATATCGTTCCAAAAGTATAACACATTTGATTCGTCGTCGTAGTAATAATCCTCAAATTGATGAGCTGCATACTCTCTAACTTCGACTGAATCCTCATTAATTTCATCATAAAATTCAAAATCCTTCCTGTATGATACACGATTATTTGATTTTCAGACGCCGAAACACAACGGAGATTATTAATGTTATTATTAGTTTTATTATGATATGTGATCTATTTGTGTTATATTGTTTTTTCTTCTTACTTGATTCGGAAATTCGGAAAATATTTCATAATCTTTATCTACAACACAATCGATCCAACTCATATTTTTATAGAAATTAAAAAAATAAATTTTTTAAAAAATGAACTTAATTTTCTGATTATGTGAAATCATCCGAAAAATGCAAGTTTACGTGAGTTGCTGTGGGTCCTGCAAAAATGCAGTACCTATGAATATGTCGAAGAAATAAAAAGCCATGAAACATTAACGTACAAAAATATTTCTTCATTCATCTGAATAATATATGAATGTGTTGAATGATGCAATACTAAGAAGCAAATGTATTTCGGAAGAGTTTGTCGTTAAATCTATGTAGATTTTAGTGATTTGTCGTTAATCCTAAGTAGATTTTAGTGATTTGTCGTTAATCCTAAGTAGATTTTAGTGATTTGTCGTTAATCCTAAGTAGATTTTAGTGTTTGGGCTTAAAGTTGTTATCAAATGATGTTTTTATCGAAAAAGTATAATTAAAATTTCAAAAGTGATTTTTAACAAAAAAATTCACCCTCAACGAAACGGAGGAAATGAGCATTTTTTGTATTATTTAACGCAAATATTGCAAGTTTGCAGCAGTTACTGAAAGATTAACTTTTTTTGTTTTTTTAACCCTTGAATCAATTAACGTGTAACACTAACGGAAGAAGTTGATTTTACGTGTTTATTCTTATTCATTGACATATAACACTAACGGAAGAAGTTGATTTTAGAAACAAGTATTTTTCAGTTGAATGACAAGAAAATTGATTATCAGTAATTGAGTCATAGTTGAATCTTCATTTAGATTCAAAAATAAATACAATCACTCTTGATAAGAATATAGTGATAAAACAGAAACAACTAACGTAAATACAATCACTTTTGATAAAAATCAAATGATAAAACATATAACATCATTCATTTAACGACAAACTAACTAACTAAAAAAAGTTATTGGCTAAAGGAAATCCGGAAGAGATGATTGAGTTATTCTTATTTAATGATATGAGCCGATTATTGCAAGTTTACGTGATCTATTGATTTCTCATAAATACATCTTCCGTTAATCCTATGTCGAATATATATTTTTCATATTATTTTTTGTTTGCAACCTACCAACTTAACTTAACCTTATTAAAAATTCGAGAAAGCCTTATTGTAAAAGTCAGTATATTTTCGAGGTTGGATTTTAACTTGATGATTTGACTTGAATATTGCAAGTTTGCGGGAGCTACTGAATGAAAGCGTTAACGAACAAGTAGATTTTACACAAAACATATATACTAGCTGATAACTTAATATACCAGGTAATTACCAGGTAAAATTGCGATTAGCTAAAGGAAATTCAAAATTGTTCTGTGAATTATTCCAATTTAATGATTTGACGTGAATATTGCAAGTTTACGTGAGATATTGATTGATTAACAAACGGAGACATAAATTTAGAAACAAGAATTTTTATGTATAAATGATTCAAAAATTGATTTTCAGTAATTATATAAACATTAATTGAAAGTTGTTGCATTCGACGAATGAGAGCATTAACCCCTCAAAAATACTTCTTCATTCATACGAATAGTTAATGAATATGTCGAGTGATACAATAATAATTGAGCGCCAAGTAAACCAAAACACAATTGCAAGTTGTTTGATGTATAGTATTATTGCAATATCTCTGAATTACGTACGACCTGAAGATATGTTGTTGTTTGATCCGAAAAGTAAATTTTCAAAGTTAAAAATTAATTATAGCACGAAAAATAAAGAACATAAAAAATTGAGTGTACGATTGATAAGTAATTATTCGCATAATACCAAAAACAAAAGCTTAAATTCTTTTGAATCATATGATAAAAAAAATGATTTATCAGATGCTTTATTTCAAGCGTTAGTACTTATTGCTGAAAAGAATGAAATGGAAAATAATGAAAAGAACGAAAAGAAAAATAATGAATCGGATAAAAGAGAGAGTAAAGTTTCATTAAATGAACCGCGATTGCTTCTCACGAATTACTTGTAATTTTTCAGTATTGATTTCTTTATTGTATCATTCGTCGAATGCAACAACTTTTAATTAATGTTTATATAATTACTGAAAATCAATTTTTGAATCATTTATACATAAAAATTCTTGTTTCTAAATTTATGTCTCCGTTTGTTAATCAATCAATATCTCACGTAAACTTGCAATATTCACGTCAAATCATTAAATTGGAATAATTCACAGAACAATTTTGAATTTCCTTTAGCTAATTATGTATGTAATACTTGATGAATTTATTGTTGCTGGTGGAGTTGATGAATGTAATAGGCAAATAATCTTAAACAGAATGAAACAATTAGATGCTATTGACAAAACCAAAAACAATTATTTTATCTTTGTTGACATTCTAATTTAAATTTTATGTAAAATTTAGGCTAACTTGTGACTTGCAAGTCATTTTAAAATATTAATTTTTAAATCATTAAAATAAATATGAAATAAAACAAATTGATATATTTTTCGCATTAATATCAATTCCTTTTTGTTCAAGAAGTATTTTAACAATTTCTATATAACTATTTTTAGATGCAAACATAAGTACTGTGTCAAATAGTTAAAATAGTTTTCAAATATTATTTTAAAATATAAAATTATTATAACAAATATCAAATAATACAAATAAATATCTTTAGCATTAATATCATTTTCTTTTTGTTCAAGAAGTATTTTAACAATTTCTATATGACCATTTTTAGATACAAACATGGATGCTGTTTTAAATATTTTAAATAGATTCCATATATTATATTATTTCAAAATATCAAATCATTAAATTAAATCCTAAATAAAACAAATTGATATTTTTAGCATCAATATCAATACCTTTTTGTTCGAAAAGTAATTTAACAAGCTCTATTTGCTAATTTTCAGATGCATAATTAAGTACTGTTTGAAATAAGATAAATAATTTTCGAATATTATTATGATGTCCTAAATTATTAAAATAAATTACATTAATTGATTTATATCTTCCTGAATTTCTCCTTTACAGAATTATCATTAACATCCTCATTCTCACCTTCACAATTTGTGACTTATAATATATAGAAAAAATTTAAAGAAAGAAATTGACATCAATAAATCAAATGAATATAATATAAAGAAAAAAATAAAAAATATTAAATAACACAGATATGGAATTTGATGATTTAAAAATTATTCTAGCTATAGTGAGATAAAAGGATATGAATTTAGTATAATGTTTCTTATCATTAACAAATTTTATTATGATTGTTTTGAACATTTTAAATTTTTCTTTTTGCAAAAAATGAAAAAAATTTATACTATGTAGTAAATAGAACCTCCTCGTGGGGGGCCCCGAACACATAGCGATCATTTTTGACAGTTAACCATTACCATCAAACCAAAAATTTAGGGTTATCGTTTTTTGCTACAGACAAACCTTGTCAATTTTAGTCGCAAAAAAAATAATTTAGATGTCATTTTACTGTAATTAAATTTGTTAGATAAAAATTAGATGGAACAAAAAAGTCAGATTTTTGATGAAAAAAAATTATGATATTAGGATATGAGATAACAAAATCATATAAATTATTGATTTTTATAATTTCTTCACATTTTTTTAAGTTTCATTTACTGGTGAATGCCCTTAATTAGAAATTTTATAAATATCATATGCTGAAAAAGAAAGAGAATAAAAGATTTATGAATAATAAATAAAACATTATAATATTTTTTAAATTCACATATCTGTTTAAAGAATAATAGTAAAATAATATTGGATGGGGGAAAAAAATGTACATTTTAGCATAAGGATATTTTTAATAAACTGGATGCAGATTTCCAACGATAGAATCAAATGAATAAAAAATCATCAGATTTATATTCAAAAACTGAAGTAATAAACCAAGAAAGTTGTAGAAAAACAAACAACTTACAAAAGATTCAAAAACACAAAAACTATTATAAGATACATACTAAAAAATTAAACAAAATAGACAAAAATGCTAAAAATGATTAAGTGAATCACAGGTGTTTGAAAGAGAGAAATAAATTGAAATTATTTAACATGTTAAATAAAATACATTTCAAACACTAACAAGAAAACTTGGGTATAATTTCCCGGGGTTTTCTTTTGTTATTAAAATGTCATTTTGCACCCCCAATTTTAAATATGTTTATCAATGACTTATTCATTTAAATTTAATAGACCCAAAACGTCATTAAGCACTAAGCCGCCTACCAAGTGTTAACTCCTTTGCTCATTTCCATTAATGGCACGTACCAAACAAACAGCACGTAAGTCAACCGGTGGTAAGACGCCGCGTAAGTCACTCGGCGCTAAGGCAGCACGTAAGTCAACACCAGTTGTTGATTCGCAAGGCGCTAAGAAGCAGCATCGTTTCAGACCGGGTACAGTTGCACTCCGTGAAATCCGTAAATATCAAAAGAGCACAGACCTCCTTATCCGTAAGCTTCCATTCCAACGTCTTGTTCGTGAAATTGCATCTGGATTCCGCGGAGATCTCCGTTTCCAATCATCAGCCATCGCAGCACTTCAGGAAGCCTCAGAAGCATATCTTGTTGGTCTTTTTTGAAGATACAAACCTTTGTGCGATTCATGCAAACCGTGTTACAATTATGGAACGCGATGTCCAACTTGCACAAAGAATACGCGGTGAACGTAACTAAATGTTTCCTTGAACTTATTTTTAGAATTTATTAAAAATGGAATTCGATTTAAAGCAATTATAAATTACAAGATTTGCTTCGCGTGGTTTACGAAGCGTAGCGTAGCAAACCAACAAATTATTTAAAAATAATGTTAAAGCAAAAAAACACTATTTGATAACTTACAAATAAATATTCTAAAAATTGTATAAATTTAAGAATTATAGAATCACAAAATAACTTTTAATTTTAATAAAACAAAATACCAAAATGAATTATCGCTTTTGACTTGTTCAAAAGTATTTTCATCATTTATATATATATATATATAATAGAATCATTGAGATTAGTGTTTTTTATTTTGGGCAAAAATAGAACAAAATGGGCAGGGCACACCTAACGATAGGAGTTGAATAAGTGTCACTTTTAGAACAGGATCTCTTGCAACAAAACTTTTAGAAAAGTGAAATCAATCTTTTAGGCTTTAGGGTTTCAAGGAGTTTAAGCATATTTTCCAATGTTTACATATAAAAAATATGTGCCTCCGTGGGCAGAGATCTGCCCAAAATGAAAAACCCTAATTGAGATATAGATAGAAAATTATAAAAAAGATAAGAGTATAATAGAAAAATATTGGGAGTGAGAAAATTAATGATTGAGTTAATTTCAATGAAACGCATGATCATATATTGTTTGAAATACAATGATCACCATATAGATGATGTTTTAATCGAAAATAAAATAAATTTTATATAAAAAAATGAGTGTAAAAATTATTATTTTAAAAGATAAAAGAAAATATCAAAAACATGAGGTGAGCGGGTCGTTATAATATACTTTCCCAAATGGGCATCAGATAGCCGACAATATGAACCGAATGTTTTTAAAATTTTTTTTTCGATTTTTTCATCACCAAAAAGGAATCTGTTTTCATTGAAATAAGATGACAGAAATAATTTCATTGAAACAAAACGGTTTTTATAATTTTTAAATTCAAATATCTTTATTAATTATCATTAAATCAATTATTTTTTTAAATTATGATCTAAATTTTAGTTATTAAGTGTTTTTAAATCATTCATTATTTTCAAGATAATCTATTTTTCGAGATACGTGAAATCGCATTCAATTTTTGACGGTTTTGAAATTTTAAGATGTTGATCATCGTACCATCTTTCCACCCATTGCATTGCCAACCTATAATGCAAATGCGCTTGAGTTTCATGTTATTAATATTGCTGGGTTATCAAATCAATTCTTATATGTTAACGATGATTTCTTCTTTGCACGTCCAACCAAAAAAGACACATCTTTGAGCTCAAGTGAATAGAAACTTATTTTATATATATATATAATAGATACATTAAAAAATGAAAATTAGAGAAGCATATGTTTTATTTAATATAAGTATTGAGGAGCCTTATAAATTTGAGAATTTATTCCACTATTAATAATATCATTATAATTTGAAACATAATTCTCAAATATATCAATTCTTCTTCGAAATTCTTTTGCTCTTTGAATATCTTCTTCTGAATTTAAGATAAAGTTTAATCGAAATACATCAAAACCATTAATATTCTTTCTTTTAGAATCAAAATAATTAAAATAATTGAAATGAATTTCAGATGTTCGATTAGTTTTTGAAACAATACCACAAATTCGTAATCCAATGCCAACTGTATATAATTTGCGAAGCATCGTTTTATATTTACTTTTCCCTTGTGAAAATAATTTCGCAATTTTATGTAAATTTAAACAATTCTTGTTTAAATAAAAGAATAATTTAATAACTAATATTGATATATTATCAAGTCCTCCATTAGAACTACAATCAAATAGCATTAATATTTCATTGTTTTGTGAACTTTTTTTCGATTTCTTCTTTAAAATTTTTTTTATAGTATTTTTGAATATTAATAATAACAAACCATTGAAACATATCATTCGAAAATCAAAAACATACTTCAATACCATCACAAACTGTGATGAAATCTTTCACTGTTCTTTTACTAACATTAAATTTGATATTAATATTTTTATAAAAAATGTTGGTTTGGTCTTCTGTATCGAATTCGAACGTTATTTAAATTTTATGAGGGCAAATACATCTGGTTAAACAGTCAATTTATGAACTTTTTAAGAATATAAAATTAATTTAACGTTGGAAATTATAAATTTTATGATAAAATTTCATGTCTTATGAATATGTTCAATTGATCAGCGGTATTCAAATAAATTAGTGAATATTAACTTATTAATTTATATGATCACTTACTTTCCTATTTTGTTTTGTAATAAAATGATTTTGAGAGTATACAATGTCATAAAAAGCACATAATATTTCATACATAACATTTCATAGATTTAGCAAATTATTACTAAATTGTTTGTCACTCATAAGAATTTGCACATCATGCAATCTAGGTTTAGTATCATTTAGATTTAGGGTTTTTGTATGTCTTAATGTTACTCATATCATTTTCTTAATTGTATCATTGATTTTTATGATATATTAAAATTCAAATGTGAATGTTGTGGTAAAGAAACCGTTATTTTTGGCAACGATAACTTCATGTTTGTTTTCTGATCTGTTTTGCCATGTTGGAACAATAACTTTCACTTGTTAAGTTTGGAGACAACCATTTGTAACAAATTATGGTAAATCATGTGTTATACATTACAAATAAAGCATATATTTTATTACCATAATTCCTCAATAATCATTGAAAAACTTTTTATTTAAATACTTTCTGTGGATACGATTAAAATATACTGATTTCTCTTCAAAAATAAAACAGAAATACCTTATCCAAAAATTAATTTATAAATCAATGTATGCTCTTAAAAAATATGACTATATATATATATATATATTATAATATTTTAGAATAATTAGAAATTAGAAGAAAAATCGATTCGAGCATGTATTTTGTATTAAGTTAAGGAATCTGGTGAAAAACAGTGTTTGTTTTTTATTGATTTTTGGTTGAAATTTTGTTGTTAAAGATGGGGACGTTTCGCGCAAAATTAAATCAAAATCATAAAATTTTATGCAGCCCGTTACAGTAACATCACTTGCTTAAAATCACTTCAATGAGAACTGTTATAATATTCAATTTTGAATTTACAAAATCAGACGATAGAGTTATGGCGCCGAGATACATATGCATTTGCTCAGACACAGGACCTAATAAAATATATGAAGAAAGCAAATTCAAGGGCATGTCTGTCCATAAACTAATTGCTAAAAACATATTGGAAGAAAAACAAACAGTTTGGGTGCATACTCCAAATTTTATGATTGCGTTATCCGAAACAGAAATTCCGATAAAAGTTTATCCCGACCTTCTTTTAACGCAAAAGTCATATAATTACAAAAGGCCAAATTTTTATCTTTATCAATCTTCCACAATTCCAGAAGACAATATCATACTTTATTTAAACACCATTCAAAAGCAAGAATTTTATATTCCACCAATTCCAGTTTCTCTTGCCATATCAGAGCTAGTTAACATTACATTTTCAGATCTTTCAGATCAAGTTCTATCAATTATTGGCTATAACTCCAAAGTCAATTGTTTTTATGCCGATGGGATGCTTATAGATGAAGAAGAAACTTTAAATAATTTCATTGATTTTGAATCTCCACCAGAATTATCAGTTGACATCGAATTTTCATCTAAATCTCTTCAACGTATGCAACATCGTAATAATATCATCAAAGAGATCATTCAAACAGAGAAACAATTTCTTGAAGGATTAAATCAAATCATGACATTTTGGCAAGTTCAATTTAAAAATCGAAATGTTTTAACAGAGAATGAACAAAACATGATATTTCGTGACATTCAAGTTATCTACAAATCACATAATGAGTTTTATGAAGCTTTTTTACGTCAAGACTTAGATTATTCTGCTGATTCTGCTGCGACTTTTTTAGAGTATCAAAATTGTTTACGTTCTTCTATTCATTATATTTCACGTTTTTCATCGATCAATGAATTAATTAACATCAAGAAACAAAATCGAGCTTTTACGTCAACAATGAATGAATTACAACAAATGAATGATGGCCGAGATTTAATGTCATTTTTAATTACACCAATTCAACGTTTACCACGATATTTATTATTTATACGCGAATTAGTTAAGATTACGCCTAAAAGTCATCCTGATTCAGCATTATTACCTTTAGCTGAAGAAGTGATCGAAAAAATTACAATTGAAGCTGATCAAGCAACACGACAAGCTAAACAACAAACGATGTTAAAAGAAATCGAAGACAAACTTAAGAAATATGAAATTAGTTTACAAGATCCTTCACGACAAATTATAATGCTTGTTGAAATAACATTACAAAATCAAAAGAAGAATTTCCAAGCGCAATTATGTTTATGTAATGACATTGTTTTTATATATGTTGATCGAGGCAAAACAGGAAAACTCATTTTTTCTCAATCGTTATATACATTTCATTATTTACCACTTGTCGGTGAATTTAGATCAGTTGTAATTCCATATATTTATAAAGTTAAAGAATCTGTTTATGAAAGAACTGAATTTATTATATCTTTTTCTAAATTAGAAGAAAAAACACAATTTTTGGATAATATTCATCTTTTATTAGATTCGTTTAATGAAAAACAAGGAGATAAAGAACGACAAATTAGATGGTCATTAACATCTATATCTGATTCATTACCATCGATTTGTCAACATAATTGTATCTCTAATGGAGAATCGATAATTTTTTATGGAGGAATTTCTGCGCAACGTTTAATTTGTTCGGAATTTTCTTCTTATCATCAACAAAACTTACGAAATTTCCCTTTGTCTGAAATGACCACATTAGAATGTGGTATAATTGGACGACGGAAAAGTACTTTTACATATTTAAAAGATTATTTTTATGTGATTGGAGGGTTTGTAGGTACTAAAGAAATACCCGATATAATGCGATATAATTTAAATACTGGTGAATGGCATCAATATGGAATTAAAAACCCTTTTTATAGACATGGACATACATGTGTTTCATATAAAGGGAAATTATATATTTTCGGTGGTAAATCTAAAGAAAATGGATTTTCATCACAAATTTATGTATTAGATCCTAATCAAAAAGAAATTGAACAATTAAATATTAATGGAAAAAAACCTGATCCGAGATCAGGACATTCAGCTATAGTCTTTAAAGATAAAATGTTTATTTTAGGCGGGAAAAATGAAAAAGGAATTTTAAATGATTTTTGGTCATTTGACTTTATAAATATGACTTGGAATAAAGAAATATTAAATGAATATATTCGACCAAGAACATCACATCTTTCATTATTATTAGGGAATGAAATGTTAATAATTGGAGGTATTACTGATTGTCCAGAATCTAATACATTTACTATTAACTTAAATAACTTCGAAATTTCTAAAATTAATAATTATGGAAATTTTCCTTCTTCTTTAAGATATATGAGTGGCTCAATATTATCCAATAAAGAAATTATAATATATGGAGGTATTGAATATAAAAGTAAAACACCTTTATGTACATTATATACATTAAAGTTATCAAAATCTTGGATGGATGAAATAAAAAATGAAATAATTGATTGTTTCGATCAAAATAAATGGGAAGAAATATTAAATTCTCAAAGATGTCATACATTAATATCACATCAATCGACATATTTACCTGATACTAATAGATTAAAATCTAAAGATAAAAACCAAAATAATATAACTTCCAATCAAATTAAAACTAGAACAAGAAGAGCTTCTATAGCTGCATTAATCTCTAAAACAGAAGATAAAAATAATAATAATATTCCTTCTAATAAACAACCGATATATCAAAGAATGATAATAGAATCAATTGCTATCGAAAAAATCGATTCCGATAACTTAGCAACTTTTGTAATTGATTCACCAAAATTAAAACGACAACAACAAAGTGATAAAAACGAAACTTTAACTCCGAGACAATTAGTCGAAGAAAAAATTAGTCCCGGAATACAAAGAAGATATTCTGTATTTCCTAAGTCACAAGGAATGAGAAAACTTCGGACTGCTTTAAGATCGAATGGTGATTTCATTGAAGAATCATCTGAGAAAACTTTAATACCTAAAAGTAATTTTGCTCAAAATAGTGGCACTATAACACCACGAAGATTAAGACCCGTATTTACTTTACCAAGTAACACGAGGCCTCCGAGTGTTAACTTTGATAATAGCAACAATAATTTCACGCGTAAAATTAATAATTTTGATACCGAAATTAACAACAATAATGATAATAATGATAATCATCAACAACAACAACAACATGTAGAACCGAAACAACCAATGATTAGATTAACAAGAAGAGCGAATGATGGAGGGTTAGATGCGTTTCCTTCAATTAAACCTCTCGTTCAACAAATTCATTCTGCTGATAGTAGTCCAAATAAGCAACAAGAAACTGTTAATGATAACAATGACATTACAGATGATAAAAAGAAACCAAATATATCCGGAATTATTAATCGTAGAATGTCAATGCAAACAACAAATTCAAGGAACTTAAGAACACCACAAAAACAACAACAGAATCAAACACAACAACAAAACAATGATGAAGCTGTTAAAGGTAATTTACCTACAGACACAGAAAAAACAAAATCGGATCCTTTCGTTGGCTTTGCTACTACTAAAGCGAGAAGATCTTCTTCGATACGAAATCCCCAGACATCTAAAGCGACGATTCTATACCAGCATTTGTTTGTCGAAGAAAGCGAAGATGGATCTTCTACTGCAAAACGACGCAAACGTAAAAGAAGGAAATCGAAAGAAGAAAGAACGAATAATAATAATAATAAGAAAGAAATTAATTCCGATAACACAAATAAAACAGAAAATGATAACAATTTGATGATACAGAATCGACGGCCTTCTAAAATATCGAAAGATGCTATAACACTTCGACCTGCTGATAGTAATGTAAAGAGTTCTAGTGGAAGAAGTGCATTGATAACTAATAATAATAATAGTAATAATAATACCGAAAGAGAAAAACATGCGCCTGTGTTACCAGGACCTATAAGAGCAAGAAAGAACCCAAGACATCAATTGGGTTCACCGGAAAGAGTAGCGAGAAGATTCGTTGCGAAAAATATCGATGAAATGTTACAAAAGCCAATAAGTCAGATCGAATAATAATAAATGTTAATGAGTGGATTTTTTATTATATTTTTTAAAAGGAATCTAAAAAAAATTTTTTTTTGTTTATTTAAACTGAAAACCAATCATTCGTTAAAGGACAGTCGCAATGTGAATAATCAAGGAAATCAAGCTCGCGCCATGAAGAACCAACAAAAAAGATTTCTTCTTGATGCTCCTTAAGATCTACAACTTCAGTGGTATGAGGTGGTGATAATTGTTCAGGTGTAACGTGTTTAATTAACCAATTCCATCTGTTTTTAATAGTAATTGAAGAACGATTTGGAAAAAATGAAACAATCTTTGACCATTTGTTCCCATATTCTTTTTGCTTCTCAAGGAGTAAAGCATCTTCAACAGGCGTCCATCCATCTCGTACAAGGTTAGGATCTAACATTCCAATCCATCTTTCACGACATTGTTTTCCATTTCTTCCTTGAACATGTTGTGCTACTGAAGACCAATTCGATTTCCCATAAATCTTCACTGCTTCCCTTAGTTGATCATCTTCAACCTGAGTCCATTTAACTTTCTTATGACTCTGAATGCTTCTCTCCCTTCTCCTTTCCATCATGAATAATTTTGATTCTAAATTTCATTCAAAATTCTGTTTTATTGTGGAAGTCAATTTAATTGAAATTACTTAAAGTTAGTTAAAATTAATGAATTTACTTTTTATTTAGACTAAAGAAATAATTCCTCTTTTGATGAACCATGAATTGAATAGTACTGAACACGTTTCCCTTCAAAAAAAGAAATATGTCAAGTCTCTTTTGCTCTCAAAATTTTATGTGCTGGTTATTGCCATTCAAAATTCTTTGTCACCCAACTCAACTTACTTTTTCAATATATTTAAAAAGCATTTATGACCGTTTATATCACATCTGTGAAATTTCAAATCCAATTTTTAGACCCTAAAAAACTTTACCTTTCGATCGTGCATTATTTTGAATAAATTTTAGAGTTTCGATAGCTTGATTATCTATGAAAAATCAACTTAGTTTATCGGTGTGGCATCTGGCTATTCAAAATGAAGAGAATTTTATTTTTTTATTTATTATTTCTTTTCGTTAATTTTTATTTCTCTCTTTCAAAGTATAGATTTTTAATAGCGTTACATGTAAAAATATAAAAAGAAAAGCAACATATTTAATACATATCTTTACAAAGTCAAATTTAGCTATAGCTCAAATCATTTTGTTTTATAAAATATTTTGTCCTTAAGTTTTGATATTCTAAGCAAAGAACACTTTGTTCTATCTTTATATTTCCACTTACTACATTTAGCACCAACTTAAATTTAGATCGAAGTTAAAAATCATTTTGGTTTCTAAGATATCATCAGCTAAAGTTAAAAAATATTTTTTCTTATTTACATTTCCATAAATATTAATCATAATTCTCGAAAGCTCATTTTGTATATACAAATTCATCACCAAACTTAATTTAACTTGAGGTAAAAGAATTATTTTGTTTGATAACACACACTAAAGTTATAAAGATTAATTATAATTCTCGAAATTTGATTTTCTCTAAGCAAATTCATCACTGACTTATATCAAGTTGATATCCAAGAATTATTTTATTTTATAACACAAACTAAAGTTATAAAAAAAAAATAAATAAATTTTGCTAATTTACTCCAAGAACAGTTTGTACTATTTTCTTATTTTCCTCATTTCCACAGTTGTTAATTATAACATAGTTCTCAAAGGCCTCTTTTCCATTTGCAAATTCATCACAACCACAAAACGCAAATCCGAATGTTTCCATTGTATCGAAAATTAAATTTTTTTCTTGTAACATTTTTCGCATTTCTTCATTAGCACTTAGCACTAGTGTATATCCGTTTTGTGATACAAACAAATTTTTTTGATTCTTTAACTCATCGAAATCATTGATTTCGTCTGAAGTAGAATTCATTTTAATGGTGGCAAGTGCAGATGACATTTCGCAGCTCTTGAAATTGAAGCCAAGGTTTCCATATACAAATTTGAAGTCGTAGCGGACATTTCCTAATACCCATCCATCATATCGCTTAGTCACATCTTCATCTTGTGTACCAACGCGACCCCAATCTCGAATACAAAGTGCTTTGTTGTATATAACGGGATCATTAAAAAGAGCTAATGCACAAATACTATCAAATGTGATTATTGATGCATCACTTCCAGTAGTTTTGACAGTACTATACATAAGATCTTCGATAATGGTTACATTTGCGAGCTTTGAATAATCTTGCGGAATGGAAAGAGGATTTGAAATAAAAACAAATTTCGTTTCTGGTGTTATGTATTGTTGTATTTCTTCTGGAGTAGCCATTAGTGTCTCTTTGTTAATATCGTAATACTTTATTGTGGCCTTTAATTGTGATAATATCCCAATAAATGATTGAGGGGAAACTGATGGAATTAAAACTTGTTCTCCTTCGCAAATGCCATAAGCAATGCAAGCCAAAAACAAAGCAGAATTTTTGCTATTAACTAAAATTCCATGATTTTTATTACATTTCAAAGGAACTTCTTTTTCTAACAAAGCTGCTTTCTTTCCAGGGGCGACCCAACCATTATTTAAAACATGAATAACTTCCTCTATTTCATTTTGATTACATTTTTTATTGTAGAACTTAAACATTGTTTAGACTTCCGAATTCAGTACTTTACGCAACATTCTATGTACCGCAATAAAGTTATCAAACAGAAAAGTGCTATTATTTTATTATACAAAAACTTAAAAAAAAATTCATTTTCTCCCGAATAAAGAAGAAAAGAATCCCTTTTTCTCTTCTTTCTTCTCTTCTTCCTCCTTATCCTTTTTCTTTTGGGTACTATTTGGATCTCCATATATTGATACTTTTCTTCCGAACGACAATTTCTCTGGATTCACATTAATTTCGCTTTTGCTATTTTTCTTCTTCAGCATTAAATTTTGTTCAATGTTTTCATTCTTCTTCCCATAAGCCTCCGCCAGCTTCGAAATCTCCGCCAATAATTCCGAATAACAAATTTCCTTTTGCGCCTTAGTATACACAGGAACAACGTTTCGATTTCTTCCGACATTCGTTGGCTCCCAAAACGCTGAATATATTTCTCCGCCGGGTCCATTTTCTATGTCGCGCATCAGTTGCAGAATTGTTTGCGATTGCGCAGTTTGCTGTACAAATAACTCCGAAAACGAAGTCAATTTACGTAACTTATCCCATTCATTAAAAAGCCTTTTTGGTGCAGTTGTACGTAAATTCAACCCAGCGGATATAACATTAAGGATTAACTTGTTACATTGCGCTCGGATAACGACGGGATCCAATTTACTTTCGCGAATCGTCTTCGAAAAAGTGTCAATGTCTTTCTCGACACGCGCTGGAAATGAAAATGGAGGACGTGCAGCGGCCATTGATGTGTCGACATTGATAAAAACGTGATCATCCATTTCGGGAGATTGTAATACATTACTTAATGAGGAATGGATGCCAATAATATATGGAAATGGAGCAAAAAGTGTATCAATCAAATGATGCGGGAGTACTGGTATGAAAACGCCTGGCCATGGGATGGGATGAATTAATGAGAGAAGTGCAAAACAGGTACGAGATACTTTGGAGAGATCAGACGAGATTACAATGATCTTGTTGTCGAGAACAATTGATGTTAATATCGTTCCAACTAAATATGGATCAATGGTTTGGAATAATTCTGTAAGAAAAGTGGAAAGAAGATTGTTTTCATTGGCATCAAGATTCTTAAGCTGTAGGGATGGTTGCCGAAAACGCTTAAGAAGATCTAATCCTGCTTTTGGAGGATTTTGTAAATATAAATTGATGATGTGAAAGTATTTGGGTGGATCAAAAAAGGAGGAAAGAAGGCAATACGCAATTTGATTGTCCGAAGTTATACTTTTGATTTTGACATATCCAAAAGTTGGTTCGGAATTCACACTGCTTAAATAAATTGTAAAACAGGCCTGAGCGCAATCGCCATAGTCTAGTATGGATGTTAATGGGAAACAAAATTTCCAAAGTGGTTGTTGATTTGTTTGGGGAGCATTTTCCGGGAAAATTATTGTTTGCTTACAACCACTTGGAGTCTTGTCAATACGAGTGAAAAGAAAAAAGAAGGAAGTATTTGGATCTCGACAGAACCGGATCATTTTTTGGAAATTTTAACTAAATAAGGGTAAAACCGTTAATTTGCTTTTTTTCATCGTTCTATACAAATGCGAATAATTATTTGCGCCTGATCTGTTGTAACGTAACAAAATTGAAAGGTTAACCTTTTGAATAATTATTCCAAACAAAATAACCCGCCGTGTCAACTGGCAAAAACTGCTTGTATGGAGTCAGCATGATTTTTTTAATTAAATTTTATTTATATTTTGTATTTATTATTAATAATTCCTATTAAACATATTTTGTGATTTATACTCTATTTTATAGGCAAAAAATAAAAATATTTTCATTTTATTGATTTACAGTTTTTTCTGTCGTTATTTGGTCTTTGATTACACCAAAAGTGACTTTAATCTGCTCTCAAACGATTATTTTTGATTTAAAAAATTTATAAACAATTGAAATTTATTACCATATTAAATGATAATATCTTTGTATTGGAAGCATAAATTTAAATAAAACACAGAAAATAATTTCATCATATAAAGTTATCATCATACTTTAATTTAAAAAATTATATAAAAGAATTATCGAGAAATGATGAATTTCATAAAAAGAAGCAAATTATGTAAAATGTTTTCGACAAGATATTGTTCCAAAAAATTTTTCCAAATAATAAATACATTACAAGAAAAGTAAATGATAAATTATATCAAAGAAAAAATCGTAAAATTAAAGCCATTATTTTTTCAAAAAGCAAAAGAAAGATATTTCAACTTTTAAATATGTGTAATATGTTTAACTCGAGTAGTACCGCTTTTCTCATGATAATATCTTATTGTCTCCATCAGAATTGGGGAAATTAAAAGGAAAAAAAATAATTAATTCACAAAAAAGACATTATGTCACTTCAATTTACTCACTTTCTGCTTGCAATTTTTCATTTTCAGGATGTCCTTAACATTTTTTCATGTATAACCTTACTAAGTAAAATCGTAAAATTTAAAATAAAAATCCAAAGGAATCCCCAAAACTCTTCTTTTTATTTAAGCAAACTAAAATGTAGTAGGACTAATGCTTAAATGAATTTTACCAAAGTTTAATTGATTAGTTAAACAATACAATTGTTCTGTAATAATATTCATTCTTAATATTATAATATTAAGTGCTTAGAAGATGTGTTGTAATGTGTAAAAGCATATTATAAATTAGGTAAATCTTAAGATCTTAATAAAAGATCACATGAAAATTAACATAAATCTTATTGAAATAAGTTTTTGCAGTCACAAAAAAATGTTATTGTTCATCTATTCATATTGTAACTTAATAATCTCTCTTACCTAAACGTATATAATGTTAAAGCATTAAGCAAACAATTGCTTATATAAAATTTTTCTTATGCCATAAAATGTGAATATTATTCTCATAATGCCAAATCAAAGTGGTTTATTCATTTTTTCTTGGTACCCATTGAAGCAGAGCCAACGATTTCGGCGCGCCAGTTAACCTTTGATTTGGTGACTGGAAGTCTACGACGAAGACGGTTCAAACCCTCATCCTTGAGGAGGTCGAAACCGTAGGCAAGCTTCTCGGTCCATGTCTTGTAGAACTCGGAGAGCTTCTTGACAGCTGCTGCTGCCATTGAATCATTATCATTTCCGCTGACCTGTGCTTCGAAGTCGGCACTGTTCTCAAGGGTACAGTTACCGTTTTCGTAGAAGTGAGCAGCAGCTGTGATCTTACCTTGAAGATGGCCATTTTCGATTGTGAATCTCATGAAGACATCACCGGTACGATAGTTTTCTCGTGCAATTGAGGAACCACTGAGAACAATTGCAACTCCATTATTTGTATCATAAACACCACATGCTCCATTTTTAAGAGTATTCTTTGAGAAAACATCAAGAGCAGTTTGGCAAGCATTCCTGAATGGTGTTGATTCTAACTGTTCATCAGTTTCTTGTGAAGTACGATCTTCAAAGTTGTATTTGAAAATTTTCATTGTATGTGGATCAACAAACCTGCTTCCATCTTGAAGTGCTTCTTCGCAAACCATAGCTGAATGGTTGCCAACTTCAACGGCAACACATCGAGACATCATCCACTTGCGAACTGATTGTTTTCTAGCTTCTTCAACAACTGCTTTGTCATCAACAAACTGGTTCATAGCATTGACGCAATCCTCGAATTCACCTGGTGGAGCATTGACGAGAAGTCTTGAGGCGGCTTCGACAAGCTTTGGATCAGCTTCCATTGTGAGTTGATAAAATGACAGCATTGTCCTCAATTTTGAATAGGGATTTGCGGTTATGAAGTAGATGGGACACCCCACATAAAAAAAGAAAAAATTAGCGTTAACAGAGAGTAAAAAAAAGTTATAAAATTAAAAGTTATGCAACTATTTCATACGATACATACCACCCTATAGATGGCATAGGTGAAACAATTTATTGTTTCTAAGAAAAGATAAAAATTTTACTGTGATTGATGTTTGTGTTGGGAGAAAAATGGTACTTTTTCACATCAAATGTCCCGAAACTTCTCACTTTTTGATTGGATTATATCTCATAAACTATTATATGAGATGATTTAAAAAGTTCCTAAGTCTTATGGTTTACACTTGGACCCACAATGGTGCTGATAGCACTTTTTGATTCCGCTCATAACGTTGGTTACTTTTTACTTTTTGTTCTTAGATTTGCACCTTTTGCTTTTGAGAAGTTTATGTTAAACTAATGTAAAGCATACAAAAATATTGACTTTTGATATGAAAATAGTTTTGCTTTTCTAAAGTGACAACTAAAGCATCGAGATTTCATTCATTATTTGATATGTTTTTACTTCAAGTAAGCGGATGGGAATACTGATTATCAATCGGACATGCAGAATGACATAAATTAGTGATGTAAATAATTTTGATAAACATCAGAAAAAAAATATTGGGTGAAGTTTGAAGCTGAGTTACACATTCCAATTAATATTATAACATGTAATCCAAGTTTTTTTATTATTTAATCTTGATTATCATGAATTAATATGAGGGGATTTATTTTTATACGTATAAATCTGATACAATATCTTCAGTGTTCTTATTTCCAATAAGGAATATGCATGGTTGTCATGTTTAGAGTGAGTTCGGAAAAATGCCTACAACTTTGGAACCTCAAAAGTGTCCTCTGCCGTTCGAACGCTTGCACCATCGGTTATTTAGACAGCTTTCCCACTTTTTCTGTCGCGTTCATTCAAACCGTTTATCCAAATCTACGGTTTGTCCGGAACCTTTTATACGTGAAGAATGATAACTAAATATCGAGTTAATTCGTAATATTTTCTTGTAATTTTTGATACATTTATATTCTATATTAATTTATCCAACGAAATGTCAAGTTTGTTTTTTAAGAAATAGCAAAAACTACGAAAACCAGGTGAAGTTTTCTTCGTAAAGGATGATGGACATTTTATGGCGAATACATCAGAATTTTTGTGATAAAATTGTCAGCGGTTAATCACATCACTACACTTGATGTCTGAAAACAAAGTTCCATTAGAACTCATCCAAAAAGGCGTCGAACTCAAGAAGGTCGAAACAAAGGAACACAAGCTCCCAACAGCTGAAGAAATCGCCGAACAAAAGAAGCTCGCTGAACAAGAAGGTGCTCAAGTTCTTCCAGAAGATCTCCCAAGAGATGGCCAAAACCGCAACGTTCACGATCTTATCAAGGAAGGAAAAGAACTTAAGAAAGTTGAAACAAAGGAACCAAAACTCCCAACAGCTGAAGAAATCGCTGAACAAAAGAAACTCGCTGAACAAGAAGGAGTTCAAGTTCTTCCAGAAGATCTCCCAAGAGATGGCCAAAACCGCAATGTTCACGATCTTATCAAGGAAGGAAAAGAACTTAAGAAGGTCGAAACTAAGGAACCTAAGCTCCCAACAGCTGAAGAAATCGCCGAACAAAAGAAGCTCGCTGAACAAGAAGGAGTTCAAAGACTCCCAGAAGATCTCCCAAGAGATGCTCAAAACCGTACTGTTCACGATCTTATTAAGGAAGGCAAGCCAGAACTTAAGAAGGTCGAAACTAAGGAACCACGCCTTCCAACAGCCGAAGAAATCGCTGAACAAAAGAAGCTTGAAGGACAATAAGTTCACTCTTAAACCCTTCAATTCATGAATTTTTTTTAAATTTAATTTCGTTTTATTAATTCCAATTTCATTCGCATGGATTTAAATAGTCCAATTCCAAAATGTAATCATTTAATGCATCGATTTCATCCTTAAAATTCTCAACGTCATCAATGAATACCATAATCTGGACAATGATTGAAGTGATTTCCTTATCATCTGTTTCCAAAAATTCTCTCAAAATAGAAAATAATTTATCACATACAAAAACAGATGTGAATGGACCTGTTTTGCTGAACAAATTACGAAGTGCAATTAATAGATTTTTCCGGATTTGGAAAACATCTGATTCCATATGTTGGAGAATTGCTAAATATAATCCACTATCAGAGATATTTTGGATGATGACATTCTGTGAATCACAAATGTTTGAAATTGAAATCGAAATATCTATTCTTTCCTCACATATTTCAGTTGTATTTAAAAGCATTGTATACATATTTAATGGAGTTTCATTTGCAATCTTAGCTCCATAGTTGTTACTGTAATAACAATAACTTAATGCAGATGCAACATAAACTTTTCCTTTTGATTCAAGATATCCAAATGCATTTAACATAAGGAGATGGTAATTGTTTTCTATAAAGATATCAATCCAAGAAGAATTCATCACAAAGTAATAACACCCACGAACACATTGTGTTAAAACTGCTTGATGAAATAATTGTGGATTTTCTAAAATACGAATCAGATTTAAAAGAAGAGGTGATACCAAATCAATTGACATGTTTGGGAAATCAGGTCTAATACAAATTGCTGTAATCGAAGCAAAGGATATCAAACATTCTAATGACAAGTTTTCAATTGGAATTGACCGTAAAAGATCTAAACCGCCAATTTGAATAAAACGATACTTTATCGCTGAATCTTTATTGAGAACTTTATCGAGAACCGATAAACAAGAAGCAAACTCTGATTGATTATGAACAAGCTCAATAAAAAATCGAAAAAAATCATATTTTGGACCGCCAAATGACAATAAAGGTGACTCTTTAAAAATGTTTCTAAGCGATTCTGATGAAACCATCTGAACTTTTGGATCAGGATAATTGAACAAATTATTCAATGATTTAACAATATCATAAATGTAGTTGGATATTATGTCTTGGTAAAGTCCTGATGAAACAATTGTGTTGATTTGTGTTATTGAAGAAATAATCAATTCTGGGATATTTGAATTTAAATTGGAAAGGATAGAATTAAGGTCAGCAATGCCACAATTTTTTGCATATTCATCCTCACTAAAAGATTCTCTCCGAGAAAGTGAGGTTTCATCTATCATAAAAAAGTGACTTTGTTGAACATGACCATTTATTTACTGATGATACACCAACACATTTCTTCTGTTTCATCAAAAAACCGAGTATAAAATTTTTTGAAAATCCAATAATTTTTGATTTAAATTTTTTGATTTCTAATTTGAATTCTTAATTTTTTTTTTTCGATTAAAAATTTTTATTATTTATGACTACTGAACAGTTTTGCTTTTTCGTTGTTAGAACAATTGAATGAATATTCATCTCTAAGTATATAGCATGTTCCAGAATGGTCATTTATCGATAAATTTTCATATAAATTGTGAGTGTAAAACAAACAAAATGTTGTAAACATCGTATTTTTCAATGGAGCAAAAATTTTTTTTTCAGTGAAAAATCTGTTTGTTACAGACAGCAGATGAAGGATGAGAAGAAATCCAAAGAATCCTTTTTTGCCGAAACAACACAATCAACACTCATGACATGCACCATTGAAGTTATTCAAAGTTATGTTGCAAAACACAAAATATATAATTATATAGTTTCCATAATTTTTTTTCTATTCCTTCTGTTCAACTCATTTTCACACCTTGTGGAGTCGCTTTGGGAAAAAAACTCCAGCAATACTTCTTTAAAAATTTTTTATGAAATAATTACATATGGTGTACAAAATAATTTTGCAACACATTATGACAATGCGATTATTTTCTTTATTTCATTTTATACTTTACTTTTTATCCATCTTATTATAATGGCAGCCTGTAAAAATTCCATTAATGTCAATCTTGTCCAAGTATTCACAATTTTTTGGTATTATATTTATCCAATTATGTTTTTTCCATCAATGTCTATCCTTATTAAAAGTTATTCGTTTATAAGTACAGATGGCGTTAGTATCAAAAATGAAATTTGTATTATATATCAAATCTTTTTCTTTATTTTACTTACCATAGTTAATCCTGTTGTCAACCAAACCCCACAAGACATCATTCATCCATATTTTACGATGTCATATTATCACTCATTAATATCAATATCATATTTTATTTTATTTTCCAGTCTTTCAGGTAACCAATTTACAACGTCGATCGGTTTTCGGATATTTCGATGTTTTATTGATTTAATATGTATTTTTTTCCACATTTTTAATCCATTTTATTCGAGTCGCTTTTTAAATTCACTTTTTTTCTTTGTAAATCTTGAAGATTGTATCACATTAATCATCACGCAAAACTCATTTCGAAACTATGAATATATATCTTTTCTCTTTTTTATTGCTGAGATCATTATTTCATTATTATATTATTTTTTCTTTTTTAATTTCATGTGTGGTACTACTATGCATACATTAAAGAATTTATATATTTCTGGAAAGTATAAAATTGCGAGAAGTTTTTTATTTTTAAATGGTAAACAAGAATATTCTAAATTAAAAGTTTTAGAATTAATGAAATCGATAATTAACTTAGATCCACAAAACACATCTGAACTTATAGAATATGTTTTAGAGAAGAAACTTCAGCAATTTGAAAACATTCATATTTTACGAGTTTCATCGAAAATTTATTTAGAAAATAATTCGAACATTGATGAAGAAGAAGATGAAACTGAAGAAGATATAAATGATATTAATCATATTTTACTTCATTTCTCTTATTCGAATCTTATTAAGATATTAAATGAGAAAAGAATTAAAATCGAAGAACTTTTAAAGAAGTTTTGGTATAATGTTTGGTTATCTAATTTAAAAGGATTTAAAATCGCATTAAAAATTGTTCATGATAAATTTTTGATTAATAATTTCTTGAATGTTTATAATGAAATTTATTTATTATTTTCTTCTTTGTATAAATTTAACTTAAATTTAAATCTGAGTTATCAATTCGATAATGAGAAAAATGAATATATAAAGAAAAATAAAAAATTTCGTGTTATAACTTTAAGTATTTTATTGACATTTGTATTAATTCTTGTGAATTTTCGTATTGGAATGTTTTATTATACTAAAAGTTCCAATAATTTTAGTGAGGCTGATTTACAAACAATTTTCCAATTTACAAATAAACATATACTACTTCAAGCTAATTTATGGAAAAGTAATTTCAATCAAAAGCGATTTTATTTTACTAATTTCACGAATATATTTAACGAATTAATAATGAAATATGAAAAATTTGGTTATGCTGCAAAATTAATAGGGTATGAATATGAAGAACAAAATATTATAACAATTTATAGGAATTTTCTTCATGAATATAATTTATCAATTGCAAATAATTCATTTCCAGTAAATGAATTACTTGAAGTGAATGATATGATTATACAAATTTATGGATTTATGGCTAATAATTTTTATAATGTTGATGATTCTAATCGTTTAAATTTATGTGTAATTATTATTTTTTTATTAATAATTTTTGCAAATTTAATTGGATCTTTTATATATTATATTAAAGTAATATATAAAAACTTTAATAATCTTTTGTATAGGTTTTTGTTTTTATCCAAAAATCAATTTCATTATAAAAATGATAAAAATCAAAAAACAAATTTTTTAAATATCTTTAATCCTAATATAAGATTTTTTTCTTCACATATAATATATTTGTTTTTATTAATAATTATTTCTATTCTTTTATTATATATTGTGCTTTCAAGTATATCTAATTCATATGAGTTTAAATATTTGATGACGAATGGCGTGAAAACTGCTTATAGTATTTATCAAGTTCGTTGTCAATTAATTTCTGCTATTTCTTGTCGAAGCTTTTTAAATAATAGTGAGAATTTTCCTTCGATTTTTAACTCATACTTAAATGATGCTAATCATTTAGATACTGAACTTGGAGGTATACCTGAAATACCTTCGACATTTTATCAAATGATTGGCGATAGTATATTTATATCACCATATTCATATTCTGATGAAATATGGCGGAACTTAAGCACGAGTTTATTAAATGTTATCATTATTAATCGCCAAAGATCATTAGTTAGACAAACTGATTTAATCAAAGGAACAGTATTTTCATATTTAACATTTATTATTATCTTTATTTATTTGATTTATTTGGTATATTTCATCTTAAAATATTCGGAAACAGAATACATCGAAATAATAAATTTACTTCAAACTTATGAATTCGATGACATTAATTTTAATTATGATTTTAATTATAATTCGGATAAAATAAATCTTCAAAAATTCGAAATTGATATTAATAATGATAAATATCATAAAATGTTCGATGATCATAATGATTTAATCGAAACTTTAATCATTAAATATAAAGATAAATTCGACGAATTTCATTACCCTGAAATAATATCATTACCAAATGACCCAAATTCATCATTAGCTATCATCCCGCAATATAATAAAAATATATTTAATAAACTTTTGTTAATAACACTAAATGGAATAAAATCAATTGATTCATATTCTAAAAGTTATGAAGAAAGTTTTTATTCCAATTTTCCTCCGTTCATACAATTAACAGATAAAATTCCGACTTTATTAACATTTAAAGAGAATATTTTACGAACTTTAATCATCAAGTTAAAAGGTTTTAATATTTTATTAAATAATAATAATGAAAATGTTCAAAATTCTTTAATTAAAGTTAGGCAAATGATATCGAAATTTGTTGTTAACTTTTGTAATGAAAATAAATCGTTTTATTTAATGAGACAATCAATGGATGTTTTGATATTACAAATTAACCCTTATAAAGCTGATAAGAAATATTTTTCGATTTGGAAAGCATTTCATTCGATTGCTAAATTCGGTAAAAAAATAATTTCTAAAATTAATACAATTTTAAATGACTTCCGAATTAAGAACGTGTTCGTATGCGGTTCGATATTCGCTTCCAATAATTACAAATTGTACGTGCCAAATCATTACATGGCGAAAACTGATTTCGTGTCCGACTTCTTGTTCATCGCTGAGGAATGTCTCGATGAGTGCCCGAATAATGTGATAACTTGCGTCGCAAGTACTGAGTTCGCAAGAGTACAATCGTCAATGATATTTTACAAAGAGATACAACTCAAAAATCAAGCGAAATATAGAATCGCAATTATTGTATAAAAAAAATATTGTTATAAAATATACGGTAACTAAAAATTTTATGTTTGTTAAATTTTTGTGTTGAATTAAATCAAGTAAATATTATTAATGTTGTAATTTTGTACATTAATGAAATTTGAGTATAAAATGAATTAAAATCGTAGTGAGAATTGCGAACTTTCTATTTTGGCATCTTGATAGAATGTTCGATTTCAAACGATAGGTATAAATAGATGAGAAATCATCGTATTCGTATTGAAAAATTTTAAACGGCCATGAATTAAAAAAAGTACGTTTAGATTTACGCTAGAATGAGTGCAGAGTCATCAAGCGTAAAATCTCTTCAAAATAAAATTAATGAACTTGATGAAATCAACTCGATAAATGACGTTTCTTCAAATAATATTAGCGATTTTTTAAATGATTTATCTAATTTATCAATTGATCAAAACGATTCACATTCTTTTCATATTGAAAGTGATGACCATATTACTGATTTTCTTAATGAAAATGATGATAAAAATGCAGCATCAAGCACAATACTTTCTGATGATTTCTCTTTAAATTCAAATATTTTACAAAATTCTTCACATAATTCAATCATAGATTCACACGAAACAGAAGCTTCAATATTTCTTACTGCATTTAATGCCAAATATCGTAAAAATGCTATCCAATTATTTGATGTATTTGATTTTATTGACTCATTAATTGAATCAAAGAATGTTACAGAAACAGTAAAAAAAGAAAAGAAATCAATGGGAATTGATTACAATGAAAAAATTATAAAATATCAAACAGAAAATGATAAACTTCAAACACAACTTGAAGAATCACATAATAAAATAAACACATTAGAACATCAAATAACAACATTAAAAACAACAATTAGCGCACTTGATAATCAAAACAAATCTCTGCAAACAGATTTTAATACATTACAAAATTCTCTTGTTAATATGACAGAAATATTGGAATCACAAATGAATGATATCAAAACATTAAGTGAACAAAGATCACAACTTATTGAAACAATAAAGAAACAAGATTGCATAATAGAAAAATATGATAATCTTTATAAAGAAAAATTAATAAATCAAGAAAAAAATAAAGAAAACAAAAAAGATATTAATGTTAAAAAACAATATGATATAAATGATGAATTATATTCATTGATTTCAAAAATAATTCATGAAATTGACCAAATAAAAGATGATTCACTTCGAACTGAAATTAATAAAATTACAAACGATTCAAATCTTCAAATTAAAGAAAGAATTATTTCTATTTTTAATAACATTAAAACAAAATATGAAACATTATTTGAAGCAAATAACAATATTATTAATGAAATAAATATAAAAGATAAAAATATTCAAAATTATAAACAGAAATGTATTGAAATTTTATCTCTGTTTGAAGAAGAATTAAGTTTTCTTCAAAAATTAACACATAGTACTGATCTTCAATCTGTTTTATTTTGTGCAACAACTTCAAATGAGATACCTTTACTTGATGAACATTCAAAAACAGAATTAATCAAAAGATGCGCACAATTAGGAAGTTTTATTGAGCAGACAATAGGTCAAATTTCAAAAGAGAATTTCGAAGAACAATTTCCTGATAATGTAGATAAATCGAATATTTTTGAAATGATTCAATCAACACAAATTGAAGAAAGAGTTCAAAATTTATTCGAAAAATTTGATATTGAAAATGATATTAATTTAAGAGAATTATTTGATATGTTTTGTGCACAAGTTTATGTCAATGATTTACTTAAGAATTACATAACAGAATTAAATATGAGAATTGCACATTGTGGAAATGAAATAAATCTTCTTCGTCAAAGGAAAGATAATAATGTTATTATTAATGATGAAGAAAAACAAATTCCTAATAAAACAATTTCAAGATTAATTAAACATATGAAACATGTTGATTCAAAAATTCGACGTTTTGTTGCACATTATATTGAAGTTAATGATGATGAATCAACGTATAAAATTGTTGTTGATTTATTTAACCTTATGTCAGAAGAACTTCAAAAGAATTCATCAGCATTTCAAGAAACAGAAAAAATGCAAAATGAAATTAGAAGATTAAAAAAGGCACTTAATAAGTCAAAGAAAAAAATTATTGATTCTGCTGATAATAATGAATTAGAAAATAAATTAAATGAAACAACAAAAGAATTAGAAATGAAAATAAAAGAATTTGAAAATCTTCAAAAGCAAATTGAACAAATGAATAATGAAATTATAAATTATAAAAAACAAATTGAAGAAAGTGAAAACAAGAATAAAGAATATCAAGAAAGTCTTAATAATTCTACAGAACAAATTAACTCATTAAATAAACAAATTAATAATTTTGAAACTGCTTTTGAGTCCGTAAAGATACAAAGAAAACAACTTGGTGATCAAATAGAAAAACTTCAAATTGCAAATCAAAAACTTAATGAATCAATACAACAATCAAATCAACAAATTCGTGAAGATTATGAAAAGAAAATAAATGAAATAATGGAGAAGATGGAAAAAATCAAAAATGAAAATGAAAATTATTCACAACAAAATCAAATATTAAATTCTAAAAATCAACAACTTTTATCCGAAATGTCAACTTTAAATATTACGAATAAATCAATTGAATTAAAGATGAGAACACTCGAAGAAAGAATTAATTTAGAAAAGAAACATTTACAATCTAAAGCAACAGCTCAAGCAACAGTAATTCAAGCTGAACAATCACAACAAATAAATGAATTAAAATCAAAAATTGGAGAAATTATTAAAAGATTATCCAAATATTTCGATGAAAAACAAACAATTAATATTGATTCAATAATTAATGCAATCGAAGAAGAACTTAAAAATTCTAAAACATCAAAAGAAAATTATATTGAAATGCTTGAAGATGTTACAAATGCAAAGAAATTACTTGGAATTTCGCCATCATCAAAAACGAAAATAGCTGAAGTAATAAATGAAATATTAAACAAAAAAGAAAATAAACAAAAATTAGAAGGAGAAAACTTAAAAAGAATTCAACAAGAACATAAAGAATATGATCGAATAAAACGCGAATTGAAAAAAACTGAATCACAAATCATCGCATTAAAACAATGGGAAAATTGGGCAAGAAGAATTCATAGAGTAATTAATGAAACTGATTCTTTACAATTAGAATCAAATGCATTACGTTTATCACTTGAAGAAGCACTTCTTGCATCAGTTTCTCATAGAGTATTATTCTTTAAGACAGATTTGTTAAGAGCTCAAAAAATTATGTTTATGAAATTTGATAAAAGATTATTAATGTGTAAGCAAACACAAAAAAATAATGTCAGAGCTGTTATAGCTGTATGCTTGTTCGCAAGAAGACTTCAGACTATAGCAGGGTGTTTGCCAATTAATATTCATCCACCTGAACCAATAATTAGAACAAATCAAACAATAAGAAATGAAAAGGAATCAAAAAGAAGTTTATTTACACCAGCAAAACATTCGCAAATAACAGGAAAGAAGTTACTTCATCCATTGATACCATTTAATTCATGATGTTTTTAAAACTTTGTTTGTCTTGAATTTTTATTACAATTTTATTACAAAACATAAAGAGTTGAGAATAACAATTCTAAATGGTTTAAATCATTATCAATATTTTTGAAAAACCGTAGAAATTGAATTTATCGGCAATACAAAAAAATCCGATTAAATCGATTTCAAAAAACATCCCCATTCAAAAATTAAAAAAAATGGGACTCCGCGGACTCGAACCACGTACCTCACGATCTTCAGTCGTGTGCTCTCCCAGGTGAGCTAGAGTCCCTTATTGAGGAAAACTATTTCCAAATACCAAAAATATAAAATCCAAACAAAGATTGTCAAAAATAGGTTTGATAGGCCAGTAATGGGAGTTCCAGCTTTTTTTAGGTGGCTCCAACGAAATTATCCTTTGATCATATCAAAATGTATTGAAGCCGAAATTGATAATGAAAACCAATTATCAGATCAAAATCCAAATACATTAGGAGATACTGAATTTGATTGTTTATATTTGGATGTAAATGGCATAATTCATCCATGTTTTCATGCCGATTCACCTGTGTCACCACCCAAAACAGAAGAAGAAATTTTTCACTCAATTGATAATTATATTAAACGTCTTTTCAACATTGTAAGACCACGAAAACTCCTTTTTATGGCAATTGATGGACCAGCTCCACGTGCAAAAATGAATCAACAAAGAGCCAGAAGATTTCGCTCAGCTAAAGATTCTGTTTATCACCATCTTCTTGATATAAGTACCTATAAGAAAGAAAAGGACTCCGAAGCTCTTTCAATTCTTAGGGATCCAGAATATTTACAAAAGCGAGATACAAATGTCATCACGCCCGGAACTGAATTTATGTATCATTTAGGCCAACACCTTATTGCATTTATTGAAACTCAACAAAAAACAGTTCCAGCATGGCATGACATAAAAATTATATTATCAGATTCATCAGTTCCAGGAGAAGGTGAGCACAAAATTATGGACTTTATACGCTCTCAGCGCCTTCAGAGCTGCTATGATCCCAATCGTCATCATTGTATCTATGGTCTTGATGCAGATTTAATATTTTTAGGCCTAATTACTCATGAATTGTATTTTACTGTTATCCGTGAAAACGTATTAGAAAACGTTGATGGGTTCCAATTTGTCAATCTATGGGTTTTACGCCAATTTCTTGAGCGCGATTTGAAACCGTCGAGTCGTGTCACTTTTGAGTGGAATTTTGAACGAGCGCTTGAAGACTTTGTCTTCTTATGTTTCACAGCAGGGAATGATTTTATTCCTAATATTCCAGGCCTTAACATTGCTGCGCAAATCATTAACACTATCATGGTTGAATATTCGCAGACGTTACCAAAACTTGGCGGATATATCATTGAGGATAATGTTCCAAACTACAAACGATTTGTCCAAGTTATCAAAGGGTTAACCAAATTTGAAAAAAGAGAACTTGAGAACATATTACATCCAAACGAAACAGCATTAGCATGTCAATGTCATGTTAATGAGATCTGTAACACTGAAAATCTTTCGTTAAAATCGATGACGTATCCAACGATGACCTCCAAACAAACGAAAGTATCACCGCATCCAAATGACATTACACCAATCACTAATGAAATGAAGCAACAATATTACGTCAAAAAGTTTGGCGAAAATGTTAATCCAAATGATGTCGCAATCGAATACTTCAAAGGTATGTGTTGGGTCTTTAAGTATTATACACATGGAGTGCCTTCTTGGGATTGGTATTATCCTTATCATTACCCGCCGCTTCTCTCCCAATTCTTAAGTGTCGATAATGTTATTGTCGAGCCTTTTGTCCTGAATAAGCCTTTGTTACCTTTGGAGCAATTAATGGCCGTGCTCCCGCCTCAGTCAACACATTGCATACCGAAGAAAATGGCCGAGTTAATGGTCAACGATTCTTCGCCTTTAATATGTTATTACCCGAAAAAGTTCACTGTGGACTTAAACGGTGGAGTAACAACTTGGAAAGGTATCGTTAATGTGCCTTTCATTGATACGAACCTTTTGTTGGATACTTTGAATGGTATTGACCTCGAATTGACACAAGAAGAAAAAAAAAGAAATTGTTTCGGTTGTAACAAAGTTTTTTTGTGTGAGGAATTAAAGGATAATATGTTGTGCGGCCCCGAAATTTGGGGAAATGTTAAATATATATGTGGAAATATGTATGAGTTCGAATTTAGTTTGGTCGGCGAGTCGCAGGATTTGTGTTTTCTGTTACTGAATCTGAAGGCGCCGCCGAATGTGATAAATGAGCCATTCGATCTCTTTGAAAGAATGAGGAGAAATAGAAACCAAAAAAATCAAAAGTTAAAAGCTAAGATACCAACGGTGGAAGAAAAGTTTAATTTGGCGATTCCGGGTGTGCCGCAGGCTGCAACAAATGACTACAGAATTAACCGTGTGAGAACTAATAAGCCAAATGTACAGGCGGCAAAGAAAAAGCAAACATCCTCCTTCTTGTTTTAATAAAGTTTATATAAAGCCACATTTTTTTTGTATGTCAAATAATGTGGTTGTTTTGAAACGATTTTGTACGCAGAAATTTTGTTTGAAGTTATTTCCGGATCTAAGCTCCTTCTAAGTAATTTATATGGAAAAAAAAATTATATAATCCTTTATTATCTTTAACATCATTGTCTTCGTCTTGAAAATATTTTTTGCCGATGAACTTTTGCATTTCAATTCATTATAACACCAATTCTGATAAAATTGATATTGTGCATTATTTTTATATTTTCTATAATGATTATAACATGTCATACCAATATTTAAGGAATGATGAAAGATATGGCATTTTATTTTTGGCGGTTAGAGCTCGAACCACTTGTAGAATAAAAACTGCCAGATAAAGTATACAAAAGGATCCGACCAGCAAATGCAAGAGGAAGAAGAGTTTATTGAAGAAATAACAAAACCTATTGAAGAGATCGATGAAACATTTAACGATAAAAATACACACGAAAAAAAGGTTCACAAGTCTTCTAAAACAATTGAGCCAAAAGTAAAAAATTTGTATATTCAACTTGGAAAAATTTTAAGAAGTTTTCAAGGTGGAAAGCTGCCAGCTGCTGTGAATGCTTTAGCCACTCAAAAAAATATTACGTATTGGCTTGATTTATTATATTTGACTCAACCATTTAAATGGACAATTAATGCATTAACTTCAGTTACTCTTACATTTCAACACTATGCTAGTGTTAAAAGGAACACAATATACAACGAACAAATTTTATTAGAGTATGTTTTAGATCGTCTTGAATCTCCAAGACCAATTCCCAAGACTATAATGGAACCAATAACAATAGCTGCTCGAACGCCACAGTCCTTTTTGGTTGGTTTCTTAATTCCTCTTTCTACAGAAACAATTTGTCCATCTAAAACAGCCAAATTTATATCAACATTAATTGCTCAGATTAAGCTTCCAAACACCTACGCCAATGTTTTTATTGACCACCTCTGTAAATCAGATCGAAGCCAAGTTATCACATTGTTTTTGTCGCGTCTCATTTCACGAAGTTATGCGTTGACAATATCATCAATTGATGCAATATATGCATATTTCTTGTCGTACCAAGGCGATAGTGAGCAAATGCCGATGATATGGCACAACGCTATATTGGAGTTTGTACAAAAGTATGGGAAAAACCTTCTCGATGAACAAAAGGAAGGTTTAACGGAACTGGTAAAGACAAAGTCGAATCCGAAAATTACACCGCAAATAATAGAACTGTTGAGTCAACAAACAAATGAATAAAATTGTTAATGTTAATATATTTGTTCATGAAAATAAGCATTTCATTAATATCAGCATATTTCCTATATTTCCCAAAAATTGTGAATCACTAAATTTCCTTTTTCATAACTTAGAAAGTTATTTTGTTTTTTCTAGGATTTGAGATAAAATTACAGTTTAACGAAATCATAAAAAAAGTAAGTTAGAAAATGCTTCTATTTCTATGAGAATTATAAATGTACTTGAGAATTAATATGTTTATTTGTTTCTCTAAGCTAAATCCTCATAATTTATCGAAAATTTCATTCGATCTCGTGCACAAAAGTTTAATGGTTTCCTGAATGTGATATGAAAAAAGTGGTATACAGCGAACGTCGGGAAATTTATCGATTCAAAATTTTTGTAACCGATTGAATTTTGAGACACTTTGTACTCACTTTTTCGATATAAATGTCTCAAATAAAAAACGATAAAAGCTATCATTTTTTCCTATATGGAGCAATTCTTGGATATTAATATCCCGAAAACAATGTTTAACGAACCGCTCAAGGCACGCACATATCTTAAAACGCGATTTTATTATTCCAGTCGAGTCATGAATGAAATGATACATGTATCATCTAAATGATTACATCGCAACAGCAACATCCTATGTTATCAAACACCTTAAGTTCATATCAAAGGATATGTATACATTGTCGTTAGGATTCAGACTGGAAAGCGATTTTGAACCACACAAACATGACGATCAAATTTTTCAAATAACATTTCAGACACCGATAAAATAATAGTTACGTAAACATATCAAAACTTCCATCGGAAATTACTTGCCTATCAATTCATAGAAATTTTTTTACAACCATTTTTGTGGGGATGTTAAAGGCTTTTGACAGTCAATTTTTTCACAACGTATGTCAATCAATTTCCATTTGCTGAAAAAATGGCTGAAAATGCTCCTCAGAGAAATTACCAACCAAAGTTCTTTGAGCTGCTAAATTTGGAAAATCAGAAAGAATATATCAAACTCAGAGTGACTTTGTCTTCTCAATTTTGCAGAAATCGCCGAGGAAAAAGGATCGAAACCTTTAGTGAAACCCTCATAACAGTTCAAAAATATTGTATTCGCCACAATGAAGACGATTGGAAACGATGTCTTGTTTGTGGTATTTGTTGGATCCAAAATGGAATTGCAATTAATACTCGTCAATTAGGTCTTCTTATTGACAAGTGCAAATCTTCCATTAATGGATCATTCCAGAAAATGGGCTATACCACTCTTCAAAGTAGAGAAGAGTCTGCAGCTTATCTTGTTGAGGCTATTCCAAGTTTGCTCAATAACTACACAGAATTAAGAGAATGGACAGTTCGCATTTTTACTGCTGCCACTCCACAACCAGGTTTACCACCTTATTGTGTAAATACAATTTATCCATTTGCATCACCAGCACCTCAAAGACACCAGTTTTTGGGCTACACTTGCTACCAACATCAAAACCCTCCTGCTTCTTCTTCAGCAGTACCTTTTGTTACCCCACAGATTTTTCCAACCAACAAATTTGCGCCCACGCAAATTGAGGAACCATTGGTTGAAAACTCTGAGGAAATACAGTCGCCACCTGAGCCACAATGCGATGATATATCCACCTTCCAAGATGATGTTTTTTGTTTAACACCATCATTTTTGATAGAAAATGATGATTTCACATTGAACAACAATGAGGGAAACATGTTCGAAGAAAATATTTTTGACGCTTAGAGACAGAACAATAAAGTAAAGGTTGTTTCGCCATTTTTTTGGGCAAGTATGTTTCTGAACCGCTCCACTTTTTATACAATTTTTTTTGACAATGAACGATCAGAGCGCGTTGAATCAAAGGGAAATATTACGCTTGTTATAAACAATTACTTTTGTTAACTCATTGAATTACCTGTTCATTTTTTTGACAAGCCGTTCTCATGATTCAATTGTTTAACGCCAATAATTTTTTGAATTGAAAACGTTGCATCTAAAATCGATAACATCGTCTACTTTTTCCAAAGGACGATAGTATATATGTCAAATTCAAACTATATAATCAAAAACTATGTCTGACAGAAATAAAATTATTCAAAAATATAATGACATTTTCTTTCGAAATGCGGTTGAGGAAAAATTGAATGCTTTTCTGAAGCAATTGAAAATGTCCCAACTATTTTGGGTTGAACTTTCGTTTAGCTGATGAAATGTCTTGTCCAAAACATAATTTGAATATCGCCCAACAAAAAAAAAAATTATTTTTTTTATTCATATTCTTTGATAAGATTTTTGATTTTTTCCAAATTTAATCCAACAACACGATTTAACTCAACAACACCACCATTGCTATCTTCCTTTAAGAAGATAACATTTGGAAATGAACGAACTTTGAAGTATTGAGCAATATTATTATTTTGATCTGCGTTAACTTTAATGAATTGAACTTTTTTATGATCTTTTGCAATCTTTGGAAGGAGCATTGCAAGTCTTTTACATGGTGCGCACCAAGCCGCATAACAATCGATAACTACAAGTCCACCAGATTGTTTAACAAATGCGTGGAGCTCTTCAACTGTATGATCCGTTGATACCTCCATTAAATTTGAAGGATTGTTTGATGAATTATTTGATGTTTTTGATCCCTGTCCTCCCATCTGGGCACTTTAAAAATGAATGGCGGCTTTTCATCTAATTGTATGCGATTCAATTAAGTTGGCCGAATGAACTGATTGTGTAAAGTTAGGTGCACTTTTTGATCGGTTTTGATAGAATTATGTTCAAAAAGTGGAATCAACTGCTGATTTTTTTTCGTTAAAATAACGGGATAACGATCTTTTTGCGTCATAACGATTGATAGCTTTGAATTTTTGAATGATAAATTTTCTTGTATTCTCAGTTCCCATAAACAAAAATCGATAAATATATCTCGTGATAGCTCTAAGTTTTCTCAAATTTTTTAAAGCAAATGTTAAGTTGTTTAATTGTTAATATTATATTTTCAATTAAAGAAAAAAATTTTTATAAAATATGGGGATTTTTGGATTTTTTTTTTAAATGTTAGCGCTGATATCGTACGCATTTGCAATCTTTTCAAAAATTGACTTTTTACGGGTGAAGTAAATTGAGAAAGATGGAGGAAGTGGAAGTTTTTTGCTCGGATGAGCAACCCGAGTGCCAATGAGGACGAGTTTTTAGATGAAATGGAAATCATGGTCACTGAGAATCCCAAGCCAAAGAAGCCTGTGAAGAAAAAGAAAAGAAATTTCAGAAAATCATTTAAGAAAAAAATAGACCCATCAACTTATCTAGCTGATGAAGAAATGACATCTCTTAATATCCCACCATTTCTACAACATTCATATTTAAGTGGTATAGCCGATACAAAAATCACCAAATTTCGAGAATGGCAAAAATCCTTATTTGAAAGAGAAGAATGGAAAGAAGGCAAGAACACAATAATTTTAGTACCTACTTCTGGAGGCAAAACCGTAGCAGCAGATGTTGCAATAGCGCAAACTTTATTTCAAGATCGTACAGCTAAGGCCATCTTAGCAGTACCATTTGTTGCCCTGGCCGAAGAAAAATTCAAAGAATATGTATCACGTTTTTTTCCATATTTTGTTCGAGCATTTTACATGAACGTTGGAGGCTCCGATTTCCATCGTGGCCGTATTGCGATCTGTACGTATGAAAAAGCTCATTCCATATTGACATCAGCCATTAATGGAGGATATTCAAATCGCATCAAACTTGTCGTAATTGACGAAGTACACATGTTAGGCGATGAATTTCGAGGCGCAGTCATCGAGGCATTAATTGTTAAATTACTTTTGATGAAAACCAAACCACGGATTATTGGTATGACTGCCACCATCAATCAAAGCGATGCATTTCGTCTAGCCGAATGGATCCATGGCTTTGCGTTTACGTATGAAAGTCGACCAGCTCCTATACGTCAATTTGTCATTCATCCGAATGGTAATTTATCGAAAATCGAATCGAATGTATTCAAGCCATTTATCAAATTACGTGAAGTACCAGGCGATATAAATTATATCATTGATCCCATTCGAACATTATTATCACGTAATCCTTCATCCACAATTATTATATTTGTTAACACACGAAATGAAACCACAAAAGTTGCCAAGTTCATTGCATCCAAATTATATGACACTACGTTAAACTTACCAAAGTTATCACCACCGACAGAAGAAATTACACATAAACGAAGTGAATTATTACAAAACTTATCTAAAGCTATTGGAGTCATTGATCCATTAATCACCACAATCATCATGAAAGGCATTGGTATTCATCATGCAGGTTTATTATTAGAAGAACGACGCCTTATCGAAACAGGTGCACGAAACAAAACATTATCTATACTTGTAGCTACCACAACTTTAAGTGCAGGAATTAATATTCATTCAGTATCACGAGTTATTATATTAAATATATATCGATGGACACCTAAAGGTAATATATTAATCCCTACGACTATCTTTACACAAATGATAGGACGAGCAGGACGTAATGATAAGTTAGGTGGCGATGCATATATTTGTTTACATTCTACATCTAAGAAAGAAGAAGAAGATTTATTGAAGTTAACGCGTAATAATATTGAAGATATTCAATCATATTTATTACAAGAAGGGAATCTTGAACGATATTTTTTACAATGTTTAAGTAGTAAATTAATTAATCCACAGAAAGGATTACTTACATTTATTAATCATTCATTATCTAAGAATTCATTAATTGAGAACAACTCTATTAAGAATTTAATTCATAAAGAATTAATTAATGAAAATACTATGGATGTCACCAAATTAGGATTATCTATAGCCGGCTCTGGGTTATCTATTGAAGAAGGGATTTCATTATTAAAAGTTATCACCAAAATACAAAAGAATTTATGTTTAGAAGATGATTTACATTTATTATATTTATGTATATCGCCTAATTTAATTGATTTAATTAAAAGAGAATCATATGATAGTAATACATGGATATCAATCATAGAGAATCATAAAGAAGTTATCCATTTAATTACAAACAAAACTTATGAACAAATTAATCATATTCAAGACTTACCGAAGATATATGGTGGGTTAGGACGTATTAATAATGAATTAGATTATGAATTAGATTGTATATATATCGCATCGATAATGTTGGACTTGATTAATGAAATGAACATTAAAGAGATAACGAAGAAATATGGTATCGATAGAGGTGTAATACAATCGTTACAAATGCAATGCGCAACTTATGCGGGACAAGTTACAAAGTTCTGCGAATTATATGGTTGCGTATTACTCGCAACAACATTAAATAGATTTAGACAAAGATTAAACTTCGCAGCAAGATCAGAGTTAATTAGTTTGATGATATTGCCGTCTTGTAACAAAGTGATCGCACGAATTCTATACGACAGCGGAATTAAGTCGCCAATAGAACTGAGCGACTTAAACGTGGACGCAATTAAAGTGATAATTAATGAGAACGGAAATGAGTTGAATTCGGAGGAAATAGCAGAAGTCGCAAATAGTATACACGAGGAGGCTATGGAATACACAAAGAGCTTGAGCAGATTGGAACAGTTGGAGGAAAACGCAATGTACAAAAGTGTGGAAAATAATTCGTAGTGAATACGGAATTGTTTGTTAATAAATTTATTTTTGTGAAATATGAAATGTTTAAAGAAATAGCGAAAACGATGAAATGGAAATGTGATAAAATATTTTATTTGAAGGATATCGTAATGAATGAAATGATATAATATAAATGAAATGGAAATGTGATAAAATATTTTATTTGAAGGATATCGTAATGAATGAAATGATATAATATAAATGAAATGGAAATGTGATAAAATATTTTATTTGAAGGATATCGTAATGAATGAAATGATATAATATAAATGAAATGGAAATGTGATAAAATATTTTATTTGAAGGATATCGTAATGAATGAAATGATATAATATAAATGAAATGGAAATGTGATAAAATATTTTATTTGAAGGATATCGTAATGAATGAAATGATATAATATAAATGAAATGGAAATGTGATAAAGTATTTGAAGGTTATCGTAATGAATGAAATGATATCATATAAATGAAATGGAAATGTGAAAGGTCTTTAAATCGGATCCATTAGTTACAAGTGTGTTGACATTCACTTGAGTTAGATAAGTGATTTAATAGATAATGTTTTTAAAGAGTTGGATGTATACCAAGTATTAACACACTTCAATTAGTTAAAACATATATGATAACAAGATGATATAATGACTAAATGCTAAATAACAAAAATGCATTTTTGAATATAAATGAAATGACATACTGGATAAAGTGTAAACGAAATAGAAAAATAAATTCATGAAGGGTAACTAGAGTATGGTAAATTATATAATTTAAAGTTAAGTAATAATAATATCACTTAAATAATCAGGATATTATGATAACTAACTATAAAGCTTTTATAAATCCTTCTGCTCGACCGTTAATTTATAAATGAATCAATATTACTAAAATTTTTTTCACAAAATTAATCAATATTTTTTCACAAAAAATTAATCAATATTTTTTCACAAAATTAATCAATATTACTAAAATTTTTTTCACAAATATTATAAATCCTCAACTGAAATAATATGCAATAATGGGCACCACGAAAAATATAATAATAAGTTCACTATTTGTTAGATGACACAACACTCAAATTATATAAAAACAAGAAAACTGAAAAAATAAAACTATTGTGTCAAGAGGAAGATGTTCATGAAATTTTGTTTAACAGCAAGTGAGCATTTTAATTAGCATCTTATATATGGTGTCCATTCGAAATGATGGAAAGCTGTCCTTCATGGTATCGTAAATTTAAATTTTTAAAGATGTTTAATGTTTATTACATAAACTTAAAATTTTTAACCAAATTATAATCATAGACAAAACACCCTTTTATTTATACAAATTTGCAAAATACAAAAACAGTAATTTCAAATTTTAAGCTTTCCCTTCTCATATTTGATATATCAAATTAAAAAAGTATATTTAAGTAAACAATCTACAATGATTTATTTCCAAATTAAAACACCGAGGTTACCGCCAAAATAAGCAAAAAGCATGTTTTTTGTATAAGTAACAAAATGTGAAAAATTTTCTCCAATAACAACATTCCAACTAGGGCCCATTTTATTATCCATATCTACCTTAATTGCTTTTGAACAAACTTCAAGGTTTCCTTGTGCCCTATCAATTTCCATGCTTATAAGATCAAAAATTTCAGATTGCAAATCCTCGTCTAAATCTGTTTCAACAACGAGCGGATAATTAAAAGCCTTTCGCCATTCTGGAATTTGTTCTTCAGTCATTTTGCAGCGTTTTCAACGCAAACGAAAAAAAAAAACGTTATTTTGCACTGTTTATAATTCAGGCAAGAAAAATCTAATTTGATACGTAAAAACCCACGCTCTTTTTGCCAAATCAATGAGAACGCATATTCATGAAAGGCTAGAACACTGACAAATAAAATTAGTAATTAACATTTGATTTCAATAAAAAAAGCATTTAAAATATTGTTACAAAAGTAACTTACAAAAGCTAAGCCAGATTAAATGAGCTATCATTGCTTAAATATGTATTCGAACGAAATTTTTGGTTTGGTTTCATTTTTTCCCCTCAAATTCAAATATTGAATTTTGTCGAATTTACAAACATTTCTGGAAAGGAGGTTATGTTCTCAAAAAGTGATAAAGCTGATTTTAAAAGTCAAAGGAAAAAAAGAAATGTCTGAGAGGCCATCAGCTCATCAAAAAGCAACGAACTGCTTCGCAGGAGCAATAGCAAAGCTAATGAAAGATGAAAAATACAAGGCAACAATTTCATATTTGGCTCAAATATCACAATTAATTGTAAAAGTTGACTCCCAAGTACCAGGAGCTGCTGACACCTTGCTAGCAGCAATTGTAGCAAACGCTAGTGGCTTGTAATTTGTTTTATACCAATAATTTGTTAAATAAATTTAAGCCATCAAAGGAATTTATTCTTTTCGCTATTCTTTTTTTAGGTTAACCAAAGCAAAAGGGGGCAAGAAAAAGTGATAAGTTTTTATTAAGTGTAATGAAAATTTACGTAATTTATTATTTTGGGAATTTCAATTATAACAACATTAGAAAAAAATCGTTATTGGAATAGCATATAACAAAGATATTATTAATAGGATCTTTTGGATATTGTTACTGAATTCTTCGGATAATGTGCCACCCATATGGACTTCTGAATGGGTCCGAAATTTGATCAAGTTTTAATTCAAATGAAAAACGATTAAAGTTAGGTTTCAGATTGGGAAAAATTGAAGGAGGATCTGATCTATTAATCCATCCTATTTCTCCTCCATTTTGATGTGTTTCTATACAATCAGATTCTTCTCTAGCTAGCTCTTCAAAAGTACAATTTCCTAGCTTTAAATCGTTTATCATGTTATCACATTTAATTTTTGCATCATTAGAACTTCGAACGACAGTCCCATTGCCTTTCCATGTGTTTGTATCAATTGCGTCTTTATGTTTCACTAAAATGTGTGATATATAAATTAATGGTGGCCATGGTCCATCTTTAGAATGTTCATAAGGACAAATCCATGTACTTTGCCCAGTTTTTCTGTTATAGTAAAAAATTCTTCCTGGTTCGTCTTTTGATTCTCTTTTTTCCCATTCGCTTGCTTCCATTTGTTTATTTTAACGTCTTTAAAAATCTGGATGAGGAACAAAAAAAAGAAAATTACTTCAAATTCTCTTTTGTCAAACTCAGAAGATTTTGAACTACAGTATATGTTGGTAAATGATGGATTATCAAAATATTATAATTATATTTCAAAAAATTATTCAAGAATCCCGAAGTTCTCAAGTTCATCTGAAGCAAAAGCAGAACTACAAAAATTAATATTGCAAAATAAGAAAAATCACCAGGTAAATTCCATTGATTTCGCAAATAGATTGTTCAATATATCAAAACAAAATAGATTAATAAGTACAGAAGCAAAAACAATTTCTGACTTTCGTAGCAATTTAAATAGCACAAAAAGTAAAGAAGATGATGAGTATCATGCTGCTCTTTATAATTTATCAAAATTAAAAGATGAGTATTTTAAACTTCAATTTCAATCTGAAAAACAAAGTCAAAAGCTCAACCAACTTCTGGACGATGTATCCAAACTAAATGAAGATTTAAAAGAAAAAAGAACAAAGTCATCACAATTAGTAATCGAACAAAAGAAACTAACTTTCCAAGAAAATAAATTAAAGTATAAATTAGAATCACTACAAGAAACATTAGAAAAAACGAAAAATGAAGAATTAAAATTCACAGAAATTCTTACTAATCTTCAAAAGAATACACAAGAATTTAATCAAATAAATAAACTTCTCTTGGAAAAACAAGCAATTGCAGAAGAAAAAAGAAACACAATAAGAAAAATTTTTGCAGAAACAGAAAAACTTGAAAATGATTTAGACATAGCTGTTGACAATGCAAAAAAGAAAACAAGTGAAAGTTTTATTGATGTAAGTGATTCAGATGAATCATTTCAGGGGAAAAATCATAGTCATAATCAAAATGTTATTGGAACTCCAAAAATAAAATCATATAAAATCCCTTCAATAAAAAAGAAAACATCTGAAAATAAAGGAGATAATATTATTGAAAACGCTTTAAAGGCTATTAATATGAAATTATTGGATGATAAGAAAATTATTGAAGATATTGAACATGAAATCGAACATTTAAATTAAGTTTTGTTAATAAAAATGTTATATTATTCTTTCATATTATTTATTTTTTATAAATTTCTTTTCATATTTTAATTTGTGTTGCTGATTTTTATGAAAATCTTATCGAAACAATATAAAAAATTATTTAATAAGAAATGCAATAGTTTACAACATTACACGAAAGAAACAAAAGATTAAAAATTTACATACACTTTAGCAAAGCTTGACTTACAGCAAAAAAATTAAATGAGCTCATTTGAGAAATTTTGATTTTCTTAAATTTTAAAAAAAATATTTAACCAAAATGCACAATCCACTATGTTAACCTTTTGCTGGATCAGATGGTTACTGCAATTTAACATTTTAGGAAGAGGCAAATTCTTAATAATAAATACAATGAATAAGATGATTTTTATTGTGCGTTTGGATAAGCTTGGATTGTGAGTGCTTAATTCGATTTCTTTTCCCAATCAAAATTGTCTACAGCCGCATCGAATGATGGGATTTTGATAACTTCATCAAGTTCATATGTTGGATTCATTATAACGTTTGGTAAAAATACTTGTGTGAAAAATGATCGAAGCTTTTCACGGAGATTTGGTGCATTTTGGGATGTGAGAATGACAAAAGTATATCCAGTAACAGTTTGGTAAATGTGCATTTTATACTTGGAAGTTGTGAGGCTTGAAGGTAGTCCAGGCTTGTCTTTTGGTGACATCTTAAGGGCAGTTCTATTTAGTGAAAACAAAAGACCAAATAGAAGTGATTCACGATCTTCTTTGGATGCTGTCGATGCATCTTGGTTCCATACCTTGTGATAGAGGCAATTAATTGTGTGAGTGCTATATATGAGGAGGCTGTACTTTGTGATTGGTGCCATCCTGAATTATTTGACACTTTTGTTCAATGAAAAAATTCAATATTTTCATATCACATGCCACTTCCCACTTTTTCATATATTTACATAATGCAAAACGTACAAATGGTTTACATGATTTGAACTTTTTCAATATTTTTTTTGAAAACTTTATATCCGATAGGATCAAACAAAGTCAAAAAGTGGATATTAATAGCCTAGAATAATTATTTGAGGATATTAATAGGTACGTTGAAACCTAGAATAATTATTTGATCGATCTTAAATTTATTCTGAGTGCATTAATAAAATAATTGTACACCATTTTTTTGATTGGGAGATTATTAATATTTCCAGAATTATAAATATTTGACAAATTCATTTGACAATGTTCATTATTAATTTTTTTCATATTTTCTTCTGAAAGATCAATATTTTAATTTAAAGCTTTCCAATTATAAAAAAATGCTCATTTACTACTATTTTAATTTGATTCCATATGATCCAATTTTTACAAGAAACAAAAAATATAATAAAATACAAAATTTATTTAACATGTAGAATATTTACAAAAAGAAGATATTGGTATATCCTCATAAATCAACTGAAAGATTCCTTTACAAGAAGCCATTGCCGGCGACGTCACATAAGAAAACATTTCACCGAAAATTGGTGCGCAAGCGTAATCATTCAAAAACACATAATTCGACAACACTCCGTACGGGTTTGAATACAAAAAACACAAAATAAAAATCGGCGTGAACTCCTCACTTCCGAGCACCATATTCGAAGGGCATTTTTCTTCGAAGTAATTATATATCATATCGAAAGCTTGTTTTAACATTGATATTTTTCGCATTGGACTTTTTTCCATGAATCCGACAATTATATATTCCCAAATTTCGAATTCGTTTCGAAGATTTCTCAGTATTTCTCTTAGTATTACGTTTTTGTTTTTTCTGTTATTATTTTCTGTTTCCGGAACAGGGAAATTATTCATAATGAAATCATTGATCAATTTATTCGAATTCGTTGAGATCGAATTATCATAATCTTCTAACTCAGGTCTTAACAAAAGGAATTTCTCATAATTAATCGAATTTGCCAAAATACAATAACAAATCTCTGGATAAGATTTAGTTATTAAATATTTCGGAATTTCATTTTTACCTTTTGTAATAATTTTAGTATAATCATCAACAAATAATTTTGGGTTATTAATATATTCTTTAAAGTTATTCTCATTTAATATTTCTTTCTTAAACTCATTATAAATCAAAAAGTATAAAAGAGAATTCTCGATTTGCCGTCGTATATCTATAGTTAACTTATCAATAGTCAAAAGAGAATTTGTAATAGATGCAAATGCACTTAGCGCTCTAATTTCTTTTTTGCGATCTAAAACAACTTTTTGTAATGTTCGTATTAAATTTGCTTCGTTATCAAATCCACATAACATGTTTAATATGTTTGCTTCTTCTTTACGTTCCATTAATGTTTCCGGTGGCCCTAATTGAACTAAATACGTATTGACGAATTCTTCAGTTGTTAAATCATATGGCGCATCTTCAAAATATGGAATTAAGTCCGCTTTCTTTAATAAATGTCGAAGTGGTACTTCGGGTTTGATGTTTCCTTGCGCCATTGTTGCTTCTTTTTGATTATGAATTGAATCTTCGATGATTAAGTTTGGTGGCTTCGTAGCATATGGCGAATATGATTTTGACTTATTGACTGATTTGTGATTACTTGTGATGAAGTAATGATCAATTGACGATATAACTAATGAAGTAAATAAACTTGGTACGTTGTTTTTGTCTTTATTGGTGATGAATTTGATCGGTTGCGTTTTACTTTTTAATGTTATGTCAACAAGATCTTGAAGAATATTGTTCGGATCCCCTGGAAAAAAGACCATCTGAAGAATAAGCATAAGGCTTTCAGATGGGATTTGAAAAAAATCAGTGAGACATGCAATTTGTGATAAGGAAACTTGAGATTTTGGTGTGGAACATGCTTCTTGAAAAAAACCGTTATACAAAATATTAGCTGGCTTTATATCGTCCCTTTCAATTTTGAGAAGGTCGATGATGTAGGATGGAATTAAATGCGAATTAATTCTCCATCTTTGCTTAATGGTATTACCTAGTGATACGGTCCCAATGGGTGGTTTCACCATGGAAATGGTGGAAATAAAAACTTTGCTGATAAATCGAAGAAATAATGGTGAATAAAAAGCCATTCTTGAAAAACTATAAAATTTTTCTTTGTCTTTAATGGATGATATTGTTTGAAGAAACAATTCATTCCCAAATTTTGTGGTAAAAAAATAAAAATAAGAAGGAAATGGTCCAAACGTGAATACATCTAATAATTCTGGATCGTTACAATTTTCAAAAGAAGCAACAAGATCTCTAAGTGGAGGAGAATTATAAAAGAGAGGTGATATTTTTTTATGTTTTAAATATGCTTGATAGAAAGCTGGTAGAGTATTATCTTTTGAATAATATAAACTACGGTAAAGGTAAATAACAACGTAGTGATCTTTTTGGCTATTTAAATTGTTTAGAAATCTTGTTTCGAGAAATTTGTATTCTTTTTCTCGATAATTAATTTCGACCTCGTTATTTCCTATTTCGTTGTTAAGTGCTATTTGTGCTTCTCTAAATTTGTCTATTAGTTCTTTTGACATTCCATCCTTTATCGAAAAGCTTGAAACATGTTTTTTCATTTTTCGAAGCCTTCAAAACGGATGACAGAGTAAAGTTAACAAAAAATAAATTGAACGCATCTAATCGTTTAACACAAAAAATTGAATTTCAAAACACTCTGGCCCAGAACTCAAAGCTGGTTCTTTTAGCAACATTTATTTTCTTCTTTCCTTTCAATTGGTAAAGGTGCAGCGACATCTTTTTTGTTATTTTCTGGTTGTTTTAAGAATATATCTGCAATTATTTCAAACAATTTATCAACTCCTTCGCCAGTTTTCGCAGACACTTCAATGTATTCTGAAACGTTACGCTCTTTTACATATTTTTCGGCATTGCTAGGATCAATAACTCTTCTATCTTCTAAATCTATTTTATTTCCTGCAACAATAATTGGAATCCCTGGTGGAGCCTTGCTTTCTAATTCATTCAACCAAATGTCAAGGGATGTAAAACTATCGATATTTGTAACATCAAAACAAACAATAGCCACACCTGCTGATCTAAAATACATTGGAGCAAGAGCTCTGTACTTTTCCTGTCCTGCGGTATCCCAGATTTGAAGAGTTGCAACTCCTTTTGATGTTGTCATTTTATGGGTTTGAAAAGCTGCTCCAATTGTTGGAGATGTCGTCTCCCTAAACCTATGGTTTGTAAACCGGTCTATGATTGACGTTTTTCCTACTTGTGTATCTCCAGTCACAACAACTTTCATTTCTGTTTTAGCCTAGCCTTTCTTTTTCAATCTAACAAAGTTAGTGAAAATCATAACCTCATAAATAATCAAATAAAAAGTGCCTCACTCGTTCCAATCCTCCATAAGTTGTTCATTTTTTGGAAAATTCCTTCGTTTAAAAATATCGATCTGTCTTGCAAGGCATTCTTTTAAATTAACAAAAAATGGTTTGGAATTGTTTGCGTTTTAAAATGAATCTTTTATATTGAAATTTTTCTCAAAAAAAAAATTAATTACATTTTGAATACTTTTATCCCCTTGCTCAGGAACATGGTTTGCTGGCGAAATTAGTGGAATCTGAGCTCAGATTCCCAGTGAAGAAGTAGCTTTTGTTTACATTGTCAGTTTTTCGTGATATAAACGTATTTTTTGAGGTGGCCACGACCACAAAATGAGCGAAACCTTGTATTTCCATAGCTTTATACCCCATAAACATCGTTTGATGACTTTAGTTGGTTTCATAAGGACACATATTTCAGATACTATTATTGTTGGTTGCAATGGTACTTCAACAACAAAATTTCTTTCAATTTTCTTTAATAACTTGGATATCAGAGCCGGAAGCATCAGTGGAAAAATGCCTACTAAAGCAGCTCCTGAAGAGCCACCTGAATTAATGCCTGAACTGATTAGAAAAGAACTTCAGCGTTTTAATGAAGGAGAATTAAAACTAATTTTTGTTTCACAGCAATTATTACCGTCATACGATTTTATAAAACCTAAGTACTTCCTACAGTATGACATTCCAAGCAAAACTATTGATGAGATAAAAATAATTAACCATTTGAAACCAGACAAATTCGTCCTTTTCTTGGATAAATCCCAAGAAAAATACGTCACAGATTTCGAAAGAGATGCCAAAATAGAGTCTAAGGAATTGCCTTTTAATGAAAAGAAAATTCCAAATATATACGATGAATTGGAAAAGTTGCTTAAGAAGAGCTTTCCACTCTATGAAAGCTCTGAGAAAGCATACCGCGAGTTGATAAGGACATATGTAAATCATGAAAACAAAGATATTTTCTGTGCTCGGCAACTTCCCTTACTTGATGTTGCACACTCGTTTGGTATTAAGGCTCCTCCAAAACTTCCTTTAGAATAAATCTTATTTTAAAATAAATAAAAATCATTAATTTGATATTTTTTACAATTGTAAAAACTCTTAAGAAACTAATCACAATGAAAAACTTAACAATGTTTTAAGATTTTTTTATCGATGATACATGTTTTTCGCCTAATAAAAGCTACTAATACAACAGTGATGTGAAATAACTGAAATTTTTATTGAAACAAAACCGTCAAAAAACCGCGCCAAAAAATAATGGACGATATAGACTCGTTCTCAGTTATAAATCTTAACACTGGGGTGACCTCACCAGAAATTATGGAAAGTGTAAGTATTGATGATTCCAAAGAAACCAAAAACAGAAGACCTCCAAATGCATATATATTATATTGTTTAGAAAAACGAAGTTCATTCAGAGAGAAATATCCAGAAAAACCAAATATTGAAATATCAAAAATGCTGGGAGAGGAATGGAAAAATTTAGATGAATCAATAAAAAGACCATACAAAGAAAAAGCTAAAGAAATGCAGAAAGAATTCAAAGCAAAACATCCAGAATACAAGTACGAGAAAGCTAGAAAAAAGAGGCAAGAGCAAGAACTTCTTTTACAGAAATCCAAAACAACATTACCAGAACATCTCGCAAATCTTCCTCAAAATGTTCTCAACAACATTTTGATTGGGTACCTTTCTTTTTATTCGATAAATGGTAAAGGAGATATGTCCGCAGCCAATTCAGCATTACAGAGAATGACAACACCAAACTACCAATTTCAATCGCAACAACAGCTTCCTGACAATTGTTTTAACTCTATATTTGACCCAGATGATCAAAATCAATAAATATCGTTCGTGGGATATTTATAATTTTTGAAATATAAAGTAAGGAGATAAAAATTAAGACTTTCTCCACAAAAAATGTTTGCGTTATGTTATAAAGGGGAATCAGCTAAAATTTTATTCACTATTTTAATCTTGAAAACAGAAATCAAATTTATTGTGTCATAAAATACTTTAGGTGAATAGTGTAAAAAATGTTTAATGTCTTTTTCCACAGAAACTATAAATCATGAAATTATGTATCCTTATATTACACATCATATATCAATTAAAAAAAGCACTTAAATTAACCTTTGAAGAAGATTTGCTTTCCCTTGTTATTAAAGCTTTTCATTTTTATGTAATTATTATTTGATTTCCAAAATGAAAATAAAAACAGCAGAAAAAGTTTTTATATGATACTTTAAAACAATGTATTTCTTTATTATGAAGGATTATATTTAATTACAGTATGTAAAAAGCAGGAAAATTAGACTTATTAAATTGACAATCTCTGTTTGAATCACTCGAAACATGACTAAAGTTGCAGAGTCAGCGGAATTCATCTGCAATAACGCAAATAACATAAAGCTTGGACCAGAAGAAAACTTTAGGAAGGCGGCAGAAGTCCTTGAACCTCTTGTTAACGCTTACAAACCAGAAAATTGGGCCGAAAGTAATCTTCATCCTGGATATTTTGATCCAAAGCAAAAAGCTTCCTGGATTTTTCTTACTGATACGCTCAATTTTGCTTTCTGGGCAGAAAAAGATCAGCCACTTTTTACAGTTAAATATAATGATAAATTATATACAGGATATATGTCTCTTGTTGCAGCAATAAGACGTGCCGTTGATCAAGGTAAGCCAATTCTTAGTCCAGAATTCTGGCAAAATTGCACTTCTGCTGATATCAAAGATATTTTCAGTTCAGAAACAACCACAGAAATTCCACTTTTGGACTACAGAATAGAAGTTCTTCATGAAGCAGGAAGCTATATTATGAAAAACTTTAATGGTTGCACATATGAAATGATAAAATCCACAAAAAATTCTGCTGTAAATCTTGTTAACTTAGTCAGCACGAACCTCAAAAGCTATTGTGATAAATACACCTATAAAGGAAGGGAAGTCTTTTTCTTGAAGCGAGCTCAAATTTTAGCAGCAGATTTACATTTTGCTTTTTTGGCTGACAATGATCCTGTTTGTCACTTCAACGACATAGATAAGCTTACTATGTTTGCTGATTATCGAGTTCCACAAGCATTGAACTATTTCGGATTAATTATTTATAGCGATGAATTGATGACAAAATTACGAGAAGATCCGCACTTACAGCCTGGCTGCGAGATGGAGTGCGAAATTCGCGGCTGTTCGATCCATTCCGTTGAGAAGCTGAAAAAGTTTATGAAGGAAATTCACCCGTCAGTTTTGATCGACTTCATCCTTTGGGATTACGCCAAAGCTAATTCAGAGAAAATGAATCACATCCCAATTCACAAAACAAGAAGCGTATTCTATTAACTCAAGTTATTGATTGGATTATTTTTTAATTGATAATCAATAAAATATAAAATTAAAATATTTAAGAAGAAGAACATTTAATTTACATATTTTTAACACTCTGTTTATTTATTTTATTTAAAATAAGAAAACGATATATTGGAATGATTGCTTGTAATGTAGTATGATAGTATTAGCAATTGATCTAAAAAATAATCTTTTTTAAGTTTTTCTTCAGTTTAATTTAGAGAGTTCTAATATATGTATAGGGTGCCCAACTCCAAGTGTAGCATCTCAATGTATAAACATAATTAAATAAACTTCATAAGTTATACTTAAAATAATTTAAATAAATATTATTATGAATTCTTTTATTCGTTAAAAAAAATTATATTTATGGGTCGAACTTAAATGTCATTTTTACTAACCAGTTATATGATTCCGTAAAATTAGACGACATTAAAAAAATAAATGAAAAAATTTTATATGTCCTTGCTTAAGAACCGTTTGCATCAGTTCTTTATATTATATAGCTAACATCACGGGCATTCCAAAAAGCGTAATACTTTTTCTTCAATTAATTTCGGGAAAAAACAAATAACAAACAGAAAAAGTATATTTTCACACATTTATTTTCTTCCTTCTCTCTTTCTTGGCGCGTACACGTCATTATTTTGAGGCCTATCAAGATCTCTAAGCAAAGCCTGCTCGTGCCTACTTTCTCTTGTAGTTGTATCTTCATTTGTAAGATGCGTCCACTTCGTACGTCCTTTCTTACCATAGTCGTCACCTCTGACGTACATTTCCTTGGGTAGAGCTGTTTTATCCATAAGATCGTCACCGACAGCGGTTGTGAAATCACGCTGAAGAAGTTCTTGCGCGCGCTCGGACGTTGTGTTCTTAGTGAAGGCACCAACGTGGTAGTATTTCTGCATAAGCTTCATGTGACCACGTTTCTTCTTATGTTGCTTCTTAAGTTTGGCAAGTTCAAGATCGCTCATAGATTGTTGTTGTTTTGTTTTAGCTGCATCATAAGCTACTTGTGCTACTAGACGAAGCTCATCTTTGAGACGACCTATTTCACGTTCTACCCAAAGTTTGTATTCTTCTTCTTGATTTAACTCAAAATCATTGGTTTCAGGAGCTGGTGGATCTGTAAAAGGATCTATGTCATCTATGTCAGATGCACTTTCTTCTTTAGCAATTTCTTTTGCAAGTTTTCGTGATTCTTTTTGGCGTTTTTTGTTCTCAGATTCATCTGATTCGGATTCTGTTTCTTCAACCGCAATTGTTTTTCGCTGGTCTTTGTCGACAAAAGAAATAGCAAAATTTAAAGGTTCTGACTCCGAGTAATCGGAGTAGTAATCATTCATTAAAAGGTTGAAATTTATGGGGTGCCCCAAAACCGTTTAATCAAAATTTAAATTTTGTACGTTTAGATAATCCAAAAAAAATGAAAAAAAGGCAAATAACAAGGGGAACAATACGAAAACGTGTCCCTAAAAAGAAAGGAATTGATCTTTCACAACGATATATTAAACAATCTAAACTAGGGCAAGGTGCATTCGGATTAGTTTATTCAGCATTTGATCAAGAAACAAGTAAAATAGTAGCAATTAAATGCTTAACAAATAAAGACTCTATTGATTCATTCAAGGATGAATTAGATCTTTTAAAACGACTTCATCATTCTGCTATTGTTCCATATTTGGATTCTTTTCTCGATTCAAAAGGATCATTACAAATTGTTATGGAGTATGCAGAAGGCGGTTCGCTTCTTGACATTATTCACAAATATGGAACACTTAATGAACAAGTTGCAGCAATTTATGTTTCTCAAATTCTTAAAGGACTTGTATATTTGCATAAACAAAATGTCATTCATCGTGACATAAAAGCAGCCAATGTACTTTTCCAAGGTGGAATTGCAAAACTAGCCGATTTTGGATTAGCATTAGATCTTAATGATTATGGACATACATTAAGAGAATGTGCAGGATCACCATATTGGATGGCACCGGAAGTAATTAATAATGATCCCGTCAATCAGAAAAGTGATATATGGTCAGTCGGTGCAACAACATATGAACTTTTAAAAGGTTATCCGCCATTTTTTGAAATGGCGCCAGTACCAGCGATGTTTCAAATTGCAGGGCCAAGGCCAATGCCTATTCCACATGATATTTCTGAGCTATGTTATGATTTTCTTTCGCAATGTTTTCAAAAAGATCCAAAGTTACGACCTGAAGCAATAACATTATTAAAACATCCATGGATTCAACAATCTCTTCAATATGTTGAACAAATCGAAGGATCTTTTACCAACAAAAACAAAAAGCAATCGCAAGATTTTAAGAAACTTTCATTAAGACTTGAGTCAATATGTAAAACTATTACAACAACACAATTACAATTATCACCTGAAGAAACAATATTACTATTGAATAATGAAAAGGATTATTTACAAGCTTTATCAACAACAATTAAATTATTGAAAACTAAAAAACATATTCCGGAATTAATTATCAATTTATGTGGTGTTAGAATGCTAATTGAACGACTTGAAAAAGAAGAATTTTATATTCCAACATTAAATTTAATACAATTGTTAATTGAACAATCTGAAAAAATTGCGACTTCTTTAATTGAGCATTGTTTATTAGAAAAGTTTTTTAATGAAGAAAACATTTTATTTAAATTAGTTGCTTTATTAATTATTATTAAATCTTCGAAAGGTTTTAAATTATTTGCTGCAAATGGATTATTAAAATATATGAAACAATTTTCTAAAATTCCAATTTTAACTATTTTTATTCCAACTTTTCTTAATTTATTAATAGATTCAACTCTTCCAAAATGTTTAATTATCAAAACATTTGATGAAGAATTAATTACTTCTATAATAAATATAACATTTAAATCGATAATTAAATTTGATGAATATCAAAAAATATTAAATTCCACATTTAGAAGTTTAAATTCTGATTTTCTTTCAGATAATTTAAATATACCACATTTATCTTCATTCTTTTTTGAGAAATCAAAAACATTTATTACAGATTCTTTATTATTGAATATCAAAGTTTTACCACTTAATAGTATTATTAAACTTAAATATACTGAACATATTCAACCATTAATATATTTAATAAAAAATTCGGTAACAATAAAAAACTTAAAATCAAATTATATCACAGAAATATTAACAATTTTCGATATTCTTTTTTCTGATTTCCTTTGTAAAGATAAAATTAATGGAATATCATTAATTGAACCCATTATCACATTTGGCTTTTCAGATGATATTAAATTAAGTACAACATCAATAAAATGTTTAACAAAAATGATTCGATATAAACCAATTCTTTTTGAAAAAGCAGTTGATTCAGGACTTTGTACATTAATCATAAATTCGATTTCAAAAAATATTTCACTTTCGTTTATTTATGAACTTTTATGTTTGCTTCCAACAATTTCTAAATTTACTGCATATAGAGCACAAAAGTCGGGTTTGTTCTCATCATTAAAATCGTTGTTATTATTAAATGAATGGCAAGATAAAGCTATACACACATTATCGATTTGGATGAATTTTAATCCTTTATATATAAATCAAGAATTAATGAATACGAATGTTATCAAATTGATTTATAATATATTATTAAATAGAATCGAAATGGCTTTTAATTCATTCGTAAAAATTAATTTCTTTAAAGATATAAAAGTTATAATTCAAAATAGTAATTATTTCGCTTTGAAAACTTTGGATAATGAACTTATGAATAAGCTTGTTGACTTGGTAAATGTTAATAAAAAAGAAAATGGTGTCGTTTTCATGGAAATAATTAATGAATATGTTATTCAATCTCAAAACCCAAGAAGAATCGCAAATGAAATAATTAGAAATTTTGTAGGATTAACTGAATCTGATAATTTTGACCTTCAAAGAGCAGCTTTGCACTTAAGAGTGTTGTCAGGTGAATGAAATTTTTTGGCGTTAGTAAAAACTGTTTTTATAGAATTGAACTTTTTTTTTAGTAAAATATGAATTTCAATGTGATAAAAAAAATAATTTTAAATCCTCAATCTTCATCATCAAAAAATGTTTTTCATAATTCATAAATTTAATTTAAATTATAATGTGTTTATACTAAATTTAAAAGAATAAAGCTTTATTAAATCGATTTAATTATGTCAATCACAATTTAGAAAATGGAATAAACGGTCATTGGATATAACCGTTTGTCAAAAGCAACAAATGGAAAAAAATAAATGTTTAGAAGAATTTAAAATAAAAATAACTCATGCATATGATTCTCTCCTTGCGCTTACAGATGATGCGAAAACTCGAGGATTTGGTTCCCTTAATCAAATGAATTATTTCCAAATTCAAAAATTAGAAAGTTTAATTGAGGAAGTAAAAAAATTCCCCAACTGTAGCTCAGATTTACAAGAGAAATGGAGTCAAATTGCAGATGAATTCAGAAAACCATTAAATTTCTTTGATTTCACAAAAAGCTACGAATATTTTAAAAAAAGACTCAATTTTATGCGTGCATCTATGTACTATCAGCAGCGTGATATTGATGAATTTTCTTCTTTTGTACAAGATTTGGAGTTTTTTAATCATAATATTGAAAGAAATATTCCAATACAAACAACCATAGCTTTCAGCTTAGGGCGTGTCAGTGTTTTTGTAACAAAATATCTTCAAGATGAAAAGTTCAAAGATATTGAACAATACATATCTACTGTTTATGATTCAATTCAAAACTACAATTACTACCTGAAAGTACTTTTTTTCATTGACCAAATTGATTCATACATAAAACTTTCAACATATTTTAATAAATAAATCAATGTAACTGATGTTTTTCTTCATTAAAAAATTAACGTGCAACATCTTAACGTCCACATAACAAAAACAACTTAAAAATGTCAGAAGATATTCTTGCAAATCTTCAAAGCACAGTCGATACACAACCAAAACCAAGACGTCCTTTAAACTCTTTTTTAAATTTTTGCTATCATAAAAGGAAAGATTTACATGAGCAAAATCCAAATCTTTCAAACAAAGAAATAACACAAATGTTGGGAGATATTTGGAAAAAGATGAAAGACGATGAAAAAAGACCTTATGTGGAAAAAGCACAAATGGAACAGATGAAATTTAAAGAAGAATATCCAGAATATCATTATTTAAAACCAACACTAAAAAAGCTTTCAAGGGAAAAGAGAGCAACAGAAATTAATTTACCGGCCTTTTTGGGATTTGAAGGAAAAGCTATGGAATCTGATCCAACAGGATACCTACAGTGGCTTGGGGCTCAAGCTCTGATGCAATTTATTTCTTATGCATCACCAAATGTTTTTACTTCGATTTCAAATGACTATCCATCAAATCAAGAATTGTCAATTAATGATTTCCATCAAAATGAACAATCTTAATAAATAATTTGTTTTTATTAAAACATCATATGGGATTGTGTTTATGTTAATTTTTTATTTAAATTTGAAATAAATAATAATTACCCAGATTGTATATACTTTTGTAACGCTGCATACTCTTTTGGAAGAGGTTCATCATATGGCCAGTGGATCCAAAATGGACCGTCCATTTGAAGCTTTTCTTCTGGTGACATTTCATTTGGACTTGAAAAGAATGCAGGTTTGTGAACATGAACAGCAGGGACTGGTCTGGGACGTGAGTACTCCGCAAGAATATAAGGTCTAAGTTTAGCTTTCATAACTACATTTGGATTAGCATATTGAATATTGTAAGATGATGATTTTGATCTGTATATACTATTTTGTTTTCTCTTTGTGTTCTGAACTTTTTGAGTTTTTTGATTTCTAACTCTAGTTTGTGGGCATTTATTTGAATTATTTGATAAGGTGCTTTTCCGAGAAGACTTGGCCAAGGATGCAATTTTTTCTCTTTCTCTTTTTTCTTTTTCCAACTTTTCTGCTTCGATTTCAAATTTGAATTTTCTAATTGGGCGAGTATTTGAATATGTTCCATCCTTTTTCTCATTTATAATTTCTTCAAAGTGATCTTTGTTTTTAACTTGTGGTCCATACTGCCAACAATAAGAATCTCTGTATTCAGTGTGTACGTTCATTCTGGCGGCAATTTTTAGCCGTTTACTTTTTTGTCATAACGGTTTCTCTATGAATTTGTTTCACTTTTTGATTTTATTCCCATAAATGAATCGAAATTATCAATTTTATTATCAATCACATAATAAGGATGTAATAAAATAAATCAAACTGCAGAAAAAATTGTTTTTAATTTAAACAAAAATATTTCAGAAGCAACGCAATAATAAAAATTCGATAAAAATTATCCATATTCTTCCAAACTTTTTATTGTTCAACTTGTTTACATCTCTTTAGTTTCTCATTATGAAGATGTTGATGTTTATATAAATTTTTTAAGAGATCTTGAAGAAAACGAATCTAATAACAGTAAATATGAAATAATTAATATTTTTAACCAATATCTTCAAAAAGAAAGTAGTTTTTATTATCATGAATCAATTTTTCTTCTTGAAAATATGATGGAGATCATATAATTGATCCTGAATCAATTTGTAGATTTAAATAAACATCCTCATTTTTTACATCGCATAAAGGGTAATAATGGTTTGTATTTTGAATATCGTAACCAGCTCATTTCATATTATGAACTTGCAAAATATACTTTTACTCTTCATAAGAAATATATGAAAGAAGGGCATAATCCAAATGAAATTGCAAAAATAATTCGAAATGATGAAATCGAAAAACTTCAAGAAATATCATCACAAAATGACTTTGATTTTAATCAAATAATTGAACCATCACTTTATTAAAGATGTTCATTTATTAATAAAGATAATGTTATATTAATTAATTATGCAGCGTTTTTTTGTGCAATAAAGTGCAATAAAAATTTACCTATGAAGGCATCCAAAATAATTTCCAAACAAGAATATGCATAATTATTTATTAAGTGTTAAGTCTTTAGTTGTTAATGAAAATGTAACGGATGAAAAAATATTTCATCGTATTAATTTAAACGTTGACGATCCATTTCCAATTCAATTTGCACTTAAATATTTCCAACGACCATTACCTGATACAATACATATTTTTGCAGAACATCAATTATTAACTACGGCTGGTTTCCAATTTGATTTAGGATTTATTGCATATGATATCAATTTTAATCACATCGATTTTATTTATCCACAAAAGCCATCGATGCTCAATGATGCAGAAAAACATGCTATTGATGAAAATGGAAGGAAAAATGAATTTGGTAGAGAGATATATTCTATTATCAAACTTAATCAATTGCCTCCAGAAGTATTTTGTTTATCATTCGGAGTTTCGGAAAATACAAACAAGAAATTTAATACGAAATTGGGCGCATTCTTTAGAGTTTATGATGCAAAAGATGATTTGGAATTAATGGGTTTAAAAAAAAAAAAAAAAGGGCTCCATTCTTGTGTTTGGATGTTTTCCATATTTAGATGTAATGGTGATTGGGCAATAGTACCAACAATGCGTACTTACAGTGGTAAAGGCTTAGTAGGTGGAATTATTGCTCTGAATCAAAGTATCAAAGAAGACATGAAAAAAGAGAGATACTTTGATCGAATTTTAAAACAATAAAAAGTCAATGAAAAGAGTTTTTGGTAATATTATATAGGAACGTTTCATCACAAGAAAATTTAACTGTAAGCGATTAGAAAAAAAAATTTAAAATTTAATTATTGATGTTAATAATGGTTCTTTCAAAATAATCATTTGTACCTAAAGTTGAGGCGAAAAGTTCAAAAAAATTTTTTTCGGTAAAATTGTATCAAACCAAGAAATAGCAATCGTGATAACATATAATGTATCTCTGATAACATATTTCATCATAAGAAAAATAAAATACAATCCTAAAAATCGCCTGAATTTAATTTTAATTTATTGTGAAAAAAAATCAAAAAAATCTGTTTTGTGAGATTATTAAAAAAATTTTGATGGAAGTTTTTATCTACTAATCATATTTTTATTTTGATAATTACAGCTGTTTCAAATCTGTTTTGATATTTCGGCATGATTTCTATACTTCACGTTGATTTTTGTGTGTTTCACTCGAGATGTCGCATCGACAGAAATTCTTTTACGGTCACTTTTCAAATAATTCTGAAGTACACAATTTTGACATGGACACACAAAAGTTGAATGAACATTCAATTTAAACTTTCTTTTCATAAAAAGTTGGTTGTTTTTTGTCGTTTTCCTTTGATCCCATTCAAATGTCAAGTCCTCATTTGTGAGAAAGTAAATGAGATCTTCTCATGTCACCTAATGCTTCATGTGTGTGCCTTGGCATCCAAAATAATTTCGATAAAAACTCACATGTCACATTGAACAACAGTTGTTACACACATTTTAAATGAAAAATTGAAGGTTTTTCGTTACAACCAAACCAGATTTATATTGGAAACGCATATACCAAATCGATGAAATATAATGGATATCCTCAATCAATGATAACATTAATTCACATTGGCACTTTCATCCTCCTCATAAATTTCAGCAAACATGTTTTTATTTCAAATAAATATTATTTATATTCTCTGGCTGAAAATAAAACAATGAACAAGCATGTGCATAACAAAAGCATTCATTACATGCCAAGTAACAAGATTGAACTCATAAAGAGTAAAATATATTTACAAAAAATTCAAACAGCAAACAACATAAATCATTTACTGCAATTCGCTTCACTCAATAATTCTCTAAATAACAATAGAATAGGTTTTGAGCATTTCGTTTCTTCAAATTTAATAATTTCGTATTTTTATTCCAAAATAACTACAATCTTTCATATCCTGCATAATATATATCATTTTAATGAAAGTTTTCAATGTAATTTATCAATGAATTGCAGCAATAATATTCTTAAAAATCTACCAAAGATATTTAATGTATTAATTACTTCTATATATTCAAATATAACTTTGTTTGTATTTATATTTTTTGTTTTTACTTTCTTTTCCAAAATTTATTTTAATCAGAAAATCATTCATCAAAAAAACGAAGTTATTCTGATTTTAATGATTATATTTTTTGTTAATACAAAGCAATCATATGACGAAGAGACAAAAACACTCACAATATCTGATTCCATTGATTATTCAAATGATTATATGAATGTTACAGAGCACGTTATAATTATTAATGTTGGCGAGCTTGAAAGTAATGCATTCAGAGAATGGCCTTTATTAACAACAGTAATAATTGGAGAGTCAGTTGGAAATATAAATAGTGGAGCGTTTGCATCATGTAAACAATTAAAATATGTCCAATTTCCATATAAATTAATGAGTTCAATTGGAGGTGGTGCATTTACAGAATGCATTTCATTAAATAATATTACAATTCGTTGTAATAGCATTAGTGGTAATGCATTTTATAAATGTACAGGACTTGAAACGATAACATTATATGAAGGCGTACGAAATATTGACTCAGATGCATTCAGAGGGTGTACAAACCTTGTGAATATTTATATACCAAGTTCTGTTACTTCAATTGGAAATGCATTTTTAGAATGTACAGAACTTCAATTTATTAATGTTTCAGAAGAAAATATTGGATATTCGAATTATGAAAATGATGGCGTTTTATATAATAAAGAAATTACACAAATTATTAGTTATCCGAATATGAAAAGTAAAACATTTACAATTCCTAATTCAGTCATTTCTATTATGAATTATGCGTTTGCAAGTTGTAATAATTTAGAAAGAATTTTTATTGATGAAAATGTTCAATATATTAATTCATGTGCATTTGTTAATTGTACATCACTTCAATGTATTCATTTTAATGGAGAAAATTCACCAGAAATACAAAATGATGCATTTGTTAATATCAATGCGACAAGAGTTATGACAATAGAAACATATCAAAATGAAACATTTGGAAATATGGAAATTACTAAGGGAACAACACTTGACGAATGTCTCCCGCCAACACTCACATTCACATACACACAAAGTGATACATTCACTAACTCAAATACATTTACTAACATAAATACATTTGCTAATTCAAACACATTTACGAAATCAAAAAATAATTTTGATTCAAATACTTATGTTAATACATTTTCGATGAATTTTACTTTCGTTAATACTATTACTTTAACTTATTCTTTATCGTTTATAAAAACTTTATCAATTTATTATACTTTCTTAAAATCTTATTCAGTTACTTTCATTGAATCTGAAACTAAATATATTTATAGCGATTTCATATATTATAATTATACAATTATATATTATCCAGAATATTTTACTTATTATTCTAATTTCTTTTATATTTCTTATATCGAAGATGTAATAATAAACACTAATGATAATAATACATTAATTATCATTATAATTGTTGTTGTAATTGTAATAATTATTGTATTTGTAATGATAATTATAATATTTATGATTAAATATCAAAATAAGAAGCGGAAACAAAATGAAGAAGAAATGAATATTTCAGATGAAAATAATAATAATATTAATGAAATAGATAATACATTTTCAGTTGGGATTAATAATTCAAATATTGAAGAAGATCCATTTGCAGACGATTTCAAAGAAGAAAAATTTATCAGTCAGATATAAATAAACATATTTTAAGAACAAAATATTTTAATTTGTTTATTAATTTAATAAAAACAAACTTTTGTGTTATTTAGAAAATTTTATGCTCATGAAAATAACCCAAAGAAATTATTCATTTATGTGAACAAAATCATTCATCATTTAAAGATGCTTATAAAGAATTAGATACCATAAAAATGATATTTTTCATATTCTTTATGAAAGGAAATTTAATAACTTAGAAGAAAGGAGAAAATGTGTTTATAATTATGAAATTTTGTCATTTTTGCTTGATGATGGTATGAAAATCAATAATTCTATTATAAATGAATCAGTAAGAATTGGAAATTTATTTGAGAATAATGAATTCAAGTAAAGTTTATCCCATTTCATTCAAAAGCTTTTGAACATTTAATGTAAACACAATCATAATTCAAAATTATTGATCGGTGTTCAACAATATTTACCTTATTATATTTGAAGTCAGTGATACTATTTAAACATCATAAAAATCATTTCATATTTAAATTAGCTAATTCAAAACATTTTAAAGTCAAAATGATATTATCGTTAACATGATTTCATTTTATTTTATCTGACAACACATAATTTTTAGAGATACATTAAATTAATAAATGTTTTTTATTACACATTTTATTCATAGCCAATTGACTTCATCTTCTTTCGCAATATCTTCAACTAAACTATTTACTTCTTCGATTTGCTTTGTACTTGACGTTGTCGTGTCCTTGAATTGTAACTTTGATTTCGATTTTTCTTTCTTATTATTACTTTTCACTAAAAATATAACAATTCCAACAATGATCAAAACAAATGCAAATGATCCGCAAATAATTCCAATCAAAGCATTTGTCGTAATTCCATTTGGCGAATTTTCATTGGAAGTGTAAAACATTGTAAAGAAATTAGAATAATAATTACAATAAGTCGAATAAATAACAATCGTGTAATTGTAATAAATAAATTCTGTTTCAATATATGAAAATGTCGAATTATTTATATATAATGAAAATGATTTCGTTTTTGTTTCATAAATAGTTAATGAATGTGTAATTGATAATGTAATTGTTAATGTATATGAAAATGATAATGAAAATGAAATATCACTTTGAAGTGATGCAGTAAATGTATTCGATTGACCAAATGAATGCGTTGGAGGTGGTTCGCATGTTCCTTCTGTGTTTTCTTTATCAACATCTAAATTTCCAAATTTACTTCCTACGTATGTTGGATATGTGATAACACTTGTAAAAACATTAGAAAATGCACTTTCACCAATTTCTGGTTCTGAATCTCCATAATAATAAATGCATTGAAGATTATAACAATTACCAAATGCTGAACCTTCAATATTTCTTATTCCATATCCAAGTGTTAATGTCGTTAAATTAGAACATAATGCAAATGCTGAACTTCCAATTGTTGTAACTGAATTTGGAATTGTAATGTTTTTGATTGATGAACAAAATGAAAATGTATGATAAATGATATTTATATAAATAAAGCTTTTTCTTTCAAAATACCACATGCGATCTACTGATTTGTTCAATTTATTTATAAAAGTAATGCTGCTAGAGCAGATGCATCTGTTACCGGTAATAGTTCCAGGCACTGTGAAGTTTAATTCTTTCTTTTTGTTCTCCTTCAAGTTCGATTCTTCTCCTTATGTCTTTTGATCTATTTTCCAATCATCATTTGATTAATGATCAAATAAAATCTTTTAAGTATCTTCATTTTTTCAAAACTTAATATTTCCTACACAGAATAAAATCAAATATTTGATTAGTACAAAGGATACTTCTATCATTCCTGAAAATTCTCTATTTCATTTTGATCAAAATACAAAAGTATTTTTTGTATAAAGTATACAATATAAACTTAATGTCAATATATGTAAACTATATAAAAAATTGTATGCAAAAATAGCACACAAGAAAGAAATAGCGTCAATAAATAATGGAACAAAACATGTTTAAAGGAAAACAAGATATTTCTCAATCAATATCTGATATAATATCTTCGTTAAATGATAAAAATATTGAAAAATGTATAGTTTCAACACTCAAGTTTTTTGATGAAAATTTTTCTTATTCATTTCATTTTCTTATTTATAAGCTCATATATTCTTATTGTATTCGACAGAACGGAGATTTGCGTTTATATTTCATATATTTAAAAAATCTAGAAATTAGAGAAGAAAAAATTTTCAAAAGAAATTATGAAATTATAAATGGATTTAAAAATTTTCTTCTTTCACTTTATTCGAATGATTCATATTATATATTGCATAAGATGTATGAAGAAAAATTAATTGATTCAAACTTTCCGAAAAATACATTATACTTTGCACATATGATGACACCAGAAGAAATCAAAGAAAATCAATATTCAGACTTTGATTTCCCTCATGATAAATTTGATGAACTCAAAAAAGATGAATGGAAACTACATAAACAATTAATTGAAGAAGGACATAATCCAAATGAAATAGCAAAAGTAATTCGAAATGATGAAATTGAAAAACTTCAAAAAATATCATCACAAACAGATTTCAATTTTAATAAAGCAATTAGACCATCAATTTATGAAAGATATACATTTATTAATAATGAACATGATATTGTTTCTTTAATTGATTATGCAGCATTTTTCGGATCAATAAAATGTTTTAAATATTTACTTATGAATGATGCAAATGTAATTAACACAGGTAAATATGCAATTGCAGGTGGAAACATTGAAATCATTCATTTATGTGAACAAAATCATTCAACATTTGAAAATGCATATGAAGCAGCAATTCAATTCCATCGAAATAATGTTTTCCTTTATTTGTATGAAAATAAAATTAAAGAAATCAATAATTTAGAAGAATTAGGAAAGAAATGTGTTGAGTTTTTTGAATATGAAATTTTTTCATTTTTATTAAAAGAAGGAATGAAAATTAATGATGATATCATTAATGAAGCAGCAAAAGGCGGTAATTTGTTTCTTGTTAGGAATTTTATAGAAAATAATCAAATTCCAAAAAATATTTTGGCTTATGCTTCGAGTTCAAATAATGTAGAACTTGTGGATTTTATTACTAAGCAAAATGGATTCGATATTAATGCAAAAGATGTACATTAAATTGTTTTGATGAATGTTTAAAATATTTGGGTCATAGTTTAAAATTTTGATATTATTTTTTAATAAGTTGGACAGCACTTATGTATGCATCTTTCAATGGTCACACAGAAATAGTTAAATTACTTCTTGAACAAGAAGGAATTGATATCAATGCTAAAGATATTTGTCTGTTTTATTTGATATTTGTTTTAATAATTTTTTATTTCAAAATAATATTTGGAAATTATTTAAATTATTTGATACAGCACTTATTGATGCATCTTACAATGGTAATACAGAAATAGTTGAATTACTTCTTGAACAAGAAGGAATTGATGTTAATGCTCAAGATTTTAATTTGTTTTATATGAAATTTATATAAATAATTTGAAATTTCAAAATAATATTTGGAAATTATTTAAATCATTTAATACAGCACTTATTAAAGTAATTGAAAATAATCACTTAGATATAGTTAAATTACTTCTTGAACAAGAAGGAATTGATGTTAATATTAAAAATTTTTAATAATATTTTTTGATGTTTTTACTTAAAAATTAAAATTTCGTAAAAATTTATGGATTTTATATATAAAATTTGAAGCATCACTTTTAATTGGATGTGAAAAAGGTTATACAAATATTGTCCAAGCACTTCTTGTAAAAAGTAATATTGAACTTAATTTTACTAATATTTTATTTGAATAATTAGTATTTGTTTTTCTTATTTAATATATCAAAATAATTTTTGGAGTTTTCCTAATTTATTTGAAACAGCTCTTACAATTTCTTGCATAAACCATAATTATGATATCATAAAAATGCTACTACAAAAAGAAGGCATTGATATAAATAAAAAAAATATTAATTTAATATATTTAAAATTGTTTTCAATCGTGTAAACTTTCAAATTTTCTTGAAACAGCACTTACAATTGCATGTTCAGATAATAGTTATGATATTGTAAAATCTTTACTTGGATATCTGAATATTGATGTAAATGTCAAAAATATTTTTATGTTTATTTCGATATAGATATCATTTTTTTCATGTTTTAAAATAATATTTGATATTTAAATACATTTATTAAAACACCACTAATGATTTCTTCTCAAAAAGGTTTTATTGATATTGTTGAATATCTTCTTAAAGATGAAAACATTGATATTAATATTCAAAATGTTTCAAACTTTTTCATAATTTTTATTTGAATATTTTTATGATCAAGTAAAATACTTGGAAAATATTTAAAATATTTTGGACAGCTTTAATGCTTGCTTCTCATCATAATCATATTAATATAGTAAAATTATTACTTGAACAAAAAGGAATCGACATCGATTTACAAACTGTTTTTTTAACATGTTTAAAGTTTATTTTAAATATATTCAGTATGTTATTCTCGTTTGGAATTTCTTACTAAAATTTAAAACAGCAATTATGCTTGCTTCTTCAAGAGGATATCAAGAAATTTATAATTTACTTCACGAACATGAAAAAAATAGGTTACCAAATGAAAAATTCTAGAAAAAGGAACTGCTAAAATTACATTATAATGGAAGTGCAAAATAGTTATATAAAAATCAGTTTCACCAATAAAAGTCATCAATAAAATTATATTTATAATCGAGATCATTAACGCAGTATAACATTTGAAATTGTAATACTATAATTTATCAGATTTGATATCCATGAATAAATTTTAACAGACTTTATGATACAAATGTAGGAGCTTTCTAAAAAGAGAAAATAAAGTGTTTCACTTGAGCAAACAATGATAATTTTATCAATTATAGAGTATAGTCATTTAAACTTGTTTGTTTAATTAATGTTATTATACTAATTCACAATTAATATGTAAAACTAAAAGTAAATAAACACAAACATTTACTGTTCATCACATATTTTCCACATTTTCCCTTGCTTTCCATTTAGAGTAATTACAGAATTATTTCTTTCGACTTCGCGCGTCACTTTTTGCCAATAATTTTTTGATGCGTTTTTGTTATTCGCAAAATTTGATTCATAAACAAAGCTACCATTGTTTTCTGCAGCAAGCTGATTGATTATTCGATTTGCTTGGGTATGGATCATATTCTGAATTCGTTTTTTATGTTGAATTGAAATGATGAAAATTGTGATTAGTAATAAACAAATACACATCAATACAACAGACAATCTATTTGCTTCTGCAACACTCATGACCTTACATTTTAATGATTGTATCGGTTTATATGAGATGTAATATTTACCATTAAAATTAATGTCATATTTGCTTTGAGTTACAAATTGTAACGCGCTTTCAAAAAATTCTGATTTCCCAAATTCTTCATAAAGAGTCGGCGTATCAATTGGAATGGATTCTTGACAAGAATCACTTATCTGTGAAGCAATAAAATGTGATATTTTTTGTTGGCGGACACTGTCAGGTACACATTCATTATTTTTTACTTTATAACCAAATTTACATTTTAATTTTCCATCAGTACAAATTCCATTGAAAGGACATGGAATGCATTCTTTTTGAAAATTGTTTTCACAAAATTTTAGAGTATGGTTTTTTGAGAAAAAAACAAACCAAATTGAAACCATTAATAAAATTGATAATGATAAAGGTATAATTGTCCAAACATCAAAATATGATCTGCCATGTTTAACAAGATCATGGGTTGAGTGCTTTCTGTCTTTTCTAGATGTATCTTGTCGATTTGTTTTTCTGTTTTGGTTTTGCATCAAGATGGATTAAAGAGCATTCAATTTTTGACGGGGCGCCCCATGAAAAAATAAACGGCCAGATTTTGAACGTTTAATATGTCACTTTTGATTCAATTCAACTCAAATTTTGAGTGATTGTTATTAATCGTTTTTAAAGAAACGAAATTTACTTATCAAATGTTCTTATCATTGACCATTGTATTTTTGCTATATACTTTTCTCGTGATGGTTTTACTATGTATGCAAAATTAATTTTGTAAGTAGTGCAAAAAATTATTTATGTGTATGAAATAAATCAGAGCGAAATGATTTGCGTGTTTGGTTTTCGAAATAAATTTATCTTTTTTCATAATATGTTAATCAGGTTCTATTTTGAACATGTACTCATGAAATTCGTTATATCGCAGAAGCAAAACAATGAATTAAGATGAATAATCAATTTTGAAGCACTAAAATTTTTGTTGAATACCTTTTCTCACTAATTTTGAGAATTTTGATAAATTATTCATGTAATTTGAATAAATATTTTATTATTGATATTATATTAAAATAGTTTCTAAAAAATATTTTCAATAAGTAGAAAATTTAATGAAAAATATGAAATTATTTAAATCGATAACTTCTTTTTCTCTATATTCCTTTTCATTATCTTCATGCCGATACAAAAGTTTTGATGTAGATTCAAGAAACGTCAAATCTAATGGCCTAGGGATTCACCATCTTCTTCAATTGAGTTTGTAGCACGAGACATCTTTAGTGTGTAAGTAAAAAAAGAAAAAAAAATTACGAAAAAATATTTCTAATTAAACTTAATCCGTGGATGGCTATGAGATCTCTAAATGTCTCTTGTTAAACAAATATAGTTTTTCGGAAGAGTTCAACCCAACTTCGAGAAAAAAAAATTCATATATTCAATTTCTATGTGCACATAAATTGAGATAGCTTTTCTTCACTGAATGTTTGATTGAGATAGCTCTCAATGTTTTCAATGAAACCCCTTTTTCGATTCAAAATTGAACGCCAATTTTGCTGCTCAATGACCGTAAGCCAAACCTCCAAAACGATCTTTTAAAATTGAATTTTTGAAAATGGGTCTCTGAATTAAAAACACATCACCCTTTCAAAATAAATAAAGTGAAGCAAAGCTATTCTGTTTTTTAAAAGTGTTTCATATTTACATTGTCCGTGGTTCAAATTTACCTGCTGCTGATATCAATGGTAAGTCTGATCCATATTGTATCATCGAAGCTCGTTGTGGTGGAAAAGACATCAGAATTGCAAAAACAAAAATTATAAAGAAAACATTAAATCCTGTATGGGATCAAGAACTCATAATTACATATGCAGTCAACACAACATTTCTTAAATATATTAATATCAAAGTTTATGATTATGATATGATTGGATCTGATGATTATCTTGGGAATGTTAAACTTGATTTTTCAACAAACGAAATAGTTTTTGATCGTACCGTTAAATATAAACTTGATACCAAACTTAAAACCAAAGGTGAACCCACGATTGAAGTTCAAATAAGGCGTATTCATATTACTAATCAACACGATCCATCATTATATGGCGACCGACTTGTTTTCTATCTTGAATTTAATCCACCATTAAATCCAGGTCGACGTAATACAAACATTTCATTTTTGACTTTAGATTTATGTAATGGGGGTTGTTGTCGAGTTCAACCAGCACCGCTTGATGACAATGGAATCAAAGTTTACCATCACGCTACACAATTTTTCCCTACTGGTTGGACTCCATTAGCCTCAATCAATCGCTGGAAGATTAAAAAAGGTCCTACGCCTGATTTCTTAATATATGTTCCACTTATTGAAGTCACTGATAACTACCAAGGGGTTGTAATTTTGAATTGTATTGGAACATCACAAGATTTATCACTTGAACCAATTGTATATTTCCAAGACGCCATTTCTTTCCAAGGAAAAGACACAATAAGCGGGTCATATTTATTACACATTAGTGATAAAACGGAGCATCCACTTAACAAAGCACCTCCAGGCTGCTTGCTATGTTAAACTCACCAATTCATATGCGTTATCACAATTCCAACTTCCGCAACAATTTTATTATGCGATTAAAGGAGACATTGTTACTCCACAGTCATGCATCAAAGCAACTCCTTTCGTACGATATTATTTAGAACAAGGAAAGCCAAGGACATTTCGTTATCTTTGCAATTTCTTCCAAATGCAACAAATGCCAAAGTCATTATTAGTTTATGGATATTATGACTTGCCTCCATTTTCTATAAAAGATCTCGATATCGGAATTGGCGCTATCGATAGTAAATTTAACGTAATCGGATATGCTAACCATCATAAGCCATCAGTATTTAATAATGCACTGCATTGGAATTTTAGAAATCAAACAAAGCATTGGGACTTCAGCCTTGGTACTATTATATCAAGAATTGATTTAAGTTCGTTGCCAAACGAAGTTAAATTTTTGAACATTTACGTGTCTGTAGCAGAAAGTGGTTACTTTGACTTCTTAAGAGGAGGATTCTTACAGATACATTGCGAAGAGGCAAAAATAGAACTGTTTAGAATAGAAGCAAGACAAAAGGGATCAGGATCAGCTGTTAACTTCTGTGTGCTGATGAGATTAGATGATGGAAATTGGGCTGCGTTGCCAATGGTGAAGGGTTACAAGGTACCTGGAAGCCAGCCAATGTACGCATCAATTTCAGCTGTGGCAAGAGATTTGCAAGATCAAAATTTCCTGAACCAACAGCTTAAAGGTTTGGAATAAATAATCCACTTTTTCATGCTAATAACCGTAAAAGTATGTTTTTTCAGTTCGTTTTAATCTTCAATAGCGGTTATATATATTTTTCTTTGCTTTCTTTTGATATTTTTTTGTTTGATATAAAAAACGTAAAACTTTCGAGTCTGTAGGAACCAGAGAATGTCTTAATGTGCCTTTGTTTTCATTTTGAAAAATTTAACAATTTATAAAATTATTGATAAATTTATGTGAAAAGTGGCATTCTGAATTTGATATCAAATGAAACATTTTCGAAACAGAAGAAAAATTAAAGACAATAGTGATGAAAACCTAGAAGCGTTACAGTCTATTGAACAAAGTGTATTTGAATTAAATGAAAAAAATATTGATGAATCAGTATGTTCTTTCATGACTTATTTTTCCAAAGAATATTCATATTCATATAATTTAGCTTTATGCAGATTTATATATTCATATTTTGTATCAAATGACAATTACAAATTATGTTTTGAATATTTAAAAATGGTTCAAAAGAAAGAGAAATTCTGAATGATTCAAATAAAAAATCAATGATTGATATCTTTATAGATCTTCTTATTATTAATATAAAAACTCAAGGGTCAAGTTATCTTCTAGAAAAAATGCTTGAAAACAAAATGATTAGTTCGGACAAACTCAAATTCAAGAAATTACCATATTTTGTATATCTGATTGATGAAAATGATTTGTGTGATTCAGATTATTCTCTGATATCAGAAAATTATGAAGAACTATCAAAGAATGATTGAACTTCATAAGAAACTTATTAAAGAAGGAGTAAATCCAAATGAAATTGCAAAAATAATTCGAAATGATGAAATAGAAGAACTTCAAGAAATATCATCACAAAATGATTTTGATTTTAATCAATTCATTGAACCATCACTTTATGAGAGATGTGATTTTATTAATAAAGAAGATGTTTCATTAATTGATTATGCAGTATTTTTTGGATCAATTAAATGTTTTAGATATTTATTATTAAATTGTTATTGTAATCATGCAAAAACAGGTAAATATGCAGCTGCTGGTGGTAACTTAGAAATGATACATTTATGTGAACAAAATCATTTAAGTTTTGATGATTCATATGATTTATTAATAATGCTTCATCGGAATGATGTATTTATTTATCTTTATGAAAATAAACTCATTTATATAAAAGATTTAACATTATTAGGTGATTTATGTATATCGCATAATAATTTTGAGATTTTCTCATTTTTAGAAAGTGAAGGAATGGAAATCAATAAATAAATGTTTATCACGGCAATTCAAACAGGTAATTTATTACTTTTAAAACACTTACTTCAAAAGATGCCTGTTAAAACTTATGTTTACGAAATTTTAACATTTTCAGGTAACGAAGAACTTTTTAATTACCTTAGAATCAATAAATATATTAAGTTTAAGTATAAAGAAGGTTTATAACTTTTATTTATGATTGTGTATTTTCTTTGGAATTTCTTATTAATGCTAAAGATAAAATTTATTTTAATAATTTTTTATTTCAAAATAATATTTGGAAATTATTTAAATTATTTAAAACAGCACTTATGTTAGCATCAAAAAATGGTCATACAGAAACAGTAAAATTACTTCTTGAACAAGAAGGAATTGATATTAATGCTAAAGATATTTATTTGTTTAATTTGTGCTTTATTTTGATAATTTGATATTTCAAAATAATATTTGGAAATTATTTAAATTATTTTATACAGCACTTATTAGAGCATCTTCAGAAGGTTATACAGAAACAGTTAAATTACTTCTTGAACAAAAAGGAATTGATATTAATGCTAAAGATATTTATTTGTTTTATTTGATGTTTTTTTCGTTCATCTAAAATATCAAAACAATATATGGAAATTATTTAAAATATTTATGTACTTATTTATGCGTCTGAAAGACGGTCTGATTTTGGCTATACAGAAATAGTAAAGCTACTCATTGAATAAAAAGGAATCGATATTTATGCAAAACATATTTATTTTTATGTTTTTGGATATCTAATTAATTTTTGGAAAACATAAAAATTATTCGGCACTGCACTTGATGTAGCAACTTCAAATGTTCACAAAGAAATTAAGGAAATTCTTGATCAAAAACAAAAGAATGATGAGGAAGAAGAAGTGTATATTGAAGTCTTTGATGAAATAGATTACTAAATTCTTATATTTCATAAAAATATGTTATTAAAAAAGTAATAAATGTGGTGATATTTATAGACAAGAAGATGGATGATTTGTTATCTTAATATAATGCATTTTAAATACAAGATATGTATATATTCATCTTCACATAAAAAGAATATTTGTGTACTTCAATCACCAACTTTAAATTTCACTGTATCTTCTTATTATTTTTATATGAAACTCATAATATTAATATCATTGATAAAGGGAGATTTGCTACTGTTATGTCAAATGAATTACAAAATTCAAACTTAAACTTATTTATCATGCTTTCATCCAAATAATATTCAGTATATACCGGGTATACCCAAAAAGAATCTATTTACGCAAAATATGTACTAACTGATTTTTTTCTCAGTAAAAGTCAAAAATCTTTTTTAGACATTTGTTCCAAGTATTATCAAATTCCAGCTTCACTAAAAAAAGCGGTAAACTCACAAAAACACTTAAAACTTTTTGAAAAGAAAATTGTGCCATTGATAGTTGTACCTTTTTTGCAAACCGATTTTAGATCACAACCAAATAAATATCAACTTTTTGAGGAAAAAATTGTGCAATTTTGAATTACAAGTTAACACATTCAATTTCTCTATTGAAATAAAATATCTATAATTTTTCTTTAATGATCACTTCATTTTTCTTATGAACTCTTCTCAAAGAACTGTTGGAACTGTTGTTCGTGGTATTCGTGCACCAATAATTCGCCAAGGTGATGATCTTTCTGAAATTGTTGTTGATTCAGTTCTTTCTTGTGCGAAAAGTGAAAACATTAAATTTAATAATCGTGATGTTGTAGCAATCACTGAAGCAGTTGTTGCAAAAGCGCAAGGTAATTATGCAACAATCGATGATATTGCTGAAGATATTAAATCCAAATTCCCAACTGGTGAATTCGGAGTTGTTTTTCCAATTTTATCAAGAAATCGGTTTTCAATCATTTTTAAAGGAATTCTTAAAGGAGCTAAAAAAGTTTACTTAATGCTTAGTTATCCATCAGATGAAGTTGGAAATGAACTTGTTCCTATTGATTTACTAGATGAAAAACAAATAAATCCATATAGTGATGCACTTACTGAAGAACAATTTCGTGAATTATTTGGGGTTATATATCATCCATTTACTGGTGTTGATTATATTTCATATTATAAGCAAATTGCAAAAGAAATGAATTGTGAAATTGAGATCATATTATCAAACCAAATTAAAACAATATTAACAAAAACCAAAAATGTTCTTTGTTGTGATATTCATACACGCCAAAGAACAAAGAGATTATTGAAAGCAAAAGGAGCTGAAATTATTTATGGACTTGATGATATATTAAATCATTCAATTAATGGAAGTGGATATAATCCCGAATATGGTGTTCTTGGTTCAAACAAATCTACTGAAACTAAAATTAAATTGTTCCCAAGAGAATGTAATGAATTTGTTCATAAAGTATATGAAAAACTTCGCGAAAGAACTGGAAAAAATATTGAAGTTATGATATATGGTGACGGGGCCTTTAAAGATCCCGTTGGGAAAATATGGGAACTTGCAGATCCGATTGTTTCACCAGCTCATACTTCAGGTTTAATTGGAACGCCAAATGAAATTAAATTAAAGTATATTGCTGATAATGATTTTGGAGAATTGAAGGGCGATGAATTAAAGGAAGCAATTCAAAAATATATTTCAAACAAAGATTCCGATTTAAAGAACTCCATGACATCAATGGGTACAACCCCACGTAGATTAACTGACCTCCTTGGATCATTATGTGACCTTACAACAGGAAGTGGCGATAAAGGCACGCCAATCGTTTTAATTCAAGGATATTTCGATAATTACTCAATGAACTAAACAATACATAATGAAAACAATTTTTTTATGAAAAATGCATAATAGTTGAACTCATAATATATACATCTATATATCAAAATCTTAGAAATATTTTGTTTCAATATTTCAATTAATATTATCATAAATAACTATATTAAAACATTATCACACCTAAAGAATGAACAATAAATCACTAAAACAAACCAAAGAAATACCATTGGCATTCTTATTTTCTGATATATTTTCTAACATAAATTTAATATTTAAATTATCAAAATTAATAAAAATACAAATTACAACTGTAATTTCTATTATTATAAATACCGAACATATTATAACAGAAATAAACATTGTTCAAGATGTTTATTGATTAGTTTTGCCAAACAGTATTTGTTTTACTCTTTCCATGTGTTACCACAATCACCGCAAGTACAAAAATTGGTCATTGGCTCATCAGCGCTTCTTGTCTGCAGTTGGTAAAAGCTAATATTTCTTGACTTGCACCTTCTGCATTGGAAGAATTCGCTTTTTGTTGCGGGCGGTTTGAAAACAGTAATCTCATTAATTGCTTCGACTCGTAATTGTTCCTTATGCTCTCTCTCAGCAGCTGTCATATAATCATCAGATGTAAATCGTGCTACAACTTCGGGTTTAAGTTCTCCAGATAATAGTCTTTCTGCAATCATTAACTCATTTTTGTTTTCCGCTCTGAGAACTTTTAAGAAGTCTGAAACTTTGTTGTTATAGTTGGGGTCTTGAGCAAATGCTTCTTCAAGTTCTTTGACAACTTGATCAAGTGGTATCTTTGGTGTAATGTGATTTGAATCAATTTTGGCTTGAAGTCTTTCTTGAAGTCTAATACGAACTTGCTTACGAGTGGATTCAGGAACTTCAGATGCAGATGGCTTTGGGGATGGCGCACGAGCAGTTAATGAACTTTTGAGAATTTCGAAAAGTTCAGCTGCTTGTTTTTTAACATTCGCGTTTTTAGGTTTAGTTTTTAATTGGGAAATAACACCTGCAATTTTTGTTGAACCTAGAGACCTTTGATCAAATTGAAAATTTTTTAATGTATCTAAATCTGCCAAAACTAAATCGGAATTCGAATCAACTTTATTTCCGTCGATGAAAGACTTTAAGCGATCACGAATTTCAATAACTTCATCTAATGTAACAGAGCAATTACTCATTTTTGTTTTGGTCCATCTAACCGTTAGTAAATTGAATTAGATTCACTTTTCAAATAAAACGTAAATATTATGTGGTCGAAATAACCGTTTATTATTACCCTTTTACCCTTTGGAGCACCCCAAGTAAAATGGAAGAAACAAAATCATTTGTCAATCAAACTCCTACAATATTACATTGCATTGAGCAATCAAAGAAATTACTCAAAGATTCCGGATATACTGAGTTAGATGAAAAAATTGAATGGACAACAATACCAAATAAATTTTTTGTTATTATTTCAAACAAAATCATTGCATTTAATATTTTAGGTTTAAACAAAGGTATTGTTATTACTGTAAATGGTGATTCACCAGGGTTTGAAATAAAGCCTCATTCACTCATAGTTCAAAATAATTATGAACAACTTAACTTGATTCCACATGGCCAAGGTCTATGGTCTTCTTGGCTTGACAGAGATTTAACAATTTCAGGTAAAGTTTTTTTCAAAAAGGATGGAAAAACAAAATCCAAATTAATTCATTGTTCCTCACCTGTAGCGTCAATTCCATCACTAGCTATACATTTACTTTCTCGTGATTGTAATTATAATCTTAAGGAACACTTCAATGCCATCATCAATCCACATATAATTGAATCATTTCCCTTGGATTCAAATCACTCGCCTTCTTTGATGAAAATCATTTCAAAAGAATGCGAGTGTAATGTGCAGGACATTGTTGATTTCGATTTGTTTATGGTTTCGCATCAAAAGTGTTCAACGGTTGGAATTAATAACGAATTCCTTAACGGTCAACGGCTCAGCTCGTCTGTTCCAACCATTATTGGGCTTAAGCAATTTATTGGGACAAAACCATCTCAAGGGAATTTTATTTCCTTTATTATTCATGATGGGTCAAATTATGTTAATAGTTTTAATTCGATTTTGAAGCGAATTGGAACAAAACAAAATATTTTTCGTAATTTGTTTTTTGTTCCAATAAAATGTTTTAATCAAAACAAAATCGTCGAATTTGATCAAACTCCATTGGGAAGTGGGCCATTTTATGTTTGTAAGAACAATTTAAATAATAAAATTATCGAATTAACAATGAAAAATTCGGAAAAAGTAAATGTTGTACATGTCGATGAAGTTGATGAAGCAGAACAAATGGGAGCAACAGCTGTAGGCATTGGTTTTCCAGTGATCGGAATGAACTCTATAAGAGAAACAGCTGCTGTGTGCGATATAGAGAAAATAGAAAAATTGCTGAAAGTAATTTTAAGTAATGAAATTACAAATTGTTAAAAATAAATTTTACATGAATTCTTTTTATTAAATACAATAAATACAAAGTTTTATTATTACAGCACAAACTGCAAAGTCCTTTTGCTCTTATCTCGATTTAATTTTAAGTTTTTAATTAGTTCAAAATTTGATTAAAATTTAGCTACTTTCTTATATTTTACAAAGTTTTAATAATATTCAAAAACATTTTATTAGATTCTTAAAAGTCACTCCCACTAAGGGTAGAAAATAACTATTCACCATATGACGATCGACATCGAGGGAGACACTTTTTCCATCATCTACAAAAAATGGCAAACGATATGTCATCGCTGATCAACATTTACCATCCTCAATCACTTGCATAACCATTTATCCAAATTACGATCCAAATTCTCTCATATTTACTTACGATACATATTTCATATATAATATTTTTATTCATTACACATAAAATGATTTACAAACACTTTCATTACATGTTTTGTTGGTATCCATAAAATTGCGGATTTCCACTTTGCGGGTTATTATTCACTTGTTGTCCCTTCTGCACTGGCTTCACCACGCACGACTTCACTGTTCTTGTTTGCACCGGCCTCAGCTGGTATGGCTGCGGCTGTTGCAGTGGCGCTGGCATAATTGTGAAGCTTGGCATTTGCTGCGCTTGTACTCTTACCGGGAACGATTGGAATCTTTTTGTTGTTCGCACCACTTGTGCCTGTTGCGGCGGCGGTGGTGGCGTCGGGTTAAATGTTGGCAACATCAAAAAGCTTTGGAAAAATGGCTGAGGCAATGCCTGTTGCTGTTGCTGTTGTTGCTGAAGCATTTGCTGTTGGTTTTGTAATTCGATATTTTTGCTCATGTTTATGTTCATATTAATATTCGCGTTGGCGTTGTTGTTCGGAATGATGCTCGTGGATGTGCCCGTGGGCTTTAGTTTCGCCTTGGAGCCACACGTTGGAGGTACGTATAGCCATAACGTGAATTTGTTATCGCCTTCATATAACAAGATGTAATAGTTGTGGTTACTTGACTTACGCATTTGTATTCTTTGCACATTTTGATGCTGATATTGTAATCGAGAGATCTCACAGCGGCGTTTAACATCATAGATAACAATGATCGTTTCTTCGCTGTCTTGATCTAATAAAATACAAAATAAATTGCCGTCAGTGGATAAACTTCGAATAGGTTCTTCAACCTCATAAATTTTGTTGCCGGTTTTGGCTAGAAAAACACTGGCTGAGTAATTACTATATGAGATATAATGCGTCCATTGAGAATTACAGACAATATGCGTGCAATCATTGACATTAATTGTGGAATCAAGTTCACGCGAACGAAGGGAGTACGTTAAAATATTGCTATCGGCTGTAAGGAAAAGTGACACGCAGGCACGGTTAGGTACACAAACATCAATAATAGGACTAGGTGTAAATGCAAAGTCTTTATATTGGCCACGGTCAAGAGTGAAAACAGTGGCTTTGTTTTGAAATTGAATAATTAAATGATTATCAGATGTATGAAGTGAAATAATGGGATCGCTAGTGGCTAACAAATCAACCCAAACATTATGCTCTCTGGAATATTGTTTAAGTGAATTATTATCAAAAAGAGTGATTAAATCATTATTACAAGTTGGAATAAATTTGCTTAAAGTAAGTTCAGGTTGAGGAAATTTAAGATTGGTAGGATTATTGCTGGTAGGAACATTAAAAATATAGATCTCCTTTGGACATCCAACAAAAAAATATAGATGAGTTGGATGGAAATGATAATCAACAACTTCATCTCTCATATCAATGAAGTTATGAAGGGAAATTGATGATTTGGCTTTGATATTTGAAGTTATGGAAAATTTTGGTAGTTTTAATTCAGGTTCTTTTAGAAGGGAAATCTTTTTGTTGAGTTCATCAAGTTCATTGATTTCTTCTTGTATTAGAGAATATAGCTTTTCCACGTCATTTGGAAAACATGGAATGCTGAAGCACATTGAATTTAAGCCGATTCCACTTTTACAATTGATTTTAATCGTTTTATATTTTTCCTAAAAATGGCCATTTATTTTGGTCCTTGTTTATGAACACTTTCTTGTCTATTCAGAGTTCAATTCTTGAATCTTTTATCAAGGAAGGTTCAGTTTCATTAAAGTATTTTACACCAACAGGAGAATTCCTAATTAAAACCAATAAAAAATTTGAATTAATTTCGTTATATGGAAATTTCGTAAATAAAGTAGGAAGATCCATCCTCACAATAAATCCAGAAGAAAGTAAATTTACATTTACACCTAACATTTCTTTTAAACCTTCGTTTTCAATCCAATCAATTGCAATTCAAAATAATGAGAAATTATGGCTTTTTGAACAAAATGTCCCTATGATGTATAAAAATTCTTTGATTGTTTTTAATGGGATCAAAACAAAACAATCATATTCCATCTCCACAAAAATTTCTCACCCGTTTAAATATAAAGCAACATCTTTTGAAACAATAGGCATCATAGGTCCTCTTTGTTCTATTACTATAAGTATTAACAATCCTAAATTTAATATTATTTCATCTTTTCAACCTCAATCTGTAATATTTCAAGTTAATACTAAACATCAATTAAGGGATAAAATTCCCACAGAATTTTTCGGGAAAATTGACATTTTTGATAAGAAAATTAAATCATTTCAATTAGCCACAACATCAAAATATTCTATTTTTGAACTTGGAGCCCTTTATGACCCCTCAAAACATGCATTTTCAAGTAAATTCGGCGCTTGTTTTCCGTTTGCTAACTTTGGTTTTGAATTTGATTCACATAAAAAAAATCATTTCAAAACGGGCGTTTCATTTAATTATAAAGATGTTGACATTATATTAAGTACCAAAGACATTTCTTTGTTCCGTCTCTCTGCCTCTGTTTCACTGGGAGACAACACTTTCACATCTGGCATTCAGTACGATAGAAACGGTTCACAAAAGCCACTTTTTGAGTTCTCAGCTTTACTCACGAACCCAAACTGAATTAAACATATGTCGGAAACATGTTTTAGTAAAACTATTTAATTCATTAAATGTTTACACGATTATCTTCCATGAAATCATCCGCAAATGGGTCATCTAAAATATGATTCATTTTTGTTGCAGTGTAATCATTAGTTGTTTCCATTTCTATTCCATATTCAACGTCAACACTTTCAGCCTTTTCTGTTTGCTTTAATTTATTTCTTTGATGACGAATATATAAACCAACAACTAAACATATGATCACAATAACTACAACTATACATACGACTACGATTACTATTGTAGTTGTATTATTATTATTTTCATATGTATTGTCGTCTATTGGCATAATCATATAATATTGTGAATATATTGGATAATACGTTGGATATTTGACAATTGTATATTGATAAACAATGAGTAATGTGTTGGTATATGAATAAGTTGAATTATAATTCATTAATGTAAATGTATCAGATAATATCTTTGTCATACTATGAGTCTCTTCAAATGCAATAGAATATGTTAAAGTTATGGAATAAGTATATTGTTCATTAAACTTTAATGATTCTGTGAATGAATTCGATTTAGTAAATGAATTTGAACCTGAAAATGAATTTGAATTTGAAAATGTGTTCGACTTAGTAAATGAATTTGATCTAGTAAATGTATCCGAATATGTGTTTGATCCTGTGAATGTGTTTGACAATGTAAATGTGTTAGAAAATGAATTCGATTGTGTGAACGTGTTTGACAATGTAAATGTATTAGAAAATGAATTCGATTCAGTGAATGTATTTGACTGCGTAAATGTATTTGAATTTGAAAATGAATTTGAATTTGAAAATGTATTTGATTGTGTAAAAATATATGAATTTGAAAATGTATTAGATTGCGTAAATGTATTTGAATTTGAAAATGTGTTTGATTGTGTATATGTATTAGATTGTGTAAAAGTGTTTGATTGTGTAAATATATTTGATTCAGTAAATGTATTCGAAAATGTATTGGATGATGTAAATGTATTCGAAAAAGTATTTGACTGAGTAAAAGTTAAAGTTATTAAATCCATAGTAATATCACAATCATATATATATCCAGAATCTAAAGAAGCAATTTGAATTACTTCATCTACAGATTGTCCATTTCGAACAACAGATAACGTAATTCCATTTATTAATGTTTGTGGAAATAATATCATTTTACATGCAATGGTTTGAGAAGCTGTATTAGCTGTGCAAATATTTGTAATGTCCCAATCATTAACTATAGCTGCATCTGAATTAGCAGCCGCTCTTCCATCAGTGTAATAATTTCCATCATGTTTTATGCCATTAATATATAAAGTATACTCTGAAAGAGTCTGTGATGTAATTTGTGTTGTGCCAAAATGAATTGTTAAATACAAACGAGCCATTTTTCTAGAAAGTGATACAGTTACTGTATCAGTATTGGATCGAATAGTGCTTGATTGACCAAACATGAAATCCAAAGCTTTCATTGTTACTTCGCCATTTTGCTTACGTGTGTCAGTTATTAATGCATTCGGGTAGAAGCAAGTTATGGTAAAATATGTTCCTCCAGAAGCAGACACTGATCCTCCTGAAAACATACCTTGTTTAAACAACCCACTTGAAGAAGATGTGGTCCATACAAAATTAGTCATGGACATACCATCGCCTACAAGATCTACTCGCATTTGATCATTTGCTTCCCATGAACTGTCTGTTGCAAGAAGTTTTCTTAAATGATTATTTGTGTTTTCATGTTCATTACTTAACTTATAAAATGCATTGCTGAGCTTAGATGATTTGATACTGTTACTACCAAGTTCTAACCAGCTTACATCAAATCGTGCAGTTAAACCTTGGATTTGTGACCTTTGATAAGATGATTGAGAATGTGCTGGTGCTAAAAACAGAAGAATCAACATTTTGATTTGGGTTAAGATTTGGAAAAAGTTATTTGTGACAAATAATACAAAAGCTGTTGATAAATTTTGAGTTCAGAATTGAAATTTACATGAGGGACCATGCAGCTTTCTTTGAATTAAATTTGACCGAACTTATGACATTGGTCACACATTCCTAAATAATCACAGATTTTTGAAAAATGTTTGAAACGGTTTGAGTTGAAAATACACGTGAAAAAACATAATTGAAAAAGCTATTTACAACAATTCAATTTTGTCCTGTTTGCAATTTTTTTGTGAGTTTGGTTCCAATTTGAATCATGACTTTTCTGCAGGTTTTGCGGTTTTATCGTTTTTTATCGATTCAAAAAAAAGTAAAGTTTTCTATTTATCAATGCATTGAATTCAATTCAAAATCAATTAATGAATTGATTTCGTTATAAAAAATAACGCCAAAAAGATAACCAAAGCAATATAATATGATCAAATGATATCAGCTTAATTTGTTAATGGTTCGACTATAAATTATTTCAATAAAAACGGTGAATATATTGGACCAATATATCAATTATCTTTATTTTAATTTAACAATGTATCATAATTATATTATTAATATAATATCAATCTGAATAAGAACTAGAATCATCAAAAATTGGTGCAGTAAAACTTGATTTTAAGTTTTTGTTACGTGATATTGGAGTTGGTCTCCTACCAATTACTTTTGAACTTCTCGATCCAAAACTATGAATATCACTGCTTTCATTCGTTTGTTTACGATTTGAAGATACAGAAAGTTTATCAATTTCATCTTTTTCATTTATAGAATGATTACTTTGTTTATTGGAAATTGAAAACATGTCCTTTGACTTTGTGGATTTGATTTTCTTTGCTGAATTATTCGAATCATCAGATGAATCCAAAAAAGTAATTTTAGAATTAGTAGCACTTGTTTGTTTTGCTTGAGAGTTTGTTGGATGTTTATTTGATTTGGATACAGACGTTTCATGTTTTGATACTTCAGAGATTCCTTCGAAATTAAGATCAATTGAATAAGAAGAAAGCTCATTTTTGGTTTTGGATTTTGAGTTAATTTCTTTATGTTTTTCTGTGTTCTTGCGTTCAGAATTGTCATCGATTCCAAAATCAATTACTATGGAACTTGATTTCGTATTTTTGGTGTTTTTCATTGATTTAGATTTATGAGATGATATTTCCGAAATATCATCGAATTTTTTATTCGCAAATGAACTACTTGAAAGAATATTATTATCTTTCTTTGATTTTGATGAATTACTTTGATGAGAAATTTTGCTTTTGCTTTTATCACTTTCGAAACTGTCATCTAAATCAATGATATCAACTGATTTCATATTAATAGATTTCTTTGATTTTGATGAATTACTTTGATGAGAAATTTTGCTTTTGCTTTTATCACTTTCGAAACTATCATTTAATTCAGCATTTGATCTCATGTTTTTCTTAGATTTATTTGAAATACTTTGATGAGAAACTTTACTTTTATTTTTAATGCTATCAAAAGAGTCATCTAAATCGATAATATCAACTGATTTCATATTCTTCGATTTCGATGATTTACTTTGATGAGAAATTTTGCTTTTCTTACTTTCAAATGAGTCATCTAAATCAATGATATCGACAGAGTTCGTTTTCATAGATTTCTTTGATTTAGATGAATTACTTTGTTGAGAAATAACACTTTTATTTTTAACACTATCATAAGAGTCATCCAAATCAATGATATCAACTGATTGTATATTTTTAGATTTCGATGATTTACTTTGATGAGAAATTTTGCTTTTGTTTTTATCACTTTCGAAACTATCATCTAAATCAATGATATCAACTGATTTCATGTTAATAGATTTCTTTGCTTGAGATGAATTACTTTGATGAGATATTTTGCTTTTGTCTTTATCACTTCCGAAAGAGTCATCTAAATCAATTATATCAATTTTTGAACTTTTATTTGTTTTCTTTGATTTAGATGAATTACTTTGACTTAAATTATCTGTTTTATGTTTAGATCGATCTGAATTAATCTTCAAATCAGAATCCATAAATGAGCTACTTGAAAGTAATTCCAAATCTTTGTTTTTGTTTGATTTGGAAGAATTACTTTGATGTAAGTTTGTAACTTTGCTTTGAATATTTTCAAATGTATCATCTAAATCAAGATCAACTTCTGAACTCATTATTTTGTTTGATTTATTTGACTTCGATGAGTTACTTTGCTGTGAAATTTTGTTTTTATTTTTACCACTTCCGAAACTATCATCTAATTCAATAATATCAACGTCTGAACTCAAATCTTTATTAGATTTCTTTGATTGAGAATGGCTATGTTGAGATGTTCCTTTTTTACTTTTATTGTTATCAAAAGAGTTATCCAAATCAATAATATCAACATCTGAACTCAAATCTTTATTAGATTTCTTTGATTGAGAATGGCTATGTTGAGATGTTCCTTTTTTACTTTTATTGTTATCAAAAGAGTTATCCAAATCAATAATATCAACATCTGAACTCATTCTTTTGTTTGATTTCTTTGATTTAGATGAATTACCTTGTTGAGAGATTTTGTTTGTATTTTTACCACTTTCAGAATTATCATCTATGTTTATGCTTTTATTAAATTTCTTTGATTTAGATGAGTTACTTTGACTTAAATTATCTATTTGATGCTTAGATTTTTCGGGAATAATCTCTAAATCTGAATCCATAAATGAACTGCTTGAAAGTAATTCCAAATCTTTGCTTTTATTTGTTTTTGAGGAACTATTTTGGGATAAGAAGATATCATTATTACTTGAAAGTGATTCATCAGAAATCAAGTCAATAAAAGAAGAATTATTTTTATTTTTAATTTTGTTTGAATTTGACTTTTGAGATTTTTCATTAATATTTGAGTTTTTTGATTTTGATGAATTTTTTTCTAAATTTTGAAATGAGCTATTTGATTTATTTTGATTTAAATTATGTTTTGATGATTGCGGAGTATTATGATCACTTAAATTATTATTATTTTTAGATTTAGATGAATTATCTTGTTTTCTTGAATAACTACTTTGACTTAAAATACTAAATTCATCAGAACTTGATTTTGAATTTTTAATTTGTGCTTTTTCATTTGATTTTTTAGAATTACTAGAAATGCTTATATCTTCAAATCCTTCTGTAGATAATAAGTTACTACTTCCTGATTTAGAATATTTACTTGTCTTTTTGAATTTGTTTTCAGAAGTTTTTGAAAAGCTTTTTGAAGATGAAGTATTTTCTGATAAATAAACAGCATATTTTTCATTAGATTTTGTTTTCCCTGTTACATTTGATGTAAGAATTGAAGATGAATTCTCGGATAAAAGAGAAATAGAATTTTTATTAAGCAATTGATTAATTGTTACTTTTTTATTTAGAGAATCTAATATCTCAAGAATTATTGGATAAAATAATGGACTTGCTTCTTCTTTTTGGAAAGGAAGAACTTTTAATATTTTAATAAACTCATCAAAATGTTTAAGAATAACTTTTTTGATGAATTTTGTTGATGATTTATGTTTCATTTTTGGAATTTGGATTTCAATTGATTGTATCATTTGTAACACATCATTTGTTCTTTTATTAAATTCTTCATTAGATAAAAAGTTTATTGTAGTTTCTAAAACTTCTTCAAGAATTAAAGATTGCTCAGTATTATTAAGACAAAAATTCATTAAAATTGATTTCAATAGAAAAATCCAAATAAATTCATTTAATTCACCTCTGTCTATATAAATAAAAATTTTCAAAATAATTTGTAGAAGAGACATTGAATAAATATTCATTTTGTTGAAGTTTTTTGTCGTTTTCCCCATTTTTCCATTGATACATGAATCAAATGATTCTTTAGCCCATTGCGGATCAATAAGTGATATAAATCTTCCGAGAAGTTCTGGCCATTTATATGTTTTTTTGGTATAAAGAAATTGACAAATTTTGGAACGTATATATAAAGATAAAAAATTATAATTAAAAAGAAAAGAAAAAAGTTGTTGTGCTTCAGATTGAGTTAATGTTGGAATTGAAAGAAATATGTCTATTAATGAAAGATCATTTTGACTAATTAGTGGATGATCATCTATTGCATTAAATAGGTATTTAGCTCTTGCTTCATCGGAAATTTTTTCCGTTTCGAATTTGGAAAATTTCAAAGTGCCATAACCGTCAATTTGAATTGGTGAATTGAAATTGAATACGTTAAATTCAATGGGTTGGAAAACAATTGTTTGTGAATCATTAACTAATGTAAGTATTCTATCATTTGATAACTGTACATTATACTTAACATCTTTTCCTTTTGTTGTGATGGTTGCATGACATTTTTGTAATGGATATTCGATTTTTTGATTATTGAATAGTGATTTGTTTTCATTTAATGATGATGGATCAATTGCATATGCTAATTGCCACATGAAATCACGCTTTTTTATTCCTGTCTTTTTAGCTTTTTGAAGTTGTTCTTTAAAATTTAATAATAATTTTTCAAAATTTTTGGATTTTGTATTAATTACTTTACCTGCATTTATAATCGATTCTTCTTCATCAGGAATTTTTATTATTATGTCATTGAGAAATTCTTTTGGGCATTCAAAAGATATAGGAATATCTTTTTTGATTAAATTCTTGTCTTCATTTGATGAAATTGATTTGGTGTTCGTTATATTTACATCAGTTTGTGTTTCTTTATTTATATATTTATGTAAAATGTTTAATGAGGTTTCTTCCATTTTTGGGTTTATTTATAACGTCTTATTTTCGGTAACTTTTTCTGGCTAATGTAAAATTTTCAATTCCAAATGTCGACAAAGGAAAAGTTTCAAGCTCTGAACAAAAAGTATGAACGGAAGAGCTTAAAATATAGTTTTAGTTCTCCTCAACTTGTTGATACGCTTCCTCGATTTACAAGAGAAATTCATTTACAATATCTATCAAATCTTCTTTTTCTCAATTTAACACAATATCAAAGTTCATTAAAGCAAATCCCAGAAGACAGAGTTGTTGCTCCAATAATTATTCAATTAAAAGATGAAAACTTTAATAACATGCTTGTAAATAATATCAAAGAAATCTTTTTCACATTTGGAACTGACGAAAGCTGTATAACATTTTCAAACATTGATAATTTCTTTACCAACTATGAAGATTATTACAATTATTTCCTTCATGTAGGTTTTTGTAATATTTTTTGTGGGTTTTCCACAGATGAATATAACGAACTAGCCGAACAATTTCTTATTTCTTATTATCCTGCTGATAGGAATCATGTACATTCCTTAGGTTTATTTTCATCATTTTTATATCAATGCATTCCATTCCAACAAAGCTTCCACGACGCATTTCTGTCGCGTATATTACAACGTACATTTTGTAGTGATCATGCAGATGCACGCGAACTCATCAAAGTTGTAAAGGAATCATTTCAGCATTCAATTTCCACTTTTTCAGTGCACCACTTAAACGTTCTCCAATTTTTATTCGACAAAAACAAACAACAATTTCGTAAAGTAATTTTAGAAGGCTTAATTATTCCAATCATTCAATTGTGGATGTTTTCACCACATTTATCATCCAACATCATTATATCACATCCATTTCCTAAAGCACCAGAAGCAAGTTCCAGCAGAAAGAAAACGAATTTTTATCAATATAATGAAATCACTTATTTATCATTATTAATTGAAGGCTTAATTAAAATGACAGAAGAAGAATTCAACGACTTATTTGTTGAACCATTACTTAAAGAAATTCAAAAAACTGAATCGAAACGTTACGTTACATTTTCTCGGCATTTATATTTAGGCGAAATGCAAACGCTATTAACAAATTCTGATATCTTTATCATAAATGAGCTTTCTAAAACGCATAACAAACTTAAAGATGTACCATTATTAATGCAAGAGCCAAAACTTCGAGAGTTCAATGATTCGATGGTTGCGTATTGTTTTCATATGCCGAATCAAACGTTTTTGTTACCTGAAGTAAAGAAACAAAACAATTTATATGAAAACGTTGAGCTGAATCGAAAATGGGAAAAGATTCGATTTGAAAGTCTTCGCATTGGAATTGATCCAATTTCCACATTAAAGAATGAGAAAGACGAAAAGTTGATCGAATATGCGTATGAATATGAAATTGAAGAATTGCGCATTGTGAAACGAATCCAAAATTACATTTGCGACAACATGAACGTCATTACTAAAATTAAAGAAAACATAAACGAGATAAAACGTGTTCAAGAAATGAACTGTTTACAAGTCGCGCTACATTTCCCCGTTAAATTCGAGATGAGGAAGAAGAAAACTGTTTGGGAATCGTTTGCGATTCATTTTAACAATTTAATTGTCGATTACATTACACGAGTTGGACTAACGATTTTACAGAATAAGATTTTCCCCATCAATCAAAAGCATTCAAATGATATTAAAATCCCAGAAATAGAATTCAAAAAACAAATCTTAGAGGCCGCCAGCAAAAAGAATGTCATCGATTTGTTCATTTCGATTGTTAACGATTTCCTTAACAAGTTTAACGTCAAATTAAACAAAAAAGAAATTGAAAGCATAAAAGTCACTTTTGAACGCATTCAAATCTTTGGGCAAGGTTACGTTTTGTATACGGCAACCGTCATCCCATACAATTCAAAAATAAACCAGTCAATTCCGGAGGTTAAATATGACCCAAAGCTAAACTTGGACGAATTTAAAGAAGCGTTAATAATCCCATTAAGATTAATCATGTGGGCATGCGATAAGATGCAATTGGTAAAAGAAAAGAATTTGTACTTGGGTCAATACTTATTAAGTTTCGTGCTGATCTCAAATATTATCGAAAAAATTGCTGAAACTTTGGAATTAAGGCCAAAGGATATATTGGCGGCGATCTTACATAAATTGGAATTAAAGAAAAATGAGGTGTCAAATATATTTTATTTGCTCGTCGAAAGAGCAAAGAAATTCATATCAGAATATGGGGGCTTGTTGGGAATACCAAAGACAATAACAATTCCAATAGATAAATTGTACAACTGTTTTCAGTAAATAAGTTCTAATTATATTATTTTTGTTTAATTAATAAAATGTCTGAATTTGATGAATTGTCACTATTCAACAATTGTTGAATTAAAAATTGATTCTATTTTCAACAAATATTATACTTTAACATTGATATCAATTCCTTTTTGTTTAAGAAATAATTAAACTATTTCTGTTTCACCATTTTTAGATGTAATCGTAAGAGCTGTACGATATATATTGATTGATTTTTAAATATTATTTTGAAATCCAACATTATGTTTTAATACATGATCATATCAAATATATGTAATGAAAATATTAAAAAATAAAAAATAAAATATTATATTTTTTAAATTTATCTTATTTACTGATTTTTGTTTCATATTAATTATTAACAAATTTGTAGTCATCTTCCTGTTAACAAAAAAGAAATTATATTTCTAACAAATATTTTTATTCATTTTCATTTTCATTTACGCTTTCTTCGCTTTCTGATAGTAGTGATGGATCAAATTCACCGCCGCCGAATGTGAAATGCATTTGCACTGGCATTACATTCCTTAAGAAGTTATCGTAAAGTTTTGCGACTGGAATTTCTTTCGATTTTTCTTCTTCTTTTTTCAACTTTTTATTATTTGCATTTTTCGTATTTTTTGCGTTCTTTTTCGGAACTTCGTTTTCTTTAGGCTCGGGCGAGTTAGCGACTCTCTTAGTCCGTCCTCTTTGCTTTTGCGCTTTGTTTTCAGTTTCGTTTTCTTTTGACTTTTTCACTTTTTCTTTTTTCGTTTGATTTGGATTTTTCACTTTTTCTTTTTCACGTGTTTCTGCTTCATTTTCCGTTTTCCTTTTTCTAGATTTTTCTGTTTCTTGTGCTTTTGTTTCTTTCTTTTGTTTTTCCGACGTTTTCTTTTTATCCTTTTCTTTGTTATTCGGTTCAACGGATTCGGACTTCTTTTTACTGTTATGCGCGTTTTTCCCCGTTTTTTTAGTTTGCGGAGTTTGTTGTTCATTTCTTTCGGAATGTTCTTCTTCCTCTTGATCATCTATGTCGCTGATCATTAAGTAATCTTGAAGTAAGTCTTGATCCATTTTAATGCTCGGACAAAGTTGGTGGATGGAGCTAAAAAGAAGTCGTGCTTCTTTTGGCCGTTGGATTACGTCATGCGGCTCTTTCTTTCGTTGCTTTTGTCGACCGGATTTTTTAACGAATTCGTAATTATTGATATATTTGCGACAATTAGAAGAGCCGCAATTACAAGGAATAGCATCAGATTTGTTACAGGGAGGAAGTTTATAGTCAATACAAAGTTCTTCGGAAGGACGAATATATTGTCTCGAATAAAGATATACTGCTTGCCTCCCGGAAATATTGACAATCTTTAAAATACAATTGGGATTGCAACTATGATTGACATATCGAGCAAGACTTCCCGAACCTGTTGGGTCAAAATAGTTTTTTTCATCAATCTTGTAGCTTTTCGTGCCTGGACTGTTGGTGATTTTCCCATGAAATTCTATTATTGGTTCACCATTATTAAAGGGAGCTGCTGAGAAAATCCCCCATTGATGTATTTTACTTTTGTTAAACATGACTTTTTCACTGCCTGGAGAGGGAAAATTGAAATTTTGTCTTTCACCTTGAGTACGTATCTTGTAATTTACAAAAGATGTGTTGCCTTGCATATCAGCAAAAATTCTGGAATAATAAGCAGCAGAAGAAAAAATAAACTGTTCATTAGATTTTTGGGTCTGTAGCTTATTGTCATGTCCCGAGCTTTGCGTTTTTGTTTTATCTTTTTTCATTTACAAGTACGAATTTAAATTGAAATAAGCCATTATGGGAAATTCAATATATAACTGGTCAATGGGGAAAATATAAAAAAAACAATAATTAGAACATATCTATAATATTTAAACATTATAAATTTTCATTAATAAATTCAGATGCATTTGTACGTGTGGTTATCTTAGAATTTTATCAAAATGATCGAAATTTTGTATATTTCAATAAGATAAAAATGATGAAAAACCTCAATAAACATCATTACAAGCAAACTTTGATCAAAGTTTAACCAAATTGTAAAATCAGCAATTTACAAAAGATATTTAATATCAAAAAATGTTTCATCAACAATTTTACACAGTATTTTTAAGCTCAACACAAAGTTATATCACTACACGTAGTAATAGCATACAACTTAAAGTATACATTTAGAAAAGCATCGCATGAAAATAACGAACGTTATGATCTAAGCGGTTATGGTCGGCCTTTCCAGCTAATGACAAGCCACAATTTTGGCCGTACTTTCAAGAAGCCTATGCGTCCTTACGAAAAGGAACGCATCCACCGTGAACTTAAGGTTGTCGGTGAATATGGTTTAAAGAACAAACGTGAACTTTGGAGGGTAAATTACACTCTTGCCAAGATCCGTAAGGCTGCTCGTAACCTTCTCATGCTTCCAGAAAATGACACAAAGCGTATCTTCGAAGGTGCTGCTCTCCTTCGTCGTCTTACACGTCTCGGTGTTCTTGATGAAACAAAGCAAAAACTCGATTATGTACTTTCACTTACACCAAATGATCTTCTTGATCGCCGTCTCCAAACTCAAGTTCATAAAGCAGCTCTTGCTAAGTCAATCCATCATGCTCGCACACTCATCAACCACCGTCATATCGCAGTTGAAAATCAACTTGTCAACCAACCACAATTCCTCGTTTGGAAGGAATCTGAGCGTAACATTCGTTATGCTGATAACTCTGTTATGACAACTGAAAAGGCCGGACGTAAGAGGAGAATGAGGGCTAAGGATGCCGCAAAGAAACAAGGAAAGGGTGATGATTTCTCTGAGTAAAAAGCTTATCAACTCATAGAAGTGAGTTTTTGGTTACCTAGGCTAATTAATTTAACGGCTCCTAAGTATCGGCACACAACTTTTTGAATGTATTGTTATCGTTCCATTTTTGCTCACTTTTTCAGTTACTTATGATCGTATATTTTGACTTTATCACTTTTTGATAACCATCAGCTGCTGACAAAAGTGAGGTGTGATTTTATTTGGAGGTTTATAACACCATATTCAAAAAGTAAATAATTTTTTTGAGAATTTTACAATTTTTGAACGGTTTGCTTAAACGAATGGTGTTTTTCGTTCTGGCGTTTTCTTTCGTAACTTATCAATATAATCTCAATATCAAGAAATTATGCGAAGAAATACCTTTTGTTCCTTCAAACAAAGTTTTAAATGAAGTTGACTCGCGATGGTGTTATCTCACCATCATTGATAAATCTTTTTTCAATGATAATATAATAAAGTTTGAGTCAAACCAACAAGTTTCCAAAGATACTTATATATCATTTTTGTCATCAACTCAAATTTCATCGATCCAATCTTCGAAAAAAGCCATCGTTTATTCTATTCCAAAGGATCTCAAAGCTAAATCAGATATTTATACTCTCAGATATTCCAGTAAGCTCTTTGTTATTGCAGATCCATCATTTTCAAGAACTAATTTTAAAATCTTCCAAACACTTCGACCGGATACATTTATTGTCGATACTACTAACAGCCAAACTATTGATGAACTTCTTGATTCGAATCTTGTTCTTTCAGTCGGAATAGTTCCAGAAATCGAATTACAAAATAATTATGGCGTTGGCTTTGTCCAAACAGGATCATTCGAAACCACAACAAAAGGCTCTGTTCAGTTTATTCCCAGACCACTACATGACAAAGGTATTACTGGTGAAGGCCAAACAATAACAATTATTGACAGTGGCCTAAATGTTCATTCAAAATATTTTGTTGATGAAAACGTGGAAGTTCCTTTTGATAACATTTCACAGTTACACCGTAAAATCAAAAGTTATTATGTATCAGGTGATCGAGAAGATGGAAGTGGTCACGGAACGCATTGCGCTGGAACAGCCGCAGGCAAAGCCATTGGAGTTGAAGGAGGCGATCCGTATGATGGCGCTGCTCCTGATGCAAAAATCTCATTTTACGATATTGGAATCAATAAGTCGATCAAGATACCATCTGCTCTTTACACGGATATAATCAAGAACATGACTGACAATAACTCTTATTTGAGCTCAAATTCGTATTCAATTAGCCCGATATCAAGTAGCACAAATGTTTTTCGAAATCGTTTCGACGAAAATTTATATAACAACAATGGGTTCTTGTTTGTGTTTGCCGCAGGAAATCACCCATTCTTGAACGACGTAAGGCCGCCAGGTAATGGAAAGAATGTATTAACGGTCGGCGCGATGAAAGCCATTAAGAACATGAATCGCTCTATAGCTACATTCTCAGGAAGAGGGCCAACAACATTCGGTCAAGTCAAGCCAGAAGTTGTTGTACCTGGACAATATGTATTAAGTGCAAGTCATACAAATAATACTTCTGTAAGACAATTGTCTGGCACATCTATGGCAACCCCACTTGTAGCAGGTACAATGGTCTTATTAAGGCAATATTTAATTCAACATTTTAATAACAAGAAACCTTCCGGTCCTTTATTGAGAGCATTAGCAATTGCATCTGCTGATAAAGAAGACCCTGAGACACCTAACCCAACTTGGGGTTTTGGATCTCTAAATATGGCTAACATAGTCGAAGGAGTTGGAAGCATTTCAAATTCAGTACTTTACGATGAAATTTCCACTTTTTCAGATAACGAATCCGTTTATTCTGTTGAAGTTAAAAAAGGAAGTGATTTAAGAATTGTAATTTCTTATAATGACATACCATTAGCTCCTGAATCAGAAATATCATTATCTCATGACATAGATCTATTTGTTGTTGGGCCAGATTCAAAAATTTATCATCCATTATTTGGCGATAGTGAAGATTGTTTCTCAACCAATGAAAGAATATATATTCGTAACAATAACATAGTTGAAGGCAAATACTTTATTTATCTTAAAAGTACCAAATGTATATCAGTAACATGTGAATCATATCTATCATTAGTTGTTGTCGGACAAGTTTCAAACCTTACTAAAGTTAACAACCAAATTGATTGGTCAAAACTTTGCACAGCTAACAACACTTTAGACACTAAAAATGGTTGTATCTGCAAAGAAGAATTTGCTGGTCTGTTTTGCCAACATAATATCATAACACTAACACCTAATATTGCGTATAATTTCACATTTTCACCATACCAAACCAAATTCTTTAGGATATCAATTGCCAATAAAAAATCATTCACATTCAATCTGACTCAAGTTGGAGCTGTAACAAAAGAAATTAACGCATCTCTGATATACAGTTTAGAAGGCGGTCAAACGGAAATTACAAAATATTTAAATAATTCAATAGCGATAATAAATGAACAAACAAGATTTTTCGATGGTGCTTCATATGTTTATGTAAACTTTACATGCTTGTCTCAAACAACAGCAAATGCTAAAATTGTAGCAACTGTTGAAGAAAGTTCGAACAACAAATGGATCACAATTGGATTAATTATCGGAAGTGCTTTGTTGGCAATAGCAGGAATCATATTGGCTGTATTATTTGTAAGACTGAAAAAGAAGAAGGAAAATGATGTAAGTACAAACAACGGATTCACGGAATTCAAAAATTAATAAATTTGTTAAACCCGATTACTACTGGAATTCAACTTGTGAAACTGAGTGTGGTTTAATTCGGATTCTCACGTGTATAAAATCCCAACATAATTTTACGCTCAAATTATTGTTGCTAGCGCTTCAGAAATTTTTCGGTTGTCAACGGCTTTTCTAACAATTTTCAGTTCGTAATGACGGTTAATTTTTGACGTTGTGAATCATCGTTTTATTTTTTGATTGTATTTTAAGTGGTTTACAATTTGGCGGCTAAAAGTCGATGAGATAATTCACTCTATGGAAGCAGACCAAATTCTTGTTGCTACATCCCCAGCACCAAAGGTTGAACTTGGAAAAATCGAAAAACTTTCTGTTGGATTCATCGCTGGAACACTGTCAAGAACAATAACATCTCCTCTTGATGTTGTGAAAATGCTTATGCAAGTTTCTTCAAAGGGAGGAAATGTAAAAGACATCCTCGCTAAACTTTGGCAAGAAGATGGAATTGCTGGGTTCTGGAGAGGAAATACTGCAGCTTGCATTCGCCTTGGACCACAATCTGCAATTAAATTCTATGCCTTTGAAGAAATCGAAAAGAGGTTAGGCAAAGGAAAGCCACTCACAGGAATCCAAAGAACAGTTGCTGGAGCAGCAGCAGGAACTATCAGTCAAGTTCTTACATATCCACTTGATGTTGCCCGTACCCGTATTACTGTTGATCCTAAGAAGTACAACGGTATCTTCAGTACCCTTGCCACAATTGTAAAGGAAGAAGGAGTCACATCACTTTATTCAGGTATCTTACCAACAATCATGGGTGTTATCCCATACGAAGGTGCACAATTCTATGCCTACGGTGGTCTCAAGAACTTGTACTCCACCAAAATAGCACCAGGAAAGCCAATCAGCCCATTCACAAATTGCCTCATCGGTGCAACAGCTGGAATGTTCTCACAAACATTCTCATATCCATTCGATGTTGTTCGCAAGCGTTTAATGCTCCGTGATGCTAACAATAAGCCAATCTATAATGGAACTATTGATGCATTCGCAAAGATTCTTAAAGAAGAAGGTCCACTTGGACTCTACCGTGGAGTTGGTCTTAACCTTGTTAAGGTTGTTCCATTTGCTGCTCTTCAATTTACGCTTGTTGATGAGGTAAGAAAGACCCTATATCGCTTTGAGCAACGAAGAGAAGCCCAAAAGGCACCTCAAAAGAAGCCAAGAAAATAAAGAGCACATCAAGTTATGTTTTTTTATACGAATTCATTTTTAAGCAAAAAGTCTTTTTTGATTACTATTAGTGTGCATATTTTATCAAACATTAACATTTTTTTCTATCAATGATGTTGTGCAAATGTTGACTCACTCCTGTGAAAAAATTATAGAAGAGATATATTTTTGTTTTTCATTTTATGATTCTTCTTACCACTACTTGTGCCAGATGCACTCATTATTTTAATGAGAGATGAAAATGATTCTTTGATGTTAACGTTAACTATTACTTTTCCAGATGTTTCAAAAAATGCGATGCAAGCTGTTTCCCTTCGAACTGGCTGACTTGACGGGCGCCCTTAAGATCACATTTTTTCCCACAAAGAACAATTGGGACTTTACTTCTTTGTTTTTCTCTGGTAATCTTTCGAATGAAAAATTTTCAGATTGTCGGAAATTTAAATTATAATATTCTAAAATACTTCATGTGGAAATTTAAATTTTCTAGCAAATAATCGACTTTCAAGATAATAACAACTTGATTTTTTGTTTCTTAAAAAACACTAAAATATATTTATAACAATTTTTATTCAGCAAGTTCCATTTTTCTTTCTTTCATCTATTAATTCGGTACATTTATTTAAAAAGTCAAAATATTTTTCTTCATTTTCATTTGATTCCGCTAATTCTAACGCGTCTTCAGTAAGTAATTCATATTCGATCAAAACCATTTGGAACTCCTTATTTTTCACATGGTTAAACACGGTAATAAACAAATTTAAAATTGCAAATTTTTCTTTAATTTCCAAATTTTCGTTATACAAGTTAAAAACGAATGCGAAAAAATGATTTTCAATATAGTACGCAAGTATATCATTTGATTTTACCAAATTCATTAAGACATTACAAATCGGCGCACAATAAATTTCTGCATTTTCATGAATTTTTTGCTCAACGATTTTAATTATATTAAACGAATAAAAAAACTCAAATTTTTGTTTTGTATAAAAAGTTAATAAAAACAAAAAATCAAAAATATATAAATTTGTTTCATGAAAATTTGTGTTTTTAAAGACAAGGAACTCTATTAAATATGAAATATATTTACGTTTCGTTAATAAACAATTAGTTAATATAATGTTTCGTTTTTCTAATGACTCGATTAATGAAATAAGTGATTCATTAACTACTTGGATACAGTGCGATTCTAATGTAGTAAACATATGATCAATAAATAGACTATGAACATCCGAAAGATTTAACGAAAAACAAAATTTCATAAGAATTAAAATTCGAATTGTTAACTTATGATAAATATAAAGATAAGAATTAATGGGAATTGAATCAAGCGTGTAAAAGCCATCGGTTTCAAATGTTCGAATGTTTTGTTGTGTTGTTTGAAAATGTTCAACTATTGAATAATATATGGAATCAATAAAATTAATGTTTTGAATTCCATGTTCAAAAGCGATGATGACTGTCTTATAGAGCTTGGATATAAGCTGTGGAGAATCTGCTGATTGAATCGCATGTGTAAGATAATCAAAAAAATTATCGTTAAAAACTTTTTGGAGCATTAAAGAATTAGAATTTGCTGTGTAGCTCACAATCTTAAGGATTGGGATACAGAATTGTAATTGATATTTCATTAAAAAAGATAAAATTGACTCGTTGAAAATAAAATTAATTGTTTGAAAGTTGAAACAATCTACATCAAGCAACTGGATGAGTTCATGAATTCCATTAGGAATGTTCTCCTCATTTTGAAAAGATTGTCGAATTGAGCTAAAATGTTCGAGTAATTCCTTTGCTTGATTTTCATCGAGTTCAACACTTGCTTGGGAATGTTTTAGCATCTCAAGTCTATATTGACTTTTTTGCTTGTTTCCTTTTTTATAATTGGAATTTATTATGTTTTTGGGCTTATTAACGTTCTCTCTTCTGTTCAGGCAAAAATTTAAATTTCAAGTAAAAAAATCATAAATGGTAAAAAATCATACAGGTATAACTTAAATTTCACTATTTTTTTTATGAGATGGTGTAATCTCAAAATCAACAAGTAATTTTTTTCGAATCTTTAACAATTTATTATTTTACGAATATATATCTTAAATAATGCATTACAAAATAGATTAGTACAAACTGCATGGTAAATATGTTTATTATTTTTTCATACTTGTAATTTAAATTTTTGTTTTTTGTTTGATCCTCAATCATTATTATAAATAATCTAGCATAGAGCATTACAAAATTATGGAAGTAATTTTTACAAAATGAAAAATTTTTTTGATTGAAAACCATTTTCTTTGTTAAGCATCATCTTGTTCTGCAATTTCTTGCGTTTTATTTTTAATTCTATTACGGATTAATATTGTAGCTACTGTTATTGCGACGACAGCTGCAATGCCACCACAAACTGCACCTACAATTATCCATTTATTGAAATTATTATTTTCTTTTTCAATTAATTCGTTTGATACATTTGAAGATTCATTTGTAAAATCAAATGTATTTGTTTGTGTATATGAATTTGTTTGTGTTTTTGTATTTTGTTCAGTATGTGTAATCGTATTCGAAAATGTATTTGTTTGTATTTGGGATTTTGATTCACTTATCGTGTTTGAAATAGTTTTTGTATTTATTGGTGAATTTGTTTTTGTATTTGATATCGTTTGTGTTTTTACGATTGGAATACATCCGTCAGCACCTTCTGTCGAAGCAGTGAGTGCACCAAAACTTGTTCCTTTATAACTTGAATCAGTCATAACATGTCTTGCAGCTATATCATAAAATGCACTTTGATCAATGTTTGGCTCTGATTCACCATAAAAATAAATACATTTAAGTTTGTGACAATGATTAAATGAGTTTTGGCCAATGTTTCTTATTCCTGTTCCAAGAATAAGTTTTTCCAACTTTGTACAATTTATAAATGCATATACTCCAATTGTTTCTACTGAATTTGGTATTGTTAATTCAGTAATTGAACAAAAGCTAAACGAAGTTCCAATTGTTTTTATCCCTTCATCAAGAACAATTGTAGTTAGTTGAATACATGATATAAACGAAGCTCCTATTGTTTTAACTGTTCCTGTAATTCTTACATAATTAAGCGCAGGCCATTCTTGAAATGATTTATCTGGGATTTCTTGGATGCCTTGTCCAATGATTAAAACTTTTGTTGTGTCTTTATATTTTTGAATTTCTTGATTTGTAAAATCACCTAGTTGATTTATAGTTAGAGTTTCATCTTTTGCTGCATACTGAAATGAATTTTTTACAAATATAATTAAAATTAACAAGTTTAACATCATCTTCGTAAGAATGTGATATGTAAAAAATGAAGAGTTCTTATTAAATATATAAATTTTTTCTTCAGCGTCAAAGGGAATTTTCCTAATATGAATGTCCTTAATGTCAATCAAATTATTTACAGTTTGATATACAACAAATTGAATCAATGCTTAGAACATGTTATAACTCATAGAAAAAATAATCTAACCACATTGTTTAAAAAATAACCATTAGCGGCTTTTTGTCCAGATTTCACACACAAAAAGGTTTAAACCCGTTGTGAAAAAATCATAAAAATCGATGAATAATTATATAGTAAGATAAATTAGTAGTAACACGAATTTTATTTTGAGTTAACTTATCATAAAATCAGAAATAAAATATAAGTAAAACAAAATGCTATCAAACGACTTTATAAAATCACAATTGACGAAGAATGAATATTTTTGATATCCAAAAATGAAATAAATTATATTTAAATAAATTTTTTATTACTCATGTTCAGGAATATTTCTTAAATAAAATCATATTACGTAACAAGTAATATAAATTACTATACAGATTTTTAAACCAAAGGTTTATCTTCATTATATTCATCCGATGCGTGTTCTTGCGTCGGATTTTGTTTTTTCTTCCTTTTATATATGACAACTCCAACTACAACCGCAATAACAATTACTACAACACCACAGCAAACAGATATAATAATTATTAACGTGTTATCATTTTCTGTATTATCTTTAATCAACTCATTAGATACAGAATTAAGTGAATTTGTAATAACATTTGTTGGCGTATAAATATTTGATTCGATATATGTTGAATGAGAAAATGTATTTGGAGTAAATGTATCAGGTGTTAATGTGTTTGATTCTATTGTGCTTGGTTTTGTATTTGATTGCGTAAATGTTACAACTGAAATGCATTCATTTATAACACTTCCGACTGATACATTTAAATGACCAAATTTTGTACCTTTATAAAATGAATATGTCATAACTATTGCAGTAACATTAAAAAATGCATAGTCCCCAAATGTTGGCTCATTTTCACCATAGAAATAAATACATACAAGGTTACTGCATCGATCAAATGCTTGTTGTTCAATGTTCTTTATTCCAGAACCAAGAATTAACGTTTCTAACTTAGAAGAAAAAAATGAAAAAAATCCAATTGTTTCAACAGAATTCGGAATTCTTAAATTCCTAACCGAACATAATGCAAATGATGAGCCTATTGTTTTTATGTTTTCACCAAGAAAAATGGTTTCTAAGTTTCCGCACAGATAAAAACAATTGTCACCTATAATTTTAACTGAATTACTAAAATTAATTTGAGAAAGTAAAGGCCAATAAGAGAATGTTCCATCTTGAACCATTTCAATGCCATCGCCAATAATTAAGGATGTCGTGTTATTTTGATACACATTGATATTTTGAAAATCATTTGTATCATTTATGAAAAGCGTTCCATTATCATAACTTATTGCATTCGATTTAATAAGAAATGTACAAATAAAGTAAATCGAATAAGATAATACAAAGTGTTTCATGAAGGAGTTAAAAAAAAGAATATGAAATGGTGAAGAGAACGAAAGAACAGAAATCAAGACTTTTTCTTCAGCGTCAACCGTGTTTTTTTCTGTTGTTTACGATTTAAATCCATAGAAAAAACATGCCAACAAATCACTTCAATTCACATTCTTAGCGTCAGATTCACAACGCTGCGCGATTCATAACAAATTGTATTCTCAAAATAAACAGTTTGAATAAAATTCGATGCGCCCATTTCCTAAAGATGTTTTTTATTATGATATCTTACATTGGGCTATTTCCTATAAATATTTTTATGTTAATAGTTCGTTAAACATTTATCTATCAATGTTATGAGAAATAATTTAAAATCTAAAATTACAAAAACATTGATTTAATTTAATGTATATACATAACCATGTTTTTAGTAAAGAACGCATAACCATATTTTTATTAGTCTTTTATTCCAATTTTCATAATATGTTGGAGTAATAGTTTTTATTATTACATTTCTAAAAACGGAATCTCAATAGAATATAATTTAAATAAACAAACAATTTTATATTTTATACAACACCGAATCTTTTTTGCCATTCCTCATACTTCTTGACATCGTACATATCGCTTGCGCCAGTTCTTTCCAAAGCTATTTCCAAATCCTTCTTCTCTATCAGTCCGAGTTTCATATCATTTATATTTACTTCGTCCAAGTAATCATCACCGTATTCACTTTGTAACTTTTCCATCAATCTTCTTAATGGTTCCATAGCAGCTTCTTTACAAACTAATCGAATATCGCTGCCGCTATAACCATTTGTTTTCTTCGCGAGCTCATTAAAATCAATATCGTCTTTAATAATTCCGCCACTTAAAAACGATTTGAACATTTGCTCACGTTCAAATTCATTTGGTAATGGAACTAAAACTCTTTTTTCAAGTCTTCTCAACAATGCAGGATCTAAATCAAAAGGGAAATTGGATGCAGCTAATACAAAAACTAACGCATCGCTTTGAAATAGTCCGTCCATTTGTATCAAAAACTCAGTTTTCATACGACGTGATGCTTCGTGCTCATCACTTGATGAACGCTTAGACATCACAGCATCAATCTCATCAATAAAGATAGTGGATGGCGCATGATAACGCGCAAGTTCAAATAATACTCGAATGAGTTTCTCAGAGTCACCTCGCCACTTAGAGATGATTGATGAAATGGAAATGTTAAAAAAAGTGGTCCCTTCACCAGCAACAGCTTTAGCAAGCATGGTCTTGCCGGTCCCTGGAGGGCCATGGAGAAGCACACCACGCCATGGCGTTAAAAGTTTATTAGATGAAAAAAGTTGTGGAAATTTAAGTGGAAGAACAACAGCCTCACGAAGTACACGTTTGGTGTCTTGTAAGCCAATGATGTCATTCCATTTGACACCAGTACTATCAAGAAAAATATCTCGAGCGATAATACTCGTTAAGTCACCATACTCAGATCGAAGTTGGATTGGAATTGGTTTAAGAAGTTTAACTTCGGTAGAAATATCAGGCGTTCGTTTGGTGTTGGTAACATCGGAAGAAGTTGGGTTGTTGGTAGGTGATTGAAGATCTTCAAGATTTTGATCAGATTTGGTTTTGACTTTAGTCGGTCGAATATATTGTGGTCGCTCTTTGGATTTATCACCAAGAGGTGGAAGATTGGGTTTTTTGATGTTGGGAGGCGTTGATGATTTTTTTGAAAGTTTAGATATTTTAGGCTTTTGACCATATTTTAATTCTTGGAAAGATTCAAAATCTGTTAGTATTTGTAGTAAATTTATGTTATCACATAGTTCATATTTATCTGTGGTGATTCCTGATTCTTGAGAGATTTTTTCAGCTGAATCAATGTATCCAAGAGAAATCATATGCTGTATACAAAGAACAATTGAATCACGAATTTTCCTTTTTTTTTCGGCTTCATCAGAATCTTTTGATTGCTGCCTTACTCTCCTCATTTCCAAAGTCGACATCGCATATTATTCAATAGTTTATCAAAAAAGTAAAAACAATTTCACTTCGCAAGCATTTTACACCTTGAAGATAATATCTTTTAATGTAGCAACATTAAAGAACTACCTAAAAATATATTTGAATTTTTTGTTTTAAAATATTTTGTAAATTGATGATAATTAAATTTTGATTAATCAAAATTTAGAATAAAAAATATTTCCAACTAATTATAAATGTTTATTCTAACAAAGTCAATTTTGGTTCCTTATATGGTTCAATTAACCAAACAATTTTTTTTCTTTTTGGCGTTTGCTTAGATGTTTTATAGAAGAAGTATCTCATCTGCGTTATGAAGAGCATTATTATTCCCGTTTCCATAGTTAACACTCTCCAAAAACACCAAAATCGAAATGCTAATGCAATCACATTCATTATGAACAAAACGAAAACAGCCAAAAGAGTCATATTCATAAAGGATGTTATTTTAAACAGTCTATACCGCTGCGAATTTTCGTGCGATTTCTTCCAAAGTTTTTTGATATTTAAATATGTATTTCGGACTTTGAGCACAATGATGAGCAAAGCTAAAAATGAAAAGTTTAAAAATGATGGATAGTAATTAGAAAGAGCATTAGACCCAAAAAATATAAATGGACAAATTGAATATATTAATATGTCAATTATTCGAAGATGTTCAGAATACGTACTAAGCCCGGAGAATGAAAGGCCTATGGTAGTAAATAGTAACGAATAGAAAACTACTGAGAAAACTAATGGAATTGAGACATCGAAAAATGAATTTTGTATATATATTTGAGATTCGAGTAATAGGGAAATACATTTAAATAACGGGAGAAATGTCATGACGCGATGGATCCAGACATGAAATTGTGGATAAAAATGGGAATTAATTAGCCATAATATGAATATGATGAAATACAAAAATGCTATAAAGATAAGAAGTGGAAATACACCAAACTCACGATAATCACCTTTGGAATCTGGATTTGAATATTGAAGGGAAACAGTGATTTCTTGATGATTTCGATCACAATCAATTATATAAGTAGAATATACATTATGAGCTTTAATTGTACCATTCCATTTGTATCTCGGAATTATTTTGTTCTTACATATCTTCCGAGCCGATATTTTAAATGAAGATTTTTCAATTAAGTAGAGAATATTCCCCATATTTTCCCCTATAATTTGAGCACTGTAAGTTCCACCTGTTTCAAACCCGTATGATGGAAGATGAGTTATATATGAATTTGCAGGAATTTTAATATTGTAATTATTATGTTTTTGTCTGTATTCGCAAAAGAACAACCACTCAGCGGGGTCAAATATATTGGTATTTGTCCACTTGTGAAATTCAGCAACGAGAAAAAGTATATTCAAGATTCAGTTTTATGGAGACTTAAAACGATCATTTTCCACACATTTCAAAAATCACAATTTTGCAATAAAATTCTTAATTTGCGAAATAAAACTCTCAATTTTTGAAAAATTCAACTATGAAAATTACGGTTATTAATTCAAATAAAATCTCAACGATGAGAATTTGTGATGGTAATGCTAAAGCTGACAATACTTATTTGCTGTAATCTTTTTCTTATAAAGAAGAAATATAAATAACTATTGGACATAAAACATATATATTTGATAGATTGTGCCAATATGTTTGTTTTGTTCTAAAAACAATGTGGAAATTGGTGTATTTACACACGATTTTTAATAATTTGCAAAACAATTTTCTGCTAATTGTCAAATGATATAAAGTTAAAGTGAAGTCATCATAAAGAACAATGTTTTAAATTTTTTGAAAGGATCATTTTTGATCAAACTTCAAAAACATTCACTCATTTAGTCTGTGTCAATAAGGTTTTTTCACTATAAAAAATATAAGTTCAAATAAAAATGAATTATTACATTATAATAATTTATTTACTAAATCTATTTTTAGTAAAAATTCACAAAATCAAATTCTGAAACCATTAAACTGTATTTATTCGAATTATTTAAATAGATGTTTTTTTGTTTGTCTTGATATCAATGTTAAAAGGTATCTAAATTGAATTCATTTTTCCTGAAACAAAACAGTTATTTAAATACATTACAAAAAAGTTGAAACATGCTTTTTCTATCGGTGCATTTTGATAAGTTTACGCTTGTCACTTTCCAATTGTTATTGATATTTCATTCATTAACATTTCCAATATAATTTTTGCTTGATTTTTAATTTTATCTCTATCATCATTTATTAAATTTATAATTTTTGGTGTGATATTATATAAATGCCATGAGTTACATTGTTTTTGATTTCCAATAGTTTTTTTTGGTACTTTAGCCGAAGTCAAAAACTTTAAAATTTCGAAAAGTTTTTCTTCGTCTTTAATATAAATATTCAACAATTCCATAATTTTATCCAAAACCATTTCGAAGCAATTCTTATACACGAAATCATTAAATTTCTCAGAGAAAGGATCACAATAAATGTTCCAAATCTCCATTAAAACTTTTGAATTTTGGAAACATTTATTTATAAAAACATTTAAATTTTCGACTTTTAAATTTGGCAAAAAAGAAATTATTTTCATTGCGATATTATCATCCAAATTTTTATTTTTCACATAAATATCCATAAAACAATCGAAAATAACATCGAAATTATCGACAAAATCATAATTAATAAAACTTTGTATTAACGAAGTTGTTTCAGCACAACTAAAAATTGGTTTCGTTAACACCAAAAAATGAATTTTATCCACATAATCGAAGTTATAAATTTGATTTAAACATTTTGTAACATATTCTTTCACGCATTTTATCTCACAATTAATTATTATCTCAATTAATCCCTTATAAATCAACTCAGTAAACTCAATATTTAAAGGGAACAAATCCATTAAACCATTTAAAGTTTTTTGTGTTGAAAAATTAATATAAATATTACATGGAAGATATATACAAACCTTAGAAATGATCAAAATCCAAACGTTTAAATCGTCGACATCCAAATAATTTTTTTGTGTCAATAAAATTCGAGGCAAAATTCGACCGAAAGAAGTTAATACTAAAGATTTAGGAGGTTCATTGATTATGAAGTTTATAATAATTCTTGAAAATGAATTCAACAAATATTTATGTATTTGTTTTGTATATAAGTTCATATTGGAGAAAAGTTCTTCATAAAAAGTAAATGAATTAATATTAATGTCTTGATTCGTACAATTCTTTAAGAACAATTCTTGTTTATCAATTAACAAATACCAAAACGACGAATTAAAATTCGAAATATTTTCGAAGTAATTATAAAACGATGTAATACAATGACATATTTCTAATATTGCTAAGTTTTGTACGTCCCAAGTTTTATTATTAATTTCATTCATTGTCGTTAAATATTGGATGAAACAATTATTAATTAAATCGTTTTTGATTTCATTTGATAGTTGAGAAATATGTGAATTAATTAAAGTGAAAAATGTTCGAATTGCACAAGTCGAAACATCATTTCTTAAATCATTAAATAATATAATAATTTTATTCGAAATTAATTTCCAATTATTAAACTTATTAATTATTTCAAATGGTATATTCCATAATAATCCTAAAGAAGATAATGAAATATTTATATCGTTTAATTGTGACGCGTATTCGAATATTAAATTTATTAAATTACCAGTACATTCTTCATTTAATACTTGTATATAATCATTACAAATCGATGTAATAATGATGAAAACTTCAGATAAAACTGATTGTGTAATATGTTGGAAATTTTCGATTTTTAATGAATTTAATATTAAGTTCCAATTATTTACTTTTAATGATTTTGTATTACTTTGGATTAAATATTTGATTTGCCCAATTGTAATTTTGATGATTTCTTCATTAACATCATTTAGTTTTAATATTTCACAAAAGATTTCTAATATTTCTTTATACGTTTGTTCGGAATTATATTTATTCGTTGATATTTCAATGATCATTTTGTTGATTATTCGTTGGAATTCTTTTTCATTGATTTTGGTAATGATAAATTCTTTGATTATTGGAATGATTTGATTAATTCGTTGATTATTATTTTCTATAATTGGTAATATAAATGAAACACAAAAATTATTTCCTTTTATTAACTCATTACAAAATTCATATAATTCATTGTCATTAAGTCTTTGTGTAAATGTAATATCAATTCGTATGGAATCAATTGTAGAAAATATTGAAAAAAGTTCTAAATAAAAACTTTTAAATATTTTTGGTGTTATATTTAATAAATGTTGTAAAAGTTTAATTGCATAATTTTTCTTTTGTTTGTAATTATATAAATCAAGTTCTTTGGTACATATTTCAAATAAATATTTAATTAAATATTCTTTACCACTTTTGGTTTCATATTTAATAAATAATAATAAAAGAAGTTCATAAATGTTAAATGTGGTTTGAATAGAGTCATCATCCGAATATTTAATCGCTTTTATTAAGATAAATACTAATTTCTTCCAGATACGATGAAGAAATTTGGAGCGTGGTAAAATAGAAATTGTATTTATTGATGAAAATCGTCTCGACTTTTTGTTAGGTTTATCTTTTTGTGACAAATTTTCTGACGATAGAGAATTTGAATGGTTTATGTAAAATTCCTTGTTTTGTTTATTGTTTGTTTTGATGATTTTTGGTGTTTGTGTTTTGTTTAATAATTTTTCGGTGCTTTTCATTTCATTATCTAATGATAATATGATTTGGAAACAGATTTCAATTGGAACAGTTTGGAAAAATCGTTCTTTTTCATATATAGTTTGGATGTTTTTTGTCGATATTTTTATTGATTGAAATTTTTGATTGTTTATAGTAATTACTCTTAAGCTTTCAATAAAAGTATCAATTAAAATACCTTTTCGATCACATGAATCAAGAAAAGAAGTTAAGAAAAAATTATTTTTAAAAAACAATTCATAAAAAAACATCAATGATTGGTGTTGTGAAGAGGTTCCGTTTAAATTACAAAGAAAATATGAAAAAATGGAAATTGATGTGTCTGGAAATATGTCACAATAATAAACTAAAAAGGAAATAAGGAAGTTAACTTCGGAAATATCAATAATTGGAATAACAACTGAGTTTTCAATGATTTCTAATAATGATGGCTCATTTAAAATAATGGAATGATGCGATATGGCTAGGTTTTCCCACAGTTTAAAGAGTGTGTCTTTTGGAATATTTGGAATATCAAGCCAAATTAATGGTTTCGATAATATTATGGATGAAATATCATAAAAAATGGCATAAACAACAGCAAAAAGAGGTTTGCTAAATTTATGCTTACATATTTGTATGAGATTTTCAATTTCATTATCAGATATTTGTGGATTTTCAGTGTGGATAAAATTAATAAACAATGAGATCATTTGTAAAGAGGATGCATATGACGTTGAAGAAACAATTTGACTTGGTCTAATTATTAAAGAAATTGACATTGAAAATAATAATTGAAGAATCTTAATATCTGTAATATAAACTGGCAGCAAAGTAGCATAAAATTGCAGTAACTTTAAAACTTGCTCTGTTTCTGCATTATTTGAATAAATTTGAATTCCATGTAATAATTTTTGGATTGATAAAGAAGGGAAAAATTTTGATAATATTAAAACACAAACTTTATTCACAAGGCTTGATGCTTGCTTTGAATATTTTTTATTTTCAAGAATCATTGATATTGCTTTGATCAAATTTGAATCATCTGATACATCCTGTTTTTTAGAAGATAAAACTTCTTGGATAATACTTTTTGCTTTTTCTGAAATATTTAGATGAGAAAATTTTGCAATTTCATTAAGTAATTGCACGAAATTTTCTTTTTCCATCTTAAAAATTGTAAAGCTTTCAAAAATATGTTTTTTTGCCTCAAAAACAGGGGTGCCCCAAAATTAATTACGCTTACGAATCGAAGCTGTCCAATCATAGAAAGTATGATTTAACTAGCTCAAACCAAAAATAATTTCATCAACAGATTCTAAATCTTGCATAAACTTGGGTAAAGAATAATTTTTAATCAATGTTTTTGTTTTAGCGTTACTTGTCTTATTGTTCATTAATGAGTTTTATAATTTTATCCAGAATATTAATATGGCGCCATTTTTGACGGTTGTGGTAACCGTTTTTTATCATAATGCTAAATTAAACATAAATACCATTTATTTTAAGCCTAGAAGATTGCTGAAACTCTGTTTTTGAGATTGACTATATATGTATAATATATATTTAAATTGGTTAGGTTCGCAAAAAAATATCTTCAAATTGATAAGCTTTTAACTTGAGATGAATTCACTGAGAATATCTTAAAATTCTCCCACAAAAGTATGTTGAGTTTTTTTTTATTAAAGTTTTAACCTTTGACAATTAATGTCAAAAAAATATTTTTCCATCAAACTAAGAAAAACAATTCTTTACTAAAAGATATTTATTTTAGCTAATATATATTAAAAATATTTACATATTATTTTAAAACTATTTTCTTCATTCAAAACACTTTTCTTTTAAAATCATTTATCTTCTTCATTTAATTCTGACCAAATAGAAAGGTTTTGCTTCATGAGCCCTAATGTTGCCATTGCTTCTTTTTGTTCTATTTCGTTAAGATTTTGGAGAATTTGTTCGGAGTTATTAACTTCATTCTCTAACATTTCAGTTGCTGCTTCATAATTTTTACGGATCTCATATTTAAAAACAGCAGCATTTAAAACAAGTGTTAAACGAACAAGATCAAAGAATGGTAAATTGGAATCGCTGACATTGAATGCTTCACTATATGCTTCTTCACCCATATTAGCAGCAGAAACAGATTCTGTTTCATCAGAATACTCTGCAACATATCTGTAAAAGTCTCCTTTTAACTTTAAGAAATATACTGACATTTGAGGATCTTGCGCATTTGGTAAAAGAATATTGTCGATAAGACCAATAGCTTCTTTACATAGAGGGATTAACCTGTCACACATTTCCTCTTTTTTCTTAAGAAGAAATGAAGCCATTTCTGTGTGATTCATCTCTTGTTCAATTTCATAATATGAATTAATAATACCTAAAGAGCTTCTTAAATTATCGATAATTTGTTTATAAACAACTTGGAAATAGCCTCTAGTTTTAATATCTAAAACAGGATTTAAATTAATAAGTTCTTTAATAGATTCAATAGCACTTGAGTTTCTTCCTTGGGAAAGATACATTGAAGAGAAGAACATTAAATCTTCTTGCTGTTGATCTATCATTGCGAATAAAATGATTTTTGATGGCTGGAAAGTCGTTTATATTTTCCGTTAATAAAGAAGCCGTTTATTAAATTCCTATCGGAATATTAAACGGTTTCGCAACTTTTTTTAACTGGATGAATGAAGAAACTAAAAAGGACATAATTGAAACAAAACTCTCAGATCGGTTAATTGGTGTACAGGAAAATAACATTAAACCAGTTCAGCTCCCTGATGGAAAAGAAATTTTTTTAAGAAGAATTGAAGATCCACCAGTAGATTTAGAGCAAAGTTCATCTGATTACTCCGAAGAAGAGGAAGAAGAAGTTAATGAGATAAGCAATATTACTGAAAATCCTGTTGAAGGAATCCCGCCTGATATTATTGCTGATGATGAAATTACTAATGATTTACAAAAATTTAATACACAGGATACTCCTTTTGATATGGAGACAGAGCAGCCACAAGAAGAATTGGATTTATTTGAAAAAAACGATATTTTAGATCAAGATTCATCTCAAAATTCATCACAAATGAAATCTCCATTACCTAACTATCATCTTAGTCCTCGGAGTTTATCATGTCCTACAAAAGGGTTTGTTCCACCAAATTTGCCCTCATCTCACTCGACACAGAAATCGCCTCTATCGGCGGATGAAAAAATGACACCTTTCTCAACAAACCGTCACAAACCTCCCGGTAAAACCGTTAACCGTCAGTTTTGTTCTGGTTTCATTATTCTTATTATTGCTATTTTTATTGGTATCTTTTCCTTTACCAAACTCAAACAAAACACTGAAATATTTGTTGACACGAATAATTTTGAAGAACTTGAATCACAACTTATTTTCCAATTAAATGATTGCATTTCACCAATAGAAAGCATCCCAATTACATCTGAGTTTAATGATGACTTCATTAAATATATTGCATTTGATTCTAATCACGTACAGATTTCGAATTCTTCTTTTGTCATTTCCCAACCGAGCAGGACACTTTTTTGTAAAGTAGTCGATTTTTGTGATTTGCATTCAGATCTTTGTGGCTTAACAATTGTTTGGCTGATTGTGTTTTTCCTTTATATTTATTATTTATTTGCGAATTATCAAACAAATAAAATTTATCCAATAATTGTAAATCTTCTGAAAAGTAAAGATGGTCAAATGTCTTACATTGATGACGTAAGAAGAAATGTTGAATCACAAGGAAATAATGTATCATGGACATGGGGATTCATCAAAAGAAAAGTTGAGAAAAATGGAAACATAAAAACAGTTCGAATGGCGGGCGAACGACCTTTTTGGTCATTAAAGTAATGTGAATTTATTACTTGATTTATGATATATATATATTTGTAAATAAAAATTGGTCATGTTATTAAATGTGCAAACTTTTAAAATCACAAAGACTGTTTCAAGGAAATGTAAAAGATATAATAAGCTGTTAAGTTTCCAATGACATGTTTTTATAACTAATAATATATCATACATAGTAACATTTATTTAATTTTCTTTGTCGAATCAGTGCGGTTCTGAATTCAAATTCAATGCATTTTGAATGACATGACACTTTTCCCAAAAGTGAGTAAAACAACAAATATAACGGCTAACACGTGCTCGAGCAAGATGGACGATTCAAAGCTAGACGTAATCATGCGGAATATTATATCAACAGGAGTTATCAAAATGGATGCAGAGGAAGCCATCTTACTATGTAAAACTGTTAGTACAATCTTATTGAATGAACCAACAGTACTTGATTTAAGCCCACCAATAAATATTTGCGGTGATATTCATGGTCAGCTCTATGACCTAATAGCAGTTTTCCAATCAGGTGGTTTTGATCCATCTGTCAAATACTTATTCTTAGGTGATTATGTTGATAGAGGACCTAACAGTGTTGAAGTCATATGCTTACTCTTTGCTATGAAAGTGCGTTTCCCATCCAACATATTTTTATTGAGGGGTAATCATGAAAGCCCTGAGATGACAGAATACTTTGGATTTGCTAATGAATGTTGCACCAAATTAAGCAACGAAGCTTTATCATATTTTTACGGAGCCTTTTGTTGTCTTCCAATATCAGCCATCATTGGTGGTAAGATATTTTGCGTTCATGGAGGGTTATCACCCGATCTTCAATCAATAGACCAGATCCAAGCAATCAAACGGCCAACTCCAATACCTGAAGAAGGTCTCCTTGCAGATCTTCTCTGGTCCGATCCATCAAGATATGTTACTGAATGGGGTCCAAATGAACGAGGCTCAACATATACATTTGGACCTAGCGTCGTGCAGTCGTTCTTAGAGAAGAATGGCTTCATTATGCTCATCAGAGGCCACCAAATGGCGCAAAAAGGAGTTGATTTCCCATTCGCACCGTTAAAAACCGTCGCGACCGTTTTCACTGCATCATGTTATGCTGGACAAAATACAAATAAAGCAGCATATATGTCCTTCGACCAAGCGCTTAACTTCAATATCTTCGTGTTGCATCAAAGCGCTGATATTAATGAAGAAGAAGCCGAAAATGAATAAGGAAAAGTTTTTTGAATAAATCTTTATTTTGCTCAACGCAATGACAGCGAGTTTTTATGTTGTTTCGTTTGATAATTTGGTTTTTTGATCAAAAACTTCTGAACTTGTCCAAGCATTTATGAATATTATGACAGCAAAAGTGACAAAATCAAAATGTTTCTTTCATTTTACCCAAAAGATATATTATATTTCTTATAATCAAAACATTTTATAGTCTTATGTGGAATGAAATCATAAATGTCATAATTAATTATCCAATATAAAGCAATTCTTAAACATTTTTTCTTTCTCAACCGAAGCAAAAACATTATTAATCTTCTAATATTTTGTGTTAAATAGGTTTGGCTTGTTTTTCATAGTAAGGGTAAAACAAGTAACTCTAATTTTTCATCAAAAACACGAATTCGCAACATAACAACCGTTGAAGAAATTTTATCAACAGTGTTTTAGAGAGGAATTTTATCCACCCTCTGAATTTTTCAAAGGACTTTTTCATTGTCAAATTGGAATATTGAGGCGAAAATAATCAGCTAAGGAACGAAAGAGTTAACCAAAATGAGCACAAGGATAGACGCACTCAAAGAATACACCATTATTTCCAAGATAGGTGAAGGAAACTTCAGTTCTGTATACCATGTACAACACAAAGTTACTCAAACACCTTATGCTCTAAAAGTATTTAAAAGAAAATTCCAAAAAATTGAAGAAATTGAACAAATCGAAGAGATAAATATCATGCGTAGGATCAAAGATTCTAAAAATGTTATAAAGCTACACGAAGTAATATTTGAACCAAAAAAGTTTCGGCTGTCATTGGTAATCGATTTAATGGATAAAGATGCCTTTGCTTATATGAGGGAAATTCGTGGACCGTTTCCAGTTAATCATGCTCTTTTACTTGTATATCAACTCTTGACTGCTTTAGATGATATTCATTCCAAAAACATAATACACCGAGATGTCAAACCAGAAAATTGTTTTATTAACCCACGTAAAATGGAGCTTAAGCTTGGTGATTTTGGGTCTTCTAAAGATCTTTCTTCCAATACTCCATTAACTGAATATATATGTACACGTTGGTATCGTCCACCCGAGCTTCTTCTTTCCTGTGGCACCTATGGTCCTGGCATCGACATATGGGCAGTTGGCTGTATTCTTTATGAATTCTTAACGGGCTTTCCATTATTTGCAGGAAAAACTACAATTGACCAAATAAATCGAATTCACCGAATCCTCGGGACACCATCGCATACTGTACTTGCCGAAATGTGCCCACCTGATAAACTTCATACATTTGAATTTGTCCAATATCCACCACAAAAGCTTTCACGGCTTTTACCGAAAGTCAGCCCATCCATAATTGACCTCCTTTCCAAACTTCTTGCATATCGGCCAAAAGATCGTATCACTGCAAAAGCATCTCTTTCACATCCCGCGTTCAAAGAAGGCCAAAAGCCGAACTTCTTTAGGCATCCGAACTTAAGCACTTCATCTGCGCCTGGAATAGATTATATTGCAATTGCAAATGCGATTAAGCAAGACGATCAGTTAAGCCCGAAAATTAAAGATGACGCTACTGTGGTTAAGAAGGATATAACAAAAAGGGCAAACTCTGTCGTTGTAGTACCAAGACCTCCAGGCGGATTCGAAATTCCGAAATCGCAAAAAAAGAAAGTTGTTATTTCAACACCTCCATCATTTTCAATGCAGAAAAACGAAGAATTTTTCTGAATAAATATGTTTTTGATTGAATAAATTTGATGTTTTAAATTACAAAAATTATTTCATAATAAAAACAAAAAATCAATTGTGAAAGTTTATTCATTCTTGAAGTCATTCGGCAATTTTAATTATAATTGTCAAATAGATTTCATAAGTTGATATAAAACTGACATGTTTGACGGTTGAAAAAATTATTGAAAAGTTTACTTAGCTGATGGTAGGTTGTAAAAAATGAATGTAATTTAGCATTGCGCATAAACTTTAGGGAAAATCATAAAGTCCTAAGTATATAGTGTGATTGAAATAAAATATTTATTTAATATTGTCTTTTTCTGATTAAATATTCTTTCACTTGAATTACTGTAGGTGGACTCAAATAGGCAACATTGAGTAGGCCATTTTCAATCTTGATATCTGGCTGATTATCTAAAATAATTTTTGTTAAATCATGAACTTCATTCTCTGTGCAATCGGCCAACTCTTTTTCTAGGTTAATATAATCATTAGAATCTAGGAAATAAATTTGAGGCTTTTGTTCAATTGGTTTTATGTGTGAAAATTTCTTGATTTTATCAGTTTGTTTTGAAAAAGCACCACATAACTTGTTTCTAAGTTCTCCCATCATTCTACCCCATTCTACATTTGATAAAAAATATTTTTTTTTCTGTTTTTCGATAATTTTTCGAATTTCATTTGAAGCTATTTCATAAAAACCTTGATACTGTTCCATAATAGAAATTTTTTGCTCCATTTCATTAAGTATATCACTTATTTTTATATAATGATTATTTTCAATTCTTGTACGAATAGCATTAAAAGTATAATAATCGCTAGGATCATCCGGATTTTCATTGAACGAAGATGAAATTGGGTGAGAAGATACAGCTTTTATAAATTTAATTGCCTTTTTTTGTGTTTCTTTGTTCATTTCCCATCAATTTTTTAACGGATTCAGCTTAATTGGTCATATTTTATACTTGCCATTTTACTACTACTGAATTTATATGAACAATGTTTTGACCAAATAATGATTCAATTTAAGTTAGCATGTTTGCAATGTTTCTATCTTGAAATTGATTATAATAAACAAAAAATTAAATCACGGAAATATCTTACTAAAACATTATGTTAAATTCAAAAATCAGGTTGGAGGTGAAATAATTTTTATTTGGTGATCCGAAATGTAATTCGAAATTTAACAAAATGGTTACATGGTATGAAAAAAGTAACAAGAGATGGCTTTTGCATGTGCTGCATATTTGAAATTAAAAAATAGCAATAATTAAAATTGTTGTTAAAATATGTCAATCAATGGATCGTAGTCTGATCTGCTCTGTGGAATAGTTGGAGGTTTGTTAATATTACCATTGCTTGAAGAATTTCCTGTTGAATTTCTTTGTGGGAAATCAACCAATTCCCAAAGATCAGTTGACTCTCTGTTTGTTCTTGTTATCTTGAATTGCTTTTTAGCACGAGGCATTGGGTTTTTTAATGAAAGAATGCTCGGGTCTTCACCGGAGCTGCTGTTTCCATAAAGATATGACTCTGTTGGGTTTACACTTTCACATCCTTTTGGTTGAACGGAAATTGTGAAGACCTTTCTAGTTCTTGAAGGTATAGGATTTCTGATTTCAGACGATGGAAGCTTTGGAGGCTGAGCTTGAACACCTGCTGGGTCTATGGAGTGACGTGAGACAACGAATCTATTCTTCTGAAAGGACTGACTTCGTGGTTTGACGAGGCTGTCCATCTTGTGCTGGAGTGGTCCTCTCAATTCTCGACAATTTTTCTTTTTTGTGAGCATCGGTTTGGTTTTATTTGGTTTATTCACTTAAATTAACGGTTTCCATCTAAATGACGTTCTCAATAAAATTTAATCGTTTTGACCTGAAAAAAAACAGTTTTATAAAAAAATTTGAGGGAGACGTTAGGGAAAATTTTATCATACTTTTTGAATTAAAAAAACCTAAGAATAACCGTAAGTCCTTGAGGCATTTAAAGCGATTCTTTCACATTCTGATCAAAGGAATTGCTATACTCATTAAAAATGAAAGTACGCTTTGTGCTTTTTACATATAAAGTTTAATATAAAATTTTTTGTTAAGAAGTAAATCATGAAAAAATACAACATTATAAATATCGCCAAATTCATACAATAAGTAATGGACGATATGCCTTCTCATATGTCTTGAGAGGTATACCTTTCAAACGTATAAATGTTAATACATTTTCTCAACTTATTATTTGCTAATCCCAAATTTGAAATTTGCAGTGTCTTATTTGCACTTTAAAGAATAGGCAAATTAAATTTAAATATTTTTCAATCATTGTCAAATACTATTTCAAATTAAAAATTTAAGTAACTACCCCTACAAATAAATATTTATGCATAATCATTTGCTGTTGGTTTAAAAGATACTTTCCTTTCATTTTGATGAAGAAACATTGTGGAATTAATTCCGCAAATTGGGAAACAGTTTATTGAAATTTCAATAAAAACAGTTTTATTCGTAGAAAAAGTTCGAGATGGCCGTTAATTATCAGTCAATTTGTTTTTTGGAGATCTTCGTTTTGGGATGTTTCATTTCTCTGATTTTTATCAGAGTTTCTTCGTTCCCACTGCCTTAACATAAGTTGCCACCTGTTTCTGATATTGTTGTCCGATCTATTTACAAAAAATTTTGATATTTTATTCCACCTTGGACCAAACTCTGAATACTTTTGCACAAGCAACTTGTCTTCTTCGAGAGTCCAAGGATCATTTCGAAGAACAGGATCAAGATAATTTTTCCATCTTTCTCTACATTGGCGAAGATTACGAGTTCCCATCAAATTTGAAATTAATTTCCATGAGGATGTTCCATGAGCTTGAACCAATTCTCTGAGTTTTTGATCTTCTTCTGGAGTAAACTTGCATTTTACGTTTTTTCCAAGTGACTCATTGGCGTCATGTGTTTGTTGTGCAATTTGCTGTTTTTGCGTTTCATTGACTAAAATTTGTGGGTTAATTGGTTGGGGCACATTGCAAATGAATGAAAACATGAATTTGTAAAATCTATGTGAAAACAATCGAAAACGGTTTTTATGGTTTCCATGCAAATTTGAATACGTTATCTGTCAAGTTGAGTCAGAAAATTTTTTTATTTAGTTTTTATAAAAAATAGAAGATATATATCTTTCACGTTTAAAATCAAGAAATTGGTTCAACATAACAGATTTTTTAATGTATAAGTAATATGTTTAACAATTACTCAATATTTTATTAAATGTAATTGGAATCATTTGCTTAAAAAATTACATATTACATTTTTGTGATATACGAAATATCAAACTCTCAAATCAATTATATTAATCGAAATTGAATAAATAAATCTTTATGCACCAATGCATGTGATTTGGCTTAAAGGTTTTTTAAAATTTAAAAAATTTAATTTGTATTTTTTATTTATTTTTTATATGAAGCTTTTTCGATTTATCTTTTATAAAATGCACAACATTAACTGTGGAACTATCGACAGCATGACACATTTTCCCAAATGCTTTGGAAATTGCATGAGTTGAATGCAAGTGACTTACTTTATCAGTGCATTTGGAAGAAACATTGTCTGCAAACTTAAATGCTTTTGTGAAACCTTTTTTGATTGATTTTTTCATGTTTTTATCATTTTTATTTTGTGATATATTTTCCGTATCACTTGCTTCACTTGTATTTATTGAGTCTGTACTTTGATCACTTTGATTCTGTGAATCATCAAACGAAATTAAATTTGTTTCGTCTTGTTGATTTTCGCTTGCTTGAAAAGGATTCATGTCATCATAATTAATGAACCCATATGGGTTAGAATAATCTGTTTCTTGTAATGACATCAAAACAAAATATGAAGTTATCTCACCGATTTTTTCGCTGTTTGAAAACTTCACCGAATTACCGTTAATTTAAAGGCCGGTATCAATAGAAAAAGTGGAACATTGAATAGGGTGCCCTATTTTGGACGATAGACTTCTGAATGAATATGATCACGTTGGTGATGATGAAAAGAACTAAGCATGACAAGAAACTTCCACCATTTATTTGCAAAGCTTGTTGAATACGCCGCTGGCTATTACTCATATAAATGGGTAGATGTACTTGATGCAGAAATATTTACGAAATTCAAAAAAGAAGGGATACTAAATGGGGAATTGGGTAATGAGTTCAGGGGGGTTTGTCAAAGGCTAGTGAACCAGTGAATGTACTGTTTAGAGATCCATCGCCTCCAAAAGCACTTTATCTGCTTAGTTAGCACCAACACTGCTTCTAAGCAGATTAAAGTAAATAAAATTTATATGTGATAACGTGTTTGAATAAGATAATTATTAATGTTTAATGAGGAAATGCTTAATTTGTTTAGGTGTGGGTGGTATTTGGGTGACAACTAGTAATGGGTTTACATAGATTATAAAAGATTATTGGGAAAATGAGTTGTATTCTTTCTGAGAAGTTATTGTTTTCATTTAAGTTGTCACTTTTGATAGGAAAAAGTGCAAATTTTTGGTTTTTTATTAATGTTGAATGACATTACAAATATTTACAACAAATTACTAACTCCACTTGAACATATCGTGTTTGATTTAACTGAAGAAAATTTTGATTTTTCAATAGTGAATATTTGTCATTTGTTAATTTCTTGGCTTTCATTTCTTGAAAATTATTTAAACATTTCAACATTGGAAATAAAAAAACATAATATGTCAATTAAACATGCATATAACTAAAATTGAATTTCTTTTTCAAAAGATATAAATCATGAAAAACTTCTTATAAAAGCATATGATTCACAACCTTTAATGCAACAACAAATACGAGAAATCTAGCAGACCATTATATCATATCCAAAATCCAATTCATTTCCAACTTTGACCAAGTAAATTTACTTATCTCGATATAAAATATTTTATTATTGATTCATCGAATTATTTTTTGCTAAAGATATTCAAAAAAATGAACAACATATTGAATATATATTAAAAGAAACTAATGATTCGACATATAAACAAATTGCCATGAAAATAATTTCGAATTATAACACATTTTCTGTTCATCCAATTCGATCAATGATAAATTAACAATACAAGAAGAAAAGGATATATTTGTCGGTCAATGTGAAATATGCGTGAAAATTTGTTTAAATGGTCCAATGGAATTACTGAAGGATTTCTTCTTAAATTACAAAATTATATTTCAACTGATAATTTTGATATTCCAAAACATTTTGATTGCCTTTTTACTTCATTGATATCTTCGATCTCTTTTATTTATAGATATGAATTCTTAAATAGAAAGGTTTCCATTATTAATACATTCATTGATATGTTACCAATGTTAAAAAAATAATTTGGAATATTTCGATATTTTAATCGACGAATATAACAAAGATAAAGATGATGAAGAAATAGTAATAAAATAGCCTCTAAACTTCAAATAATTTCATATATGAATTTGTTAAATAATTTGTTTTTAGTTGTTTGACATATTATTAATCATTTAAAATTTTAAGTAAATTTTTTGAGAACTATTTATGTGACCATAATGATATTTTTTTAAACATCTTTACTTTAAGTATAAAAGTTGCAGTAAAGACTTTGTATCTATGTTGTAAGCTTGCAAATTTAGCTCCATTGCAAAAGTGTCATAGAAAACGATAAGATTTTCTACGGAAATTAATTCGTTTTTTGGAGGGTTTTAAATCAACAAAAAGTTATGTACAATGGCATTTTTTGAAACCAATTTTCCTCATGACGAGGGTAATACCAACTTTAGGGATTGATCTTGGAAACAAAAGAATTGTAGGTAGCATACTTTCAGAAATAAATACAAATATAGGAGTTAGAGCCGCAATTATGACAGATTCAATGTCGTGCCGATTTACTCCTTCATTTGTTTCTTTTACACCAACGGTTCGATACTCTGGCGACACAGCTGCTTCTAACAATTTGGTACCTAATGTAATAACTATTTATGATTTAAATAAATTAGTTGGGTTAAAGTTCAATAGTAATGAACGTATTGAATTGCAAAAGCAGTTTGTATTTGATCTTTGCGAGCTAGATGATAAATTTACAGGTATTGTTATTAATAATGGGAAAAAAGAATTCCAAATCAAACCTGAACAATGCATTGCTTACTTACTCAAAACAATTTTTTCTTATGTCCAATACCAAGAAGATTCATTTTCAACAACGAACTTTACACGTTGTGTAATCACTGTTCCACCTTGGTTTAATATTCAACAAAGACAAGCAATTTTTGATGCTGCCTCAATTGCTGGCGTTGACTGCATATGTACAATTAACTCCACAACAGCAGCTGCAGTTAAGTATGCAGTTGATAATTATTCTAAATTTAAAGATAATAATATATATGTCATTTTTATTGACATTGGTGACACATCTATGAATGTTGCAGTTGTATCTATTTGTTATACTAAACTAAAAGGGAAAAAGCCAATTAATGTTCAAGTTTTGAGTTCAATAAGCGATAGACGTTTTGGAGGCTCGAATGTAACAAAAATAGTTCAACAACTTTTCGTAAATAAAATTAAAGAGAAATATCCAAGAATCCAACTATCCAAAATACATTTATTAAATATTTATTATGCTGCAAACACAGCTAAAGAAAAGTTATATATTAACAAAAAAATCAAAATGAACATAAACGTTGGATGTAAAGAATTGCCCAATGGATTCGAATTTGACTTTGAAAGTTCCGAATTCGAAAAAAGTATTGAGGAACTTGCCAAACAAATCAAGGATCCTATTCTCGAAGCATATCAAGATGCTCATATAAAGAGATATAATGATTTGGTGATTATCGGCGGCGGATCTCGCGTTAACCCATTTTTACGCAATATTTCTCGCTTATTTCAATCACAAGAAGTTAAGCCAAATCCTATTCAAGACGAATATATTGCACAAGGAACAGCTTATGTAGCAGGTGTATTAGAACCAAACTCTTATTTAAACAAACGAGTACAAATTGATGACATATATCAACAAAATCAATATGGCGATAATAATAAGATAGACATATATGCAGAATATGGAAACTTTACAAAGGTTTTGTTTACAAGAAATTCCAAAATTCCAAATGAAAAAACAATTAATGTTCCACCAAAAACAAAAAACTTAGATATTAAAACAAAACAAATGAAAATTGGAGAAATTAAAACAAATGGATCAAATAATATTCGTATTGGAATGAATCTTTCACAATTAATTGAAGTCATGCAACAAAATGGTATAACTTATACGCCAAATATTGGGATAAAAGAAATTCAAAAATTTAAAGAAAAAGAAAAAGAAATGCAAAAAAGAGATGATGATTATCAATACCTTGAAGAGCTACAAAATACATTACAAGCAAATATTTATACAGCACGTAGACTTAAAGATTTTTTAGATCCACAGGAATTAGAAAATATTGTAAATGAAAATAATTCAAAAAATATTGATATTTCAGAACAAATAACAAATATTAAAAATTTAATAGAACATGCAAATTCTAGAAAAAAAGTTTATGGTTATATGAATCAATTTAAAACAAAAAATAATGAAGCTTTAAAATTAGTGAAACAATCAAATACAAACGAATCAAATTTTTTATACCAAAGTTTCATAAATAAATATGAAGTGTTATCTAAATGGTTCGAACAAGAGAAACATTATGAAGATCCACAAATTCAAGAATGGGAAAACAATAATATTGTAAAATGTGCTGGAAACTTACTAAATGAAATAGATAATGTAATTCAAACAGCTAAAAATGAATTAAATGAAAAAACAGAAAATATTAAGAAAGAAAATCAAAGTACAGAAAAATTACCTCAAAAAAAATTAAAAACGTTTATTGGTAATTTAGTGAATGAATATATGAAGAAAGAAAAAACAGAATTAAAACAATACATAAACGAAGAAATAACAAGAAATCAAAATAGTTTCATTAAAGAAACCCAGAAATTAAATGAATTATATGAAAATATAAAAAATGAAAAGCAAGAAATATCAAAAATAAAACAAAAAATAATTGACGAAGTAACAAAACAATATCAAACATCTTTCCAATATCAAATTACAAAATCAAATAAATTAGATGAAAATGAATTAAATGAATTAAAGCAGAGCATAATTAAGAATGTATCAGAACAAATGCAAAATAATTTAAGTGAAGAAATAAATGAACTTAATACATTAAAGGAAAATGTAAAAAGCAAAATTAAAGAAATAGCTCAACTAAAAGATAACTTATCGAAGCTAATACAATATGAAATTAACAAAGCAAAAGATGATTTAAAGGAATATACTGAATCAAATTTAAAGCAATTAAAAATATATTTTGATCATGATCTTGTAGAAGCGCAAAAAAAATCCTCAGATATATCAGATGAACAATTAATAACTATAATAGATGAACGATTAGCAAATATAATAGATGAAAGATTGGCAACTATAATAGATGAACGATTAACGAATATGATGGATGAAATATTAACAAATAAATTAAATGAGAAACTAAAGGAAATGATGCATTCAATATTATCAAGCTTAATGCAAAACTTTGATAAAATTGTAACAACACCACTAACAAAATCATCATCAACACCACTTGCGAAACCTTCATCAACCGAGCAAACACCAATGAAACGGACGAATTCATCAATAACACCACTATCAAAATCATTATCAGAGCAGTCATCAATACCACCATCATCGCCACATCAGCGACAAAAGACATTCCAACCAAAACAATCACCACCATCATCATCACGAACACAAAGAACAGGAAATCAGACAAAATCCCAACAAACAAATAGATTTGTGTATGGTAATTTTAAGGGATACTTGAAATAAAAGTAAAGAAGACCTTCATGATCTCATCTCTTTGTTGAAACCAAAAAATTGTCAATAAAAATATCATAACTATATTAGTATGGGCTTTTTTCTAAACACTTTCATAGACATATCAAATTCGGAAATATAGAAAAAATGTGTCCAAAACGATATTAACAATGAATAATAATAAGCTCAAAGCATTGAGTGTTCAGTTAAGCCTAATATAAGATTGAACCTCAGTCTGGTTTCTGTGTTTGCTGTGTGCTCCTGTTGGTGTGAGGAGGATTATCTATCGTTATTGTTTGAATAATTTACTTAGGCCCGACCAATCACAAAAAGTTGATACATTGGCGGTTTATAACCGTTGAAGAAATGGTTAGTGAACATGGAGCTTCAGCAATTTGAAGCTCTTTTACAAGGGACCATAAGTGAGTCAAATGAAGACCGGAATGCAGCAGAATCTATTATAATCCAAATGAAATTGCAAAACTATAATTTATTCATCTCAACTCTTTTTACTTTTTGTTTAAATAATCAAAATCCAATTACATTACGTATTGCGGTAATCCTTCTTTATCGAGAGACCCAAGCAAGTAATTTATTAATCGAAGATCAAGAGTTATTTACAATTTTCTGGACCAATTTCACCAATTTATTTCAACAAATTCTCTTGTTGAATATAAATGATGAAATATTGCTCAACATTTTCCAGCAAATATTTGTTGTTATTTCAACAATTCATCCAGAAGTACATCCAATTGATTTTTTACTTCAACAATTGCAACAATTTCCGCAAACTAACATAAGTTTTATAGTTGACACAATATCAAACATCATAATGAGTTCAGATCAAAGCATTTATCCCATTCATGAAATTTTAATACTTCTTCAAATGGAAAACATATTCTACAACACGAAATTCCATTTATTAATTTCGATAATACCATATCAACAAAACATCGAAATATTACACAACATATTTACAAATTTACTTCATTCGATACCCACTGAATCCATTTCGTTTGTTTTAAAAGAATTAATCGAAAACTTTAATAAAATAATTCGATTTATAGCATTACATATTAATGAACTCTTTGAATTCATTACATTAATTATTGGAAATGAAGAATTTATATATTTGTCATTAATATTACTAACAGTTTTAGGTAAAAACTTTAAAGATGATGAAGAATTAATATATTCGATCGTATTAATATTTTTCCGTCTAATTTCACAACAAAACAAATTCAGTGAATTCGCATTACAATGTTTTTCAGTAATATGTAATAAAACGTCATCAGATATAATCATTAACACAATAAAAAGAATTTATTCAATTGATCAAACAAACATTTCGACGTTTTTACTAATGACTTCTGTATTTAATGGCGAAATTACATTTGTTTTAATAAATCATATTAAAGAAATCACCGAAAACATTATCGTTTATATAAATAATGATAATGCTCAAGTTCGTTATAGTGCAATTAAAGCGATTTCACATTTATGTAATGTGTTATCACCATTTATACAAGACGAATGTTTTTATGTAATATTTCCAATTATATTTAATAATATTATTCATGAAACTAATGAACAAATACAAATCGAATTATTAAAATGTTTAATTCATTTGTTTAATAAATATAATATAAAAGAAGAAAACGAAATATTTCAACAATTATATAATGTAATAATTCATATTTTATTAAATACAAATTCGGAAATTATTCGTTTGTTATCATTAAAATTATTAAAGAAATTCATTAAATCAATGAAATTATTATTTATAAAATTCGTTCCTTCTTTAATGTCAACAATTTCACAGTTCTTAAACACAAATATTTATTTATCGATGATACAAATTGCTGAAATTTGTTGTAAAGAATTTAAGGAAATTTTAGTTAATAATAAAGAAATGTTTTTACCATTTTTAGAAGTTTCGATTTCGAAACGAAATTTCTCAAATGAAAATGATTTAATCATTTGTAATAAATGTATTATTACATTTATAAAATATTTTGGAAAATTAATTTCCAATTTATTAACACCTTTTATAACACATTTAATAAAAACTTCTTTTAATGATATCGAAATCACAAAATTTAATCAAAACGATGGAATTATAACAATTCCAAGTTTTGAACAAATTCCTTCAAAGGATAACAATTTTGTATATTTCGGTAATGTTTTAAGTATAAATGAAATTAAATATAATATAATTTTACTTAAAATAATATTTGAGTCAATTCAAGAAAATTATTTCGTGTTCATTGAGGATACTATTAAATTATGTCATTATTGGATAACTTCGATTTATTATTTCGATGGGATTGCTTTGAATTGTTGGGATTTTTTGGATATAATAATCAAAAGTATAAACGATCCGAATTTAATGAAATTTTTAACTAATGAAATAATATTTTGCTTTATTAATTCATTTTGTTTTTTGGATATAAATAACTCCGATAAAATTTGTAGCGTTTTATTACATGCTTTAATATTAGGAAAAGATTTTATTGAAGAAAATGTTTTGGTGAAATTAATGGAATTATTTGTTGAATTTATTAAACAAAAATGTGATTTAAAGAATAAAATTCATGAATTTATATTCGAAAAATTGTTTTTTATATATTGTTTTAAGAATTTTAATAATTTTTCGATTCCGATTTTTCAAAATAATATTCTATCTTTAGTCGTTATAATGATTGATCAAAAATATTTGCAAATTTTTCCTTTTACAATTTTGCCTTATTATTACATATATTCAAATGATTTTTCGACATTTGAAATATTATTAAATTCTCTTTTGGATTCGATTACGAATAATTTCGAGCAAATTAATGCCGTCTATGCTATAAAAGCAATTTGTTTCATATGTGAAAAAATTAATATAAATCAAAACGTTTTAAATGTGATTTTGGATAAAATTGTTAACGTTTTGTTACATAAAAATGACTTCGAAAATGATTCTTTGATATTTTTCGATTTATCTTTATATGCTTTCGTGAGAATAATCAAAAAATACGCTTTGTTATCAGAAAATAATATAAAATTATTATTCGACTCTTTACCTTTTTCGTCAGCTTCAAATGAATGTTTATTAGTGATGAATTTTATTGTTGAATTAATTAAAAATAAATACAAGGAATTAACCGCATGTATCGGGAATGTAAAGCTCTTAAAAATTCTATTGTTCCACATCAATACAAAGTTCGTATCGAATGACGATAATATCGTTTTGATTGAATTTGTGAAGGCACTTTTAAAAAGTTTCCCGGAAATACAAAATCAATTGACCCAACAAGAAAAAATCAAAATCGGTAGTTTAAACCTAAATTAATAATTAGTAAATGTATTTGGATCAATTACACAACCGCAGACCAAACCTCCAAATCCTCTCAATCGATTTTTAAAGGGTAAATTTAGAACGATAGGAAACGATCCCGCTTTTTCAAAGAAATTATCATTCTTTCAATTTGATTTTCAATAAAAATATAATTGACACGTGTTTTAAATGAAAATAGAAAATGGAAAACGGTTTGACAAAATATAATCCGATTAAAAAACATTTAAAAAGTGATATATGTCATAATAATTTATTGAATACTTTATGATATCAACTTTTTGAATAAGTTGTTTTACACAAGTGTGCTTGTTTGTGATGTATGGCTACCATTCTAACTTTTAAGATACATATGCATAAATCAAGCTATATTTTGAATACTTAAAAGATCAAGAAAAATATGGTTGACAATAATGAAAAACAAATCATGAATAAAAATTGGAACATGAATAAACAAATCATGAAAAAAAATTGGAATATGAATTAAAACAAATCATGAAAAAAAATTGGAATATGAATTAAAACAAATCATGAAAAAAAATGAAATATGAATAAAAAATGAAATATGAATAAAAAATGTAATATGAATAATAATTGGAATATGAATTAAAACAAATCATTAAAAAAATTAAAATATGAATAAAAAATGAAATATGAATAAAAACAAAGAATAAATAAACAATAAAGCACAATTAAAACGAAATATAAATAAAAGTAAAGCATGCTTCATCAAAAAATAAAACTCATAATAACAATAAAAATTATAAAAAAAAATCTAAATAAAAATTGATTTTTTATTCATATTGAATATCTTTAAGTGCTATTACAAAAGCATTCCACAAATTTTCTTTGTTTTGTCTTCTCCAAATAAATCTAAATAAATGCCCTTTAATATATTTTTGATTTTTATGAACTGAACACAGTCTACACTTGATACCATTCCATGTTGCCTCAATGGTATTGGTATGTATTCCTTCATCTAATTTAAATCCTTCGGAATGGTTCACTTGTTTGAGTGTGTAATTACAATTTAGATTTTTGTTTGAATATTCGATTGCTGGCATGTATGCACTCCAACAATCTGTATATATTATTGATCCTTTTTCTACATTAAAAAAAATTATATTAGATAAGGTTTCAATGTTTCTACTGTTTACCTTTTGTGCGAAAAGTTTCTTATCTGGAGTTCTCTCAACTCCTCCCACTACCCATGATCCTTCTACTGGATGTCCTCTATGGTGCTTTCATCTATTTCGACGATAATGTTTTCACCACCAATTTTCTGTGAATTATCCTTTATTTGAAATGAAATTAATCGATCAAACTCATGATAATAATTACAAATTGTTGTAAAATAATGTCCTATTTGATTCTGTACAGAAGTTACATTGATTTTATTTATCCAATTATATAAAAGACGCATTATTTCGTTAATTGGCAAATGACAATTGTAAAGAAAAGTATTATTTGTAATAAAATATGTTTTTCGACATCTAGGATTTGTACATCTAAAAATTTTGAAATGCCTGGTGCAAGTGCCTTTGCAAAAATCGCATGTATATGTAACAGGTAAAACATTGTAAAATTGAAGATATCTTCATCATGATTGCAATTTCTTCATTTTCAAAAATTTTACAAATTTCATCATAAAAGGGAATGGATTTTTGCCTTGATTGATGTTGTTGTGGTTGTTCTTGTGTATAATCATGCCGTCCTTCCATTGTTTTTTAAGTTTTATCCAAAAATATACACATTCTCATAAAGTATTCAATAAATTATTATGACATATATCACTTTTTAAATGTTTTTTAATCGGATTATATTTTGTCAAACCGTTTTCCATTTTCTATTTTCATTTAAAACACGTGTCAATTATATTTTTATTGAAAATCAAATTGAAAGAATGATAATTTCTTTGAAAAAGCGGGATCGTTTCCTATCGTTCTAAATTTACCCTTTAAAAATCGATTGAGAGGATTTGGAGGTTTGGTCTGCGGTTGTGTAATTGATCCTAAATCTCTTTAGCATTAATATCAATTCCTTCTTGTTCAAGAAGTAATTTAACTATTTCTGTATAACCTTTTGAAGATGCTTTCATAAGTGCTGTATCAAATAATTTAAATAATTTCCAAAAAATACTTTGAAATATAAAATTATTAAAATAAATTTCAAATAAAACAAATAAATATTTTTAGCATTAATATCAATTCCTTCTTGTTCAAGAAGTAATTTAACTATTTCTGTATGACCATTTGAAGATGCTATGATAAGGACTGTATCAAATATTTAAAATAATTTCCGAAAATTATTTTGAAATAGAAAATCATTGAAATAAATATTAAACAAAATAAAATAAAGTTTTTTTCATTAACATCAATTTTTTCTTGTTTAAGAAGTAATTTAACTATTTCAGTGTGATCATTTTTAGATGCATTCATTAATGCTGACCAATAATATTTAAAAAAATATTAAAAATTATTTTTAAACAAAAAATTACTAAAACAATTTTTAAACGCACCAAAAAAAATATTCTTCTCACTGATATCAATTCCTTCTTGTTCAAGAAGTAATTTAACTATTTCTGTATTGCCATATTTAGATGCTAAAATAAGTGCTGTATCAAATAACATGAAAAATTTCCAAATATTATTTTGAAACAGAAAATTATTTAGACAAGTATTAAACAAAATATATAAATATCTTTAACATGAATATCAATTCCATTTATTTTAATAAGTATTTCAACCATTTCATTGAAACCATATTTACATGCAAGCAAAAATGATGTACAATATAACATGAGCAAATTCCAATTGTTAATATGAAATATCAATTTGCAAAAATAAACTTTAAATGAAACAATTAAAACATTCTTCGTGCTGACATCGATTTCATTTTGTTCCAAAATATATTTAACAAGTTCAATGTTTCTTGTTTCTGATGAAATAAGTAATATATTATTTGGAAGGCGTGGATATTCTTTATGAAAGTATTTGACAAGATATAAATTTCCATTTCGTGTTGCTTCATTAATAATATCATCGTTGATTTTCATTCCATTTTCCAGTAAAAATGTAAAAATCTCATAATTATGATATAAAAATACATTCTTTTCCTAAATCAGTTAAGTTTTTAAACCTTTTATTATTATTTTCATATAAATATTTAAATATATCATTTTTATGGAATTTAATTGCTATTTTAATTGATCCTTGAAATGATATATGATTTTGCTTACATAAATGAATAATTTCTTCATTTCCTCCTGCTACAGAAAAATTTGCCTGTGTCTTTTAAATCTGCGCCATTTACAAGTAAATATTTAAAACATTTAATTGATCCGAAAAATGCTGCATAATCAATTAATCTAACAATTTTATAATTTTCATTTATAATTGAACATCTTTCATAAAGTGATTTTGGAATTATTTGATTAAAATTAAAATCATTTTGTGATGATATTTCTTGGAGTTTTTCTATTTCATCATTTCGAATTATTTTTGATATTTCATTTGGATTATGTCCTTCTTTAATTAATTGTTTATGAAGTTCCCAATCATTCTTTGATAGTTCTTCATAATTATCTAGGATTTGATCCTTAAAATCGGAATATTTAAGTTTTTTTATTTCTCTTTTTGACATATAATGTGCAAAATATGGATTCTTTACGGTTTGAATGAAGTTTGGTTGAATAAAATTATGTTCAACCAAATTTTCAAGAAGATAAAATGATTCTTGTGTATTCTTTTTAATAAGAATATCTGTGAATATTTCGAAAAAGCTTGGGTTGACTTTTTTACTCGCTTCAAGTGCTTCAATTTCCTTTAAAAAATTTAAACACATATCAAAATCATAAATATTTGTAGCACACAAAGTATATAAAATTTGAGAAATAATTATGTTGCAAGATATTGGATGAATATTATCAAAATTGTTAATTATTGAATTTGTTGATTTCATAAGATTTTTTCCATTCAAATCAAAAAACATCTTCTCGATTAATGTGAGTGTTTCCCATTCACTTTGAATTTGATTTTTCATTTTTTTTGGTGCTTTTAACAGGGATTTGCTCAGGATTTGTACTGAACGATATGTATTGAATTCGTGTCACTTTTCAAATTGGGTGTAAATAATGATGTTTGGTACCCTCAACTTTCCACTGTGAAGAATTTCTAATGTAATTCTTGTTGAGACGTTGATTACGCTACTCATATTATGCATAAAAATTTTCGATAAATCTACCGATTTTGTAGTAAACAATTATAGAAATCGAAAATCACTCCAGAAATGTATCCAATTCATGAAGCAAGTTTATACCTGAGCAATTCTACTTCTTTAACCTTTCCCCCACTAATTTGGTAAAAATTTTAACAATCGTATTTCCAATCACATGAATTTCTTTAGAAACAAGAACCTCAAGAAAAAGAACGATATTAATATCATGATTTCCTAACCCCTTTTGAATAAAAATTTGTTATAAAAATCATTTTCCCAATAATATTAAACTGGTGATAATCATCAAGAAATCTTGAAAATAAGGAATAAAATTACTTTTATTTCGAATGATTCATTGAATTGAATTGGTTTTTAAAAACAAAAAACAAAAAAAAAAAAAAAAATAAAAAAAATGAAAAGTCATTTATTCAAATGTTTTTATTGCTTGCTTCCCGTAGCAACAATACATAACACATGTATTTTATGTTTTATTTTTAATTAGTGTATATAAAAAAATATATTTTTGTTTTATGAAATTAAAATTTAATTTCTAAATAGTAGATCTTATTCAAGTATGTAATAATGCATGTGCTTTGGAAACAAGGTTATCTGACTTCGGAACAATAAAGAAATTTTGAAGTATTAATCAGTGTATTGATTTTTTAATTATATTTTTTTTAATAGGACTTTTTAAGAACTGATTTAACTAATTATCATAGAGTATTTTATAATTGTTCTAAAATATATTTGATAATTCCCATGTGATATTTTAAAATCTCAATTTTTTTTATATTTTAATAGGTGTCAGAGATGTAAGTCAAACCCTGTGTGGTATAATAAAATATCATAATGTTTAATATTTGTTTTTCATCATCCAATCCATATTTTTTCATATCACATTTCGTATGAATGAGACTGGACTGGCACAATCAATGCAGCCAACCATGTCTTCAGATTTATTTTCTCAAGCAAAATGTAACAAACATTGGATACGAAATTGCTTTAAATTGTTTCCATCTACACCAAGCTTTTTGAACAAAAATAAAATTACATATGTTTTTGAAGTTTCACCAATAAAAGCAAAGCCACCATTAGAAAGTCCTAACAAAAATTCCAAAGTTCCAAGGTGTATTAAATGTCATGCATTTCCTTCTCATTTTTGTGACTTTTCAGCAAATCATTGGGAATGTGGTGTTTGTAAAACTAAAAATGCAATCAAACCACAAACGTTTTTACCACAAAGCGAAATATATGACATAATTCTCAGTCAAAATGAAAAGCCTTTATATTTATTTATTTTTCATAATCAATTTTTTTTCATCAATGAAACCAGTAAAACTATACTTGGGAGCTTACTTGATGATTGGTCACATTCTGTTGACGCTGATGTATCACTTATTAAAATTGGACCAAAAATCACATACTATGATTTACAAAAACCTCGCTCTTTCACATATTTTGACATCAACTACCCACCTCTAATCATATGCAACTCAAAAGAAGCGCATTTTTTACCTTCCTTTGCATCAATGAATTCATCAGATAAATCTACAATAACCGGTTCGGACTTTTTCAACCATCTTTCTGCACTTCTAAAGAATCTCAAGCACGCGCACATATGTCTCTGCGCATTCTCGATGGATTTACAGAGCCCGTTCGAGCTCGACGCGTCTTTAAAAGAAGTTCTTGCATCAAAAAGAGTTTCCATACATTTGTTTACTTCGAAAAACGCAGACTGTAGTAGCTTTGCAAAGTACTGTGATAGGGTTCATCTTTTTGAGCTTGGATCAAATGATCTTGTTGCGCCAGAGTTGTATCAATTCCTTAAATCTGATTCACTGTTTGGAGCAAGAGTAAAAGTTTTGACTCCTAACTGCTTTGAGGTTCTGCAGTTGAGCTCTAGAAGAAATATAACGGGCCCTGAGACATTGTTGACTATGCTTGATGGTCAATCTTCGATATTTGTTGATGCAAAAATGACTAGACCAAGTAATTCACAATCACTCGTGTTTCAGATCGTTGTAACTGGAATAAGGTCTGACGGCAAGAAAATACTTCGAGTTTTAGGATTTGAAGCAAGATCAACATCTAATGTTGAGAGCTTTGATGGTGTTTTATATGGTTGTTATTTGGCTAGACAGTGTGCTGTTGATTCGTATTATATTAGTTATGAAGAATCTTATAGAGAGCATCGAGAAAGATGCATTCAACTCGTTTCAGCGTGGTCATCCGACGGTTATTACAAACGGTCGATTTTACCACTTTTCCGAGATGTTCCACTTTTTATGTATTCCATTCAAATTTCAGACATGTACAAAAGTTCTGCCACGGCTATTGAAAAAGTGGCTACTGTACTCAATTTGATGAATTCAACAGTTGATATAATGAGAAGAATTTTATACCCAATTTTATTGTTACCACCTCTTTCATTTCCTCATAGGTTGCAACGTTCATCAATCGGAGCTTTTAAGTTTATAGTTTTTATTCGTGATTTTGATGGAATTGCAGTTATACTTGATGACCTAAATCATGATGAGGAAATTCAAGAGATCTCAGATAAGTATGAAGTTCCAATAACGAAATGTTCGAATGGAGAAATATTAACAAATTTTTTTATTGAAGAACAAAATCCGACTTTTGCAAGGTTTACAGAAAAGCTCGAAGTTGAAGTTAATGGAAAGCGATTTTGATATTGTTTTTGTTTGTGTTTGTATAAATAAAATATTCTAAATTTGTTGTTTTTGATTATAAAAGAAATGTTAAATTATACAATATTTTCTTGAATTTGAATACAAAATAAAGAACTTAATTGAATGTTGTTTAAAAAAGTCAAATCTATTGATTGTATTTTACTTGAAATAAATTTGTTTGTAATTATTATTTCTTGAATTAAAATATGGATTTTGTTATAAACATTTCTTGGATACTAAAATATTAGAAATAATTTTTAAATGTTATTTTTAAACTTTAAATTATTTATATAAATTTCAAATAAAACAAATTGATATTTTTATCATTAATTTCGATTCCTTTTTGTTCAAGAAGTAAATTAACTATTTCTGTGTGACCTTCTTTTGTTGCATAATAAAGTGCTGTTTGAAATAATTTTTATAATTTCCAAATATTATTTTCGGATATAAAATTAATATAACAAATCCAAAGTTGAACATATAAACATTTTTAGCATTAATATCTATACCTTTTTTTTCGAGAAGTAATTTAACGATATCGATATGATTATTTTCTGCTGCAATAATAAGAGCAGTCCAATGTCATATAAATAAATTCCAAAAATTATTTATAAACAGCAAATTTAAAAAATAAACTCTAATTAAACCAATGAAATTCCTTTAGAATTTACATCAATATCTTTTTGTTGAAGAAGTAATTTCACAATATCTGTATGTCCGTTTTCAGATGCATAAATTAAAGCAGTTTCAAATAACAAAAAAGAAATCCAAATATTATTTTGAAATAAAGAATACAAAGATTAATCTTTAACTAATATAAATAAATAGCCTTTATATTTACATCGATTCCTTCTTGTTCAAGAAGTAATTTAACAGCCTGAACCTTTCCATTTAAAGATGCAATCATAAGTGCTGTTTGAAATACTTTGAAAAAATTCCATATATTATTATAAAACATAAAAATATCAAAATATAAATTATTACATGCATTAACATCAAATCCTTTTTTACTTATAAAATATTTAACAAGTTCAATATTTCCTGAATATGTTGTTGCAATTAAAATATTTTTCGGATATTGATTTGTTTTAAGAAAATGTTTTATAAGTAATAAATTACCATTTTCAGCTGTTGTATATATAATAGAGTCAAATATTTTCACTTCTTTTTCTTCTAAATATGATAAAATTTCATATGAATCATATAAAACACATTTTTCTACTGAATCATTTAATTCTTTTGATTCAATATATGAATTTTCATATAGATATTTAAAGATATCATTTTGATGATATTCAATTGCTATTTTATATGCGTTTCTAAATGGTAAATGATTTTGTTCACATAAATGAATAATTTCAATGTTTCCACCTGCAATTGCATATAAACTTGTTTTGGTAACTAAAACAGAACCATTCATAAGTAAAAATTTAAAACATTTAATCGCAGAAAAAAATGCTGCATAATCAATTAATGTAACATAATTGTTGTTAATAAGTGAACATCTTTCATAGAGCGATGGTTCAATTCTTTGATTAAAATCAAAATTTGGTTGTGATGATATTTCTTGAAGTTTTTCAATTTCATCATTTCGAATTATTTTTAAAAGTGTATTTGGATTAACTCCTTCTTTTAATAATTTTTTATGAAGTTTCCAATCGTCTTTCGAAAGTTCGTCATAATTTTGAATAAATTCATTATGAAAATTATAATATTGATATCGATTCCGGTCTTCTTCCATGTAATGTGCAAAATGTAATAATTTATATTTAATGATTTCGGGATCAATCAAATTGTTTTCAGCCATTTGTGCTAAAAGATAATATGATTCTTGAGTATTTTTACTAAAAATAGATTTACTAAATAAATTAAATATTTCATTTTTGTTTGAGTTTTCATATTTTTGATTAATTAACTTAAGAAAATCAAAACAAATGTTAGAATCTTTTCGTCTTGAAACAAAAGATGAATAAACAAGTCTACAAACAATATATTTATATGAATATGAATACTTATTATCAAACAAATTAATTACTGATTGAACCGTTTCTTGAACATTATTATTGTCTAAATTTAAGATAATTTGCTCTAAACGCATTAACGTTATGAGATATTCTTTGTTTGTATGGAGATTATCAGCATTGCTTGCTGAAGAAATCATTTTGAGCAAAAGTTAAAGTAATGAAAGAAGATGTCACTTTTACGGTTAGGAAATTATTATGAAAATAATATGATACAGCACATTCGTTCTTTCTATAATGGTCTTATTGAAATATTTAAAATACTTCTTGAACAAAAAGGAATTGATATTAATGCTAAAGATTTTTGTTTATTTTGTTTAATGTTTATTTTCCAAAAGTAACAAAAATAGTTGCATTGTTTCTTGAACAAGAATGGGGTAATTTGATATCAATGCTTAGAATTTCTGTGTTTTATCTAAAATTAGGCAGAATGGCCAAAGCGATTTTTATTGCTTTGTAAAAAAAAATATCAAAGCTTAAAAAAATGCTAATAATAAAATCGTACATGTTATATTTACGATTTAATTTGTGATCATTTGGTTTGTCTGTATCATTAACAGTACTGATAGCTTTCTGATGTTGGAACATCAGTATTTACTTAAATCATACTTGCATCTTATACAAACTTAATGAAAAATGAATAAATAAACAGTTTATTAATATTGAATTGAAAGTAATTGTTTGATTTTTTTTTCTAATTCTGGATTTTTACAATTTTGTAAGAACAGAGCCAATCTGAGTTTTACTTCATTCCAAGAATTCGGTCTCATTCTTAGAATACTTTTCATCAGACTTGCTACTCTAATGCTTGATGGGTTTAAGCCCACAAACTTATAAATCATTTTCTCCAACATTATTAATACCTTATCATAAGTTTCATGCGTACAACTCAACAAAGCTTTCCCTAAATCATTATTTTCATTTCTTATATAAAACTCAGTTATATAAAAAATAACATTAAAAGCCTTATCCACGTCAACAGTTCTAGCTTCAGGGTCAGCTAGAGAGCATATTATCAAAGAAGTATTTATGAAATTTATATCAATTTGTACAACGTATTCAATGAACCTTTCGTATAAACAATTCAAAAAATTCAATAAAACCGAAGTTGCTTTTTGATAATGTGACAGCTCGAGGAAGTTCACTTTGTTTGTGTACTGTAAAAAAACCGCAAATAAATTTTTCAAAATTGGGTCGTCGTAAACTTCCAATGCGCCTATATAAGAATCGTTATTCATTAACATTAATTCCATTAATTGCATGACATAAGTAATATCTTTAAAAGAGCTATGAATAGTTTCAGGTAAAGTTGGTATTAATTTTAATAAAGATTCAGCAATTGTTTTAAACAATTTTAATCCTTTTGCAGAATGTGGTTCATATCTAATTCTCGATTCAGTATTCGAAGAGATTTCGATCAAAAGTTTTAAATATGAATGAATTAAGTTGTTAAAATTTAAGACAATCCCTTCAAGAACATTTAATTTAGGGAAAATCCATTCCATTAGAAACTGATAATGAAAAGAAGTCGTTGCGCCCATAAACAAGCCTCGAATATCAAGTAATATCAAATATCCTTGGACTTGATCAGGCATGTTCATAAATTTAACGATTCGTTGATCGATTTCATCGAAGACATACTTAAAACGTAATGGCGTTTCATCTTGAATTATTAATTGGAAAATGATTTTAAAGAACATTAAGCGACTATATTTATTTGAAGGGTTTGCCAAAAATGTTAATTGTTGAATATTATTTATATCCAATAACTCTTGTGTTAAAAATTGCCGTGTTAGATTGGAATAAAAGGAATTCTTTTGTTGGTTATTAATTGAATAATATATTGTTGATATCGCAGATGATATTAATTGACTATTATTCGGAAAGATTTTGATTGTGACTAAAAGTCGTTCGTATAACATTATAAGAACATCATCAATAGTTTTGAACTCTGTGTTTAGTTCGATTTCTTTAGGAATTGTCGAGTTAACTATCGATATGTGAATTAATGAAGACTTTTGTAATTGATCAATTAAATATATTACAACTCGTTCTATTAACTCACAATTAACGCCAGATATGTTTATATCTTTCGTGGACTTAAACAAATTAAATAATAACATACAACAAAAAGATTGAACTTCTTCGATTTGTAACTTAATACAAATCGGTGATGCAACTATTAATGATAATAAACTTAAATTCATTTCATATATTTTAATTGTCGGTGTTGTTACGAAATTCGATAAAAATTGATTAAATAGTTCAAAGATATAATCATAAAATTTGTTCTTAAGTATTCTTCCAACATGAGTAAACTCTTGTATTAATGGATTAAAATGTGAAAAATCGGAGAATAATAATTCATAAGCAAATTCATTATTTTCATTATTGATGAGTTGTAATAATAAATTTAAATATTGTTGACATGTTTCACTTATGAATTGCAAGAAATCATTAAGAAACGCATTATTCTCATCAATACATATTATAAAATCAACAATTTTCCCCCAAATCTTTAATATGTTCACAATTGATTCTGTCGAATGTACTATGAAATCGACATTTAATACTTGCGTTGATAATTGATGAAGACATTTAATATAAAGTGGAAATGAATTAAGTTGTTTTATGGTATCAAAATCTAAGGAAACATTAAAGCGAACAAGAATATTTAATAAAAAATGTACATTTGTATATTTGTCATTTTCATTTAAATGTATTTGAGACTCAATAACTTCACATACACAACAAATAATAGTGTCGAAATATACAAGTTGATCTTCGGGCATAGTAGTCCGAGATTTGGTGGTAATCGATATGATACGAAATATTAACTCAAGTGTTTGACGTTGGATTTCTTCGTTGGTCCAAATTTTATAGATTTCAAAACATAGTCGGATCACATCAATGAAATTAATACAATGCCATGCTTCAGGTAAAGAAATTGAGAGTTTTTCGATGTCAGTGGACATTTTATGTTGTGTTGAAAATATTTCAAATGAAAGACATGAGGTGGTAAATATTAATGTATTTTTCATGAGATAAAAAAAATCAGGAGATGGAGTGTTGTAAATGCGACTCATGGCTTGAATGGCATATTGGAAACTTTCTAACATTGTTGTTTCTTTGAAATTATCTAATTGATATGTTTCAAGATTATGGATAACTGTCATTTTTTCGACAAAATACCCACATAATATGAACGCAGCTGTACAATGTTTTATGTTGCCCTGGAAAAGCTTCTTTAAATTTTCAAAAAATTGATGAAAATCTGATGATACATGCCACCCATATTTTATAATAGTAGCATACATGGAACAAAATGCTGTGGGAATTATGTCGCTGGAAAAAAATTTGTCTATCTGATTATATATCATTTCAAGACACCAATTTGATAGATTTAAAAAATGCTCAACATTCCATGTCGGATAAAGGATTCCTATGAGTTTTTCTAATGAAACTATTGCAAAGTGTATAAAATATGGACTGAATTGAGTACTTTCAATGACTTTTTGAGCAATTGGGAAATAGTTTACATCTTTTTGCCAAGCTTCAATAATAGGTTGTATATCTTGAGATTGTCCTTCTTTATAGTATTTCTGTATTATGATATCAATTTGCATTAGTTGGTTTTCATCAATCATAATTTTGCCGCCTATAAAAAAGTGCACTTTTACGTTGGCAAGGAATAAAATGAGAAAAGTAATAAAAAAACACATGTGAATCAAATATCTTTATGCCTTTGAAATGCAAAAAGGATTATATCTATAGAGATACACTCGTTAATCAAAATTCCTCCTATATCAAAACATTATTATTCAAAATAATTTTGTTTTAAAAACATATGTTTTCGAAAATTTTGGAATTTTACTTCCAACCTCCTTCCAATTTCCAATAGTCATCCATGAATTGACACCCTACACGACATGATACATTACTCAAACTATCAGAATCACCGCATATGCAGCTTTTAATTCCCTTTTTTTGATCATAACGCAGACAAGTATAAGCGCACGTAAAGTAATATGACCAAAAACCATAATTCTGATAACAATTATTATAGCATTTATATTCTACATCAAGCCTAGTTAGTTTGTCGTCATTATCCAAAAGAGGAGGTGATATTATTTTCTTATTTATAACTTTAGGTGCAACTTGAAGGCATCCAGCAAAGCATGCTTTTGTTTCATTGGATGTTTTGAACTTATGTGAGCAGAAACTGGCGCATTTGGCTCTTTTTGGAACCATTTTCTTGATACATAAAAACAGAACGACAAGCAGCATTTGATTTTTTGTTCACAGAATTTTTTTGTGTGAAAATTGTTTTAATATTTTGTGATAAACTTAAGCTCGAAGTGGGCAGAAATCCTTAGTTTGAACTAGCGAAATGATTTTGATTGAATTATTCTGAGTCGATTCAATGGGTGTATAGCTTCAATAATGTTATAATTGAGGAAGAACAAATATTTTGACTCTAAAAGGCTCGCTCTGGTTTTGCAAATAGATATTTGAAACTAATGTAATTAAAATTCATTTTATTATGGCAAATATTAAATTTTATTATGAAGAAACAAATGTTATAATTTCTCAAAAAATAACAAATTTCTATTTTATTATACAAAAATTATTGGATTTTATCCATCACCAACGAAGCTATTTCCGATATTTCGTTGTTGTCAGACAGTTGGTACCTTACAATTTCGTCTTGATAATCCGCAATCACATTTTTTATTTGGTTTAAAACATTTTCCTGAAACGGCAAAAACAGTAATTCGCAAACGCAACGTAAACACTTTTGACCAATTTGTGTATCTTCGATGTAATGTAACAACAAAAACAAGAAATCGATTTTAAATTCATTTATATTCCTAAAGTAATTAATAACAATTTGCGCGCATTGTTTCCCAATCAGATATGAAACGTTTTGAATATTAATTGAAGTAAAAATGAAATCGAAAATTTGCGAAGAAAATTTTTGGAATTTTTCGAAATTTTCGTTAAATATCTTTAAACATTTTCTTTGTAATTTAATATCATTAAACTTTAACATAAGTTTTAAAACTGTTAATATATATATCTTCTCATCTAAATTAACGTGTTTCGCAATGTTTAATATTTTGTTTGCAATTTTTGGATCATTTAATGTGACCGTTTCAGTAAATATGTATTCAATGATAAATGGACTTATTCCTTTGTAGTTTTGGACTGGAATTTTGCTGAAAATCGGAAGAATTTCATTGACAATTTCGAAATTATTTGTTTGCAATAATTGAAGAATTATATTCGAACATATAATCGTATGTTCTTCGGGGAGATTGGGTGGTGAAATTAAACACGCTGCGATAAATCGTGCTGTTGATAATGATATATTAAGAAAATTAAAAATATTGTTTTGTAATATATATTGTCGAACATCAACACGTTTGGAGATAATTGAACTAAAGATATTAATGATATGTGGGGAATATTTAGGCCCATTTGCAACTAATAGATTGAGAAAAAAATTGATTACTTCTATATTTGAAAATCTATGAACTGGAAAAAATTTGGAACTTGAGCAAATAGAAAAGGATTTTAAAGAATAAATTCGAATTTCAGGTGTTTCACCTTCTGAAATTTGTTGGAAAAAATATGGATATGGATAAATTTGACAAAATTCATTAAATAATTTTGAATTAGATTTAATTGATTTTGTTCGTTCACATATTAGACGTAACTTTATTGCTTTTTTTGATGGATCTGAATTTAAATCTTGAAGAGTCGATTTGCATTGCTTAAGATATGCTTTTTGAGCTTTAATTTTTGTTAAGTACATTGGGTTTATAGAAGAAGAAGAATTTGGCTTTTGAGGTAAAATAAATTTTTTATTTATTATTTCATGTTCTCTTCTTTGCATTAGAATGTCATTTTTTATTTGTGAACAAATAAAATGACAACTGTTGTAAGCAACTTTTTCTATATAAAACGATTAAAAAGATTTTTTGCTTCATCTTTAATAAATGCATAAAATTACAAATAGTTTTCCTTAATCTAAAAGATATTTATCGGCTCAATTTATTATTTAATCAAAGAAGGTTCACATCAGACAAAATGTCGGTGTCTTGACCTTGTGGTGGACAATGTGTTTGGAACCAAAAGCTTACTAATGGCTCTGTACCGCCCATTGGGTTTGGTATTGTTTCTATTGGTGTTCCTAATTGTTCCAATTTTTCCAATATTTTCTTCTTTGCTTCTTCTTTATCTGCGCAATGAACCATGAACAATTTTGAGTGCACGCAATGAGTTTCTTTACCAGCCCAAGAAACGTAACAAATTTCCTTACCATTTACAGTTGACATTTCTGATTCATCGATTTTTGAAAGTTTTGCCACGTTATTTTTCCACTGAGTTTTTTCGAAGTCTGCAGTTGAGTTCTTAGGAGGTTCAATTTTTAATACGAATTGACCTATTGGCGTCCATATTTGGAACGTATCAGGCCCCAAACTTTTTGAGAAGTCCCACAAAATTTCAGAGGAGTGACATGAAAACTTGATTTTGAATAGTTCTTCGTTTTTCTGTAAACCAAACAAAGCTATCTTACTGAACAGAAAAATTCCAATTTTCTGTGACTTCATAAACGACTTCAAACTTTTTCCGAACGTTGTATAATATTGCACGTTAATTTTTCCTGATTGAATTTGGTTTGTTTTCAGACCCCATTCATAAGATTCGGAGACTTTTGTACCTTCCGGAGGTAATTGTGGTGATTTCTTTTCGAATAATCCATGATAAAGCAACACATCATTTGGATTATATTGACTCATCTTATCGTTAACCGTTGATTTCAATGTTATTGTTTTCAGTTTTTCTCTACTTTCCGCAATTAACATTCTTTCGTTTGAAGCTCTTCCTAAGTTATTATATTTTAGATGCGCTCGTTGTAATTGTGCTATATCCGGATGGTCGGGAGGTGTAGCCTTAATTATCGCTCTAATTAATTCATGATATCTCGTGAATTGTTGTACAGGTACAATCAAAGTGTCGGCCAAGTTATAGTTATTAAATCCAACGCTTTCAGTTAATATTTGCGCTAGCTCTGGAATTTGTTGTATTTCGCTTAACGCCGTATGATATACAGTTGGTATATTTAATAATGGGATAAATGCATCGACAAAATACATAAAGAAGTTACCAAACTCTGCAGATGGTTTCATATTATGTGATATCTTTCGAAGGCGATCTACAAACAATGATAACAATCGATGCATTTTCGAGACTTCATCCATATAAAAGCGAATTGTTAAATCTTCGTTCGGCCGATTAAATCGATTCTTAAACTTCAATATCGCAGCCATTGTATCCACGGCATTAATTTGCGTCTGTAAAAATTCGTCGACTGCTGATGCTCTTTTTTCTGGTTGCTTTATCAAGTCGAGCATTTCAGGCGTTCCATTCTCTTCAGCATATACACGTATGATAGGTCCTATGATGAATGATGAGCCTTCATCGATTAATATCTTCGCTAACTCATTGTTCTTTAATGCTATAGCATGATGTAATGGTGTTAATTCTTCTGTGTCTTGACTAGAAGGATCAGCGCCGAATAATAATAAGTTTTGGACATAGCCTACAATAGAATCCTTATTTTCACAATTGTCCATTACATATGTAATTAATGGTGTTCCTTTCATGTTTTTAACATTCGGCGATAAGTTCTTTTGTGCAAACTCTTGAAATGTTTCATCAGTAATAGGACCATCGAATATTTTAAGTTGCCATTTCTTGTTCATTGCAAAAGCACTCTTTAAATCAGATAAATGTTTCGATGCAACTTCTAATGGTATTCTTTCATCATTATTTTGTTGTTGTATCATTTCATTGATATCATTTTCACTTAGAATTGGTTCATTAACATTTTCTAATCCTAATAATATACTTAACGCATCTTTGTTATTATTTTCGGCAGCGAAATGTAATATATTATTACCTGAATTATCAAGTTGTTTAATATTTGCACCTTTTTCAACTAAATATTTATAATTGTTCTCAAAGTTGTTTGATAAATCATGCATTAACTTATGTAATGGTGTTTCTCCTTGATTATTAATAATGTTAACATCAATTTTCATCACTTCAATTGCATATTTAATACATTCTAAATTACCTAAATAAGCAGCTCGATGTAAAAATGTATTACCTTTAGTATCTATTTGAGTTTTAATTGTTTGATTTGATGTAAATAATACTTTTAATATGTCCATCGACTTATTAATTGTATAAAATATTAATGGTAATCCTTGATGCATTATTAATGGATTTACATTTAATTGTAATGGATTTGTAGAACTTAATAATGATATAACTATATCTGGTTGATCATTCTTAACAGCTGTGATGATTGCATCATCTGCTTCAAGTTCTGTTAACGCGCCATTATTTAATAAAACTTCAACAAATTTCGATTTCCCGGTTTCAATTCCATACATTATTAATGACTTTTCATGTTCATCAACAGATTTAGCTGGTAAACCTTTCGATATTAATATTTTTGTTACTTCTGCTAATGTTGAATCATTTTCTATCGATAATAATGCTTTAATTATTTGATCAAAAGGTCCATCAATATTTGGCGCTGCTAAAACGATCTCATTAATAGTTGTGATATCTTTGGATAATATTGAACATAATATTAAATTTCGTCCTTTCTTATCTAAGTATGAGAAATTCGGTGCAAACTTCTTCTTAAATTCAAGAATTGCTACTGCATTACCTTTTAACGCTGCTAAATGATATGCATTTGTTAAATTGGATTTAGACTTTGTCGATGGAAAATTGGGATCTGCGCCTTGTTTAAGTAATGCAGAAATTGCAGTCGGATCTTTAAAGTATTCAACTGCATACATTAATGGAGAATATGAAAAACAATCAATGATATCGACTTTCTTGGAATTAAGTGATAAAATACCTTGCGCATTACCTTCCATGGCAAACTTATGTAACTCACATGGAGTAAAACATTCGCCTGTGGACTGCCAATTACTTTCTTTCGTAATGCTTTCGATGATCGGAGGAAGTTTTTTGTTGTTTTGGACTTTTGGAATGTTGGCGCCTTTAATATACAATAGAACTGCGGACTTTTCTTTGGTGGCACATTCGATTGGTGTAGAGCCGGATTTGTTGGGAAGATTTATGTCAACTTTAAGATCTAATAATGCCCGAAGAAACTTTTTGGATTTACTTTGGGCAGCATAATGTATAAGAGCATTGCCATCTTCATTGAGTTCGTTGAGTTTGGCTTCAGGAACACTTCGAATGATTGTTTTGAAACATTCTATGGAATTATTATCGATACATAAACAAGCATTGCTGGTAAAATTGGACTTAAGATAACGCATACCAGTGGGTGTGCTAAGAAAGACTTCAAGACCATCTTTAAAATCACTTTTACAAGCAAGTTGAAAAGGATTAACACCATGCTCATCTTCATTGGTCATAGAAGCACCAGCAGCTACAAGCGCTCGAATGGCTTTGATATTTCGTTTGGAAACTGCAATATGAAGTGGTGTATGTTGGTTTGCATCTGGTGAATTTACATAAACAAAGCATCTAAGTATTGTGTCCCAATATTCAAATTGTAGATTTCCCGCTAGAATATGAAGAAGTGTTTGCTTTTGATCATCAAGACAAAAATCAAGACCAAAGCCTTGTCCAAAATTGTTGTTAACATACTGTTCAAGATGATCAAGATCTGAGTTTAAACAAATTTCTACCATTGCATGAACATTTGCTTCAACGAAAGAGTGCTGTGACATTTTAATATTTTAAAAAGTGACTTGAAAACGGTTATATTGAGTTGTTTATAATTGAAAAGTGACAATATATCCTAAAAAAATATGTTTTTAATCGGGAATAAAAAAAATTATTAGAAGCTAAACAATAACGGTGTAATAAGAAAAAATAAATCAAACAGCATTTATAAACAAATTATAATTTTTGGAATTATGCAAATGGATTTTTCCATCCACGTTGCATAAATTGACTATGTTCGCCTGTTTCTTGCCTTCCACTATTAGCAAAAGGATTAGGTTTTCTCTGTTCTTCAGGTTCTTCTCCATATGTATTTCTTGCAAATGGGTTCTTAATCTTTTGTGGTGATTGATTTCCTTCAATAAAGGCATTGATTGTGTCTACTTGATCATTAAATGATTCACGTCTTGGAATGTTACGCTCAATGAAGTGATTTAGATTAAGTTTTGTTGTAGTAGAAAACGCAATTAAGTTGTTTGGAACATCACTAACAACTAAAGGATTCATCGGATTGATCATTTTTGCAATTGCATTCATACAAAATTTTTCAACATCAGATCTTGTAAAACCTTCAGTATAATTTGCAGCCAAAGAACTAATATCAAGAGAAGGATTACTTAAACCTCGAGTGTTGAGACGTATTATTTCTTCTTTCTCTGTGATTGTTACATCGTCAAGATCAATTTCATAACCAAATCGACCAATACGAATTAATGAATTATCAATGCTACCTTTCGAAGATGAAGAAGCTATGATTGAGAATTTTGGATTCTTCATTGCTTTATCTAACAATGAGATAAATTGTGCAGTTCTTTCTCTTTCTTCAGAGTACTTACATTTACTAATATCATTTGCAATATAGTCAATATCATCGAAAACTAGAAGACATTTATTTTGAGAATAAGCAAATTCAAAAACTTTTCTAATTTGTGCTATCGCATTTTTGGAGTGCCCCAAATTTTTACAATAAACGTATCTCGTGGGAACGTTTAAAATTTTAGCAACCGCCGATAAAAAAGCGGTTTTTCCATTTCCTTTCTTACTATAAACTATTAAGCCACTAGATGTATCAATATCAAGGATATCATATAACTGAGGTCTATTCATTGGAAGCCAAACAGCATTTCGAACAAGCTCAATAATAGTTTTTTCAAATGCAATATCTGAAAAACTATATGGAATAATTGGATAATCAGTTACCACATACTTTGTTTTGTCAAAAAATACTTTTGTGTCCCCTGTTGTAATACATCTTTCTTTTGGTAAACATTGCGTGATTTGAAAAAATCGAGGAATTTCATCAATTAGAAGCATGAAAATAGAACACCTTGAAACTGTTCGTGCAGTAGATGTGAAATATTGTGAAACTCGAGAAGAATAATTTACATCTTTATCATTAAATAAAGGCGCAATATTTAATGCACTACATTGACTTTCACTTTCATATGATAAGATTGGAACCGATTCTCCTATATTTGCATTTAATGACATTTGAACAGTTCGTGGAATTTTCACTTCAGATTGAGGACATCCAGAATCTTCAAACACATGGACAAATGCTATGTTGCCAGAAGTGCTTTTAATTAAGGCAGTGTTTGATTCTGATATTTTTAATTTTTTTATCATTATAGGATTAAGAAGAACAGCAAAATTTAATGGTAATGAAACAACTGAAACATCAAATAAATAGGCTTTTTGTTGTTTGCTTTTCTCTGGTTTTGATGAAGACATTTAAAATTTATTGCAGATAATTAACGGCCGCTCGTTTGGCACTTTTGAGCCATTCCACTTTTTGTAAGAGAGTTAACCGACATTAAAAATGAATTCGACAGATAATTGGGACAAAGAATTTGTATGCAAAAATGTATTACCTGGGTTTGGATGTAATATTCCGGAAAGCATTTTTTTAGGTATCCTTTTTTATGGTGGATCTTTAGTCAGCATTATCTTTTTAATAATGAATATCAAAAATTCCAAATCTAAAAAATCTATAATTGACCAAACTTCAGTATTCTGGGTATTTTTAGCTATTTTTCAGTTATACAGAGGAACTATAGCACTTGTTCCTTTCCATTGGGAACCAAGAACTTTCAAAATATTTTTTGTTGCTTTAGACCGCATATTATTATTCACTTCTATGTGCCTTGTAATTCTTATTCTTTTTGATTTATTATTTACATATCGTAGCCCAGGAACTCGTTCAACAAAATTCTTCAGATATCTTTTCATACTTTTTCTTGTTACATTTGTAGCCCTTGGCATTTTCCTTAGCTTTTATGATCTCCATGACTCTGTTGACCCTGATATCTCACTTTCTCTTTGGGGTGCATGCACAGATTTAATCATTGCAATTTTCTTTACTCTACCTGCTTTTTCACTTCTTGAAGCCGTAACTTATCCGATGGTTCAGCCTGAGGACGTCTGTTGTGTTAATTTCTGTAAAGTTGGAATCATCGCATTTGTTGTCATATTTCTGCTTAGAATGCTCTACAATGGCACGCAATACTTTAGCATCAATCCCCTGCAAAATTATGTCTCGAGTCAGCTTGAAAAAAGTGGCGAAATGCCAAATGCAAATGCAAGGATTATATCATTTTTCTATTATTTCTTGTTTGATTTTGTCCCTTCATTACTCGGACAGATATCTGTGTACTTGTTTAAAAAACATGATATCATGTTCAATGAAAATCCATACTATACAAGACAGAGTGATTGAAATGCGGTAAATACAAATATGATTTTTAATAAAAGTAACTAATAAGATACCTTTTGTTTTCGGAATGAAATATATCATTTATAAATGTGCGCAACTCATTAACTCAAACATGAATGGTAAGAACATTTCTTTCCTTCTAATTAGAAAAATATCAAATATAGAAAATATTTTGAACACATTATCTCATTTTTTATAAATGAAATATTTGTATACAATTTATATTCATGAATTGGCCAATTTAAAGCTTTAAACGGTTTCCCAACGATAAAGCTAAATGAATAAAAAATCATCGTTATTTTATAACCATAAAAACTGGAAGGTTGATGTTCCGAAAAATTTTTGTAATGACGTTATGTTTTTCTGATGAAGACAGTTCCCGTTATTGAATTCATCAGTGATAACGTATTTTAATATGAAATCAATTGAATTTATTAACCACAAAAACGTTTGAAAAAATATTTTTTAATAAACTCAAAAAGTGCTTTGTGACCAGCATGTTTGTGTGCTTCTGTTTCCTTGTTATATCCAAACTAAATGATACTGAATTGACAATTGAATATGACGGGACCAATACTGTTAGTTTCAAAGATGTGTTATATAAAGGAATAAAAAGATCCGAAATAACAAAAATTATTATATCAGATAATTTTAAATCAATAGCAGAAGATGCTTTTCAATCATGCACTAGCCTACAATCGATTGAAATGACAGATTCTATTGAAAGTATTGGAAATAAATGCTTTTTCGACTTAAATGCCCTTCAATCAATTAAAATTTCTTCACAAATCAAAGAAATACCTATTTCCGCCTTTGAAAACTGTTACGCCCTGAGCTCAATTACATTGCCTGATAGTCTTGAAATTATCAATTCTTTTGCATTCAGAAATTGCATATCACTAACCGAGATTGATATACCAGAAAAAGTGCATAATATTTATGCAAACGCTTTTTCTGGATGTACAGGCATTAAACGTATTGGAAACAAAAGTCCAAACTTTAAATTAATCAAATCAATTTTATATCAAAATAATTCCCTCTGGATTTCGCCTAAAGTGATAAGCGAACCAATTGAAATTGATGAAGATACTGAAGTCATAGCTCAGTACTCATTTTCGTCATCTAATATTACAACAATACACATTCCGTCGAAAGTTAGAATTATTGACACCTACGCGTTCGCGCTTACCACTCTTTCAAATATTGCCTTTTCTGAAGGATCTGATTTGACAATAAATCCATATGCTTTTACTAGATCTAGACTCACAGAATTTCATATTCCTAGAAGGATAATTACACTCATGGATGGTTTCTTAGTTCAAGGCAATGAATTGTATAGATTTGTTGTTGATGAACAAAGTATTCATTATTCGGAAATAAATGGTACAATTTACAGTAAGAACAAAACCCATCTCGTCCGTTGCCCTCCTGGTTACAGAGATAACAAATTTTTAGTTCCAGCTAGTATTTCATCGATTGCGCAATATGCGTTTGGAGCGTGTATAAATATTCGAACCATTGAATTTGAAAATAGCATCATCACAGAAATCCCTGGTTATTGTTTTGCCTTCTGTTATTCCCTTAGAGATTTCGATATTCCTTTTTCTGTCAATACGCTTCGTAATTGTTCTTTTATGAATTGCACCTCCTTAACGTATCTCCGAATTCACTACAACATAACCGACATTTTGGGTAACCCCGTTATAGGGTGCACCAATTTAACCGATATTGATGTTGATGAAAACAGCACAAGTTTTAATTATAATTCTGATTTTGGATATGTTTTAGACAAAAGCAATACGACTGTATACTTTGGTTGTCCAGTGTGTGATGCTGCAAGCTTTGGTTTATCAGTTAAGAAAGTTATGCCATTTGCATTTTATAGGTATGAACAATTATCCATTGTTTTCCTTAATGATGATGCTGAATACATTGGCGATTATGCTTTTTATGCTCCCAATGTTAATTATGTTATTTTTTGTGGGGATAGTATTGGTGAAATTGGGGAAAACGCATTTGGAAATCATGAAATTTTTGTACGACAAAATAACTTCGTCTTGAGTTATGGGAATTATACAACATCGAGAAGCATGGACACTAAATGTATAAATGTGTTAAGCTCTGTGTTTACTCCACGTCTCTCTGCTCTACAAACGGGACTTAATGTGGTTCTCGTTTATAGCATAGCTGTTGGCGCTGGGATACTGGCAACAACAATTTTCTACTGTTTCTGGGTAAAAAATGGCTGTAAAGCGAAATGCTTAAATTAATTTGAATAAATAAACGCGCAAATATTTTAACAAAATCATTTATAAGAAGTGGACGTGTCACTTAATTTCTCATGAATTTTTTGGTCAGATTTGAAGACATTATACGCACATGTGAGCCTCACGAAGTTTACATGTAGGAATAAAAGTTTGTGTGTAAAAGCTTTCTGATTTTTATTCAGTATGTTAAAGAAGATGTAGGTACACAATCATTTCAATTAAGGTAATTATTTAAATCTTCAGCTAAACAATTCCTCAAGCTATTCCTTCCAAAAATCAAAATCTAATTTTTGATGATAATTCGATAGAAACTCAATTAGCAACATTAATTATCCATACTACAAATGAGATCTTGCTCCTCTTGGTTAGAGTAATTTTTGGCATTTTTCAAATTATGAATATGAATCATCCAAATTTGGCACACTCCAACATATGCTTGTTCAAATCCTTCTTTTTCTTGACATTGCTAATGTTCAAATACCCGAATTTGACATCAATCATTTTATTACATCCATATCTAATATTCTCTAATATTATCTCAATCTCACCAACAAAAATCTTTTTCATCTTCAACAAAATCTCCTTGAGCCATCACTTCTATTATTTCAAATTCTTAACACTATTTAACAAACAACATTTTAAAGAAAAAAAAATTATATGTATAGTAATCAGTAAAAAAAAAAAAAAATGTTTTATTTTTGTTTAATAAATTATTAATAGAAATTCAAGAACAAAAACGATTTATAATGTTTTCTGCAATCATAGATGCTGTCATAAATAATAAGAATAATTTCCAAATGTTATTTTGAACCATCAAAATATTATGATATATATTGATTAAAAAATTTGAATATTTTTAGCATTAATATCAATTTCTTCTTGTTCTTGAAGAAATTTAATTACTTCATCATGAAACCCATAAGACGCTTTCATAAGAGCTGTCCAAAATATGTAAAATAATTTCCAAATGTTGTCTTGAAATATAAAATTGTTAAAATAAATTTCAATTAAAACCTACAAATATCTTTAGCATTAATATCAATTCCTTGATTAAGAAGTAATTTAACAATTTCAATATGACCATTTCTAGATGCTTCAATAAATGCTGTTGAAAATGATTTAAATAATTTCCATGTGTTATTTACAAATGTTAGTTTTTTATAACAAACATTAAAAAAAATTAACAAATATCTTTAGCATTAACATCAATTTTTTCTTGTTCAAGAAGTAATTTAACTATTTCAGTGTCACCTCTTTCAGATGCATAAATAAGTGCTGTCATAAATAATTTGAATAATTTCCAAATGTTATTTTGAAACAACAAATGATAAAAATAAAAATTAAATTAGGTAAATAAATAGTTTTTGCATTAATATCTATTCCATGCTCGAGAAGTAATTTAAATATTTCCATATTACTTTTTCTGTATGCTTCTATAGAATTTGGCATAAATTTATCTGATAGACCAATTGAATACATAAGTGCTGTATTAAATAAGTATAATAATTTCCAAATACTAGAATGAAATTTCAATTTTTCACAATAAATATTAAATAAAATAAATAAATATCTTTAGCATTAACATCAATTCCTTTTATTTCAAGCAGTAATTTAAAAAATTCATTTTTATATTTTTCAATTGAATACATAAGAGCTGTAACAAATAAATCAAATAATTCCCAAAAATTATTTTAAAATTATAAAAACATAAAATTAGCATTAAACTAAATTATTAAATATTTTTAGCATTTATATCAATTCCTTTTTGTTTTAGAAGTAATTTAAGAAACATAGGGTTATGTTTTTCTATTGAATACATAAGTGCTGTATTAAATAAGTTGAATATTTTCCAAATATTATTTTAAAATAATAAAAATTTAAAATAAATATTAAAATAAATTATTAAATATTTTTAGCATTAATATCAGTTCCTTCTTGCTCGAGAAGTAATTGAAATATCTCCAAATTACTTTTTTTAACTGCATATAGAAGTGCTGTGTCAAATAAATAAAACAATTTCCAAATATTATATTAAAATTTTAAGTATTTAAAATAAATTTCGAATAAAGTTATTAAATATTTTTAACGTTAATATCAAATTTTTTTTGTTTGAGAAAATATTCAACAAGTTCAATGTTTCCTGATCCCGATGCATAAACTATAATATCTTTTGGAAGCTGGTTTTCCTTGAAAAAATAATTAATAAAAACAATATTTCCTGTTTTGCTGCTTTATTGATGATATCATCATTAATTTTCATTCCTTGTTTGAGCAAAAACGTAAAAACTTCATAATTATGATGTAAAATACATTTTATCCCTAATTTCTCCAAATTATAATTTTCTACAATTTTATTTTCAAAAAGATAGTTAAAGACATCATTTCGATGAAATTTTATTGAAGTTTCATATACATCTTCAAATGTAGAATGATTTTGTTGACATAAATGAATGATTTCTTTGTTTCCACCTGCAATTGCATATTTTAATGTATTTCGTACTTTAGCACCATTCATAAGTAAATATTTGAAAGTTTTAACAGATCCAAAAAATGCAGCATAATCTATTAATGAAACAAAATTGTTAATAAATGTACATCTTTCATAAAGTGATGGTTCAATTTCTTGGTTAAAATTAAAATTATTTATTGATGCTATTTCTTGAAGTTTTTCTGTTTCGTCATTTCGAATTATTTGCGCAATTTCATTTGGATTAACTCCATCTTCAAATAGTTGCTTATGAAGTTTCCAATCATTTTTCCTTAGCTCATCAATGTTTTCAAAGAGTAGTAAAGTTGGGATATCATGCCAGCAATATCTACTCAATTCATTGATTTCTTCATCAGACATTAAATATGGAAAATATGCATTCTTTATATTATAAACATTTTTAGAATCAATAAAACCACGATTAACCATCTTTCTAAGCAGATAATATGATTCATCGGATGCTACATCGAGAAGAAAATTTGTAAACACATTAAAAATCGTTGATTTTCTTTTGGTATTTTTTTCAAATGTTGCTATTTCATTAATGAAATTTAAATATACATCACAATAATCAATTTTTATCAAAAAAGAGGAATAAATTATTTGGCAAACAAGCAAATAAAAAGATATTGTATAATTCTCATCAAATTTATTAACTAATAAATGTGCTGATTGCAATACATCTTCTTTGTTCATATTGAAAATTATTTGTTTAATCGATAAAATTGTTGTTAATTCGTTTTCATTGTCTTGATTTATATTTTTCATTGATTTTATTGGAAAATGAAACGGTTAAAATACGTTAAATCGGTTTACACTTTTCAAGATTAAGCTTTTGTAAACTTGGGCACTGTTTTCACTTCCATGTGTTTGCAATACATTGTTTTTTAGAATCATGGGTGGCAATGAAATTCCAAATAACAAATCATATGGAGAAATCTGACCGTTAGCTAATTATAAAGTTGACTCAGCTGAAGGTTATACGTTACCTTCGTTGATTTTAAAGATAATCCTTTCCAATGACTGCAAAAGTTGTATAGTCAAAAAATAAAAAACAAATGAGAAAAGAAAACAAGTTATATATGAAGTGCTGTTTCAAATTATTAAAACATATTTTAAATTATTAAAACATATTCCAAATTATTAAAATGAATAGTTTTTGCATTAACATCAATTCCTTCTTTATCTAAAAGTAATTTTACTATTTCTATATTATTATTTTTAACTGCTATATGAAGTGCTGTTTCAAATTATTAAAACATATTCTAAATTATTAAAACATATTCCAAATTATCTTTCTAAGTCTCTCTAAATAGAGCATAATATCTCAACTACCAAATAACAGATTCTTTTATCGAAATGGTTATCCTTCAACTAAGTTAAGATTATTAGAAACATCTAAACAAGGTCAATCAATTAGATTCTTCATTGACGGAAAGCATTCGAATATTTAGGTGAAGCTGATGGATGTATTTATAACTGGATAAAATTAATAGGTTATCATGCAGTTAACTGTTAAATAATATGATTGAAAGATATGAAAAGAAAATGTAATAGACAGATTTTTCAACTTTTTAACCCAAAGTGAAACCGATTATCTATCATAAAAAAGGGATCCCATATATGAATATTTACTTATGAATAATTCAAATCGTGTTCAATGAAGCAAAGAAACCAAAAAATTAAAATGAATGATTATGCATGAAATTTACTTATTTGACATATTACATAATTTACAAAAAATATTTTTAAATAAAAAAAAAAAATTAATTTTAAAATGTATTTATGCAAATAAGAATAATTTTAATGTTTTATGTTGCGTTACCACGGTGAATATCTGAGAATGGATGATATGTTTTCGATACCAGCCTTCTCTCTCTCTTGGATATGTATTTCTGGTGGTAGTATTCTCTCTTTCTGAGGATTGGATCGTTTTGTTCGGTGATTGATTCACGCGGTTTCTTGGGACCTTCGATTGGAAGTCTTCTGCCCTTCATAATCTCTTCAACCGGACGAATGTTTTGTTTGTAATATCGTTGATATTTCTTATGGCCAATAATTTTTCCATTTGGCAAATGCATTTCATCATTTTCATCAATGTAGTAGTTGCATTCACAAATGCCAGTTTCTGGTGCATAGTAGTCTTCTAATTCCTCGTCAAAAGAAATTGCACAATGTGATTTGCCGCGCATATGATCACGAACGGCAGAAAGTGACTTAAATTGACGAGAACAATAGACACAACAATTACCAACGCCAACTTTCTCACCAAGATATTCCATAAGCCCTTTTCTGTCTTTAAGTTTTTCTGGATATGGGAACCTAAATCCATGTGAACTCATATGCTCAAGAGCAATATCTTCGTTTTCAAATGTTTGACCGCAAAATAGACATTCAGTAGCAGGAATATCACGACATTGAGACTCATCAAATTCTCCATCATCTTCTTCCTCTTCGACAATTTCTTTATGTTTGTGTTCAGCGGCTTCTTTTTTAGCGTTTTCTTCTGCTTGTTCTGCTTTTTTGGCTAAAAATTGTTCAAGAGTTAATATTGGTTGATGATTTGAAAAAAGAACAAGATTAGTTTTATGAAATTCGCTTCTATAATGTTCGGAAAGTTCAGCGCGGGTATTAAAACGCATATGGCACGTGTTACAAGGGAGTCCGCTCATTAAAATTTTTGGAATCTGTGGTCGAGTTCCACTTTTTCAAAAGTTTCAAATTTGGAAACCGTTAACTTTGGAATCATTAAAACATGTTTTTGAACTTTGTTTTTTTTTGGCTTCTATACTTAAAAAATAGCTGATTACCTTATGACATGACACATTTTCTCATAGCTCTTTCTTGTTATTTATATTTTGAAAAAATCAATGATTTAATAATTTGAAATTAACTTATTATTTAAACGTGTCTATTTCTTATCAAATTAATATTAAATTGGTGTTTAGTTTAGTTAGATTTTCCCTTTTGTTTGGAAAGAATTTTTCTGATTTTTTATTTGGCCGTATAACGGATCAAAATGCTTGAGCACCAATTCCACGTTCCGATTACTTTTGATTTTAATAAAAGTGATCTATTTACTGATTGTACACTAAACTTCGGAAAAGAGTCTCTTCGTTCTCATCGAATTCTTTTAACTGGATGTTCAAAGAAATTTTCCGAATTTTTTTCTTCAGATGAAATAACCACAGCCGATCTTTCTCAGTACTCTATAGAATCTTTTCGCACCTTCTTGGTATTTCTTTATACCGGAAATATATCCTTAAACTATCAAAATCTCCAAGGAATTGTCAAAATTGCATGCGATTTTGACATTAATTCATTAATAACTACGTGTTCTGAATTTATTGATCAAATATGTACAACTCGTTCATGTCTTCAACTTCTAACCGAAATCAAATTTGCACTTTCTAAATTTCCAAATTTTCTCAAATATGCTGCTACTCTTATCGAAAAGCTTTCTACAGAAACTGATTTCAGTTTTATGACTCCGAAAGAATTCAAACTTTTAATATCATATTCCAGATTTTCCAATAATTATACGCGTGATGACATTATTAAGCGATATCTAACAGCTACTAATCTTACTTCTGTTAATATTGATGACTATACCACATTACAAAGTGATTCTGATGATTCACTCCAACGCACATCATATTCTGCAGTTGCAATATGTTCACCACCAAATGATGGCCTTACACAACTACTTCGAAATCAGATCAAAGTTTATTCCTCTGGCATGTTTAATGGAAGAGATCCAACATCTATCGTTCAAAGTCAACCTAAGCAACATTGGTTTACTGAAAGCGATGGTAACGCATGGGTTTTAATTGACTTTGAACCACTTTATGTGCAACCTACTGATTATGCGATCTGGTCGCATGGCGGTTATTCGACGTTAAGGAACTTCACCTTCCAAGCATCAAACGATAGGAAAAATTGGGTTGTTTTATCTGTGCATAGGGATGAGAAAGCTATAAAAGAACCATTTTCTACTTGTACATGGCCAGTAAATACAAATGGATTCTTCAGATACTTCAGAATTGTCCAAACTGGAAATAATTGGTCTGGGAATAGATGGATGTATCTGATGAAGTTGGAAATTTGGGGTGTTGCATGTACAATACAAAAGGATGATTGATTAATTTCAATTGTCTGAATTTGATGATTATTAAATTAAATAAGAAATTTTAATGTGTTAAAATCCTGTTTTTAGAAATAAGTAATTTATCTGCTTTGTTCAAATTGAATAAAATTATGATTATTCTATATTAGGAATCTTTAAATCTCTTTTCTTAAGAAATAATAAATTATGAAAATTTACTTTTTTTTTTTAATATAGAAAGAAGTTATCAAAGAAGTTTTCGAAGATTTCAGATATTTTAAACGTGGAGAATAATAAATTTTAATTTGCTGACAAATTTATGTTCACTTTTATATTTTATCATAATTTTTTTTTTTTTAAACGAAGCTTAGTGTTTTTAAACACCTAAACATGATGGAAACCGGAAATAAGAGTTCTCTATTGCACTCTTATTAATAGCTCTAATTTTTAACAGAGATTCAAAAATGGGTTTATTTTTATATGAAAAATGTTTATTCCATCGGAGAAATTTAATTCCAATTTATAAATTGAATAGATTATAAAAATAAATGAGCAATGGATAACTTTTCGAAAAGTTTACAAATTCTGTGAAAAAAATAGTCAAAATTTTAGCGTTTTTTTAAAGTTGTATTCCAAAAATTACACATGGGGAAAATTTAAGCTCAATTTAGGAAACAAAATCAAATGCAATTAAATTAAGAGATCGGAAATTCATCAAAAAGGCGACCATAATTAATATATATAAGAGAAGAAACTTAATTAAAATATGAGATTATATGGGGTGCCCTGTTATATTCAGAATCATGACACTTTTCAGTTCACATTCGCATTGGTTAACGAGGTTTCCCTTGCTGTTCAAGCAGTACTTTCTAGCACCAACGAAGAAGAAAGAAAGAATGCTGATACATGGTTATGTAATTGGGAAAGAAACCCAGAATCAATAGGGACAGCAATTGAAATCATCGAAACTTCATTTGACCAAAATGTTCTCTTTTTTGGTGGAAAATGCATTGAATTTCTTTTGACACATTTTCATGACAAATTTAATGAAATGACAATTGAACAAGTATTTAGGTCATTACAAAGAAGAATTAATAATTCTTTTGCACCTGGGCTTTCCGAAATGTGTACTTATAAGTTTCTAGATTGCATAACCATAATAGCCACTATTTTTCCAAATTATATTGACACATTTCAAGAGTTTCCACTAAATCTTTTACCACATTTCTTCAAAAACTTACTTGAGAATTTTCCAAATGGAAGCCAGCAGTTCATAGAAAAGATTAAATCATTTTTCAATAACATATTTTTCATCCTCGAAAAAGCAGACATATCCATAGATTGGATTCTTTTGCTTGTTTGGGCAATAAAAATTATATACTTTGATTCATATGTACATTTTTATCCGTTTATGCCCAAAATTGAAATGATTCCATATAACTCAGATTATTATCCAGCTTTCATAGATCTGCTTACCACGATCACAGGAGATGAAAATTACACCGAAGATCAAGGAAACATCGCATTTATCCAACGAATATTTGAAATTGGTATTGGAATTTGTGATATTCTTACTCATCCACCTTATGATGATGTTTCCATTCAACTTGCCTCATACATATGGAGCGAAATTATTGATTATGATTCACAATTTTTGTCTAATTGTGTATCATCATTTTCACTTGTAGCTTTTGAACATTTTTGTGCTTCTCTCCCATCATTTGCTGAACTTCCTCATGAGTTAATTGAACTATTTTTATTAACAGGTGAACAATTTAATAACCTATCTCAAGAACCTTCATTTATCCATTTTTTGCCATTTGTTCCACGATTCTTGGACTTTATGATTATGCAAATAGATCAACACGTCGACATTTATTGCGTAAATCGAGTTGCCAAAGGCTTCTATGCATTCAGTGATATTCCACTGTATTTGAATACTTTACTCGACTTTTTCGGTGCAAAAATCCAGCAAGGGATAACACCAGGGTTAATATATGCTATTACCTCATCATCTCCATTAGTTCATACCAAATTTCTCCCAACCTTGTCAGAGGCTTTAGTTAAATCACCATTATCTCCGATTGCTTTACATTTTATTCGGATATGTTGTGAGCATCTTCCACAGGAAGTCAACTCTCAAGCTATTATCTTGATCTATAATGAATTTGGAAATAATTTAAATTCGCCATCCGCCATTTTTTATGCTAAAACAATTAAATCCTTAATCAAACATTTTTATAACCCATTTTTAGAGAACGAAGAAAGCCTTATCTTACCACTACTTAATTGGCTTCAAAACTCACCTCCTGAATTAGTCATTCCGATCAATCAGATCTTATTAAATCTCATTTATCGAGTACCAGTAGAACAATCGGAAGCATATCATATTCCGCAAATAGTAGAAGCCATAGTTAATTCCTACACCAATTTATTTACCCAATTATTCCAAACATCAGATTCCAATTATTTTATCTATTTGAACAAGTTTGCCAAATGTTCCCAATCGATGTCAAAGTTAGAATACTGGGGTCCCAACAATGTAGCCTGTAATACATTTAAGATTATTTATCAACAAATCTTCACACTGATGTCATCGTTATGGAACAATCCACAACAAGAAGTAGTTGTTGAGTCATTTTGTGATTTTTTGCTTCAATGTATGGAATCTAAGATCATCACCAATCAAATTGACGTTATCCAATTCATAATAATTACGATACGACAAACCCCAGTCAAATTGCATTTTGATTTATTAAAGAAGCTAACCAACTATTTACCTATTGATGACATAATGATTTTTTTACAAAACATAAATCAGGTTAATGATGAACAAGTTATATATTATGGCCTCTGTTTCATCAAAGATTTGTTAGACATCAAATGGAGTTTGTTCTTTCTATACTTCAAGATCGATTACATATTACAATTTCTAAGTCTTAATGACCAAAGAATTATATACATAATTATATATATGATAGATTATATGTTAGAAAACGCTTCGCAAGTAGTCATTGAGTCTTTGAACATTGTAATGGTTTCGTTGTTGGGCGGAATATTTACAAATTTCGACGACGGTAATATACATTACGCATTAAATTTCATTATTAAGTTGGTACAGAACGGAGTGTGCCAGCCAAATAATGTGCTGCAGACGGTGTTGGACAATATGAAGCTGTCGCAGCATGAAGTGAACGAACTACAAAACGTACTGCTGATGCAGCGCTTGAATGAAAACGCTCTGTTTATGGTGGTAAAAAGAATTATAATAAATCGAAAGGAAACTTAAGAAATAAATAAATAAATAAAAAATTATTATCATGAAACGTGTTTTGGATTTTGGAATTCGGCGTTTGCTTCTGTTTAGAGAACATTGTTTAAGTGATCAAATTAAAGTGTATAATGTTTCGAATATAAATAAAGTTAAATAACAAAGATTTATGTTTATTTGACTGACTTTTTGTTGAAAAATGTAATTTGTTGATAAATAATATCAATAACAGAATTAATATGAACTCAGTTGAGTACTTGATATCACAGTTCAATTTAGTAAAAATTTAAAATTTAATGTTTATACATCGTATTATTTTTTTTAAACATAATCCTAAAAATGAACCTGAAATAAATAGTAATATTTGAAACATAAACAAAATATCATAAAAGTACCTCAGCGAATTATGAAAGTAGTTGAGTATAATAGAAAGAATTTTTAAAATTCTGTGATGGATAATTTTATTTGTTCATTTTTTTTAAGTTGTATAATACTTCATTATAATAATTGGATGAATTTAAAAATTACAAAAAGTTCTTATGGACACATCAAGATCTAAGTAACTTCATCATAAGATTCATTTAAAAGCAAAAATCAAAAAATAAGGCAATTTATTAACCCTTTGATAGCATTCAATTACAATATTCTCAAACATTAATTTTCATATATATTAACGAAATCATAAATTATTAAAAATTGTTTTGTGCTACTTTTTTTATTTTAGTGATTACTGTATATTGAAAATTCAGAATGATATAACTTTTTTGTTTACTTTACGTTTCGCCCGTTTGTGGACAATTCTGTTTGGTAAGCTGAAAATTTGATTCAAAACCAAAAAAGTGACATTAAATGTCCAAGCTTCCTACTGAACCAGCTGCAGACTCAAAGAACTCTGTTTTCATAAACACTGGTGCCCCAGTTATTGCTGGCATTCCAATTCTTCCAATCCGTGACACTTCCAAGAGACAAACAACACCAGCTTTTGATATTGTTGATGAAGCACTTTACCACTTCCGTACAAACATTTTCATGCGTGATTTCAAGATCAAGAATGATGCTGATCGTCTTCTTATTTACATTACTTTCTTTGCAATGAAATGCCTCAAATTCTTCGCAAAGAATCCAAAGGATAAGGCTAAGTGCCAAAAGGAAATTCAATCCTGGAGCATGAATGCATTCCCAATTCCAGGAGAAGGTGGATTCATTCTTGCATCTCTTGTTACAGCACCAAAGAGCAATGCTGAAAAGGCAGACCTTCTTGCTTTCTTTAAGACTGTTCGTAACGAAACAGCTAACCGTCTTTTGGACATCGTTTTCAAAGATGGAACAGCCGATAAATGGTGGATTTGCTTTGCTCCTCGTAAGTTCATGGATAAGGAAATGGCCAATTAAGTCAACTAAAAAGAGCATTGGTTTTTATTCTCATTTTTATTTTTTATTTTTTTTGGTGAACAAAAAATTGAACAAAAAAATTGTCACTTTTCCGTTTTTTTGAATTTGAATGTTTGGATATGAAACAACACAAAACTTCATAAATTTTTCTAATAATATGTTTGGTACAGAAGATGTGATAATACCACTTTCACAGTATTCTTCAATTTTGTCGGTGGATCCAGAAAAAAATAAATTTCAAAAATTTCATCCAAAAGATGAAGAGTTTGATTTGTTTAACTTTAGCATGATCGAAAGCAATTCGCATTCAATACATAGTGAACCAACTAAATGTGTTATTGTAAATTTGGCTCATCTTGATCAATTTCCTCAACCATCATCTGATTATTCAGCTTCATTCCCTTGTATATATACATGGTCAGACATAAATCATGCATTTCCTTCAGAATTTCAACAAACTATTAATCATTATTTTAAAAATTTATATTCATTTTTTGGTGCATCACTTAATTTGCAAATCATAACTTCACCATCAAGAGAAAAATTAGAATCACTAACAGCAGTGAAAGCAAACTTTCCAACTTCCAGACTTTTATTTCATTATATTGGATATGGATTTCCAACAATTCAACCCAATTGTATCTGGTGCAGTGAAAAACGAAGCACCAACTTTGAGAGCTTTGATTTAAAGGATTTATTCATTCGTATTTCAACTCCTTCATTATATATTTTTGATTGTTCTAATGCAGGAGTTGTCCTTCAAACTTTTACACAACTAACAAATGAACTAAAACAACAACAACCTAATCATAACTGGGATGATTGGCTTTGTATGTGTGGAACTAGTGAAGGCGAATTTCTTCCGAATGATCCACATTTACCAAAAGATTTTTTAACATCAACAATCTTAACGCCGATCAAAACCGCCGTTGTATGTCACATTTTACAATATTTTAGATTATCACTTGTTGGTGATCAATTTCCAATAGATTCACCATATTCTAATTTATGGAACTTAAAAACTCCTCTTGGTAGTAGACTATCATTATCACTTGAAGCTATTACAGATTCAATCGCAGGGAACGCCCTTCCAGAAGAAAAATATAACAAGATATTCCGATCTGAAAGGTTTTCATCTATTCTTTTTCGTCATTTTCTTTTAGCTCAATATCTTCTTAATCCATATCGTGCTCATCCAGTTTCACACCCATCACTTCCAGACTTAAGTCATCATCCTCTCTGGAAGCAATGGTCTATCATCCTTGATAGTGCCATTTGTTCGATTACATCATCATCATCTTTATCCAATTCAATAAACATCTTTCAGCGAAATGCCACATCATTCAAAGTCTTCCTTCAAAATGACCATTTTGATCTAATACAATCATACCATTTCACATTTCTTTACCATATGATTTTTTCAGAATCATCAAATGAAAGGCCAATTCTTCTCCTTGCCGAATACGCAGCCAATAAGCAATGCTGCTCATCAAAGATGTTATCTAATTCTTCTGTTTTCTATTCATTATTTCTAAAACTTTTATCTAAAGATAACAAATCAGAACTTTTCCAACCACTTTGTTATCTAATCCTTAAACTCCTTTACATTCATCCATATTTTGCAGGTGAAATAAGTCAATGTTCGAATTGCATTAATTTTTTATCAAATATTTTTTGTAATGATCTAAATGAAAATTTAAAAATAATGTGTTTTGCAATTATTGCAAATATAGTAATATCACATAATCAAATTCAACAACGTTGTATATCCCAACCATTTATAGACAAATATTGCGAAGTTTTAAAGACTTCTTCTGATTACGAAACAATTTTATGGGTTTTGATGATTATTAAACGTACATTTAGCACTTTTTCGCCGTCGTTGACCGTTTACAAAAATAACGGTCTCCACGTCATAATATCAAAATTTTTGTTTGATAAAAATCCATTAATACGATCAGCTTCAATATCAACATTAATAACATTTATTCAACCATATGAATCAAAGATTAATAGTCAATTAATAATGTTAGTTTTACCCTTGATTCAAGATGCATCATATTTGGTCCGATTTCAATTATTATTATTCATCAAAAAAATTTTAATGTCATTTAACTTTGGAAATAATTTTGAGCTTAAAGAAGATAATAATTATAATACATATTCATCTTTTGTAACAAATGTTTATCATATTAATGAAATAAATATTAAAAATTTATTTGAAGCAATTGATGAATTATGTAAAGACAAAAAATTTGTTAATAATTCGTATGTATATTCTTATCTCATATTAAACATATTATCAAGTGATCCGCATCCAATTATTAAATCGATTTCGAATAATTTGATGAATTTCATTAATAACAAAAAAAATTGTTTTGTGTCATTTAATGTGTTTGGTAAAGAACAAATGGAAATTAATAACCTTGATCAATGCCAAATAATTCATAGAATTGCACTAAGATCACTTCTAGAAAAAGGACAATGGCAATCAAAGGAATTTATGGAAAATAATTTACAAAACAAAAAAATCAAAAAATTTAAAACTTCTGAAATTAACCGCTTTTCGGAATTCAAATTTTCAGAAGAGCCGATAAAGTTTGTCACTTTTGCGAAAGATTCAATTTTTGTTGCAACAAATTCCAAATTATGTTATATGAAAGAAGATAAAAATATTATAAGTTTTGATTTGAAAAATGCTATAAAATCTGGTTTTATAATCAATGGAAAAATTATTGTTTATTGTACAAATGAAATTGTTCATGTTTTAAATCCAAAAAATAAAAACGATTCAATGATATTTAAACCAATTATAGGTAAAATAAATGCGTTATATATTGGCCATTGGAAAAAACAAAAAATTTATACAATTGTAAATAATTCGATTATTTCAAAATGGAATTTAAAACATGAAAAATTAATTAATGAATTTATTACAGACTCTAAAATCAAAAGCTTTGAATCAGTTGATAATGATTTGTTTTTATTATTAGAAAATGGTAATTTAATTTGTTACAATTTACAAAATAATTCAATGAAAAACGTTTTAAACGATCAGAAAATTGAATGTTTTACACTCGGTGTAAATAATTCAATTTTATTTGTGAAGAATTCTGTGATTTACGTGTATCGGGATAATGAAATTAAAATTTTATATAAGTCCAAAAATAAAATCAAAAATATTATTGCACATAAAATTTTGAAAATGTTATTTGTTTTTTTAGATGTTGATAATGAAACACATTTGTTCGCTATAGAAAGTAACTGCCTTAAGTCGTTGTGGTGTTCTAAAAATGTTTCCACTGCTTCATTTCATGATAAATTACCTTTAGCGCTAATTGCAGACGAATTTGGTAAAGTGATGCAAATTAATATGGATAAAGAAAAGTGATTTGTTTGTATATAAAAATTATTATACGTTTTATTTTTATGTGTTAATGGGTTTGTTGTTTGCATTGTTTATTTCATTATTACTTTGAAGTATTTCCCAATTAAATGAAAAGAGAAGTAGTTGTGGCATTACTTCCAATGACACTTTTATCGCCAGCTGTTATGAATGAAGATCTCAATCAATTGATTATATAAATAAAAACTATCATGAAATTTTCATAAATAATAAGTTTTTATTGATAACTTCCAAAATATAAACTTAAGCGAACAAATTTATTAAAACAAATTTGATTAATTTCGAATGAATAATTTTTCTTTTCATTGTTTTCTTCTCGGGGGAAAAGTTTTTTATCGTCTTACATTTTTGAAAAGTTTATTAAAATTAGATTGGTCGATACAAGCTAAAATGTTTATGAACTGTAGGGGCATCCCATTTTGTGATCGTTTACTAAAATCGCAACATAACAAAAAAAATAATGCCGTAAACTTTATTAAACAGACAAAAAAACATATGAAAAAACAATTTTGTTATCTCAATTGAGTATATTCTTTTGTTGTGGTATCAATGGTGGCGGTTTCAGTTGACTAAGAGGAGACTTTGAGAATGACATTAATGGAAGAGGCACTGGCATCAGCGTGACATTTGACAGAAGGGAATTATCACCCATTGTAATTGCTTCAGGCGTTTGCATTCCGCCCGCTTCTTTAGTTTGATGCTGTTTTGAATGGTTTACTTTTTTTGATGCGCGTTGATGCTTTGAATGAATTTGCGTTTCCTCGATACCAATGCGCGTTTCAGAAGTTTGCGCTTCTTTAGGTGATTGCTGATCTGATTCTGAATTATGCTCTTCAGGAGGAGGAGCTAAAATTTTTTCATTTGGAATTTGATTGTGCTCAATTTCAGACTTCGAATTTGACGAAGAAGTTGCTTCTTGAGTCGCTGTGTGATCCAATGGTTCATTTGGTTTGGGAATAGGGATTTGGATTTCTTCTGTCGATGAAAAGTTTGCTTCTGATTTGTTTTGATTTTCTTCTGCTGAAAGTTCTGTTTGTGATTCTTCGATATCATTTGGCGTCAGAGGCGATGTTTCATTGGTTTGATTTGTTTCTTCTTCTTCTGCTTCCTTTGGCACAAGAGGCGATACGCTCAAATCATTCGAATTATTGTTCTGATTTGTGCTTTCTATTGTTTCAGGAGGAACAAGACGCGAATCAGTTTCGTTTGGAACTAAAGGTGATAAATCATCTGATTGATCATTTTGTTGTGATGTATCATTTTCTCTTGGAACTGATCCTTCTTCAGTTTTGCTTTCATTGCACTGAATAGGTTGTGGTGAACTATCGTGAACCAGATTCATATTAATCATTGATGCTCGGGAATTATGTCTCTTTCTCCTTCTCTTTATTATAGTCTTGGACCTTGTTGCCTTTGGACTCCTCACTGAGTGTGAGTGTGTCCTCTTCTTTTTGGAATGAGGCGGAGGCGTTGGTGGAATTTCAGAAGCTTCGTTCGGATTTTCGGGGTGGCCCGAATTTTGATGTTGTTCGATTTGGTACTGACGAAGAATCGTGTTATCGTTGACCTCAGGAGCAAGTTGAACCATTGCGTCAAATGAAGAAAAGTGGAATGTGCTTTGTTGGAGTTTGCGACATTCTGAAATTACCACATTATCTGATGGAATTCCAAGTTGCTCAAAAGCAAAAAGAACGCCAAGTGTAATCCACGCAGATCTACGTCGACTATTATGTCCTCCAGGAAGTTGCATTATATATTTGAATTTACTATTATAGCTTGAATACAATGCCTTACATTGTTCATATGGGATAAATTGATCATTTTCTGCATGTCCAAATACTACCGGAACTTGGTTGGGGCTTTTAGAGGCAATAAGAGGTGAAACCTCATCAATATTGAAATTAGCAACAGATACAACTTTCTTTCGGAGATACCAAATAGCCATAGAAACAAAGACTGAAGGAAATTTCATTGATGTGGCAATAGCTGTGCACATATCTTGAATAGATGTAAAAGAAGAGTCTGATACTTTTCCTAGAACAAGCGGATTTTGAACTAGAAGAGCTGTAGATGCTCCCATCGAACGCCCCCAAAGAACGAATGGACCTAACTTAAAAGTCTTGTTTAAAACGTCGATAAGAAATTCTGTATCTTGTTGTTCATAATAGCCAAGCGAAACATATTCTCCATCACTACAACCGCATCCAGCAAAATCAAAACAAAAAACAAAAATTCCATATGGACAAAAATTAGGAACTAGAAATTGGCCTTCGAGTTGAGATGAAGCATTTCCATGAAGATATATAATACAGGGACCTCCATTTAAGGGAGAGAATTTTGCTGAGTGATAAATTGATCCGACTAATTTTTGTCCACGTAAATTTGTAAAAGTAACAGGATGTCGAAGAAAATTTGAACCGCCTTCAACTGTAAGGCAAAGAGACATTTCGGTATAATCGTATTTTGCTCTGGGAGGTCGAATTAATGCGTTGAGCGCTCTTTGCGCCATTTTATTACAGTTCCAACAGAACTATAAAAAAGTGCGCTGGTTATTGCAATTGAAAATGACAGACTCTGAAAAAGTGGATGGTGTGGGTGAATCCGTTTATTTTTAAGCGATATTCATCTACAAAAAAAAACATTCTGCAAAGTACCAATAAATTTTAGTTGAAATATTTTTAATTTCTTATCCAAAAACATTTATTAATGTATTTTATAAGTTTTTGTTATCATTTGAATATGTGAAGAAAAAAAGAACTTATTTTCTCTCTCATCCCTATAAAGAAATTTATTTTTAATCATAAAGATATGCAGTTTTAGACAATTTGAATAATTTCCAAATATTATATTGAAATACTAAATAAAATCTTTGAATATTTATTTTATTTTGTTTAAGAAGCAATTTAACAAATACTAAGTATTGTTAACATTAACTTTCTTCATGATGATGTTTCGTTAAACATCCTTTTGAATTTGTTTTACTTTATTTAAAAAATATTTTGTAAGAAAAATATTATCAACACGGATTGATAAATGGATAAGTGAATCACTAATTTTCATACCTTCGCCAATTAGAAATGATAAAATTTCATAGTTATGATAATAAACACATTCCTTTCCCAATTCTTCTAAATATATTTTATGAATCTTTTTTTCATAAACATAATGAAAGATGTCGTTGCGATGAAATCTAATTGCTATTTCATAAGATCCATATGGAAGTGATGAATTACTTTGTTCACATAAATGAAAAATTTCAAGATTCCCACCTGCAATTGCATAATTACCTGTAATATATAAATTAGCATTATTTAATAATAAATATTTAAAACATTTTATTGAGCCAAAAAATGCTGAATAATCAATCAATGATACATATTCTTCATTAATAAATGAACATCTTTCATAAATTGAGGGTTCAATTATTTGATTGAAATTAAAATTATTTTGTGATGATATTTCTTGGAGTTTTTCGATTTCATCATTTCGAATAATTTTAGCAATTTCATTTGGATTAACTCCTTCTTTAATTAATTGTTTATGAAGTGCCCAATCATTCTTTGATAGTTCACCATAATTTTTGATGATTGGTTTTATAATATTGAAATATTTTTCATCTCTTATTTCTTCATCTGATATATATTGAACAAAATATGGAACTTTTGGCGTTTTACATATTTTTGGATTGAATAAATTTTGTTCAATCATTTTTTCAAGAAGATAATATGATTCTTGTGCTTTTTCTTGATAGAAGAATCTCTATAAAAACTTCAAAAATATCGGATTCGCTTTGATGAAATTTTTCATAAGCTTCAATTTCTTTCAATAAACTTAGTTATGTATTTAATTTATTATTTTGTATTATAAATGATAAATATATAATTTGACTAATAATTTTATTAAAAAAGAATGATTGTTTAATATTTATCTTATCAATTAAAGATTCTATAGATTGTGAAATATTTTCACTATTTAGATTAAAAATTATCTCTTCAATTTTTTGGAGTGTTTCCCACTCATTCTGTGGTTCATTAGATTCCATTTTATTTTTATAAATAATATTTTGTTGTTAAAATTTACTAAAAAGTGCACTTCATGTGGGTTTAAGGGGTTCTGAATCGTAAAATATTTTTTTCTGTTCATTTTAATCATTATATTACTGAATTTCATTAATAAAATATGAAATCCAATAAATCGATTGATAAAATAATTCCTCGTGAACTTGAAAACATAATCTTCTGGTTAAATGAAGCAAATCTCGAGAATCAGGTACAAGCAAAGATTGATTGATTTATTTGATAAAAAAATTCCATATTCTTTTGAGTTACTTGTTTGCAAATTAATATATTCCGCTTTTTAAATCTAGAGAAGAACCAAAGATTTAATATAAAAAATAATTAATAGAAATAAACCATGTGCGCTTTAAAATTTTAATTTTTTTACATATTTATTTTATTTCAAAAGGATGGAAATTCCTATTGGTTGCATTTCTAAAAAATTTCAATTTGTTTCAAAAACAATATGCTAATGTCTTCACGCATATTTTGTTGAATTATTAGGTTTCAAATAAATGGCATAATTTTAATTATACTTAAGCTTTATCAAAATATGAAAGGTTAAAATGATAATGATATTTTTGTAAAGTAACAAATAATATAACGAATTAATATTTTAAGTTAAAGTTTATCACAATTTCCATGATATGCTTTTAATACATCAGAGATAATTTTTCAATTCCAAATTATTAAATACTGTGTAACATTTTCATAAAACAATTGCAATGCTAAAATTTAAAATGAATATTTATTAAAATAAACATAGAAAATTATTCATTGTATTACATTTTATTCATTCATTTAATCAACTTCTTCAACACGTGGTCCTGATGAATGTCCACTATTTGCTGATGATCCACTTCCTCCTTGCATGTTCGCGCCTGGCATTCCGCCTTGTGCGCCCCCTGCTGCATGTTGATAAGCTGATTGCATAATTGGCATCAGTTTGCCTTCAAGTTCCTTCTGCTTAGCTTCGATTGTAGCGACATCTGCGTCTTGGTTAGACTCGATCCATGCGAGCGTGTCATTGATTTCCTTGTTGATTGTGTCCTTATCTGATTGTGACAATGCGTTAGCGAACTGTTCTTGATTTAATGAGTTGCGTACGCCGAAGCAGTATCCTTCGAGTGCATTCTTAGCTTCCACCTTCTTACGTACTTCTTCATCTTGTGCTTTGTACTTCTCTGCGTCTGCAACCATTTTGTCGATATCTGCTTGTGAAAGACGTCCTTTCTCATTCTTAATCGTAATCTTCTTCACGTTACCTGTCGACTTATCTTGTGCCGAAACATTCATAATACCATCAGCGTTAACATCGAATGTAACTTCAATCTGTGGTACGCCGCGTGGTGCTGGCGGAATACCTGTTAAATCAAATGTGCCAAGTAAGTTGTTGTCGCATGTTCGAGAACGTTCTCCTTCATAAACTTTGATTGTAACTGCTGGTTGGTTATCTGAGAACGTCGTGAAGACATTTGACTTCTTCGCTGGAATTGTCGTGTTACGTGGAATCAGAACTGTCATCATTCCGCCAGCTGTTTCGATACCTAATGAAAGTGGTGCAACATCTAACAATAAAATATCTTTCACTGTATCTGATGTATCACCTTTGATAATTGCTGCTTGCACTGCTGCGCCATATGCAACTGCTTCATCTGGATCAACACCACGGCATGGCTGCTTACCATTGAAGAAGTCTTGTAACAATTGTTGAACACGTGGAATACGTGACGAACCTCCAACTAAAACTATATCGGTGACATCTGACTTCGACATGTTCGCATCCCTTAATACTTGTGCAACTGGTGTCATCGTCGATCTAAATAATTCATCATTTAAGTTCTCAAACATTGCACGTGAAATGTTATCCATGAAATCATGGCCTTCATATAATGAATCACAAACAATGGATGCGGATGTGGCTGTGGATAATGTTCGCTTAGCTCGTTCGCATGCTGTTCGTAATGTACGTAATGCACGTGGCGATTGTCTTAAATCACATTTGAATTTCTTTTGGAATCGATCTGCAAAGTAATTAACCATACGATTATCAAAGTCTTCTCCGCCAAGATGTGTATCGCCTGCTGTGGCACGAACTTCAAACATACCGCCATCAATATCAAGTAATGAAACATCAAATGTACCGCCACCAAGATCAAAGATAAGAACATGACGCTCTTTATCGGATTTCTCATTAAGACCAAATGCAATTGCAGCCGCTGTTGGCTCATTAATAATACGTAATACATTTAATCCGGCAATAACACCGGCATCTTTTGTGGCTTGACGTTGACCATCATTGAAATATGCTGGAACTGTAATAACTGCATCTTTGACTTTTTTCTGTAAGTTGACTTTCTGCAATCTCTTTCATTTTACCTAATACCATAGCTGAGATTTCTTCCGGATAAAATTGTTTCGTTTCGCCTTTCCATTGAACTTGAATCCTTGGACGATCTGATTCACCACGAACAACTTTAAATGGCCAATGTTGCATATCTTTTTGGACAACTGGATCACTAAACTTACGTCCTATCATACGTTTGGCATCAAATACTGTGTTTGTTGGATTCATGGCTGCTTGGTTCTTTGCGGCATCACCAACAAGTCGTTCATCTTCTGTAAATGCAACATAAGACGGTGTTGTACGATTACCCATATCATTCGCTATAATATCAACACGATTGTGTCTGAAAAACACCAACACAACTGTATGTTGTGCCTAAATCAATACCTATAGCTGACATAATAAAAAAATGATGTTATAAAGGAATATTTTGGTTGAGCATTTATCAATTCAATTTAAATATTCGACCATTTAAAGTATTGAAATTAAACAGTTATTGAAATTGACGATTATTTTTGTTACAAAAAGTGTTAACGAATAAATGAATCGATATGATGAAACAATGAAGCAATCTGAACTTGATGATTTTATTAAAAGTCTTGGTGTTGATAGATTTACACACAAAGATGTTACAAGGTGTTATTCAATATATATGAAAAATAATTTTTTTGAAAATTTTGATAAAATCAAAAATTCAAATAACAACAAATGGACAGATATTGAAATTAATACACTTAAAGAAGGAGTTTTTGAATTAGGTGATAATAATTTTAAAGAAATTTTAAAAAAATATTCTGAAGTATTTGGACCACGAGGAAGAACTTCAAAAGATTTAAAGACAAAATGGGATGAAATCAAAAATATTTACTAAAAGCATTGAGTTTTGATGATATTAAATTTAATTGAAAAAAAATCGGAAATTTAAATTTTTAACAAATCTCTCAACTTATTAAGAACATTTGTTATTAAATGAAAAAGGAACAAAATATTGAATTTTTTTCAATCTTTTTGAATAATTTTATTTCTTAAAGTTTAAATGACAGATATTTTCTTTTGTTATCACAAAGTATTATATAGTACTTGTATAAATTTAATAAATATATAATGAATAAATGTTTCATTAAAATCTCTTTTTTTTTTTTTTTACGAAAAATAAGAACCGTTATTGATCCACCACTTTTCCATAAAGTAAGCAATACATTTTCTAAGTAAAGTAGCGAAAAGATTGGCCAAAATATGAATCCAATCAGCGAATTCCGTGGTCCTATTACAAGTGCCACTATTTTTCAACCAAGTGATAAAGCATGTAATCGATGTGTTATTAATAAAGAAGGAGATCTTTTATTTGTAGCATCAGCCAACGTTGTTTATGGTTATAATCTTATGACAGAAGTATGTTTCAAACGATATGAAGGACATGATGGTGTTATTGAAGACATTGATATTAATGAAACATCCACACGATTAATTTCAGTTGGAGCAGACCAACGAGTTTTAATTCATTCTATTGAAACGGGGAATGTAATTCTTGAAATGGATAGTAAGACACTTCTTCAATGTTGTTGTTTTGCGCCAGGTAAAATTAATCAAGCAGTTATTGTATCTTCAAGTCAAATGAAACAAGTACCAACACTTCGTTTATTTCATCTTAAGACACAAACAGATGCAGCTCATCCATTTGATGAGAAATTTAAACATGAATTTAGTGATGGAGTTAATAGTGTTGTTTGGCCCAACGACAACACTATCATTGTAGGCGATGTCAAAGGGCGATTAATGTTATTTAGCAAGAAAGATTCCACTGAATTTAAATTAATTCGTACAGTTGATGCACATCGCGGAAGTATTAATTCCATCTCAGTTTCGTTTGACAAGAAGTTTATTTCCACCGCATCAGCGGACACCACCGCGTGCACATGGACATTAGAATTAGAGAAAGTTGGTATGTTTCCACATTCATTTTTAGTTTCTTCTACATCATTTTCACCGAATGGCAAACACATTGTTCTTGCATCGTCAGCAGATAAGAAGAACGTTGCGACGACAAACTTCGGAAGCACAGACTTTACTATTAACTTCTTCCACATTGTTTTCCAAGAAGAATTTGCATCGATTAAAGTTCATAAGTCACCAGTTAACGATGTTAAGTTTACACCCGACGGAATGACAGTCGTCACCACGAGTCAGGAGGGGACAGTTATGGTTATCCGACTTGGCGAAGACTATCAACGAATGGTCGAAACACATGATGAAGAACTTGAAAAAATTAAACAAGAAATTAATAATAAAAAATGAATAAATATTCAGTAAAATTCTTTGCTTTTTGTTTTGTTTGAAGTTGATTTATTATTTTTATATCATTTCATTGGTGATCACTCACTGGCTGTTGTGGAAGATGACCTCTTATATAACTTATAATAATATAGTGCATTCTCAACATAGAAACAGTTGTCTTTGGAAGATGATGGTCCAAAATGAAAATTGAATTCATAAACTATTGAACCAATTGAATGAACGTCGTTAACTTAAAAGCGATTTCGAAAACATCGAACAGACAATAGATTTCTCTTCCTCATCAATAGTTGATATATACGTTTTCTTGGATTTTCTTTATTTTAAGGATAGCGCATGACGGTGATAAAAAATTAATAGAAATCAAAAATGTTTTTTAATTTTTTGCAACAAATTAAATGTTTATTATTCAGCTATCGATTCGAATTTTAACAATATAACATCAATACATTCGAAAGATAAAATCAGTGGTTTACTCCTTTCACATTTTTGTTCAAACTTTTTGATTCTTTACACAGAAATTTAAAATTATTTTATTCCATAAACATAATGATTTTAATGTTTTCTGTTTTAAGTTTCATAAGAAAATATTTTCTAGCTAAATTTTAATATAAGTGAACTTCATATAAAAGGAAAAATGAATATTAAATTTATATTAATTCCATTTGTTTACTTTTTTTTACATTCGATGCAAACTTTTAATGAAGAAACATTCACATTAACTATAATTGATTCAAGTGAATTTACAAATGATCATCAAAGCAATACAAAGCATCTTGTCATTTCAAATGGAATAACTGAAATTCCAGAGAAAGCTTTTTTTCAATGGATGTCATTGACTACTGCTTTGATTGCTGACTCAGTCACTATAATTGAATCATATGCATTTCAATATTGTTATAGTTTAGAAGAAGTTTCATTTGGAGAAGGTATAACAAATATTGGATCATATGCATTTGGATATTGTACTTCACTAAAAAATTTAACAATTAAATGTCTTACAACAGTTGAGTCAAATGTATTCATTGGTTGTGCTGGTCTTGAAACTGTAACTTTTGATGAAGGTGTTCAAGCGATTGGATCGATGATGTTTCAAAATTGTGGCAAACTTAAATATGTTACAATTCCAAGTACAGTTTCTTCAATATCAACAAATCCATTTATATACTGCAGTAGTAACTTCAATTGAATCACATGCATTTTCTTCATGCACTAATTTGTTAACAATTTCATTTGGAAATAATGTAAATATAATAAATACTTACATGCATTCTCTAACTGTGCATTTGCAAGTTTCACAATTCCAAACTCTGTTACTGATATTCAAGCAGCGGCTTTTTCTTATTGTACTCAACTAGAAACAGTTGTCATCGGATAAAGGCTGTCCACTCAAATGCATTTTTTTTTATGGCAAAACATCTTTAATATTAGAAGGTGACCCTTTTAATGGTGCCACAATATCAACTGTTATGGTAAGTGAAACATATCAAAATGAAACATTTGGTAAATTAAATATAACCAAAGAAACATTAGATGAATGTCTACCTCCAACATTAACATTTACCAAATCAAATACGTTTTCTAAATCAAATGTATTCACACAAAGTAATTCATTCACTAAATCAAATGCTTTCACACAATCAAATACATTTTCAAAATCGAATGCCTTCACTAGATCAAATTCATTAAATCAAATACATTTACTAAATCAAATTCATTTACCAAATCAAATACATTTTCAAAATCGAATGGCTTCACTAGATCAAATGCATTCACACAATCAAGTACATTTACTAATTCTAATTCATTTATACAATCAAATATGTTTATTAAATCTAATTCATTTCCGCAAACGAAAATTTATATAAGTTCAAATTCATTTCTTTTACCCGTTACGCAAACGATTTCGGTATTTAATATGACTACAACATATTCATTTACCATTTCACGACTTGATTCGACATTTACATATTCCATTACAGCATTTATTTATTATGAATATATTAATATTTTTTATTCATCTTATTATGAATTTTATAATAATTTTTATACATTAACGAATATTAACAATAATTCTAATGAAAGTCAACAAATATCAATGAAAGTTCTGATTTGTATTATTTGTTTTTCAGTTTTTATAATTCTAATTGTTATTGGAATAATAATTTTCATGATGAAACGGAAACGTGCGAAATCGACGAAATCAACGCCAAGTGTGACGACGAAACAAGAAAACGAAGGGAACGAAGGAACGGAAATCATCAACAACGAACTTCACGAGTACGCAATGAATGAATATGATCAATGGATTTCATTTTATATAACTTGAAACTATTTGTTGATTTTTATTTCTCTTTAGGAGAAATAATTTATATTGACAATATAATAAACTAATAATCATGGTTATTTAGTAATATTAAAAGTGATAATATTACAAATTTTTCACATTGTTTATCATAAATTATGTAAAAACACTGCAAACACAATAATAAAATAAAATATTGACTGTGAATACAATGCTTCAACATTTTGTTTTAAAAACAATAAACAGTAAGCGATTTAGAGTAACATTTCCATATATATTTGATTATTTCATTGTTTTAAGAATAGCAATAGCTTCTTCTTCATTGTTATTCGTATATGATAAGACTTGAATTATTTCAAAAATATTTAATATTCCATAAAATTCATTTTGAATTTTATCACTGATTTGAATATCATTTGTATCTATTGATTTTTCCATTTTTTTAAAATTCATTCTAATGAGTATATCAGCAGCTTTATTAAGATCATGATTTGTTTTTTTGAGAGCTTTTTTACAATCTTCATCAGTTGCATCTTCAATAACAAATTTTAATCTTTTAATCTGTTCTTTTTCATTATACCATAAGTTACATCTTATTTGCTTATTTTTTGTTAGTTTTTGTATTTTTTCTTGATATTTTGTTGAGATCATTAAATAAAAAAATGATAAATAAAAAATGCTTTCAAAGCATCGATCGTGATATATAATTATTGAATACATATTTTGACAGTTAAATTGAATTTATAAATTTTGCCGAACTGAGTGTTTTTATTTGAATCAACTGTTTATGATCATATTCAATTCAATGTATTATGCTAATGAAAATATCAATAATTTGTGCCATATGTATACATAGTTTTACTAAACATACATTTTAAATAATAATGGAATATTTCTTAATTGTTTGAGTTTAGTTTTATAAATCCTATTTATTAAATCACAAATATACATTCAGGCTTACTTAACACTATTATCAACTTAATTTAATATACTGAAAGAAACACAGAAAGCATTAGCTTATATGTTATTACTTATATTTTACTGCAGTATGAAGGAACAGGGAAATGTCGAGATTCTGATCAGTATTACCACATGTACATGTACCTACTTCATCGATTCGAGAAGTCGAATGCGTCAAAATATTGTATAGTTATTATTAACGTTTTCCATCGTGTTTTTAACTCTGACAAATAATTATTAAACTTTCGTCGTATAGGTGTTTTTCCACAAACATAGAAAAATTCGATACTTTACGAATCAGTTCAATGTCTTCAATCAAAAAGCCAAAATTAACAACTCATAACCGCTTAACATGTCACATCTAAACTAAAAGTGCTTTTTCACACGGCTCTGTCAGAATTTTCACAAGTCGGACGCCGTTTGAAATTTGCAGTTGGTCACATCATTTATTAGCATGCAAATCACCGTCCTCAGCCCAACTGGTCGTTCCATCAGCATCACAGTTGAACCCAATAACACAATCCGTGAAATCAAGCAAATCCTCCAAACTCACTTAGCTATTGATCCTTCTCAAGTTAACCTTTTATTCCATGGACAGATGCTTCGTAACGAAGAAACAGCTGAATCAGCTCAAATTGAACCAGGATCAACAATCAGCATTGCTATTAACCTTACTGCATAAACAAAACGAATAATTTTTTTTTATCTTTTTTCTCAAGAAGAATTTCTTAAATAAAGACTTAAACCCATCACGCTCCTAAGCTTTTTTGCAATTCTTTTCGCACATAGATGCTCTTTCTTTCGCCAGCTAAGTTTGCCACTTTCTGTGCAATAAGTGACCGTTAAAAATGATTGTTATAAAAATTTTGATCAACCAGTAAATGAAGTATATTCCAATTAAAAAAAACAACGAATATAACCACAAAATGATTTTCAGTGAGAAAATTATAAAAGAAAATTAATTAATATTAAATTATCAAAACGTATCTTTCAATTCCCATGTAACTTGATATTCTATTACCAAAAATGTGATAAATGTACATACATTTTGAATAGCATTCGTTCTGATAAGAAAAAATTTAGGCGATATTTAGATTTGTAAGAATCTTATCATGTATCAAGGTGGCATTCCTCTGATAATTGTTTTTATTAGTAAAGAGCCCCCTTTGGTGTATGTGTCAATCCGAATGGAAAGTCACATACGGAGGTGTTCGAAACAATGAAAGAAATAAAATTTATGAATTGAAATTTGAATAAATAAAACCGTTTTACAAAAAATTGGAATTTTTTTTCTGATGAAAAGAATTATCCAGAACTTTATTAATGCTGCACTTTCTGCACACATGACAAGCGTTGATAAAAAATCAGTAGGAATGCAGATATTTAAAAATAAGCTTACAATATCTGATCTTCAATTATACAAATTTGCATTATACCAACATGGATTCCCAATCAAAGTAAAACATGGGCTTCTCAAGAACATCGAACTTAGGATTCCATGGAGTTCTTTACAAACTGAACCAGTTCAAGTTATTGTATCGAAATGTTATATGATAATTGAATTGCCAGGAAGTGATCCTGCTGATTTCATTAGTGATGCAGATATATATAATATTCGAGAGCATCAATTATCATCACATGAGTTATTTAAAAAACGCTTTTTTAAATTATTAAAAGCAGTTCCACGCCAAACCATAGAACTTGTAACAAAAAGAGTTCTTTACAGTCTGCATCTTATCGTTGAGAAGGTTCACATAGTTTTTGAGTTTCCAGAAAATGATAAAATATGTCATAAACTCGGAATCATGATTGACAAAATCGAAACCAGTACAATCAATGCGAAGGAAGGTGTTCCCCCTGAGTATGACAAAGATCTACGAATCGAGAATCTTTTAATGTATTTTGATCCCAATCAACCAAATATTACATTTCAAGACAACGAAACGTTTTTACAATATTTTGACACCACTCTTATGAAAGAAAAACATGATTTCATATTTAATGAAGAATTAATTACGGCCACAATCCACAACAAGAAAGACATCGAAGGCGTTGATTTAGATCTTTTACTTGATACACCCGAAATATCACTTAACCAAATGCATATTCCGATCATATTAAATGGTATTAAGAACATAAATAAATTTGTTAATTATATGAAATATGGCAAAAACAAAAATCCGAATTGGAATTATATCCATGAAATGGCCATAAAGAAAACTACACCACTTTTAAAGCAATTTTTGGAAAAGACTACTTATGCATATAAATATTTAAAGAATTGGAAAGACAAAGATACAAGAAACAACGAAATCATTGAACTTGATCATATACTTGATTATCGGACGATTATCTATTTAAGATATTTATCAGAAGAAAGGATGAAACACAAAGGAAAAATCAGTCAAAAAGAGATAAATTATTATATATCAATTGATCCATTAATTTTAATTGGTTCAGTTGTTAATAAGTTTAATATTAATTTCGAAATTGATGTATTAACATGTAAATGTTTAAATGCATTAACTAACTTCTCATGGAAGTTTGCAATATATAAACCATTTTTAAAAAGAACTAAAGAATTAATAACAGTCGGAATCCATGCATTCGATATGGATGTTAGAGAAGATGGAATTCAATTTTGTGTTTGTAAAGGCCTTTGCACAGGTTTAAACACATTAAAAATCGATATTAATACTATTGATAATATAATTAATATTACAAGTGATCCAACTTCATTTTATTTTGACGTTCCAAGGATTTTAAAGATTATTTCTGTTATCGATTTTAAAATATTTAAATATTTTTCAAATTTAAGAATTTCGATACCTAAGAAAACATTTTTAATTAATGCTAATTTAGATCAAACTTTATTTTTAATAACTTTTACTCAAAATAATATAATTTCTTTTGAATGTGATAACTTTAAAATTATAAATTTGTTAAAAGTTATTGTTAGTTCATTTAAATTATCATTTGAATCACCAAAAATTCATAATGTTATAGAGAAAACAAATATTGAAATAGATATTGAAGATGAAAATATAAAAATTAACTTAAAACAATTAAATATTAATTTCCTTAAAGAAGAAATGAACACAATTTTAGAAATAATTAATATCGTTAAACCTTATTCAAGAATTTTTAAAGGAATTAATATAAGTAATAATAAAAACAACAAATTTAAATGTATTAATTTTGATTTAAATCAATTAAAATTTACAACAGATATATTTAATAAAGAAATTATTATTAATAAAATTAATTTTATGAATGATTTTAATATAAAACAATTACAATTTTCATTTGAGAAATTATTTATTGATAATTTTCTAACATTAAATAATTTTAGTTTTATTAAAAATGATAATATAAATCAACAAAACATATTAATAAATGAAATATTAATATCTTTACAAAACAATTTAACAAAAACAATTCCAAAATTACCAAAAATTGATTCGGAAATTTTAACGAAAATAATTTTTGGAATTGAAAATAATTTTACTATTAATATACAAAAAATCGATTTTAATTATTATTCTAAATTTCATATTCCAATCAATAATTTTTGTTTTGATTTAACATATAAAGATAAAAATATGAAACAATCGAATCTTAATTTAGAATTTTCATTATTATATTATGTTACACCATTATATTATACATCGATTATAAATAATACAACATTAACATCATATTTAACATATACTAAAAAAGAATTTAATATTGATGTTAACATTTCACCACAAATTTCATTGGTACTTAATCCAAATATACTTAAGAAAGTTGATTATTCGAATTATTTTTGGATTGTTAATGAAGTTAATTATCCATTAATAGTTAATATTGATTCTAAAGAATTAAATGTTCCAATATTAAGTTCATCATTTATTACACATTTTCCTGAGAATTCATTAATATCATTAAAGATATTTGATGAAATATTAACAATTGATTTATTATTATTTAAAGATGAATATCCAATTCCATTTAAATTTAATAATGATAAATCGATTATTTTAGTACAATTAAAACCAAATTCATTAATATTTTCATCAATTCTTTCGATTACTAATAAAACTCCTTATTTATTAAAATTATTTGATACAATCGATATTGAAACAGAAGATACATATTATTTTCCACCTGATTTATCAATGACTAAAAAAATCGTTTTAGGAATTGAAGGAGAAATTGAAAGTTGTGAAATTAAATTACAAAATAATTCATCGAAACAAATTAAAATTCGAAATCATTATTTAATATTACAACAATATCGTGATAAATTTACATTTGTAAGTCAAATAATAATTTCTACTCCAATTATAATACAATCATTTTTCCCTTATACATTACATTTAGAATTTCAACAATTTGTAATTGATTTAAATAAAGATCAACAAAAACATATTGATAATTTTGATAGTAAAACTACTAAAATTACATTTAAAATATCGGATAAATATATAATTAAAGAATCAGAAGTTACAATTAACTTTACTAAAAAATTTTGTACTTTATCAGTAACTAATAAAAATGATGATCCAATGAATTATATAAAATGTGAAATATTAACAGAAAATTTAGTTTCAACAATTCGAATTTCACCTCCAATTTTAATGTATAATCAAATTGGGATTCCAATTGGTATGCAATTAGAAGATGATGTTGATCTTTTACCTAATGATCTTGAATCTAAAAGTTTAGAATTATTTAAACCATTAAAAGAATTACCTAAATTATCCGAAATGTATCCATTTCCTTATTTAGGATTTGATCAAGATGAATTTTCAGTATATATTACATGTCCAATATCAAAAAAATTCACTAATCGGAAATGTGGTGTCTCACCAATTGATTCGAATGAATTGATATTAATTCCTATATCACAAAGTAATGACAATGTAATGCCAGTCTTATTTGTAGTTAAACATAAAATTAATTCATTTCCTAACACAGTATTAATATATTTTAAACCCTATGCTATAATATATAATGATTTAGATGATGATATATTTATTAATGGTTATTCATTACAAACGAAATCTTATGTAATTATTAAATCAATTGATCCAGAATTAAATGCTAATATAACAATTAATGAATTTATTATTATGATTAATATTGAAAACATTTCAACATTTGAAATAATTCATCCGAAAACTTATGAATTATATCGATTTGAAATAAGTTATAAAGATAAAACTAAAGTTATTTCGATTAAGAATTTATATCAAGAAAAAATGTATGTCTTTATTAATGATACATCGAACACTTATACTTTTCAACAAAAGAATCATTCAGAACTTATAATCGAATCATTACCTTATTCATCAATTTATTTTAATATTCCAGATTCAAGAGATGAATGTGTCATTGAAATTAAAGATAAAAATGATAATAAAAATATTTTTTGTTTACAAATTGATATATTTCAAGAACATGTTTATTCCGATGAGAATTTAATATATCAATCAGTATATATATTACCTAATGAAAAGTATGCAATACATTTACAAGAAACAAGTGATCATTCTAATCAACAAATATCTTATAAATTATTAATAAGAATTCCTTTAATAACAATAAAGATATATGAACGTAATAATTTGGAATTACTTGCAATTATTATTAATGAAATTTCATTTGGATTTTATACACAAAACCAAAAGAAACGATTTGAAACATCAATTAAATTTATCCAAATCGATGATATGAATCCAACGTCATCAATTCCAGTTGTGTTTCAATCGATTATTAATGACAACTCGACATTTCTGAATTTTATCTTACAAATGTTCGATAAAACTAATCATATTGAATATATTATTGGAAGTATTTCACCGATTAAATCGAACATTGACTTATCATTAGTTGCGGAATTATTTATAATATTTCAAGAAATTTTTGACATTAATAATATCTTTCAAGATAAAGATAATAATTCATCAATAATTATATATTTACAAGTATTAAAATTATTACAAAGTAATTTAAATATTTCATTTTATCCAAACACTTCAAGACGTAGTTTTGTTACATATCAATTACCACATTTTATATATGTAATTCCACCATTTGAAGAAATTAATTTAGATTTAAAGTCACTTGAAGCACAACAATTAAAATGTACACCGAAACAATTATTAAACATTATCATTGATCATTATATTACTACAATATCAACGCAATGGTTACGTGTAATTGGGTCAGTTGCAATTATTGGTAATCCTCAACGACTTATTAATAATTTTACGAATGTATATCATCAAAACAAAAGTTTAATCTCAGTACCTAAAGAACTTGTTGGCGGAACTATTAATTCATTATTAGGCTCAAGTGCATCCACATTAAAAATGGTTTCAGGTTTAATGAAACAAATTACATCTGATAATAATAACATTAATGATAACCAAACAGCTTCAGGCGCAATTTCATGGGGCATTAAATCATTTGCTTCAGGTTTAGCGAACGCTGCTGCAGGTATAATTAAGAAGCCTATAATTCGTGGTAAAGAAGAAGGAATTATCGGAGTGATGAAAGGTACAGGCGAAGGAATGTTGGGCTTATTCACGAATTCTTTAAGCGGAGCTTTGGATTTAAGCGCTGGAATGATAAATGGAGTGAGAAGAGGAATTTTCGGGAACGAGAAAATGAAAAGAATCGAAGAGCCAATGAAAATTAGAGGAAATTTGGACGATTTATTGTTCTTCGAAGTTGTGAATAATGATAAAATTATAGAAGTGCATGAACAAAATATTATTTGGAATAAGAAAATTATTCAAATTAGAAACGTTTTGAATGTTGAAGTCGATAATGAAAATAAGAAAATTATTTTAGTTGAAGTAATGGAAAGAAAAAATAAAATAATCAAAATCGAATTGGAATTCGTTGAGGAAGTAGAAGCAAGAAAGTTTTGTAACGCAATAAGACGTCAAAAGTTTGTAATGGATTTTGATGAAAATCTTACAAAATAAATATGTGTTTATTCTATTTTTCGATTTTGGGAATTGTTTAACAAAGAAATAAATGAAATCGTTCAGCATTTTGAATATAAGTGCGATTAACTCGAATTAAAAAGATTAAGTAGAGATTTTGGCAGCAGAAATCCTTTGAGCGTCAAAATGGACATTTCATGAAAATATGATCTCAGTTTTAAGGTAATTTTTGTTTCAACAAAAGTTAATATATATACAAAGTCAGTGAATAAAACGTATATAATAATTTATATATATATATATATATTAGATCAAATCCATTGATCATATTCATTCATTGCGTACTTGTGAAGTTCGTTGTTGATGATTTCCGTTCCTTCGTTCCCTTCGTTTTCTTGTTTCGTCGTCACACTTGGCGTTGATTTCGTCGATTTCGCACGTTTCCGTTTCATCATGAAAATTATTATTCCAATAACAATTAGAATTATAAAAACTGAAAAACAAATAATACAAATCAGAACTTTCATTGATATTTGTTGACTTTCATTAGAATTATTGTTAATATTCGTTAATGTATAAAAATTATTATAAAATTCATAATAAGATGAATAAAAAATATTAATATATTCATAATAAATAAATGCTGTAATGGAATATGTAAATGTCGAATCAAGTCGTGAAATGGTAAATGAATATGTTGTAGTCATATTAAATACCGAAATCGTTTGCGTAACGGGTAAAAGAAATGAATTTGAACTTATATAAATTTTCGTTTGCGGAAATGAATTAGATTTAATAAACATATTTGATTGTATAAATGAATTAGAATTAGTAAATGTACTTGATTGTGTGAATGCATTTGATCTAGTGAAGCCATTCGATTTTGAAAATGTATTTGATTGTGTGAAAGCATTTGATTTAGTGAATGAATTACTTTGTGTGAATACATTTGATTTAGAAAATGTATTTGATTTGGTAAATGTATTTGATTGTGTGAAAGCATTTGATTTAGTGAATGAATTACTTTGTGTGAATACATTTGATTTAGAAAATGTATTTGATTTGGTAAATGTTAATGTTGGAGGTAGACATTCATCTAATGTTTCTTTGGTTATATTTAATTTACCAAATGTTTCATTTTGATATGTTTCACTTACCATAACAATTATCTCATTATTATCAAAAGAATGACTTCGAAGTCATGTTGGAGATGTTTCTCCATAGAAATATATGCATTTGAGTGAACAGCCAGAAAATGTGTATTCACCGATAATTTTCACATTTTCTCCGATGACAACTGTTTCTAGTTGAGTACAATAAGAAAAAGCCGATGTTTGAATATCAGTAACAGAGTTTGGAATTGTGAAACTTGTGAATGCACAGTTAGAGAATGCACTATCTTTTATTATATTTACATTATTTCCAAATGAAATTGTTAACAAATTAGTGCATGAATCAAATCCATGTGATTCAATTGAAGTTACTGAATTTGGAACTTTGAATGTTTCACTGGAATTTCCATTTGGATAGACAATGAGTTTTGTAATTTCTTTATCATACAAAACCCCATCATTTTCATAATTGGAGAAATGTGAACTTTCATTGGAAACTTTTATAAATTGAAGATTGCTGCAACGAAGAAATGGATTTGTTGATATTGAAGAAACTGTACTTGGAATTGTAACATATTTAAGTTTGCCGCAATTTTGAAACATCAGCGATCCAATCGCTTGAACACCTTCATCGAAAGTTACAGTTTCAAGACCAGCACAACCAATGAATACATTTGACTCAACTGTTGTAAGACATTTAATTGTTAAATTTTTTAGTGAAGTACAATATCCAAATGCATATGATCCAATATTTGTTATGCCTTCTCCAAATGAAACTTCTTCTAAACTATAACAATATTGAAATGCATATGATTCAATTATAGTGACTGAGTCAGCAATCAAAGCAGTAGTCAATGACATCCATTGAAAAAAAGCTTTCTCTGGAATTTCAGTTATTCCATTTGAAATGACAAGATGCTTTGTATTGCTTTGATGATCATTTGTAAATTCACTTGAATCAATTATAGTTAATATGAATGTTTCTTCATTAAATGTTTGCATCGAATGTAAAAAAAAGTAAACAAATGGAATTAATATAAATTTAATATTCATTTTTCCTTTTATATGAAGTTCACTTATATTAAAATTTAGCTAGAAAATATTTTCTTATGAAACTTAAAACAGAAAACATTAAAATCATTATGTTTATGGAATAAAATAATTTTAAATTTCTGTGTAAAGAATCAAAAAGTTTGAACAAAAATGTGAAAGGAGTAAAACCACTGATTTTATCTTTCGAATGTATTGATGTTATATTGTTAAAATTCGAATCGATAGCTGAATAATAAACATTTAATTTGTTGCAAAAAATAGGATTATTTTTAATCTTTGAAGAAAAATTAAAAAAACCATGTAAAAAAGTATTACTGTGATCATGATTTTTTTGAAAAATGATATTTTTGTCGAGTTGATATTCATAAATGTAAAAAACATTTTTGATTTCTATTAATTTTTTATCACCGTCATGCGCTATCCTTAAAATAAAGAAAATCCAAGAAAACGTATATATCAACTATTGATGAGGAAGAGAAATCTATTGTCTATTCGATGTTTTCGAAATCGCTTTTAAGTTAACGACGTTCATTCAATTGGTTCAATAGTTTATGAATTCAATTTTCATTTTGGACCATCATCTTCCAAAGACAACTGTTTCTATGTTGAGAATGCACTATATTATTATAAGTTATATAAGAGGTCATCTTCCACAACAGCCAGTGAGTGATCACCAATGAAATGATATAAAAATAATAAATCAACTTCAAACAAAACAAAAAGCAAAGAATTTTATTGAATATTTATTCATTTTTTTATTATTAATTTCTTGTTTAATTTTTTCAAGTTCTTCATCATGTGTTTCGACCATTCGTTGATAGTCTTCGCCAAGTCGGATAACCATAACTGTCCCCTCCTGACTCGTGGTGACGACTGTCATTCCGTCGGGTGTAAACTTAACATCGTTAACTGGTGACTTATGAACTTTAATCGATGCAAATTCTTCTTGGAAAACAATGTGGAAGAAGTTAATAGTAAAGTCTGTGCTTCCGAAGTTTGTCGTCGCAACATTCTTCTTATCTGCTGACGATGCAAGAACAATGTGTTTGCCATTCGGTGAAAATGATGTAGAAGAAACTAAAAATGAATGTGGAAACATACCAACTTTCTCTAATTCTAATGTCCATGTGCACGCGGTGGTGTCCGCTGATGCGGTGGAAATAAACTTCTTGTCAAACGAAACTGAGATGGAATTAATACTTCCGCGATGTGCATCAACTGTACGAATTAATTTAAATTCAGTGGAATCTTTCTTGCTAAATAACATTAATCGCCCTTTGACATCGACAACAATGATAGTGTTGTCGTTGGGCCAAACAACACTATTAACTCCATCACTAAATTCATGTTTAAATTTCTCATCAAATGGATGAGCTGCATCTGTTTGTGTCTTAAGATGAAATAAACGAAGTGTTGGTACTTGTTTCATTTGACTTGAAGACAACATAACTGCTTGATTAATTTTACCTGGCGCAAAACAACAACATTGAAGAAGTGTCTTACTATCCATTTCAAGAATTACATTCCCCGTTTCAATAGAATGAATTAAAACTCGTTGGTCTGCTCCAACTGAAATTAATCGTGTGGATGTTTCATTAATATCAATGTCTTCAATAACACCATCATGTCCTTCATATCGTTTGAAACATACTTCTGTCATAAGATTATAACCATAAACAACGTTGGCTGATGCTACAAATAAAAGATCTCCTTCTTTATTAATAACACATCGATTACATGCTTTATCACTTGGTTGAAAAATAGTGGCACTTGTAATAGGACCACGGAATTCGCTGATTGGATTCATATTTTGGCCAATCTTTTCGCTACTTTACTTAGAAAATGTATTGCTTACTTTATGGAAAAGTGGTGGATCAATAACGGTTCTTATTTTTCGTTATTTTAAAAAAAAAGAGATTTTAATGAAACATTTATTCATTATATATTTATTAAATTTATACAAGTACTATATAATACTTTGTGATAACAAAAGAAAATATCTGTCATTTAAACTTTAAGAAATAAAATTATTCAAAAAGATTGAAAAAAATTCAATATTTTGTTCCTTTTTCATTTAATAACAAATGTTCTTAATAAGTTGAGAGATTTGTTAAAAATTTAAATTTCCGATTTTTTTTTTTTTTTTTTTAATATCATCAAAACTCAATGCTTTTAGTAAATATTTTTGATTTCATCCCATTTTGTCTTTAAATCTTTTGAAGTTCTTCCTCGTGGTCCAAATACTTCAGAATATTTTTTTAAAATTTCTTTAAAATTATTATCACCTAATTCAAAAACTCCTTCTTTAAGTGTATTAATTTCAATATCTGTCCATTTGTTGTTATTTGAATTTTTGATTTTATCAAAATTTTCAAAAAAAATTATTTTTTCATATATATTGAATAACACCTTGTAACATCTTTGTGTGTAAATCTATCAACACCAAGACTTTTAATAAAATCATCAAGTTCAGATTGCTTCATTGTTTCATCATATCGATTCATTTATTCGTTAACACTTTTTGTAACAAAAATAATCGTCAATTTCAATAACTGTTTAATTTCAATACTTTAAATGGTCGAATATTTAAATTGAATTGATAAATGCTCAACCAAAATATTCCTTTATAACATCATTTTTTTATTATGTCAGCTATAGGTATTGATTTAGGCACAACATACAGTTGTGTTGGTGTTTTCAGACACAATCGTGTTGATATTATAGCGAATGATATGGGTAATCGTACAACACCGTCTTATGTTGCATTTACAGAAGATGAACGACTTGTTGGTGATGCCGCAAAGAACCAAGCAGCCATGAATCCAACAAACACAGTATTTGATGCCAAACGTATGATAGGACGTAAGTTTAGTGATCCAGTTGTCCAAAAAGATATGCAACATTGGCCATTTAAAGTTGTTCGTGGTGAATCAGATCGTCCAAGGATTCAAGTTCAATGGAAAGGCGAAACGAAACAATTTTATCCGGAAGAAATCTCAGCTATGGTATTAGGTAAAATGAAAGAGATTGCAGAAAGTCAACTTACAGAAAAAGTCAAAGATGCAGTTATTACAGTTCCAGCATATTTCAATGATGGTCAACGTCAAGCCACAAAAGATGCCGGTGTTATTGCCGGATTAAATGTATTACGTATTATTAATGAGCCAACAGCGGCTGCAATTGCATTTGGTCTTAATGAGAAATCCGATAAAGAGCGTCATGTTCTTATCTTTGATCTTGGTGGCGGTACATTTGATGTTTCATTACTTGATATTGATGGCGGTATGTTTGAAGTTCGTGCCACAGCAGGCGATACACATCTTGGCGGAGAAGACTTTGATAATCGTATGGTTAATTACTTTGCAGATCGATTCCAAAAAGAAATTCAAATGTGATTTAAGACAATCGCCACGTGCATTACGTACATTACGAACAGCATGCGAACGAGCTAAGCGAACATTATCCACAGCCACATCCGCATCCATTGTTTGTGATTCATTATATGAAGGCCATGATTTCATGGATAACATTTCACGTGCAATGTTTGAGAACTTAAATGATGAATTATTTAGATCGACGATGACACCAGTTGCACAAGTATTAAGGGATGCGAACATGTCGAAGTCAGATGTCACCGATATAGTTTTAGTTGGAGGTTCGTCACGTATTCCACGTGTTCAACAATTGTTACAAGACTTCTTCAATGGTAAGCAGCCATGCCGTGGTGTTGATCCAGATGAAGCAGTTGCATATGGCGCAGCAGTACAAGCAGCAATTATCAAAGGTGATACATCAGATACAGTGAAAGATATTTTATTGTTAGATGTTGCACCACTTTCATTAGGTATCGAGACAGCTGGCGGAATGATGACAGTTCTGATTCCACGTAACACGACAATTCCAGCGAAGAAGTCAAATGTCTTCACGACGTTCTCAGATAACCAACCGGCAGTTACAATCAAAGTTTATGAAGGAGAACGTTCTCGAACATGCGACAACAACTTACTTGGCACATTTGATTTAACAGGTATTCCGCCAGCACCACGCGGCGTACCACAGATTGAAGTTACATTCGATGTTAACGCTGATGGTATTATGAATGTTTCGGCACAAGATAAGTCGACAGGTAACGTGAAGAAGATTACGATTAAGAATGAGAAAGGACGTCTTTCACAAGCAGATATCGACAAAATGGTTGCAGACGCAGAGAAGTACAAAGCACAAGATGAAGAAGTACGTAAGAAGGTGGAAGCTAAGAATGCACTCGAAGGATACTGCTTCGGCGTACGCAACTCATTAAATCAAGAACAGTTCGCTAACGCATTGTCACAATCAGATAAGGACACAATCAACAAGGAAATCAATGACACGCTCGCATGGATCGAGTCTAACCAAGACGCAGATGTCGCTACAATCGAAGCTAAGCAGAAGGAACTTGAAGGCAAACTGATGCCAATTATGCAATCAGCTTATCAACATGCAGCAGGGGGCGCACAAGGCGGAATGCCAGGCGCGAACATGCAAGGAGGAAGTGGATCATCAGCAAATAGTGGACATTCATCAGGACCACGTGTTGAAGAAGTTGATTAAATGAATGAATAAAATGTAATACAATGAATAATTTTATATGTTTATTTTAATAAATATTCATTTTAAATTTTAGTATTGCAATTGTTTTATGAAAATGTTACACAGTATTTAATAATTTGGAATTGAAAAATTATCTCTGATGTATTAAAAGCATATCATGGAAATTATGATAAACTTTAACTTAAAATATTAATTCGTTATATTATTTGTTACTTTACAAAAATATCATTATCATTTTAACCTTTCATATTTTGATAAAGCTTAAGTATAATTAAAATTATGCCATTTATTTGAAACCTAATAATTCAACAAAATATGCGTGAAGACATTAGCATATTGTTTTTGAAACAAATTGAAATTTTTTAGAAATGCAACCAATAGGAATTTCCATCCTTTTGAAATAAAATAAATATGTAAAAAAATTAAAATTTTAAAGCGCACATGGTTTATTTCTATTAATTATTTTTATATTAAATCTTTGGTTCTTCTCTAGATTTAAAAGCGGAATATATTAATTTGCAAACAAGTAACTCAAAAGAATATGGAATTTTTTTATCAAATAAATCAATCAATCTTTGCTTGTACCTGATTCTCGAGATTTGCTTCATTTAACCAGAAGATTATGTTTTCAAGTTCACGAGGAATTATTTTATCAATCGATTTATTGGATTTCATATTTTATTAATGAAATTCAGTAATATAATGATTAAAATGAACAGAAAAAAATATTTTACGATTCAGAACCCCCCAAACCCACATGAAGTGCACTTTTTAGTAAATTTTAACAACAAAATATTATTTATAAAAATAAAATGGAATCTAATGAACCACAGAATGAGTGGGAAACACTCCAAAAAATTGAAGAGATAATTTTTAATCTAAATAGTGAAAATATTTCATAATCTATAGAATCTTTAATTGATAAGATAAATATTAAACAATCATTCTTTTTAATAAAATTATTAGTCAAATTATATATTTATCATTTATAATACAAAATAATAAATTAAATACATAACTAAGTTTATTGAAAGAAATTGAAGCTTATGAAAAATTTCATCAAAGCGAATCCGATATTTTTGAAGTTTTTATAGAGATTCTTCTATCAAGAAAAGCACAAGAATCATATTATCTTCTTGAAAAAATGATTGAACAAAATTTATTCAATCCAAAAATATGTAAAACGCCAAAAGTTCCATATTTTGTTCAATATATATCAGATGAAGAAATAAGAGATGAAAAATATTTCAATATTATAAAACCAATCATCAAAAATTATGGTGGACTATCAAAGAATGATGGGCACTTCATAAACTATTAATTAAAGAAGGAGTTAATCCAAATGAAATTGCTAAAATTATTCGAGATGATGAAATCGAAAAACTTCAAGAAATATCATCACAAAATAATTTTAATTTCAATCAAATAATTGAACCCTCAATTTATGAAAGATGTTCATTTATTAATGAAGAATATGTATCATTGATTGATTATTCAGCATTTTTTGGCTCAATAAAATGTTTTAAATATTTATTATTAAATAATTCTAATTTATATAGTACAGGTAATTATGCAATTGCAGGTGGGAATCTCGAAATTTTTCATTTATGTGAACAAAGTAATTCATCACTTCCATATGGATCTTATGAAATAGCAATTAGATTTCATCGCAACGACATCTTTCATTATATTTATGAAAAAAAGATTCATAAAATATATTTAGAAGAATTGGGAAAGGAATGTGTTTATTATCATAACTATGAAATTTTATCATTTCTAATTGGCGAAGGTATGAAAATTAGTGATTCACTTATCCATTTATCAATCCGTGTTGATAATATTTTTCTTACAAAATATTTTTTAAATAAAGTAAAACAAATTCAAAAGGATGCTTAACGAAACATCATCATGAAGAAAGTGAATGTTAACAATACTTAGTATTTGTTAAATTGCTTCTTAAACAAAATAAAATAAATATTTAAAGATTTTATTTAGTATTTCAATATAATATTTGGAAATTATTCAAATTGTCTAAATACAACACCAGAAAGAAACTTTTTAAATAGTTTACCTGAAATATATTTCTATAAGAATTGATCGTTTAACAGCTTTTTCGAAATATTTTAATCGTCTAACTTGATGAAGGCTCCCATTGTTTTCCAAGACAAAGCGGAGTCACTTCACAAGCTGGTAACAATTACCATTGATATAGTCATTATCCTTTCTATTGTTCTTAATATTTTAATATTTTTCAGATCAAAGGTTAAAATATCGAATAATATAATTCCAAAAAATAAATATTCTCAAGTTGACAATCGTTTGCCACCTGAACCTTCACCATTTCCATATACACAACAAGAACTTGATGAAGCAATCAAAGGGTTGCATCTTCCAACATGGTCTCGATCATACGTTCCATGTACCTCACCAAAGAGCGAAGTTACATGCCCTCAAATCATAGAAGCTTGGCGTACCATTAAGCGTTGGATAACATACATGGATAATACCACAATTGAAAATAGAGAATATATCAAGATCAATCATGTAACAAATGGTGTAGGTAATCGAATTAGCATGGATATTACTATGTTTTTACTATCTCTTATGACAAATCGTACGATGGTTATTCAAGGTAATTTTGTTCAACAAGGTCATATTGTAAGTCAAAGTGGTAATGCATATAAATATCGCAAGCACATTTATGACATGAACAATACATTTTCACAAATCCTTTCCAAACGTCCACAAAAAGAGATCGACACATTTTCAGGCTGGTATAGTTCCGATTTCTATTCACAGGGTGGCAAAACCCTTTGTCTTAACCTTCTTATCTTCTCCTCGATGATATATGTTCAACATCAACTTTCTGCATTTGCATATTCACATTTCGGCATGCACGCCATTTATTTTCTAAGTAATTTTCTCATTGAAATTCCAAATGAGAACTTGGAATACATCTTAAAACTCTTTAAAACTGTTCCCAAAAACGTTCGAATTTTCGGAATACATTTGCGATTTCATATGCCCGGACATTATTTCACATATGGAATTCAGCCGAACATGAAAGCGTTAGTTCCATTTCTTCTGGACAAAATGAATAATAAACCAACAATGTTCGCGTTCACATCGGATAGTAAAGATATGGAAAAAGAGTTTCTTAAAGTTTTCGGTAATTATACGATTTTGACGGACTCTGTGAAGAGGCCCGATTTCGATCACGCGTCTGCTTTGGTCGACATATTGTTCATGACGGCGACAAATGAATGTTTGGGAACTTTTCGGTCGTCGTTCTCGTTTAACGCAATTTCGAAAATGTGTAAAAGAGGATATTACATCGAAAAATATTCGGCGCAAATATTCCAAATGTCAAACTCACAAGTGGGTGCAATATCAATGCAATACCACGCGTGGGATAGACACGACTGGCAAACGTCAAGAAGATTTGTTTTGGCAGTACAAAGCGAAAAATGTTTGAGACTTTTCTTTAACTATTTCATTTTATAGATTAAATTTTATTCTTTTGTAAAATAATAAATTATTTTTGTAATTATTTTAAAATATGAAAATTATGCATTAGATCTAAAAAATATATTAAGTTATTTCCCTAAAATTACATGAAAAATTGATGAAAACAAAATTTCTATGTTTAATCATTATTTTTTTAAATGAAGTCGTACTTTAATTATTCCAAACGAAATACTGTATTTTTATTTTTTTAATACTCAAGTTCTATTAATTTAGATTAGCAAGTGATTTCTGATAAATATTGATGAACTGTTTTTCCAATTTAACAAATTATTATTTTGTTTTTCTGGTCATATATTACTTTATTTCATATTAAGTAATTTTTCCAAAGTTTTTAAATTAATAACACTGAAAAAAGTTTCAATTAATTAATTAATAAATGAGATAAAATTATAAGTTTTTGTTTATCTAAGCATTGTTCATTTGGTTCACAAAGTTCTTGAAGTCGTTAAAGTTATTGTTCATCAAAGTATCACCAAGTCTCAAGTAAGTGAAAGTTGATAATCCTTGGTAAACCCAAGATTTGATTTGGTTGTATGCAGTCCAATCATATCTTTCAAGAGCGTTTTCACCTTCAAACTTAAGTCCAGCATTCTTAGTATCTCTTAAGATTTGTGAAACAAGTGCTGGTGGGTTACTTCCTGCGTTGTAATCTTCACCAGTCATTTCAAGGCATGTGAAGCAAACTTCGATGTTATATTGTTTGAACATATTAATGATTGTTTGATAACCATCATAATCCCAAATGTTATAATAACCTGCAGTGAGTTCAGCACAGTGACAGGCTGATGTATAGTGCCAATGAATACCAGAAATCTTGCAAGAAAGTCGAAGGTTATTGCCAAAGATTTCACGTGCATCCTTTAAAACGTTTGCACCATGTTCAACAAGAAGATTAGCATACCATTTGTTAAAGAATTTTCCATATTCAATGTTCCAACCATTGCTCCAATATGATGAACCTCCTGGACGAACATTATAATCACCTGTATCTGTTGGTGGTGAATCCCATTCTGGATGACCTGCAGCAGCTGCGGCTTGTTTGAACTTATTCTTCATCATTGGATCATAGCATTGATATGCACCACATCCTGAATATGACCATCTGTCAAGTTGATATGATGGATAACGAAGTTCACCACATGGTCCTGCACCAACTTCGATTTCGACAATTGTTCCATCGTTAATTAAATCAATGAATTCATCTCTGAATGCGACCATGAAGTCATGATACATTTGAAGTGGCGTTCTGTTATTAATTGTGATATCATCATAAGCAAATGAAATATATTCAGAGTCAGTCTTACCAAGAACATCAACGAAATATGGTTGAACTGAACCTTGGAAAACAAAATCTGGAATTGGGATATTGCATGAATCACCAACATTACCACCACAACGATGGAATGACATAACTGGAATAATTTTGAGTCCTTTGTTCTTCATCATATTGAATACTGTTCTATAACCTGAGAACTTGTAATTCTTTTGTGTTTGTTCACAAAGACCCCACCAAACATCGATCATAATACCTCTAACACCTGCGCCTTGAAGTTGCCCGAACCAATATTCATATTTTCCTGAGTCAAGAAGGTTTTGATATGAATCAAACATTACAAGTGGTGCCATGACGAAAACGTCACACCCTGAGAATGCACTAGCGAATAATAATGCAAACATAATTGACAATGAAGTGAGTTCTTCCTTCTACCTCCTGTGAGGTGAATTCAATGGAAAGCAGGTAGATTTTCAATGCATTCAAATTTGTAAACACAACTTTTAAGTGAAGCCGGTTTTCACATACAATTTTTCTTTACACCTCCAAAAGCAACAGCCAAGTAGAAGGCTTCATCGAAGTCATACATACAAACGCACATATGTATAATATTCTTTAATGTTCATATTTTGAAAAAATCCAAAACAAAAATTTAACTTTTTCTAATCATTTGAGTATCACCAGAAGATTTAAACGAAATAACAAAAAACAAATGAAATTTCAATACATTTTATTTTTTAAGTCGAATAGACTCAACGTTAAACAAATCCTTTCTGTAGCTCTCCGAAATTTTGAATTCTTTTTCTGACAACAAATCCTTTATATCCTTCGTCACCACCACTGTACCCAGCGGCGCATCCAACACAACATCTTCTGCCAAATCTATAGCATTACCTACAATTCTGTACAGAGGTATTTCCTGGTTCAATTCAATGTTACACATTAATTCTCCTTTCGCGATACCAATTCTTGGCTGAATACTCAAGTTGAAAGTGGAATTTGGACTTTCGAAATGTTCAATTAATTCTTCGCAAAACATAATGACTTCTTTAGCTTTATCATATAAGTCGTCATCTGATTTATTATTCTCAAATAAGTCAGTACAAGCAATGATATTTGTACCATTTGCTTTAATTGTCCTAATGAATTGGAAACTCTTTTCGATCTCTTCAAATGCATCATAAATTTTTGTTAAAGAAGAAATCAAATTTTTCGGTAACATTGAAAACACATTATTTTCAGCGCCTACAAGTTCAACGAATATAACAATTGATGAATCAGATTTATAAGTTAAACTTTTTTCTTGTTGATTTGAAAAGTTAATATTTTCTATCATTTCTTTCGGTAATAAAGCATTCATAAGTTGTTTACATTTCTCTTTAACATCATGTATCATTTGTTTTTGTGTAGTTTCAGTCTCTAAACTTTCAATTAATAAAGTAATTGAAGATAATTTATTCGTGTTTTCATCTAATAAAGGAATTAATGAAACTTTCACAAATATTGTTGAACCATTTTCTTTCATACAATATAATTGTAATGTTTGATCTGCTTCTCTGTTTTCTGCTTGGATTTCATTAATACATGAATAAAATCGTGCTGAAAAGATTCGTTGTTTCGAATCTGTTTCAAATGAATTTGGTGTAGGGATAAACCAATTTAAAGAACGCCCTAAGATTTGATCTGGTAATAATCCAGTTAAATGTTGAAAAGATGAATTAACATTTTGTATTATTAAATTGGAATCAACAGTTATTATTGCAAATGAAGTAGAATTAAGTATCGATTCACTTGGTGTCATTACTTTAGTTTCATTAGTATTTTCTAAGATAAAGTCCATAAATGTTTTATTATTAACTATTGATAATGGAGGTAAAAATAACATTAATTGTTTAAAGAAGTTAAATGATACTGAATAAACATGAATATATGTTAATTCATATATTAATAAAATTATTGTAACTATTGCTAAACCACCAACAAGTCCATAAACTCCATAAAGTTCTCTCATTGAATAACTATAAGTGATTTGATATATTGTATTTTGGAAATTACGTAAATCATCAAAAAGATATAAATCGATTAAATAAAGTATAGTAGAGAATGAAGAAGTACGAAATGTTGTACCTGTAAGAAATTCCTTAAATTTTTTCATTAATATATTCATTTTTGTATTCATACTAACACATTGTAAATATTTGGAATATGTTAAATTTTGATGAATATCACATTCATCATTTAAATAGTAACTTGAATCATCATTAAGGCCAACAATTCTTTGTAAAATTTCTAAGTTATAATCATTTAATTCATTAAGTATACTTGAATAATCAAGTGGATCACTTTGGAATAATATACGATATGAAGTTCTATCAATGATAGATCTTAATAATGTAGAAAGTAATGTAATAATTCGAACAGAACAAAGTTCAGCCATCGAACTTATATCTTGTAAATATCTAATAATATTTCTAGTAGATATAATTAAGAATACAAACAAAAACACTAATAATATTATTGCTACTGATGTAATAACTATAAGTCCGATATCAATTGTATCTTTCTTTTGTGATGAATGTGAGAAATTTAATGTTAATTTACCTTTAGTTTTAAGATAAATAGGATTAAATGATTCTTGAATATCTTCATCTTTTACATTTTCTAATATCTTCAAGATTTTACTTGTATCTTTTTTAATACTTGTAAAGAATGGTAAACCCAATAAAATAAAAGCAATTAATACTATAAATCCTAAAACAAGTGGTAATATTATAATTAATTGTGACATATATGAACCTTCTTCATCAATTTGTTGTTTTAATACTTCTGACAATTCAATAAATCGATTTGAAAATCGTGGAGTGTTTACAATAAATGGTTGAATATACTTTAACATCCCAGTAGGGTTTATATATATTAATGAAAACCTTGAAAGTAAATCATTTAAAACTGATGTTGCATAATGAATATAACTTCTAAGACTTGAAGGGAAACCTGAAAAAGTATTAAATTCTGTAACATGGACATAAGAATTTGAAATATTCCCTAAAACATTTATTTGTTGTGAATATGCTTCAGCATTACTATATATAGTTCTTAATTCTTCATCTGTTTTTTCTTTTATTTCTTTATATATATCATTTCCTGTTAAAACAGTTGTATCAAAATAAGAAGTGGAAAAATTCTCTAAATTTTGTTGTTCTTCAGTACTTGGAAATATATCATTAATCATTTGTTGTTTATCATATAATCCTTGAACCATTAAAATATCAACGGAACCTACAACAGATATATATTGTAAAGAAGTTGAAATATTTGTAATGATTGGATTAATTCTAAAGTATTGTAATAAAGGACTTGTACAATATGAACATAAGTAAATAATTATTAATGCTAAAGCAATTAATAAAATAAATTGTGAAATTCCAATAATTCTTGAATTAGTTAAAGAATGGAATTTATAATTATCTAATGAGTTTTGTATTGTTAATCTTAATTTACTATGATTAAATAATGTTGTTGATAATTCATCATATTTCTTATTTAATCCATCTTGAAATGTTTCATACGAATCAACAGCATTTAAACTTTGTTCTGACTTTAATTCTGTTTCTGTGTTAGTGAAATAACCTTTTTGATTAAGGATTCCTAATTTAATATAATCTGGAAACAAATTTACAAATAAATGATATGAATGATCAACTGATTTCCTTTTACCTAATTCCATATCAGTACAAATTTTAGCAATTTTAATTGCCGAATTATAATCTCCCATTCCTTCGATTAAAAATTTACAATAAGATTCATATATTTTTTGTGAATTTGGATATTTCTCAATGGTATCTAAAAACACAGAATTTGTTTCATTTGATAAATCTGCTAATGATTTAAATGATGCCATTGTTACTGCCTTAGATTTAGATACTTCATTCCAAAATCCACGAATTGTAGCTATTACTTTATTCGAATGTTTTTCTAATGAAGTTAATTGTTTATTACCTTCAATAGATATTGTACTTTGTCTTAAGATATGAATTCGATGAACTTGATATATTAAATAACCTTGGAATATATTTAATTTAGGTAAATTCGATACTAATGATAAACATAAACTTAACATTTGTTGTTGACCAGGAAACAAAGATAAAATTTGTAATATATCTATTAGAATTTGTGGATGTGAATAATAATCAATAAGATATCTTATAAATGAAAAATCAATGAATAATTTACAATGATATTTAATACCTAATCTTAAAAGCATTTTCGCATGATCAATGTTTTTAAATGTTAATGTATCAAAATATATATACTTTTCTTTATCATTTCTTGGTTCTTCATTATTCAATATTTTTAAATTTTTATCTTTTCTAATTTTAAATGTAATTATATTAATAATCAATGATATAATAATAATACCTGCACCAATAGCTGCAACAACTTCATTATATGTAATAGGGAAGAAATTTATTAATTTAAGTATTGATATTATACAATTATACATATAAAATAGTATTAATGATGATGATATTACCGTATAACCATAATAAAAATGTGGGAAATATAAATAATATCGATAAACAACCATAAATAATAAAAAAATAAATATGACAAATAAATACATTAACCAATCTGCAAATACTTCAACTGCTGTTCCTGTAATTGCACCTAAAAATAATATAAATGACAAAATCAAATTAGGTCGTGGATCCCATCCATATGAAATACAATCAACTAAATATGGAGTTAATGTAAACATATATGAGGAAAAAATAAAGACACTAAAAAATGACAAAAACATAAGTATTGAAACTATGAATAAAACAATGTTTTTAAGACTTGCATCTGTTGTTAGAGCAACAAATGCTTTCCCAGAATATACTGCGGTTGGACATATAAGAACATTAACTATTATCATAGAAAATGTTTGCCATATTGCAACTTGAAATTTTAAAAACGTCTTTTTGGCTTTGTGATAGATAACCATAAAAATGATAAATAATAACATTAAAGCATATATGATTACTAACACAAGAAATTGTGTGAAACAGCCATCAAATGTTTGATATGTCATGCCAAAATCTGCAAACTTAAGTAAAATATAAAATGCTGGATGGAAAGTATCAGAATTAATTTTCTTTGATAAAAGCATTGATGAAACAACTGAGAGCTGGATAAATTGAACTATAAAATGAAGTATAACTATTACGCTTGGTATTTTACTGTGAGTTGAACATTCTTCATATAATGGATATAAAAAATCTTCTGTAGTGAGCTTGAGCTTCCAGCTCTCAGATTCTGTGGTTGTAATGTCGTCAATACCAGATTGGCCTTTAGTCTTTTGAGAAGTTGACAATACAGTTGTTGTTACTGACGCCATTATTTGGCACAGAATTGAATGAGTTATTTTTAATTATTCAATGGAGTTGTCAAATATTTAACTTTTAGAAAATATGTAACGTGTTTTCGTTTAAAAAGTGGAATAACCTCCGAAAATTCTTGGCGGGTTTCTTTGGCCCGAAATCTTTCACAGTATTTCTGTATATAAACTTCAGAAAAAATCAATATTACTTTTTTTTGAATGGAGAAATTGCCCTCGTTATTTGTCGGGTTTTTGTGTGATTTATTGATCCAAAAAGTGGGGAAATCGTGAAAATTTAGTTAACAGTCATCGTTTTAGTTACAGTCAACTTTTGCAAAAAAAAAAAATTACAAACAGTTTTTATTGGCTTAGTTCTTCAATTAAAGTGTTGACCCGAAGTGAAATTATAGGATCCATGTCATCACATATGCACATAAGGCTTTCGATAGAAAGATAATTCTTTATTGCTTCAACGATTTCATTAGAATTGGAGTTCATTAGCTTTAATAGTAAAGAAACTAATGCGTAAGCATCATCTGATGTCTGTAAGCTTTCAGAGAATAAGCAAATTTCTTCAATGAATTCATTAACTAAAAATTCGCTTATCTCGGCAATTCCATAAAAGGACACAAGGTTTGATATCAATTTTATGATGAGCATTTTGATTTCGTATGATGGGCCAATTGAAAAATTATGATAAATAATTGCCAAAACATTTTTATCTCTAAAGTAATCAAATATGCCAACAATTCCATCTGCTACTGCTACTTGAGTTAACGAAATCAAAAAGTTTAGTAAATGTTTTTGGATAATAATCGAATCACAATTTAGAAAATCAAATGCTTTATGAATATCAATTTTTGATAACTCATTAAAACCTGAGTCGAGTAAAACTACAAATATTTGGAAAATTAATGAAATTGTGGATATATCATTTGAAGAATTTAATAGAAAATTAAAATGTGGAAATATATTAAAAGTATTTAACATGTCATAAGAAAACTCTGAATTCTTTGTAAGATTTAATATAATTTGAAGAGACAGATTGTTTTCTTTGGGATAATTTTGGAAAACTGTTTGAAGAAACTGGAAGAAATAAGGAAAATGTGAACTGCCTAAACAATATAGATTAGAATATTTATATAAAATTTTAGAAATAATATGGATATTGTGAGGTTTAATTTGAGGAATAAGAATTTGAGATGGAATTAATCCAAGAATTTGTGATCGTATGGACTTCTTGCATGAAAGGCGTGCAAATAATTTAAGTAAAATTGGAATATTTAAAAGAATTAATTGATAATTTGATTCTATACCATGTATAAAAATCATGGGATCTATCCGATTATCATAGGTTAGAAGTATCAACGAATTTATTAACAACATGTTATTGCCAAAAAAATTGATTAAAGAAAATAATAATGTTATGGTTTTTACAGATTCATCGGAAATTAAAAAATGATACCTTGAGTGAAATTTATAAAATTCTTCTATTTTTTGCATTGGGATTATGGAAGAATCAGGAGACATTAAAAAAGCATTAAATTGTAAATAATCAAAAAAACAATTTTCGCTTTGAAATCCTAATTCCCTTCTCTCTGTTTCTTCTAAGTTGTCTTTAATATCATTTCTAAAAGTATCAATTGTTTTCTTTTTGGTTAACTTCTTATACATTTGAAGATTTCACTTAGTTTAATGAGGACCTCATGCTGCAGCAAAGTTTGTTTAGGCAAAATATTAAAGATAAGGAAAAACCAAATGTATTCTCATTACTTAATTTCATAATAACAAAAGATTGTAAAATCATTAAATTAATTTTTTTAATTATCAAAACAAAAACACAGAAATAACACATTTCTATTAAAAGACACAACTTAATCCCTAATAAAAATCTTTTATTATTTAAACTTGTGTAATTGAGGAAAGTCAAATCCTTATTTTACCATAAATTTCAATTCCCGACAACATAAAAGTATTTAAATCAGAACTATTAGGCTCTGTCATCTTAATTCTCAGTTGTGTAAAAGGTTGTGATGATTGCTTTCTAACAGAGAATAAATACTCCGTAAAGGGGTGCCCCATTTCTGAGCGGTTAGTCCTTGAATCTATAACCGTCCACGTTATCCCATCGGTGGACCCCTCAAGGTCCCAGCTGACGGGGTACCCCGGACCTTGGGCGGTTTTCAGTTTGTAGGTCGTTACAAAAACTTCCATTTGGTTAAAGTCAAGCATCACCCATGGCATCGAAGAGCTGTAGGAAGAACCCCACACTGAAAAGCTCTTACTCCATTCAGGGTTAAGGAGATTTGATGGGTCTGCTGCAGTTGTTAGTTGAACTTGGTTATTAAGAGCAGGATTAGTAGAAAATTTCTTATACAAAAGATTAAACAAACCACACCATTCTCTTCCCTGCTGATATACAGTGGTATCCTTATCTTTTAAGCGTGTGTTTCCATAAAATTCGATGGTTTGTAAAACAAGAGAATATGTATTATGCCAATTAGGACCTGTTTGAACAAGTCGAATATATTTGTATTCTGTATTGTTGTCAACATGCCAGGTATTAGATTTGCCACACCCATGTAAAGCGTCTGTTTTTTCGACACGATGAAGATCAACCCAATTAACTTCATCATCTGAGCCTTGGATACACCATTGACGAATGTGAGGAGCATCATCATGAAATACTGTTTGAAGTGTATAAGAGCGAAGTGTGAATGGGTGCTTTTCAAGATTGAATTGAATCCACATATTTTCCATCGGAGGCGAAGCATAATATTCAGACTCGCTTGACTGTGGGTCAAGGATAAGCGGAAGATTTGTTGTCCCTGTAACTTTTACAATATCTGATGCAGGTTTTCCAAATACTTGTTTAATATAAGAAAATATACCATAACTACTCTTTGTTGGGATATATGGGCAATCGTGAAATCCATGATCAGCCTTTTTTTCGTTTTGAGCTGGAAGAAATGCATTTTTAAGAGCTAATCTAAGATCGTTAATATTTGATGAAGGTTTTGAAATCATTGAGCGAAGCATTTTCGCATCAAGCTTTTCGGAAAACTTTATAAGGAAAGGTTTAAGCTTCGACTGCGCATCTTCATCTTTTTTGACGAAATCTAAAAACCAACTTGATAATTCGGAATGTAAATTTTTCAATTCTTCTGAATTGAGAACTTTAAGAACAATTTCAATGGGTATCGTTTTGAAAGCTGGATATTCAATGCACTCATTGAATTTTTGGATGATGAAGTTAACGTGCTTTGATGTGTCGAGATTGTGGTTGTATAGCTCTCTACAAAAATAAAATACTGTTTCAATGTCAGTAAAGTCATTGATTACTTGAAGGCAAGCTTCTTTGAGTTGATCCATTTCAAGATCTCTTGCACAAAGATATAAAAAGATTGCATTCCCTGTATTGATCTGAATTGAGTGACCATTTAGAGCTTTGGCAATTAGCTCAAAAGGACCGCTTTCTGTAAGAGGAGAAACATATGAATTTTTATGAGAAGAATTAATTAATTGGTTCCGGATTTTGGTAGAAAATTCTGCTGCTAAATAGGAATTAACTTTGATAACGTGGTCAAGAAATTGTATTTCAAAGTCAAGAAAATTATTTTCAATTTGATGATCATACTTAAATTTACTTGGCAAGTATCTAAGGTGAGATACGTCAGTATCGTCATCTGTAAAAACAAGCGTTTCAAGGTCATATGTTGGAGATTGACAAATAAAATCAGAAGAATTTTTAAATTGCTCCATTACACTAACCTTTGCATCTTTGTTTACAAAAGTAACAAGTGCCATTCCTGGTTTGTTGTATTTCACTGGGTGGAAGATTTTGATTGAATCAAATTTCTTTCCAAAAAGAAGTTTAAGGGTATTTTGTGTAACACCTGGGCCTGGAAATGCAATAAAAAGAGACTTTGATATTGTTTCGTTGATTTCATCTGGTGCTGCTTCAAATTTAAGAACATATCCATCTAAAATAATAGGATCTTCATCTCTGAGACACGCCATACCACTACCCCTTGAAGAAAATTTAACAAGCCCGTACCCTGATGAATATTGTTGTTCTGTATGATTTTCGCCTAAATAATAATGATAAAATATTTTAATATTTTCAATTTCTCCATATCTTAAAAGTTCATTTTTTATTTCGCTTAAAGTTGAACTTGGTGGTATGTGTGAAATGTAGATTTCCATTTACAACAAAAGAAGGAATTGGTAATAAACCGTTTAATTTTTGGGGTGCACCAAATATGAGATGGCAAAAAAGTTAACCGTTTTTTTATTTGGAGTTCTTCCATTATTTTAAACAATAAGAACTTAAAGTTGAACGCAATTTATTATATTGGTGTCAAATAATAATAATATTTGATCTTATTATTCAAAATGCGTTTATTCGAAATCACAATATCAGACAATTTTATAAAATTTAAACATTTATTCATGAATATTTCTATGCAAATAATCTATATAACGCTAGTTGTCTTCTATTAATGTTATAATTTCGTGTTCTTGGGGAAAAGACAAGATGAATCTATTTGGATGAAACAAGCAATTTGTCACTGTCCTAATTCTTTTTATCGTGAACAATTGCGTGACGCTTTTTATTTCTTGTTTTGTTCCGTTATTTAAATCGACAGCAAAAATTCCATTTTCATGACCGATTGCAACTGATGCAGAAGAACTATGTACCGCAAAAGACAAAGCTTGTGTTGGTGTCTGTGCTAGTTGGTATTTTCTTAGAGAGTTTGTTGATCTAATATCAAATAGTCCAACTGAGCAATCAGTAAAACTCAAAGCGAATTCGGTTGGAGACCTATCGATAGTACCAACATCGAATGCATGTGTTTGTATTCCGAATTGTATTATACTATCACAACCAATTCGAGTATCATAAAATTCAAGAATGTCACTACAAACAACAATGACGTCTCTTACTTTTGGAATCGCATGGATATACTTGATCTGTCCATAACTTGACTTAAATTCTCCAATTTTCTTTTCTTTTTGTAAGTCATAAATTAAGACATTTGAGCCATTTGAATTCGTATAAAGTCTTCTTTGGCATTCATCGCATTCGAAACTAAACTGACTTGAGCAAGCCTTAAAACAGCTAGCCAGATTAAAAGCTCTGTTGCTGAATTGTAAAGCATACAAATAACCGTCGGTATTTGAAGCAAAAACCAACGGAAAACCGTAATTTGTAATGTATTGAACGTGTGTGATTGGGGTACCCGACAACCGCCTTGAAAACGGTTTTTGCTGGGCACCCCAAACGCAATATGATATGTCACCGTTTTTAGTTCCGAAAATGAATTGATTTTCACCAGAATTCGAGAAATTCGATGTTATTTGTGAATCGCATGAAATTATTGGCCCTTTAATTAATTTTGAATATGACGCCATTAGTTTTTTATTATTATTATTATTATTTGTTAAAGAAATATTAAATTCGATTGGCTGTACTTCGATAATTCGTTTTTCAGGTGATTTAACAATATCATAAATTGGGTTTGAAAGCGTTGATATCATCCAATCATAAACATATGAAATGTTTTTCGATTTATCGATTGCTAATTGTTTATGCACTTGAGGATAAGGATCGAATTTCAAGAATTCATAAAGTTGTTCGATTTCTTTACACATTTTAAACTTAGATAAAGTTAATATTAACTGTAATCTAACTGATGGGTTTGGATCATCTTTTAATAATGAAATTGATTTTAATATTTTTTGATCTTCATCTTTACCAATGAATTCACAAATCGTATAAAGAGCTGTAATTCGAACTTCTGGATAATCATCATTTAATAAGTCAATAATATCATTCAACAATTCGCTTAAGTTTTGTACTCCTTTAGAAAGTGTATAAACAAATAATAAAGACCAAAGTCTTACATCCGAATATTTGTTTTTAAATAACGGCCTAATGAATTCAATCCAATTGTGTTGAAACTGACGGATTATCTCAATTTTGCATATGCAAAAAGTGGAAATAATTAACGGAAATAACGGTTTCTCTGTTTTGAATAACGGAAACAAAATTTCATTTAAAATGTGATAATTTAGAAATGGTATATTGGTAAAAGAAAGGATTTTTATGATGCAAAATAATAAATTGTTATTTTGTAGGTTCGATTTAGTAAGTAATATTTGAAATAATAATTCTAAAATTGGGAAACATAAAACTTGTTGAATTGAATCAGGAGATTTATCAATATATTTCGCTAATAGTTCAAATGTTTTATCTTTTAATGAATCATATTTTAAGCATTCGGATATACAAGCTAATAAACAAGGAAACTGAAAATCTTTTGTCGTAGCATTCATTAGGTTTTGAAGTGTCTTTAAAAAATCATCCAAATAAGAAACATATGATGTTTGTTGTAAGTTTGATGAATTAATTTGAAGCATTGCTGCATCTAAACGAAGATCAAATGAATCCCATAAATGATGTTTCCTTAAATCAGGTAATATTGGAAACGATAATGGTGTAACTCCAAAAAAACCCATTAACCGAGATGATAAATAGAAATTACAAACTAACTGAGAAACCGTTGGATCGGTCCGAAAAGTCCGCACAAAAAGTTCGCGCGGAAACACATCAAACGCCATCGCTTCGATAAGGAGGTGAAGTGACTTCAAAATTTCATCAAAAATGTCGGGCGAAACGGAGCTAAAGAAATCAGGAGAAAAAGGATGAAGAGGTCCATCCTTAAAACAGAAGTAATGATTAGAATGAATTAGAAGGGCTGTCTGTGCTGGTGATGTCATACATGACGTAAAAAGTGCATATGGAAGCCCTGGTGAACGTGGAAGATTTTCATTAGGACCGCATGAAAAGAAGGCAAAAAGATCAATTTCGTTACCAAGATCACATGAATCTTTTATGAATTTGGAATATGTGGGAAGAAGACACCCTGCTTTGTTGCAGTCAATAATATGGATCCAACAACTGGAACTTGAGGTTAGTATTGTTTCAATAGGAAAGAATGAAATGGATTTTTTATCATTAGAAAATATAGGAAGATGAGTGGGTGAAGTTTGAATAGGATTAGTGGAAACATAATGAAAAATACTCCTAAGTTTTGGTCCGTTTTTGGTAAATTTTGGTATTGAAAAACTTTCAATTGATGAATTAATTTCAGTGAGAGTTGGATTAATTATTGCATTTATTTTAGCATCTGGTCTTAAGTCATGGTAAAGAGAACGAAGAGAAGCTACTGTTTCTTGTGAAGAATTCCCATTTGATTTGATCCAATTCATCCCAAGAGAAATCGATTGAGACTGGTGTTGGGTAAGTGCAACAATTAATCCAACTTTTGTGAGACTTGGAAATGGAAAACGAATTGGTTCAGGCGAAAAATTACATTGCTCTGTAATAGATAATGACGAATGGAGCCAATCCGCAAATAAAGGTGTGGCTGAATTTGGAGGCAACTGTTCATTTATCCTTTCTTCAATTAATTTAATTGAGGAATTGCCACCCTTGTTCATTCAAAAGAAAAACATTTTAAACCCCCCCTAAAAAATCAAACGGTTTTAATAAAACTGTTTCAATTTTGGAACTCTTTGAACGATATGATTTAAAAAAAATCAATTTTATAACATAATGGTTTTTGATAAAATGGGGAAATTTCTATTTGAAAATCAAACATTCGTTTATCGCGAAATGTACATTATGCTCGGGGTGATCGTGTTTTTTTTAAAAATTATAGCAAGCATGAATTTTCTCCATTTTAATGAATTTTTAATCAAAAAATTATTCTTTTTGGTGAATTACAAGGGATTTCAAATGAAGAAGCACAAACCAATGGATTGGAATTAAATTTAAATATAAATGATCAAATAAAAATAATTTCTTCATCAAATCATTCAATTCATATTGTTTTAGAAAATGGTTCTGTATATTCGGAAAGGGAACTTAAGATTACAAATCTTTTACAAGATATATATTCTGATTATTATCTTTATTGAATAACTAAAAAATGTTATTTGTCAAACACATAAGAAGTTGATTTTGTTAAATTTAACCTTTAGTTATGTTTTAAAGAACTTTGAATTTTCTTTAATTTTTAAGAGCTATATTACTGTAAAACTTATAAATTTTCCTGAAGAGTTGTAGTTTTTTTCTTTCGGGATTTAATAACGAAAATTGTTACTAAAACACCAATTAAAACAAGTAAAGCAGGGACAGTTACACCAACTACGATTGCCGCGGTATTTGATTTGGATTTTGATTCTGCTGAGCTAGATAGTATGTTTGATTGTGTATATGTGATTGGAGTAGATGATGTAACTGGAGTTGCAGATGAACTTGTCTGCATGTTTGATTGTGTATTTGAATTTGTTGTCGTAAATGTACTTTATAAAAGCATATTAATCTCTTACTTATATTCATATAAACTTTAATATTATTGATGTGAGTTATTTTATTCGTTGATAATGAACATACTAATAATTTTTTAATTATTAAATATATTTATTATAAAAAATAAATAAAAATATTTATTTTGATCTAAAAAGTTAAAGCCAAAATGAAAAGCTCTAAATTTCTGAATAGCTATGTGATGTATAATATTTCCATAATATATATATGAAGTTGTTTGAAATTAATAAATTTAATAGACTTGTCTAATAAACATAAAAAAATAAAAATATTGGGATATACAATGATGACCGTTAGTATTATTTCACCTCACAATTCTACATAAATGGGGAAAACAATTTTTGTTTGCGTTGGTTCAACACATTTTGATGCTTTAATCTCAAAAATTGATAGTAAAGAATTTCTTGAAATTAGTAAGTCTTTAGGTTATGATAAAATTATTGCACAAGTCGGTTGTTACGAAAAAGAAGTTAAATATCTTGACCAATATTTTTCATATGCAAGTCCAGAAGAATTTCATAAATATTTAGAAACATCAGATTTTATTATTGGACATGCAGGAGCAGGTACGATCTTAGAAGTTCTTCAACTTGATAAAGCACTTTTAGTTGTAATGAATGAAGAATTGATGGAAAATCATCAGCTTGAATTAGCGACAGAATGTCATCAAAAAGGATTATTACAAATATCGAATGTTGAAAATTTTCTCGAAACTTTTCGAAAAGTTGGAAAAATTCAAGCACAAAAGATAGAATTTGATGGCACAGAATTTGTTTCAGCAATTAATGAACATTTCCATTTTAATATTGTAAAATAAAAAATATATAAAGATTTATTTAAAAAAAAATTTATTTTTCTTCTTCTTCAACTTGATCAATTGCAAGAATATGAGGGAATCGAACAACTGCAGTCCCAAGTTTTCGAGGTTTGAAATTTTCTGTTTTAGTTAAAGGAATCGTTTCAAAACATTCTCCTATAACAAGATTCCCAAATTGATCATAACCATTAAGAATACCTCGAATTTCTCGTCCTCCTTGCATTTCAATAACTATCTTTTTATGAATATATTCATCAAGTGGCCAACAAAGAAGAATTTTCTCCATTTGGCGTTTTCATGTCACATGTCTGCTCCAAATTTATAATGAATTTGAATCAAAAAATGATTCTTTTTGGTGAATTACAAGGGATTTTAAATGAAGAAGCACAAACCAATGGATTAGAATTAAATTTAAATATAAATAATCAAATAAAAATAATTTCTTCATCAAATCATTCAATTCATATTGTTTTAGAAAATGGTTCTGTATATTCGGAAAGGGAACTTAAGATTACAAATCTTTTACAAGATATATATTCTGATTATTATCTTTATTGAATAACTAAAAAAATGTTATTTGTCAAACACATAAGAAGTTGATTTTGTTAAATTTAACCTTTAGTTATGTTTTAAAGAACTTTGGATTTTCTTTAATTTTTAAGAGCTATATTACTGTAAAACTTATAAATTTTCCTGAAGAGTTGTAGTTTTTTTCTTTCGGGGTTTAATAACGAAAATTGTTACTAAAACACCAATTAAAACAAGTAAAGCAGGGACAGTTACACCAACTACGATTGCCGTGGTATTTGATTTGGATTTTGATTCTGCTGAACTAGATAGTATGTTTGATTGTGTATATGTGATTGGAGTAGATGATGTAACTGGAGTTGCAGATGAACTTGTCTGTATGTTTGATTGTATATTTGAATTTGTTGTCGTAAATCTATTTGGTTTTGTAAATGTATTGGATTGTGTAAATGTACTTGTTGGCCATGCACCGCAACCTTCAATTGTAGTTCCAATTGATAAATTAAAGTCACCAAATTTCGTCGAATTATAAGAACCGATAATCATTACAGTTTTTGCAGGACATCCATCAAATGCAGTTTCATTTACATTAGGTTCTTTGTTGCCATAAAAATAAATGCATGAAAGAGAAGAACAATTCCAAAATGCCCCAAATCCGATTGAAGATACCTTTTCTCCTAAAATAAGTCTTGATAAATTATAACAAAAAGCAAATGCTTCTTTGTCAATCAAAGTTACTGAATTTGGAATTTCAACGCTTTTAAGGGAACTACAATAAGCAAATGCATATTGGCCAATTTTAGATAACTTTTCTCCAAAAAGAATTTCTTTTAGTTTTATGCATTCATAAAATGCATGTGCTTGAATTGTGATTATTGAATTTGGTAATTTAATTTTTTCAAGTGAAGAACATTTATTAAAAGTAGATACATTAATTGTAATTATACTTTCTCCTAAACTGACACTAACTAATTTGGTACATTCTGAAAATGCTTGTTTTTCTATTATAGAAACTGAATTTGATAATTTAATTTTTTCAAGTGATGAACAATTAGCAAATGCCCTCATCTCAATTTTTTTGAGACTTTCTCCAAATGTAATTTCTTTTAATTTTATGCACCTTAAAAAAGCGCCGTAAGAAATTGTATTAATTTTTTTACCAAAAATAACATTTGATAAATTGAAACACTCGTAAAATGCTACGCGATTAATTATAGTTACTGAATTCCCGATTTTAGCCGAAGTTAGATTCTCCCATCCTTTAAATGTTCCGTTTGGTATTGATGTAATTCCATCAGCAATTATTAAAATTGATGTTCTTTCTGCATATTGTCTTGCATTTTTAAAATCAGTTTCATTCTCTATTGTAAGTGTTTTTGTTGCATTATCGAATTTGATCTCTAAAGTTGGAACGATAAGAATAGAAAATAAAAGAGTAAACATTCGTATTGCTCTAATAAAAATGAAATGGAAATTTTAACACAAAAACCAGTTGAAAAAAAAAAAAAAAAAAACATAACAAATAAGTTATGAATGAGTTAATAAATGTTTGTTTGTCTGTCTTCGACTTATTTAATAAACGGAGGACACTATAGAGTATTTCCTGCTCTTGGTGATGTTCCTTCAGAAATTTTATAATTTTTTTTCTAATATATACACTTAAAATATCAAAAAAATTTTTATTAAGTTTCTATTACATCGATGGAATATTAAAATGTATGTTCAGATCAAAATGTTTAAATTTTAAATCAAATTTATCTGATAACTTTTCTTGTAATCATTTTCTTTTTTTTCGAAACAATTTTCCAACAAACTTCAGATAAGGGTAAATCTAATAATATAGTTTATATTACTCAAACGCATGATTTATCTAGAAATATTGGAAATTGTGTTGTAAGTAATTATTATTTCACATTTTATATATCTATGAAAATGGCGATGAATGAAGTAAATATTTAAATTTCGTTAATATTCTTTAAAATGAATTGCATTTTTATAATTATTTTTGCTTATATAATCTTTTCATGTTTTCATATGTGTGTTATGAAAAAAAGAAATACCAATTTCCTATTTATTCTCACTAAAAGGATATAAATTAGAAAGTTATATTAGTATCATTTGAATAAATATTGTTTTGAAATTTTGTGGAAAGTAATTATTGAATAAACCATCACTAATATATATATATATATACGATTATTTGGATTTTTGTTGTTAATTAAGTGATCAATTAACTCATCATTTTTGTAGTGTTATAGTAAAATCCAAAAGATGGAATTATAAGATTGCAAAAATCCAATTACTATAATTTCAATGAAAACTCTTTTGTTACCATATTAAATTCTAAAAATATAGCAAGCACGTATGCAAAAAAATCGAAACACAATTGGAACAATGGCATTTGGACTTTGTTCTAATTTATCAGTACTTATTCTTTGTGAAAATTTAGCTTCAATTGGATTTAAACATTTTGTAATTGCACTTCTCTTATATGTGTTTATTATTGCGGTAACACAGAACCTAATATTGATAACACAGCATTCGATTGTTGTTTTGTAGGATGTGTGATGACATTAAACATATATATAATTCGTCAAAATTTGGTAAACTTAACGTTTCTGTTGGATCAAATATAAGTAATTGTACTCTATTTCCAACAAACTCATATACAAAATCAAGTACATTAACAAATTCAAATACAACAACAATAACAAAATCAAATATATATACACAATCAACCACAATTACACTTCTTGAAAATTATTTTGGCATAACGAAAATTTCCAAAAATATAGATGTTCAATTTCACTCTTTAATCGCAAGTCTAGATCTTTCAATCAATGCTGCATCAAGTCCTCAAATGTATGATTAAGATGTGTATTCAGCTGGGCCAAAGTAATCCAAACGCAGAAATCGATTCATTATTTTCATTCAACTCAAGAAACACACTGATAAAAAACTTCTGCCAATATGCGAAAACCAACTAAAAAAGGCCACACTTCAGAAGTATTATTTGTTTCCTTATAATTCTTTAGTGATTGATGCTGGGATGAATCATGGCGTTTCTTATTTAATAGCAATAATTTCAAACCCTATAGCATTAGATTTAAAACCACTAATAATTTCAGCAAATAAGAATTTTATTGGGAACTTACAGAACTATAAATGCGTTGTTATTAATATTATTGATCAATTAAAATCATACAACGTTGCGATTGGATCGATCACTGCGGACAACCTACCAGTACAAAAATCAGCCATTGATCCAGAATCACTAAATTCATTTCATTTCACATCAATGCATGAGAACAATTATCCAATTATTTTTTTCCCATGTATTGCACATACAATAGCATTAGGTATCAAAGACACATTTCAATCGGACAATTTGTCAATGATTCAAGATTATATTTCGAGATTTTCGAAAATTTTTCGATCCAAACCAATCAGTTCAACAATGCGAGAAGTATGTCCCGGATTTTGTCTAACAAGATGGTTTAATACATTTGAGATTTGTGAATGGTGAATTCGTAAGATTGGTAAAATCAAACAAATATTAAATGATACAAATCTGTTCAATAGTGATGATGATTTAAGCTTCATCAAGTTCATGCTCATAGATGTAATTTCAAATACAAATCTTTTATTATTACCTCTCATTAAACTAATAAAAACAATTGAAGGAGATCATTTCCCTGCGTCAAACATTTATCCACTTATTCTCTGTTTGCCTGATTCGTATTATGAAATCAATAATTATAATGATACGACATTCGATTATGATCATATTCATTATAATAAAATTATCAGAAGATTGCAAACGACAGGAGATTATCAATTAATTAAACTTTCATTCTCTCTCACTTTACAAGGAAGAGAATATGCAAAAGAAGTCGAAGTTGCCCAAAGGGATGTGGATACGAGTAATTTAAATCAAAAACTTAAACTTGAACAAAACGACAAGATGCTACTTAATAGCATAAAACAATTTAATGAGCAATTAGAAGAAGATTATAATCAAATTGAAATTGACGAGAATTTAGTATATGATGAAATGATAACCGGAGGTGAAATTGAACCTATTTAAGTACAAGAGGAAGAAGAGGCCGATAGGGAAGAATTTGATTATTTTGCTGTACTAGATGGAAACCTCGAAAATTCAAACGTTGAAGCAGATGTTTCATTACAAAGTTTGTTGGAGCGAATGACGAAGATTTGTCACATGCATAATTATTCAGATTGAGATATCGAAAAAGTTTCATGCAAGTTTATTGATTGGTTCACATTGAGTGACAATCAGCTTCCATTTTATCCAAGCAGTAAGACTTCGTCTTATGGATATTTTAGTGTATTGTATACAATTGAAGATTGGAGACCATTCGCAAGAATCAGACAGCAGATCTTATTGATACAATCCACTGAAGCCGCAGCAGAACGAGCATTTTCGAGGCTTCAAAAAATTCGATCAGATCTTATTACAAAAACGAAAAAAGCCATAGAAGAAGAAGCAATTTTTTTTTCTAGTTTCTAAAAATGTTTTTTTTTTTTTTTAGGCTTTAATCATCTTCACTGGCAGAGTTATTCAAAAAAACCTTTTATTTAAACGTATTCCATAACCGCTTCTATCGTTTCTCCCAAGCAAGAACTTTTTCTGTATTCAAAAATACTGCACTTTTCCGAAAATCCAAAACCCTTTTTGAACGTTTAAAAAGCAGTTAATTGAGGTATAATACGTTAGACATATTATATTCGAGGAAAATGTCTGATCCAGTCACACGTCTTCGAACATATGGTCGAGATCTTGGTAGCATTCCTATTTCACGTCTACCGACTGAGTTTGATAAAGCATGTTTTATTTGTGTTAATACATACCAATCATACCGCCTTAATCTTGGTACTGGGCCATTAAATGATGCCGTTTCATTGGCTAAATGCGTGAAGAACTTTGGGTTTCATATTTACTTCTTGCACAATCCTCATTCAAGAAATTTTTTAAAATATCTTGATCATTTCTTTCAATTCACAACAGATCACTTAGTTTTCTTCTATGTTGGGCATGGCACAACGGTTAGAGATCTTGATGGAGATGAAGATGATGGGAATGATGAAGCTTTTGTCTTTGATGATGGAAATATTGTTGATGATGAGTTAATTGATCACTTAATTAACAACAAAAATCCAAATAATCGTATAACGCTTATTACAGATGCATGTCATTCTGGTTCAATCTGGGATATTCAAGGAGGTGATGTAAATGGGCGAGAACTTCCCGACAAAATCATCTCAATTTCAGCAGCAAACGATCGACAAACAGCAAAACAAACAGTTATCGAACGTCAGGATCAGGGCGTCTTCACATATAACTTGACAAAGACCATCAAAAGCAACCCAACAATCACACCGAAAGAGCTCAAGACAGCAATGACTAAGAGTCTTCGTAAGTATGCACAGACATTCACAGTAGCTACCACATCTAATGAGCTCCTTGATATGCCATTATTCGAATAACTAAATAATAACTAAATAAATTTTATTATTATTATATTTAATGAATATGCTTTATGATTTAATGATTTTAAAAATGATTTTTTATATAAATGGAATTAATATTGAAATCGATTTCAATTTTGATATAATTTCTTAAAAATCATTAATTATTTTAGTATCACTAATATATATATATATATATATATATATTAGTGATGGTTTATTCAATAATTATTTTCCAAAAAAATTTCAAAACAATATTTATTCAAATGATACTAATATAACTTTCTAATTTATATCCTTTTAGTGAGAATAAATAGGAAATTGGTATTTCTTTTTTTCATAACACACATATGAAAACATGAAAAGATTATATAAGCAAAATAATTATAAAAATGCAATTCATTTTAAAGAATATTAACGAAATTTAAATATTTACTTCATTCATCGCCATTTTCATAGATATATAAAATGTGAAATAATAATTACTTACAACACAATTTCCAATATTTCTAGATAAATCATGCGTTTGAGTAATATAAACTATATTATTAGATTTACCCTTATCTGAAGTTTGTTGGAAAATTGTTTCGAAAAAAAAGAAAATGATTACAAGAAAAGTTATCAGATAAATTTGATTTAAAATTTAAACATTTTGATCTGAACATACATTTTAATATTCCATCGATGTAATAGAAACTTAATAAAAATTTTTTTTTGATATTTTAAGTGTATATATTAGAAAAAAAATTATAAAATTTCTGAAGGAACATCACCAAGAGCAGGAAATACTCTATAGTGTCCTCCGTTTATTAAATAAGTCGAAGACAGACAAACAAACATTTATTAACTCATTCATAACTTATTTGTTATGTTTTTTTGTTTTTGTTTATCAACTGGTTTTTGTGTTAAAATTTCCACTTCATTTTTATTAGAGCAATACGAATGTTTACTCTTTTATTTTCTATTCTTATCGTTCCAACTTTAGAGATCAAATTCGATAATGCAACAAAAACACTTACAATAGAGAATGAAACTGATTTTGAAGATGCATTATCTTATAAAGAAAAAACATTAATTTTAATAATTGCTGATGGAATTACATCAATACCAAGCGAACCATTTAACAGGTGGGCGAATCTGACTTCGGTTACAATCGGGAATTCAGTAACTATAATTAATCGCGTAGCATTTTACGAGTGTTCCAATTTATCAAATGTTACTTTTGGTGAAAAAATTAGTACAATTTCTGATAGTGCATTTTACAAGTGCATAAAATTAAAAGAAATTACATTTGGAGAAAGTCTCAAAAAAATTGAGATAAAGGCATTTGCTCGATGTTCATCACTTGAAAAAATTAAATTATCAAATTCAGTTTCTATAATAGAAAAACAAGCATTTTCAGAATGTACCAAATTAGTTAATGTTAGTTTAGGAGAAAGTATAATTACAATTAATGTATCTACTTTTAATAAATGTTCTTCACTTGAAAAAATTAAATTACCAAATTCAATAATCACAATTCAAGCACATGCATTTTATGAATGCATAAAACTAAAAGAAATTCTTTTTGGAGAAAAGTTATCTAAAATTGGCCAATATGCATTTGCTTCTTGTAATTCCCTTAAAAGCGTTGAAATTCCAAATTCAGTAACTTTGATTGATAATGTATCATTTGCTTTTTGTCATAATTTATCAACACTTTTTTTGGGAGAAAAGGTATCTTCAATCGGATCTGGGGCATTTTGGAATTGTTCTTCTCTTTCATGCATTTATTTTTATGGCAACAAAGAGCCTAATGTAAATGAAACTGCATTTGAAGGATGTCCTGCAAAAATTGTAATGATTATCGGTTCTTATAATTCGACGAAATTTGGTAAACTTAATGTATCAATTGGAACTACAATTGAAGGTTGTGGTGCATGGCCAACAAGTACATTTACACAATCCAATACATTTACAAAACAAAATATCTTTACGCCAGCAAACATGCCATCTGACTCATCAAAATCAAAATCCAATTCAAATAACACAACAATCATAGTTGGCATAATTGTCCCTGCTTTACTAGTTTTAATTGGTGTTTTAGTAACCATTTACGTTATTAAATCCCGAAAGAAAGAAACTACAACTCTTCAGGAAAATTTATAAGTTTTACAGTAATGTAGCTCTTAAAAATCAAACAAAACTCAAAGTTCTTTATAAATAAAGAAGAGTTGTTTAAACAAAATTAATTCCACTTTTTCTCTAAATTGAAAAAATTATTTTAAACATATAAATTATATTTGCATATATGCATATGTTTAACTTTATAAAATTTTTTGTATTTTCATGATGAATACTTATTGAATTAAAATAATATCATATTTAAATTGATTTTTGTCTTTATAAAACATCTGCATAAAAAAAATATTAAAAAAATATATGCTAGATGACCGTTTTTGTATTGTAACGTACACAAATTTAAAGGAAATTTTTTAAAAATTATTATATCTTCATAAAAAATACGTCTACTGTCATTATATGTTAAAATCTGAAATGTATCAAATACATTACATATAACTTTAAAATTAAAAAGAAATTTATAAGAGGAAAAGTTGGTTGACAGTGTCTTTTACAAATGCAAAAGTACATGGTGATACTAAACTCTTTCAATTGGGGGCAATTGTGCCATGTGGCAATATGTTATATATTATTTTTGAGTTTCAAGAAAAATTTAACGGCCAATCTCGTGATATACACAAATAATCATATATACACATCATAATATACCAAATAATTTTTGTAATATTTTTTTGAATTTCTCTATTTTTAGCAATGCCTCGAAAATTAATTTCATTTTTGTGATTGAAAATTAATTATTTACGTTATTTCCTTCATTATTAACGTGAAAAAATATTAATACAATAAAGGAATAAAAAAGATCAATTTTATTAATAAAATAATATATTTATATGATACATAATATTTAATATTAATTCGCGATATATATTATTATATTTATATTTATTCAGAATTTTATGGATCATATGTAGAGATATTTGAATTTTTTGTTTATGGTGTCAGTTTTTCATATAGCTTGTCAAGATGACTACCTCATTTTCAAAGCCCTTGCAACGATCATTTTTCATATCACAATTCCTTCAGAAATTAAAAAGTGGTACCACTTTTTAAACAAGAATATCATCACAAATTTCAAAAAAATAGAAATAATATTTATGCTCATGTGGTGGCATAAATGACTTTCAAAAATCAAACGAAACATTAATTTTATTTTGCTTTAAGAGAAGAATGCAAAAAAAGTTTTATATGAAAACAAACTTTTTATGAGTACGATAATAACCGCTCCGATAGACTTTTTTGTAGCCACTTTTTAAAAAATGTGTTTCGATTTTTTTGCAACGTGCTTGCTATATTTTTAGAATTTTATATGGCAATGAAAGAGTTTAGATGATACTGGAATAATTGAAAAATAAACATGGAATTTTTAGAAAATGATGATCCTTCAAAATTAATATGAAATGTGATGTGAAAATTTCTGTTAAATGGTTTCGCAACCATTTCCATTTTAATATTGTAAAATAAAAAATATATAAAGATTTATTTAAAAAAATTTATTTTTCTTCTTCTTCTTCAACTTGATCAATTGCAAGAATATGAGGGAATCGAACAACTGCAGTCCCAAGTTTTCGAGGTTTGAAATTTTCTGTTTTAGTTAAACGAATCGTTTCAAAACATTCTCCTATAACAAGATTCCCAAATTGATCATAACCATTAAGAATACCTCGAATTTCTCGTCCTCCTTGCATTTCAATAACTATCTTTTTATGAATATATTCATCAAGTGGCCAACAAAGAAGAATTTTTCTCCATTTGGCGTTTTCATGTCACATGTCTGCTCCAAATTTATAATGAATTTGAATCAAAAAATGATTCTTTTTGGTGAATTACAAGGAATTTCAAATGAAGAAGCACAAACCAATGGATTAGAATTAAATTTAAATATAAATAATCAAATAAAAATAATTTCTTCATCAAATCATTCAATTCATATTGTTTTAGAAAATGGTTCTGCATATTCACTAGGGAGCAATAAACATGGAGATCTTGGTATTGGTTCAATTGAGTTTGCAAAAGAATTTTATCGAGTAAAAACAGACATGTTTTTCACAAGCGTTAGTTGTGGTGAAATATTTACAGTTTGGACTGACAAATCAAATAACATATATATTTCCGGTAAATCATTTGGTGACCAGCCAACACTATTTCCATTTGAACATGTAACAGCAATTTCTGCATTTGGTAATACGCTATCATTTGCTAATAACAAAAACATTTTTTTGTGGCCAAATTTTATTGACTGCAAAGATCCAATTACAATACCACTTCCTTCTCCTGCAACAGATATTTCATGTGGAGAAGGATTTGCTGTTGTTTTATGTAATAACATTGCATTTAAAGTTGATTCAACATCTTCAATGATTCCATTGGTAAATATTCGATCACAACGTGTGATTAATGTCATTAAAGTTGTTTCATCTTTAGATTATATTATAACTTTAGATGAAAACAATGATTGTTGGGCATATGGGAATATTTGTTCTCATCAACGTAATATAAAAACAACGCCAATTGCTAATGATATAATTAATGTCTTTGCTATGCCGACGTTTTGTATATTTGTTAATTCTAATGGATTTGTTTATGGTTTTGGTGATAATTCATACGGAAAAATTGGAGATGGAACTAAAAAAAATCGATATATTCTAACAGAAACAAATCTGCAAAATGTTAGAAAAGCTGTTGGTGGTTTGAGTTTTTGTGTGTTCTTGTGTGATAATTTTGATTCTTCTTTGCTTTCAATGAAAGAAGAAGATTTCACTGCGGAAAATTTAAATTGTTCATATGAAAAATCTGAAGATATTTTTCAGTAAGGATGTTCTTTTTGATTTAATAAAAATGTTTGTAAAAAGTAAATAAATATTATGTAGGTATTTTAGTTATTTCTTCCGAGGCTGAATGAATTATTTAAAATCCTTCATCGGAGCTTTCATCACTTTCTTCATAAGATGATGAAGAATCTCTAATAACAATCGATGCAAATATTTCAGCTTCACCTGTCATTGCATATTGTTTCTTTTCTTTGATTGGTGTTCCTCCTATGGATCTTCGAACTCCTGTGGATTTTAGCTTAGATTTGTCCATATTTCGGATTTCTGAAAGGAAGTCAGCCCTATTTAATTGATTCGTTGGATTTTTAGGACTTTGAGAGGGATGAAGTAAAGAAGTTGATGGAGGAGGGGGAGGTGGTGGTGGAGGAGGAGGAAGAATAGAACTTGGTTGCTCGGATTCTGTATTGATAGTTGATTGTTCAGATTCAAATGTGTTTTCAGAATCTGAAATATAATTAGATTGATCAAATTCTATGATTCCATTCTGTTGCAACCCTACAAGTTCTATCAAATCACTGGCAATTTCTGTTTCTAATTTCTGTATATTTGTTTGAGCTTGAATTATTTCTTTTGTAATGGCATCACCATCATCTTCAACACTTTCTTTTGCAAGTTTCGATTTCCTTCTCCTTCTTGTTGTTGTTGCTGCTGTCTGTTTTATTTTTTTTGATTCATCTTTTTTGGAAAATAATCTACCAAAAAATCCCTTTTTTTCAGATTTATCACTAACATTGGGTGGAATATTTTCTAAGCTTGTTGAGCCTTTTGGAACAAGCGGCTTACTTTTATTTCTTCTCATACACCCAAATGTTTGAATATCCTAAACGTACAGAAATTAACGTACATAATTAAACGTCTGTTTCTGTATCGTTATTTTTTTTAGAGTTGGACTAAATATAGAAAATTTTTCTTAATCAATTCTTTCATTATTTAAAATATTTGATAACTATCTTCCATGCTCTTTCATATGACTATTAGTAGAATGAAATATGCTTTATGAATAAGCTTTATTTTTTTCTGCAGAAAAACTTAATGTTTCATTTATTTTTTTATTAATAATATTTTGTTCAATTAAATGAACAACTCAAATTTGAGTATTGCTTATTGGCGCACTTCTACAATATCCAGGTAAATATGCAAGTGCAAGTGGAAATCATTCATTAATGTGAGCAAGCTCATTCATTATTTGAAAATGCTTATAAAGCAGCAATTCTGTTTCATTAAAATGATATCTTTTGATATCTTTATAAAGATAATATTGTAATAATAGGGGAATTATGAAAGAAATACATTTTATATAAGGATTAATAATAATCATTTTAGATTTGATTGAAGAAGGAATGGAAATTTGTAATGATTATTGATGAATCAGCAAAAATTGGTAACTTATTTCTAGTCAAGTGTTTTTTCTAAAAAATAATGAAATTACTCAAAATTTATTAATTTTTGTTTTAGAAATTGGAAATCCTAAACTCAAGTATATTTGGAATATTAATGATAAAGATAAAATATATATCCTAAATTAAACATTAGTGCAAAACATATTAAGTTTATTCTTCACATTAATCTGATTTATTTAGAAATACATTGCAAAATAATATTTTTTGATCCTATGTGATGATGTTGTAACTCTGTATCGTTAAGTTGGCCAACTTTCAATTGAATGCATTAGATTTTGCCACAAAATTTGTGCAACAAACTCACTTCACCTTGGAAATGGCATTTTTTACATGGCAAGAGGAGGAATTTTTTCTAGCCAAAAGTTTTTTATAGACAAAGTCACAAGAAAACCCTTAGCTTAAAGTATTAGAATAAATTTTCTCTTATTGTATTGAGTTTTTATGGTTATAATATTCCAAATATGTTGCGAGATTTATTTGAAAATATAAATGGATCATACATTTTCCTGGAATAATGTTTGTAAAAAGCAAAAAAAAACAATTAAATTTCATGATATGAATATTCAAAAATTCATAAATTTTCCAATTTTTTGATGGGATTTCGCAAATGTGAATTCACAATCTTTGCTCGCATCAAACCAGCTCTTTTTTGATATTGTATCGGCAATCTGGTCAATTATTCAAATAAATTTGATCGTTTGGGTGACGGTTATTCATGGTCATTTATATTTAATGTCAGACAAAGATCCAGCAACTCCAGATACAGCCGCAAAAACAAAAGCAACACCTAATGTAACATTAAACTTAACAGTAACTGTTGCAGCAACACCAGCAGCAACTTCTGCTCAAGATGATGCAAATGCAGTTGATGATAGCCATAAGGAAGCTCCATCAACAGCTGTTGAACAAGAAGATCCAGATGCTGGCGAAGATAAGCTTTTTGGAGATAAGGCAATTCTCTACCGCTTTGATGCAACAAGCAAAGAATGGAAGGAACGTGGTGTTGGATTCATCAAGATTCTTAAGAGCAAGGAAACCGGAAGATGCCGTATTTTAATGAGACGCAATCAAACATTCCGTGTATGCGCAAACCATTACATTCTTCCACAGATGGAACTTAAGCCACATGCAGGCAGTGAACGCGCTTTAATTTGGACTGCTACTGATTTTGCCGATGGTACTGAATCGCATGATGTTCTTTCTGTCCGTTTCAAGACAGCCGAGATCACTCAAGAATTTAAGAAACAATTCGAAGAAGCTCAAAAGATCAATAAGGAACAAATTGACAAAATGGAAAAGGCAGAAGAAAAAAAGGAGTAAATAATTCAATTTAACATTTACAATTGAAACTGAAGTTTTCGCTTGTTTGGCCTAACATCGTCTTTCGCCTTTGGTTCCTCGATTTTCGGCGGCTGGCGATGCGCAGTGTTCGGTTTGAAGTTTTGGAGAAGTTGAAATATCTTGGAACCAGTCGAATTCCTGATGAGCTCTTGTCGCTTCTGTGGTTTGGCTGGAGCAGAAACTTTCGGTTCATCTGTTTTGATTTCTTCGTTTTCTATAACGCGTGGTTGATATGTGAGTTTCCAATGTTGATTAACATCTTCGTTAAAAGCATTGATTTCTTCTGTTTCTTGCTCGAAAATGTTCTTCTGTGGATGGTCACCAAATAATATGGTGTTGGATGAAATTAAAAAAGCTGATTCTTCTCTCATAACAGACCTTGTGTCACTTTTGTCATGTCTGCAAAGCTTCGGAATAACAAAATAAATTAAAACATTAAGAAAATATATAATAGAATTTTTTTTCTCACAAATTTTTTATAAAGGTAATTACATATTAGTATATTTTAAGTTTTTACTGATATCTCAAATCATGAACTACATCAAAAAATCAATGATGTTTGTAACAAGCACAAAGCTTTTGGATTTTGTATTAAAAATGTTGATAAAGATTTAATTGATCACTTCATCACCAACAAAAATTAGAACAGTTAGTCTAGTGCTAACACTTGTTATGCACACTTTCATGCAGCTTAATTTGGGGTATTCAATGTGGTAAATAAACGCAAACTTCCCGTCAAAATTACTGATATCAGTAAATGGTCCATAGACAACAAACAAATAGTCATAGATCGTCAAGATCAGAGTGTCTTCACGTACAATATTTTGAAACAATTTCAATATAAAAATAAATGGAATTGATCAAATTAAATAAGTTATTAATTATGAGAATCGATTTCAATTTTAATAATTTATTTTTGTTTATTAAAAATTTTTTGTTTGTCCTTAGTTAATCAAAGTATGAATTTTAGAGCATTCATTATGTTATTCAATTTTTCTACCGTAAGATTTTTGTGGCTATTAATAGAAAGAAGACAAACATTTATTCATTGATTATAATATTGTGCAATTCATTAATTTTTGTGTCTGGTTTTTTGTCTTCACATTACCATTTCATTAATATTCTAATCAGAATGATTGCTCTACTCCTTTGTAACCTTATTATTCCTACTTTCGAAATTTTCGATAATAGTACAAAAAATCTTAGAATACAAACTGAAGAAGATTTTCAAACCTCAACAGAATTTAAAGATGAAACATTACATTTAATAATTGAAGATGAAATTGCATCAATACCATCTAAAGCATTTGAAGGATGGGAGAAAATATCATGCGTTAATATTGGAAATTCAGTCACTTCAATTGGAGAATCTGCTTTTAAAGAATGTTTCAACTTAATCAATGTTACCTTTGGCAATAATGTAAACACAATTGAGAGAGGTGCATTTTATAGGTGTTATCAATTATCAGAAGCTATTTTTGGTGATAATCTTGCGACAATTGGTCATCATTCATTTGCTGAATGTTCATCACTTAAAACTGTTAAGTTATCAGCAACTGTTTCTTCAATTGAAGAAAAAGCATTTTCTGAGTGCAAAAAATTAACAAACATCAACTTAGGTGAAAATCTTAAAAAAAATCCCTAGAAAATCATTTGAAAAATCTTCATCACTTGAAAATATCATATTACCAAATTCAGTAACCTTGATTGAAGACTATGCATTTTTTGAATGTTCTAAATTAACATATGTTACTGTTGGAGAAAACTTAGTTAATATTAAGGAACATGCATTTTCTTCTTGTGAATCACTTTTAAGATTTCCATTCCCAAATTCACTTTCTGAAATTGGATCTTATTCATTTTCTGAATGTAAGAAATTAACAGATGTTATCTTTGGAGAAAGTTTAACATCAATTGGCGATCATGCATTTTCAGATTGTTCATCAATCCAAAGCATTCAATTGCCAAACTCGTTAACAACAATTAAAGATTATACATTTTCTCATTGTACTCAAATTACAAACATTATTTTAGGAAACGAAGTTACTTCACTTGGTTCAGGTTCATTTGCTTTTTGTGATTCTATTATCAAAATCCAAATTCCAAATTCAGTAACTTCTATTGGAGCAATGGCATTCTGATATTGTTCCAAATTATCAGTGCTTCTTCTTGGTTGTAATGTTGATTCAATCGGACAGCAAGCATTTTGTGATTGTACTTCTCTTACATGTGTTTATTACTATGGTAACAATGCACCTATTATTGACCAGAATGCATTTGATAATTGTCCTATTCAATCTGTAATGACATTAGATTCATATGATTCATCAAAATTTGGTAACTTTGATGTATCGAAAGGGACAACAATTCAAGAATGTAATCCATGGCCATCAAATACATTTACACAACCATATTTACCTTCAGCTTTAAATTTAAATGGGCTTGCTAGCTCAGACAAAAATTCTATTGCATCAACTAATTCATTCTCTCAATCAAATTCCTCTAAGTCAATTCCAAAAACTGCAGTAATTGCTCTTAGCGCAGGTGCTGCTTGCTTGGTAGTTGTAATCATTGTCATAATCACAATTTTCGTGATTAGATACAAAAACTTCCAAAATATAAGTAATTTTAAAGCATAAAATAAACCTAATTAACGCTTAAATATTTTTGAATTTTGATGTAATGAAATTTAAATGGACTAATTTTACTAATAATTAATGTCCTACCTACTATTATCATCATAATATTCTTTTGAAAATAATTCCTATCTTTAAATAGTTAATGTTTTTAATAAAAATTGAGTAAAACATTCTCAATATTAAAAAAAATATTCGTTTCTTTTGATTATTTAAAATAAATTATTTACCATTCTATTATAAATATCTAAATAGGTTCTTATGAAACACCTAAGAAAAAATTTTATCTATTAATATTTTTAAAAAAATAAAAATTAGTTTTATATTTTTATAAATTTTTTTAATTGACTTACCCAATTTTATTTTGATTACTTATTAATTCATATTTATTATTATTTTTTAAAAAAAAATTTTTATCTTATGCATGAAGGGTCTCATGAAATATTAAAATAAAATTAATTTTATTATTTTTATGTGCATTCATGAATTGAACACATAACTAACAATCTTTTACCTAATAAATTTTTTTAATATAAAGGTTTTGTATTACCATATATTGTGAAGACAAATAAATATATTATCTATGTAAAATATTGGGTTTAGTTTGTGTCTGGTTTTTGTGTTATAATTTTAAGTTTTTTATTATTTTGTTCCAATTTATCTAAAGTTACCATCGGTGACAATGTTAGCACAATATCATATGGTGCATTTGAAAGATGTTATAAATTATTAGATGTTATCTTGGGATATAATATAACTACAATTGGTCATCATTCATTTGCAAATTGTTCATCACTTAAATTTCTTAAAATCCCAGATTTAGTTTTGATAATCGAAGAATATGCATTTTCTTATTGTTATAAATTAGCCACAGTTCTTTTTGGAGAAAAGCTAACTGAAATCAGTTCAGGTTCATTTATGGAATGCATGCAAAAGAATAAAATTATCAAATACGATTACTCAGATTGAAAACCATTCATTTTATAGATGTTATTATTTGACAGAAGTTATTTTTGGAGAAAAACTTACTAAAATATATCCATATGCATTTTTTAGATGCATGTCACTTGTAAATATTAGGCTTCCAAATTCAGTCTTCAATTGATAGATTGGCATTTGGATTTTGTACTAATTTATCAGCGCTAATTATTGGTTCTAATGTAGATTCAATTGGACATCAAGAATTTTGTAATTGACATTCCCTTATGTGTATTTATTATTATGGTAACAAAGAACCTAAGATTGATAAAACAACATTTGATAATTGTTCTGCTCAATATGTAATGACATTAGATTCATATAATTCAACAAAATTTGATAAATTTAATTTATCGAAAGGGACAACAATTGATGATTGCAAACCATGGCCAACAAATACATTTACACAATCAAATACATTTTTTATTTCAAATACATTTTCTATCACACATACATATACTATATCAAACACATATACTCACTCAAATACATATACAAAAATAAACACTATTTCTAAATCGCATACAAGTTCTATTAAACCATCTAATGCATTTTCTCAATCAAACATCATATCTAACTTAGTACCATCCAAATCGACAGCAAAAACCACATCAATTGCAGTTGGTTTAGGTGTTTCTTCTCAATTAATTGTGATTGTTGTTTTAGTAGTCATTTTTGTTATTAGGTACCGAAGAAAAAAGAATTCTAGTATTCAATAATATTACAAGTATTCAATAATATTTCTCATGCGTTTGAGTAATATAAACTATATTATTAGATTTACCCTTATCTGAAGTTTGTTGGAAAATTGTTTCGAAAAAAAAGAAAATGATTACAAGAAAAGTTATCAGATAAATTTGATTTAAAATTTAAACATTTTGATCTGAACATACATTTTAATATTCCATCGATGTAATAGAAACTTAATAAAAATTTTTTTGATATTTTAAGTGTATATATTAGAAAAAAAATTATAAAATTTCTGAAGGAACATCACCAAGAGCAGGAAATACTCTATAGTGTCCTCCGTTTATTAAATAAGTCGAAGACAGACAAACAAACATTTATTAACTCATTCATAACTTATTTGTTATGTTTTTTTGTTTTTGTTTATCAACTGGTTTTTGTGTTAAAATTTCCATTTCATTTTTATTAGAGCAATACGAATGTTTACTCTTTTATTTTCTATTCTTATCGTTCCAACTTTAGAGATCAAATTCGATAATGCAACAAAAACACTTACAATAGAGAATGAAACTGATTTTAAAAATGCAAGACAATATGCAGAAAGAACATCAATTTTAATAATTGCTGATGGAATTACATCAATACCAAACGGAACATTTAAAGGATGGGAGAATCTGACTTCGGCTAAAATCGGGAATTCAGTAACTATAATTAATCGCGTAGCATTTTACGAGTGTTTCAATTTATCAAATGTTATTTTTGGTGAAAAAATTAATACAATTTCTTACGGCGCTTTTTTAAGGTGCATAAAATTAAAAGAAATTACATTTGGAGAAAGTCTCAAAAAAATTGAGATGTATTCATTTGCTAATTGTTCATCACTTGAAAAAATTAAATTATCAAATTCAGTTTCTATAATAGAAAAACAAGCATTTTCAGAATGTACCAAATTAGTTAATGTCAGTTTAGGAGAAAGTATAATTACAATTAATGTATCTACTTTTAATAAATGTTCTTCACTTGAAAAAATTAAATTACCAAATTCAATAATCACAATTCAAGCACATGCATTTTATGAATGCATAAAACTAAAAGAAATTCTTTTTGGAGAAAAGTTATCTAAAATTGGCCAATATGCATTTGCTTATTGTAGTTCCCTTAAAAGCGTTGAAATTCCAAATTCAGTAACTTTGATTGACAAAGAAGCATTTGCTTTTTGTTATAATTTATCAAGACTTATTTTAGGAGAAAAGGTATCTTCAATCGGATTTGGGGCATTTTGGAATTGTTCTTCTCTTTCATGCATTTATTTTTATGGCAACAAAGAACCTAATGTAAATGAAACTGCATTTGATGGATGTCCTGCAAAAACTGTAATGATTATCGGTTCTTATAATTCGACGAAATTTGGTGACTTTAATTTATCAATTGGAACTACAATTGAAGGTTGCGGTGCATGGCCAACAAGTACATTTACACAATCCAATACATTTACAAAACCAAATAGATTTACGACAACAAATTCAAATACACAATCAAACATACTATCTAGTTCAGCAGAATCAAAATCCAAATCAAATACCACGGCAATCGTAGTTGGTGTAACTGTCCCTGCTTTACTTGTTTTAATTGGTGTTTTAGTAACAATTTTCGTTATTAAATCCCGAAAGAAAGAAACTACAACTCTTCAGGAAAATTTATAAGTTTTACAGTAATATAGCTCTTAAAAATTAAAGAAAATCCAAAGTTCTTTAAAACATAACTAAAGGTTAAATTTAACAAAATCAACTTCTTATGTGTTTGACAAATAACATTTTTTAGTTATTCAATAAAGATAATAATCAGAATATATATCTTGTAAAAGATTTGTAATCTTAAGTTCCCTTTCCGAATATACAGAACCATTTTCTAAAACAATATGAATTGAATGATTTGATGAAGAAATTATTTTTATTTGATTATTTATATTTAAATTTAATTCTAATCCATTGGTTTGTGCTTCTTCATTTGAAATTCCTTGTAATTCACCAAAAAGAATCATTTTTTGATTCAAATTCATTATAAATTTGGAGCAGACATGTGACATGAAAACGCCAAATGGAGAAAATTCTTCTTTGTTGGCCACTTGATGAATATATTCATAAAAAGATAGTTATTGAAATGCAAGGAGGACGAGAAATTCGAGGTATTCTTAATGGTTATGATCAATTTGGGAATCTTGTTATAGGAGAATGTTTTGAAACGATTCCTTTAACTAAAACAGAAAATTTCAAACCTCGAAAACTTGGGACTGCAGTTGTTCGATTCCCTCATATTCTTGCAATTGATCAAGTTGAAGAAGAAGAAGAAAAATAAATTTTTTTTTAAATAAATCTTTATATATTTTTTATTTTACAATATTAAAATGGAAATGTTCATTAATTGCTGAAACAAATTCTGTGCCATCAAATTCTATCTTTTGTGCTTGAATTTTTTCCAACTTTTCGAAAAGTTTCGAGAAAGAAATTTTTCAACATATCGATATTTTTAATATTCCTTTTTGATGACATTCTGTCGCTAATTCAAGCTGGTGATTTTCCATCAATTCTTCATTCATTACAACTAAAAAGTGCTTTATCAAGTTGAAGAACTTCTAAGATCGTACCTGCTCCTGCATGTCCAATAATAAAATCTGATGTTTCTAAATATTTATGAAATTCTTCTGGACTTGCATATGAAAAATATTGGTCAAGATATTTAACTTCTTTTTCGTAACAACCGACTTGTGCAATAATTTTATCATAACCTAAAGACTTACTAATTTCAAGAAATTCTTTACTATCAATTTTTGAGATTAAAGCATCAAAATGTGTTGAACCAACGCAAACAAAAATTGTTTTCCCCATTTATGTAGAATTGTGAGGTGAAATAATACTAACGGTCATCAACGGTTTTGGTCTGGCCTTTGCTCAAATGAGGCTTACCCTCGCTTATCCTGATCATGGCACACAAATTTGCATTGATGTAGAAGATCCAGTTGCCCTCAACAGTCTTTACGATCACCGTCTTGGACAAGATATTGATGGTTCCATTCTTGGCCAACAATTTGCTGGTTATCTTTTCCGTCTTGGAGGTGGCTTTGATAAACAAGGTTTCCCAATGAAACAAGGTGTTCTTACCCCACGTCGTGTTCGTCTTCTTCTTCGCGCTGGTACATCATGCTATCGTCCACGTAAAGATGGTGAACGTAAAAGGAAGACAGTTCGTGGCTGTGTCATTTCTTCCGAAATTTCCGCTCTTCACCTCATTGTTCTTAAGAAGGGTGATGCTGAAATTGAAGGACTTACAGATAAAGTAGTTCCTCGTCGTTATGGTCCAAAGCGTGCAACAAGGATTAGGGCCATCTTCGGCGCTGATAAGAAGGCTGATGTTACCAAACTTGTTCTTCGTCGTGAAGTTAAGCCAGGTAAATTCACACAACCAAAGATCCAACGCCTTATTACACCACGTCGTCTTGCTCGCAAGGCCAAGTTTTTGAAGGAAAAGAAGGCACGCAGGGAAGCAGCCGCCAAGAAGGCTGAAGCTTATAAGGCATTACTCGAACAAAGAGGTTTGAAGCACTAAAAAATTAATTTTAGCCCTCAATATTCTTTTACTTTACAGTGAAAGCTTAAATTCGTTTCATTTTCGATCTAAAACATGAGAAATTTGAAATTTCAACTTAGTACCGATAGCATCGACTTTTTATGTTCAATGGATTATAATTTTCACAATTTTATAAACAATTTCGATAGAAATAATTTATTACATTTTGTTGTCAGTTGACTGCCAGTCCACTCTTAATCTTGTAATGCGTATAATTATACTTTGTTCAATAGACAGCTTATTTTTTTCGTTATTTTTGAAGTTTAATTCATCCGGTGATTGCATTGTTAACACTTTTGTAATATCAATAACTCTTTCGAATGCTGATGGGCAGAAGAAGAATGTTTCCAACCAATTCACGATTCTTCTCATTAAAACAGCGCCATTTGCATCGAATTTCTTCGACATTATTACTGTTTCCAATCTTTTTGTAAAATAAGGCGCTAAAGACTTCAACAGTAATTCATAATTACTTTTGTTCAACAAATCCTTATATCCATTAAATATTTTCCCGAATCCGGCCTTAAAATCTTCTTGCAATTGTATTTCCATTTCAACGGAAACGTCGTTTGCCATTTGAGCTCTAAGAAATACGTCGCAAAGTTTTTCTGTTTGTGGACGTAAATTTCTTATTAAAGCGTCAAATTGTATTTCAAGATCAGCTTCGAGTTGTTTTCCGCAATTTTTAAGGTCATTTAAGCCCGATGAAATTGCAGCAAGATCATCATCAGTGAAATGTTTAGATACAGTCGTCTCAATCATAGAAGATAATTTCGATATATACATTTTAACTCCATCCATTGTGTTCATTAATATACAATTACGACTTTGATTACCGCCAAGTTTAGATGTAGTTGTTTTAATAATTGGCATTAATTGATCACGAATAGCTAATGAGATAACATTAAAAATGGTACATGTAGTCGAAGCAGAGTCTGTAATAACAGAACGATTAAGTGTACGATGTAGAATGAAAAATAAATCATCAATAGCATTAACAACAGATTCTGTATTAGACATTGATTGAATAATTGCTAAAAGTTCTTTGGTGACACTTCGTAAATAATATTGCGTGAATAATGCATATTGAACAAGTAGAAATTGAATCGATCGTGTAAATTTAGTATGTTGTGGTGTACCTGAATTTGATGTTGAAAATTTGAATTTATAATTTTTGAAAAAATCTGTTTTAATACCAAATTTGATTTTGGTCTTAATGAAATTATCAAAAAGAGCAAATTGATGTGCAAAAATGGAAATTTCATCATTAACTAAATCTAATATTGCTGGTTTGATTTCTTTAGATTCGGAACATTTCATTTCTAAATCATGAAGATTACGATAATCAGAATAATTAGAAATAATTTCTTCAATTTTATCATCACAGCGATCTAAAAGAAGTCGTATGAAAACAGCAAATTGTCCAGGATCAGATAAAATTGGTATCGAGGTAAGAATATGAGACGATATGCAATCAAGAAATTTAACGTACACCTCAACGTGGGGTGCCCTGTTTTCATCGTTGTTCGACGTTGGCTTGATGGATTGGATGAGATTGATGCGAATGTCTCGTGTTTCTTCAAGAATCTGTTTGTGTTGTAAATCGGCAAGTTGATTGATACCTTCAACTTGTGCACCGCATTTGTTGTAATATTGAAAGATCTCCGTTGGATTTTCTTCAAGTTTTTCATTGAGAATAAGTAGAGTAGCTTTTCGAGCTGAATCAATTTTAGCAGAATCTGTTGGAGATAGTAGGTGATGCGGGATTTGAAGTAAGCGGTGAATGTGATCACAACATTGAATAATGTCTTTTTTGGAAATATAATTGTCAATTGTTCCAAGACACTCAGTTAGATCTGCTAAATTTTTAACATATGATGCGGTCTGAGTACACCTAGAAATTGCAGTATCCACTTCTTCTATTCTATCTGAAAGATCACTTGCTAATATAAAAACAGAATTTATTTGCTTGGATGAACTTGAGAATATCCTCGGAATTTCTAACAAAGAAGATAATGCAGAGTTTAATTCTTTTTTGAATGTGTTGATTGATTCTGTTTGCTGATGCTCATTTGAAGCAATAAAAGATTGAAGTGCTTCTTCTTGTTGCTTGTATGAATTCATTCGTGAGATTAATTGTTGTTTTTGACTTTCAAGATTCATTTCCTTTGTTGGTTTGGAATTTAAACGGTTTCAAATATCGATAGGGGGGGTCAGGATTATGAAGGTTCAAATCTTGCTATGTTATTTAGGTTAAGGATGCCATATGTAGAAGATTACAAAAACATTATCGTTATGAAATTTCATTTGTTCAATCTTTCTAAATGTGATTTCGACCATACTTTTTTCGGAATATAAAAATACTTCATTAAAAAATTACAAAGAACTTTCAAAGAATGATTGGGAACTTCATAAGAAGTTAATTAGAGAAGGAACCAATCCGAATGAAATAGCAAAAATAATTCGAAATGATGAAATAGAAAAACTTCAAGAAATATCATCACAAACAAATTTCGATTTTAATCAGATTATACCTAAATCCATATATGAAAGATTTTCACTTATTAATAGTGAATATATAAATGATTTATTAATTTAAGTAAAAAAAGGTGTTACATTAATTGATTATGCAGCATTTTTTGGATCTGTTAAATGTTTTAGATATTTACTTGTGAATGGAGCTAAAATAAATAACTCAGGTAAATATGCAGTTGCAGGTGGAAATGAAGAAATTATACATTTATGTGAACAAAATAATTCATCATTTGAAGATGCTTTTACAACAGCTATTATGTTTCATCAAAATGATATTTTTAAATATTTTTATGAAAGCAACATTATTAAAATTCTTAATTTTGAATTTTTCGGAGAGAAATGTATTGCTATTTAGAAATTTTGAAATTTTTTCATTTTTGATTGAAAAAGGAATGAAAATCAATAATAGCATTATTTATGAAACAATAAAAACTGGTAACATATATTTTGTTAAGTATTTACTCAAAAATAGTCAAATTCCAGAAAATGTTTTAATATGTTCTGTAGAATCAAAAAATATTGAACTTATAAAATATATTTTAGAAGAAAAAGAAATTGATACAGATTCCAATCTAAATGGGGTTATCCAATCCAAATGGGTTTAACCGTTTTTTCCCCACCATTTTTTAATGAAATCAAACTCATCTAAAACCATAAAAGAGTTATCAAAACCAATTCCCACTGGAGATTTAATGAAAGGATTACTCAAATTTTATTCTCCAAGAACTTCAAGACATATTATCAGAGTACTCGCAGGATTCAATTATAAAATGCGTTACCAGCAAATTGGATATTTGAAAATGACAATCGAGCTAGATGATCTTAGGCCTGTGACATGTATAAAGCTAGGTGACATTTGTAAATATAACAGATTATTACAAAAGCACAAAAGAAATTTAGTAAACAAAGAAATCCAATAGGTAATAAGAAAAAATTAACTGATGAACAAGAAGAAACAGTAATTCAGCATATTTGTGATAAGTGCAATGACCACATGCCTCTCTCTCCAAAAGAAATTCTAGATTTTTGTTCGAAACAACTCAAAATAGAATTAACGAATGGGTGGCTTAAAAAATTTATAAAGCGACATTCTAATCGAATTCAGAGGGCTGTTTCATACCCCCAAGAAGATAAGCGTTTATTAATAACAAAAGAACAATGTTATTATTATCTATACATCTTAAAAAATGAAGTGAATGGAAAATTCGCCGAATTAGTATTTAATGTTGATGAAATGGGTTCATCTGAATGGATAAACAAAAAAACCCAAAATGTCATTGTGCCATGTCATGGTGAAGCCGTACGTATTACTCACAAAGTTAAAAGATCTACAAAATTACAAACAATGTTAGGATGCATTTCAGCTGCAGGTGATGTATTAACACCTGTTTTGATCCATTCAAGGAAAACAGTAGTCAATGAATTATATGCAAAAGGTTTAAGGGAAGGAACCGACGTTATTCTGAGGTATTCAGAATCTGGGTATATTAATTCGTTAATCTTTGAGGAATGGATTGAACATTTTTTGTCACTTTTGTGAATGACACAAGAAATTCCTTCAATTTACAGAATGAAGAGGCAATTTTATTTCTTGATAAATGTAGTTCGCATCTATCAGATAAGGTGAAAACAATATTGGGTCTGAACAAAATTAAAATGATCACGTTCCCGCCACATGCCTCCCATATTTTTCAAATGCTTGATTTAGTCACTTTTGGCGTTTTAAAGCATATTAAACCAAGTATCACTTCACCATTCCCAAAAAATTCGCAAGCACACAATATATATAAATATTTAAAAACGTTCGAGATTGCTACAATCTCTTCTAACAATAGATCTGCATTTTTGAATGCAGGTTTTATTTTTGATACTTCTACACATCCCTATAATTTCCCTGGAGCAAGAAGTAGAGAGTTTTGATTCATAAATAAACAATTTTTCTAATTTTAAAGATAATATTTTAATATAAAATTATATATCTATTTGCATTGTAAATATATCTATAACTTTTAAAAAATATTGCTTATTAATGAAGATATTTTTGTTTTATTTTGAGTTTCCACCACTTTTTCATGAAAACTATTTAACCCATTTAGATTAAAATCTGTATTAATACCAAAGATATAATTTAATTTAATAATTTCATATTTCAAAATAATATTTGGAAATTATTTAAATTATTTAGAACTACACTTATTTATGTAACAAATAATTATTATATATAAATAATTAAATTACTTCTTGATCAAAAAGGTATAGATGTTAATAACAAAGATATTTATTCGTTTTATTTAATATTTTTTCTAAGTATTTTAATTTTTAATATATAATTTGTAAATTATGTATAATATTTGAAACAGCACTTATGTATGCAACTGAAAAATGTCACACAAAAATTATTAAAATATCTGTTAAACAAAAATGAATTTATGTTAATGCTAAATATATTTATTTATTTATTTTGGTTAATGTTTACTTCAACAATTTTTAATTTTATAATATCAAATGGAAATTATTTCAAATATATGATACAGCTTTTTTTATTGGTTCTTGTTTTGGAGATGCTGAAATTGTTTAATTAATAACTAGAGTGGTTCCGACTAATTATTCTCACAAAAAAATGGGAAATAAAGTTAAGAATTTAACTTAACGTTCATTCTTGTGACTCTGGAGAGCGATCAGGAAAATATTTCATAAATGAATTGAAATCATCATCAAAGTCGCTGTTTAAATCGGTGAGTTTTTTTCTTCTTTTTTTGTCCAAGCACAAAATTTTCTTCCAGATTGATCCATTTCTTGTCTTCCTCGTATATTAAATTGAGAAGATGGATTCAACGTCATGTCTTTTGTGCTGCATATAGTATCATTATTATTATTTTGTTTTTTTCCAGAAATTTCCCTAATTTCATTCATGATGGATTCAAAAAGTGGATCTTTCACATTGAAATATATAACCTTACAATTGAATTCAATAAACCATTTTTTCGATATTATAGTGGGAGACACGTCGATTGAATTTTTTTTTCTCATAAAGCTATTTTTCGAAATGTTTACATATATTTTCACAACTTTACATTTCTATCAAATGTTCAAAGAATATGTCTCATTCAAATCAAAATGGTTTTATTGAAAATCATTGAAAAAGTTATTCTGGATCTCCATAAAGTCTAAAAATCGTTCGATCTGGGGTGGCATTTACAATTCTCAGCCTCTTTTAAATACTCATGACAAGTCCGTTTATCGTCTGCCATTGGAGGGCCTTCCAAACATCCTTTACAATTCTTACCAAACCATCAATGGTTTTGGGCTGAAGTGCTTCTACTCTGGTTTCCATAATTGCGCAGACTATTACAATAATGTTCAAGTCTGAGCTATATGGAGGCCAATCTTTCGAAATATTTATCTCCAATTCATTTAAAACGCACATTGTTTCTTTGGAAATAAGAGGACGAGCATTGTCCTGCATGCGTGTCCATTCGCCGATCCCGTACGTTTTATCTGTATCTTCAATTAAATTAGAACCGAAAATTATTTGTTCAATATAATTCTCTGAGTTCAGTGTTCCTTCAATGATTACCAAGTCCGTTTTAAATTGATATCCAATGCCACCCCATATCATAATTTTTGATGAATGCGATTTTTGATTCGATAAGACTTCATTGGTTATCTGAGTTTTGTCAACCCAAACCCAGCGTTTATTTCGTCCCAAAATAAACCACGATTCATCAGTAAACACAGTTTTCAAAAAATTTGTATTATTTACAATATGAAATTTTGTAAATTCATATCTATTCTGAGCTGCAGCTGTGATATATACGGATCGAATTGGTAATCTTTAAATTAGACCATTTTCCCTTCTATGCCTATTCACAGTTCTACCTGAAATTTTCAATCCAAAAAATTCATATAATTCATGAGCTAATTTTTCACCAGATATATGAGGATCTTCAATTGTTCTGCAGTGAATGTACACCGAATAAACATCTTTGATTTTTTTCTCATAAATTCTTTGCGTTGGCATTAGATTTGATAATGTATCATATATAGTATTTTTGGAAATATCTAAAACTTTTTGATTCAGGTTTATATTCCCACCCAGCGTAATGTAAACGTGTCTGATGTATGCGTATCTTTGCGCAATAGGAATAGATTTTATAAAACTTTTCATTTGACAAATGCCGTTTATTAATTTGTTTCATACAAACAGTGATTTTGTGAGGTTCAACCGCAATGTCTTCCACTATATTATTTGAGTCTATCTGGTCGGACGGTGAAGCCGCTTAATATTATAAAAACGAATAAGAAGAAAAATTAACTAAGTCAATTGCGATGATTCAACATTTCTTCTAATGGTAGCATATCCAGTTGATGATACAAGTCTTGAATTTCTTATTGATACTCATTTTTTATCATTAATTATTTGAAAATACTTATATATAAAGTCATTTAGAGAAATTTCATCAGTAATTGTTTCATTTATTGTATGAAATAATGTTTTCATTTTTTCAGAAATCAGATTTTGATCTAATTCAAGAATTGTCGCAGCTTCCTTGATGTATTTAGAAATTTCAAAATGTAGAATTTCTTCATCTTTATTAAGAAATGCGAAACTATATGAAATTCTTTTCGATATTTTTATGTCTTTATTTGGTATATATATATTTTCTTATGCATAAAATTGGTTGCACTATGATTATAATGACACAACCTCCTAACTTGGCCAAAAAAATGCTCAAGCCAATGAGTACCGAAGGTACCAAGATGAATATCTTTGTTTTGACAAATAATATTACTTAAAGAATATACAAGTGACATCACTTTATCAATAATATTTATATCGTATATACACATGCGAGGGTTTTTTCCTTCTGACATTGTGTGTGTCTGTTTTCGATCTCGTATTTTTATATTATAAGTTTCTTTATAAAGATACATTAATACCCAACATAATGATAAGCATTCAATCCTTTGAGTTCTTCTTAAATTTCTATCCATAACAAACTTAATAAGTAATGTTGCAGGAATAAGTGATATTAATACTAATTTGTTCGTTTTAAATGCTCTGAAAATGTTATTATCAGAAAATAACATTATTGGTTGCATATCATCCATCTTTTTACTATGACTACCATCCAAAATAAATTCTGGAATACCAACATCAATATAATCTTATATGTTAATAATCAAATCTTTATCAGGTAAAACACAAATATAACTTCCGCATACGATTCTATACCTTATGCATTTTACAAGATGGAGCATATCTTCAAAAACAAGAGACATGTTTAAATTATCTATTAAATTGGGTAAAGAACAATAAATAATAAAATTTTGAAATCGATCACAAATAGATTTAACATACTTTAAATAATAAGTATCTCCGTCAAATGATATGCCAACAACATTTATACTCAAGTCACCAAGCAAAATTGCAATTATTTCTAATTGAAATATAATTTCATTGTCAGATGTACCATTTTCTTCTGATTTTATACATATTGGGAAACCATCATTTCTGGAAGATATTGGACATATATAATTAACAAAATAATCATTAATAATACCTTGTCTGTTTTTATTTATAAATGATATTAATGCATCTGAAGATGATCTCAAATGATCAGCTATATCTCTGTCAATATAATATTCATCTATTAAACCTTCAATAAATCCGTCTTTATGTATGATAACATTTGGTTATATACCAGCTGCATCAACTGCTAGCATTATATCAAGATTATTTTGGGAATAATTTTCATCTAAAAACATTTTCAGAAGATGGTCTATATGTTGAATACTCCCATCAAACACTTTATTTGTAATATTCAACTTTTTAAATACTTCATTTTTTCAACGTTGGATTGTTCTCCAACAAGGGAATCCCAAATTGCACTCCATTGACATCCATAACGACTGCCCCATATTAGACATACAAATGTAATCAGGTATAGCTTATTTGTTATATCTCTTTGTTGGAAAAGAATCGACATGCATTTTTTAAAAAGCAATTATTTTCTATAGTATGCAAAAGCTCAGTTTTGGAATGTAATAACTGAATATCTTTTTTAATTTTTCGTTTTCTTTCCATAATTGCTTGTATTTGGATGAATGTGAATTTAATGATTTTCTTAAATTTTTAACCTCTTCTTGAAAACGTAAAACTTGGCATCGCAGTTGAGCATCAATTGCATCTTGAGAATCATTCGTTCTTTGTTTAAAACCCCTAGTACATGTTGGTTTCACCCAGCAACTTTGTTTTAACGTACAAAATAAACATTAGAAATTCTCATCGTGCATTGAAATATACAAACAACATTTTTGCAAAACGTTACGATGGAATTTCAAAAATATCGAATTTTCGTGAATTAACTGATATACAGAGAGTTTATTTTTGAAATTACTATGAATTTTGTTCATAGGAAATTATTGTCGCCCCTTCTTGCGAGTTTCAGATATTTACATCTACTTTTGACAGAAATGTGATCGTTATTGATTGAAATAATAAAAAGTGACCATGGGAAAAAATATTGAAAAATTTGATTATGAGATTTGTCGAAAGATTTAATAAATGTATAAATGCCAAATAGTTCAATTGGTAAAGAATCATGCATTTTTGTCTGACATAATGATTGATGGTAAATTGTATTCATTGCGAAAATTATTTTCGAATTGATTGATATCTGGTGTATATTGATTTAAATGGTTTAAAAACCATAATCTACTTCTTTTTGATAAGTGTAAATAATCTTAATAAAATAATATCGATGAATTATTTTTATCATTTAAAACTTGTTCTCTCAAAAAGTACCGATAAGAATCATCACCATCAGAAGCATATGCAATTATACTGAAATTAGTATGATTCTCAATAATAATTTTTAATTCATCTAATTTTTTTAATAATGTTTGTATTGGCTTTACTACAATTTGAAGGAATCACATGAATTATAATACAAGGATTTGAATGGTTAATTGGCTGAAGTTGAAAAACAAAAGCAGAATTAATAGAATTTTTGGAGTTATTTATAATAAATTGTTCAAATTTTTAATAAGAGTTTCGAATTGTATTAAGTTCCTCTTGGGTAACATTAAAAATTTTTAACATACCTGAAACTATCCCATTTTGTAATTTTTTGAAGATTTTGTTACACTAACAGCATCAAAAGCAATAATGGCTTTTTCTTTTGGCATAGAATTATTATATCTAAATTTCTTCTCATTAAATTTTCGATAGATCAAGATAATTTATAGTGAGCTCAAAATCGGTTAACAGTTCAATTTTTCAATCAATAAATGTACAAGGCTATCATGTCTATGCAGATTCAAGATCGCTATAATTTTTTAAGAAAACTATGCATCGAACAGTTTAATGGGAACATTTATAAAACTGCCTCATATGTAGGATGTACATATAATACTGTGAAAACAGCTTTAAATTTCATCCAACATCCTCCTCTTTATATTGCAAAATCTGGACCAGAACCAATCATCAAAAAGCACCATGAAATATTTATTGAGGTCCAAACATTAAATAATCATTATATTACGAATGAACAACTTGCTGATTTATTGGTTGAAACTTTTCCTGACATCAAACACTGTTCAGCTAATACTGTTGGTTCAGCTAGGAAGAAACTGAAAATAAAATATGCGCCACCTAGATCTGTAGTTAAGTTAAGCGATCATGTTAAAATTGCAAGGGTTAATTGGTGTCAATTTCATATTCAGAACGGAACAACTTTTCATAACGTAGTGTTTTCTGATGAAAGTTGGTTTGAATTAGATCGAAACCGTAGATGGTAATGGCGGCATGTAGATGACTATTCTCCAATGGTATGTGCAGAAAAAGTAGCACACCCAAAAAAGGTAATGATTTGGGGTGCCCCTGGTTTAAATTTTAAATCAAAACTGGTCTTCATTGAAGGGCCTGTCAGTTCAGATATATACTTCGAACAAATTAAAATAGGGAGTGGTCTTCTTCCGGATGCAGATAATAAACATGTTTTTTTCTACCAACGATTATTTTTCATACAAAAAGTTTATAACCGTAAATATTTGAATAATAAATTACGGTTTTAAACCGTCGTGCAAAATAATACTTTTTTTCGAAATTCAGCATAAGAAATCCATAAATATTTCAAACTAATAAAATATAAAATATGTAAATTCTCATATAAAATTTTTAAAAGAAAAAAAAGGGTGAGTTTCTAGAGTCTTGATGATCTTTCGGCATGTAAATTTTCATAATAAATGTACTTTTTCTCAAAATCAATAATATTTATTTTAGAAAAAACCTAATAGCATACTTAGCAATATTATTGTGCATATCAATATGTATAAATCATCAAAAAATTATGAAATAATTTTTCGATCAAATTTCGAAATATTTAATTTATATATATAAAAGTCATATACTCGAATAATCCGAATCTAGACGAATAATTTTTACTATAAAATTTTTTTAATATTTTAAGTGTATATACTTGAAAAAGTAATTACAAATTTTCTGAAGGGACATCTCCGAGAGTCTGTTCTGTTGCAATTAATTTGTTTTTTTGGGTATACAAGTTGTTTCAGTGGCATTTTTTTCCTTTAGATGGCATTTCTTCAAGTTATGTTCTCTTTATTATTCGGAGTGATCTCATGTATTCCATTTAATTATCTTTATTATGGAGAAGAAGAAGGTTCAATAGAAATTTCATATGAAGCAGAAATCCGTGAATATTCTAAAAAGTATAAGGATATAGAACTTTACCAGAAAATGTGTAGCGATTCATTAGAAATTCTTTCAGCGTGTACATGTGAATTCAAACCTAAAGCAAGTGGTTCACTTTTTCTTTCAGATTATATTGGCAATTATGATATTATGTATATTGGCTGTAGGCCTACAACAGTTGAACTATCCAACCTCAATAACAAACTTTTGGGATTTGATTTTCCAAAGTGACAAAGTATAAATATATTGTGTAATACAAGTTCTGATGTTTCACAATCACTACCATATATAATGTTTTTTGATACGAGGGTAAGATTTGTTAATCACATTAAATTTAATACAGTATATATTGGGGATACAAATTTAGATCTCAAAGCCAATGTTACAGGAGAAGTTACCATAAACAATTTCATAACTGATGAAACAAGCTTATTCGAAAATCCACAAATCCATGCAACAAATAAAATTTATTTTAATTCGAAAACTAAATCTATTAGATTTAATCAAAACAATCTTTCTGTTGATGATGTTCAAATTCCAAGTGAAACTTCTTTAATGATTTCACCATATATTTATCAGCCAACAGTCATTAACATGATTCTTTCGGAGGGAGCAATGCAAACTAAATCATTAACAATTTATTTTGATGATGCATCCAATATGTATTATTTTGAAATTGTTCCAGATTTTTGGTATTTGAGTTTTTATTATCAAAATGGCTACGAAAGAAATGCAACAATTGGATTTAATTTCACTGGAGAATGGGAAAATATCAGTGACTTTAGCTTGAAGCTTCTTGCGTCTGATAAAAATAGACAATTCATTGATACATCTGGAATTCCAAGTAACATTAAATATACAATTGAGGATGATCCAATGTTCCATATAACACCAGACGGTGGCGATGAAAGTGAAATTACTGGAGGTGAAGAAAGTGAAAGCGGTGAACCAAGCCATGGAATAAGAGTGAAAAGTTTGGCATCATTCACAATCATTAGTTTCATTCTAATAACATTACTTAATGTTATTTGAAATTGATCAATTGAATAAAATTGATTTAATTAAGGAAAAACTACATGTAGTTTTATGTTAAAGCATTATATAGTTAAAATTTGTCAACGATTATTTTTGTTCGCCCGAAGGGCTCAAGTGATTAAATATTTGGCTCTTTTCTTTCTTCCTCTTTTTCAATTGTCATTGTTTGAGCCATAGTTTTAATGTATTAAAGATAAGGGATAATTATCATCAATTTTGTTGATTATAACATTTGAAGATTGAATAACATTCTCTTTATCCAAATTAAATATTATCCTGTAGATAGAGAGTAATGTTTCTAATTCTTCAGATTTTTTATTCTCTTCTTCATCGATTTGCATGTTTATTAAGAAAATAAAATAAAATAAAATAAAAAAAAAAAGGAATACCACTTTTGAATAAAATATTATTCAAATTGACAATATTAAATAAATTCAAAAAATACATTAGAATATGGTAAAATAAACATTCGAATCCCTTTTATATAAAAAACCTAAAACAACTGTAGGAATTTATCGGAATGTATGTCGACCGTTAATATTCGTTTTTGAGGTTGGCAACAAATGAAAAACATAAAATTCAGCTCCCTCCAACCAAATGAAGAACAAGCAGGAGCAGAAATGCAATTTGTAGAAATAGGAAGTGATTCTGAAATTATGTCATCTGCATATGAGCCACGTTATAAAATTATTGCTTTAGGCTCCGTTAATGGATATGTTTTTATGTATGATGAACATGGATACAGTATCAACTCCACAGTCACAACAGGTTCTCCAATTTGTTCAATTATACCTTGTCCAAATACTTCTTCTTTTGTTTCTTTTTATTCGCCTTATTTATTTAAAAATCACCCACACCAAAAAATCGCTGAGTTTCGTGATAAGTATTCAAAATCTCAATTTCCAAACTATTCACAAATCACACATTGGGTTATAGAAAATCAAAACATTAAAATTCGGACAGAAAACATCAAACAAAACATTACCTCTGCAGCGCTTTCACCATTCAATCCATTATATTTACTTTTTTCAACAAATGATGGGTCAATCTTTGGCTTTTCTATTGAAGATATGTCTGTTACTGAACTTTATATTGATGCATTCAAGCCGAATTTAATCACGTGTCTTCAATCCATCAATATATATTGTTATTATGTCTGTCATGAAAATGGAATTGAAATATTAAATCTTCAAAACTGTCAAATTAGTAAATATTCCGATGAAAAAGTTCTTTCTATTGATATTCACGGCGATTATTCATCTGTTATTACTGAAGAAGGTTTATCTAAGCTACTAAAAAAAGGCAAAGAAGAAACAACATTTAAAACGCCATCAGATTCGAAATGTATTTATTCATCATATATTGATGATAATAATCAATGGATTAATGTGTTTCGATATGATGACTTCGATCAAATATATATTAACAATAAGCTTTATAAGGAATTAACTAATGATTTTATAGTTCCGAATCTTCTTATCGATTATTCGGAATATTTTGATAAAATTGGTGCTCAATCACTTGTTTTTGCTACTACTAATGGTTCATTAATATTTTTAAATGATGAAAATCGTAATCGTGATACATTCATCCCTATAATTGAACAAAACTTTGTTCCTTATCTCGACGGTAATAATTTATTCATTGTCGAACATAATAATATAACTAATGGATGTGATTTTTATGTTTTTCGTGAGTTTACTTATTTTAAAAAGGTATCATTCCAATGTACTTTTCCTCTTGCTTTTAAGAATTCCAATTTTTTGTGTCTTAAAAATAATAATTTGATTCTTTTCGATCCAATTGATGATGATGAGACATCACTTTTTAATCTTCCTGGTGAAATATTTTGTACACATTCATCACGTGATCATCTTTATATTGTTTTAACTAATAATAAAATGTTTGTTATTGATCTTCATTCTCGTAGTTTTTCGTTCGAATATGTCGATAGTCCTGGGATTAATAGTGATACTATTTCTTGGTGTGTTATTTCTAAAGTTAATGTTGACCAAAGAATTTTTGCTCAAATAACTCATGATAACACATTAAAAATTGGTGATAAATCCATCAAGAAATTTCTTGTTAAAAAATCGAAACTTCTTTTTATGGATATCATTGGAATCGATGGGAAAATATCTACAAATGATAAAGATAATTATTTACTTATTGTTTCGAGTACTTCAATAAAGACTATCGAACCAATTAGTATGAAACTTCTTATTAAAATGAAGTTTAAAGAAGCACCAATAGATGCAACTGTTACTGATTGGGGTTCTCTTTTATTGTTATATACAAATCGTATCGAAATTTTATATTTACCGAATGTTAAACATGAAATTCATAGTTTCCTTCCAATAACAGATCAAAACGCTGTTATAAAACTTATACCTTATGTCGGAGCAGTTGTTATGTCGAATGGTAAAGTAACTGTTTATGCAAAAGATATTGTGAAGCATAAACTTTCACCAGATAATCCGCCAATTGTTTTGGATACGAAAAGAAAACGTGATAAACTTTTGGGAACTCCGACAAAGAAAACTATTGTTGACATAGGAAAAGCATTTCATCATCAAAGAATAACTAAAGACATCAATGATACTGCAAATATGTTACAAGAACTTTTAATAAACGCGCATAAAATAACTGAGAAATTGAACGAAATGGAAAATAAATCATTGCAAATAATTGAAAAAAGTAGAAAATTCTATGAGGAATCAAAGAAATTTAGAAAAAGAGAAAAGAAGTAATATCTTGTTTTTTCATTTGAATGTAAAAATAAACATGAAATATTTTTATGTGTTTTTTATGGGTGAATCAGATGTGTTTTGCAATGCAATTATTGCAATGAAAATCAAATTATTAATGTGAATTTATGGAAAAATGTCATTTACAAAAATACACTTGGCTCTAAATATAAAAAATAAATATTTTCATTTTGATGATCAATTCAATCCATTTCAAGAAGTACGATTCCTGTATGATACATACAATTAAAGATGCTATCATAAATGCAGTTTCAAATAATTTCCAATTTTTTTGAATATCTAATTATATAAAAATTAAAATTAATTAAAATAAATAACGTGTAAAATAATATTTGGAATTTAGTCAAATTACATCAAACAGCACTAATGATCGCAGCTAAAAACGGTTACACTAAAAGAGTTCAATTTCTTCTTCAAAATAAAGATGTTGCTATTAATATTAAAAATATTTGTTTATTTTATGAAAAGTCTGTTTTATTAATTTTCAATTTTTTGGTGATATATAGAAATTATTTGATTTATTTTGAACTGCATTAATTGTAGCATCTCATTTTGGATATTTAGATATAGCGAAATCACTTCTCGCGCAAAAAGATATTGATGTCAATTCAAGATCTGTTAATTAAATATGTTTGTATTCTGTTATAATAATTTAGAGTTTAAAAATAAATTTTAGAAAATGTTCATTTTATTTCGAACAGCTCTTATGGAAGTCTGTGAAAATAATCACACAGAAATTGTTAAATTACTTCTTGAACATAAAGATATTGATATCAATGTGAAAAATATTTATTTGTTATATTTATTATTTATTTCAATAATTTGAGATTATTTAATATAATATGGAATTTTATTGAAGAATTTGACGCCGCTCTAAAGTTGTCTGTGGGTGCTATTGTGCTTCAGAGATTCTTGTACAATTTTATATAAAATGAAAAGTAGGCTTCCAAAAAAATATATGTTGACAAAATTACAGTGATTACACTTTTTAAAATAATTATTAATATGATGTGTACCTTTTAAAATATGATTTTTTTTATAAATTATTATTTTTTTGCTTCAAAATTCTTATTTCTATGTTTTTGACATTTCATCTGTTTTAATTTAATGATTTACTTATGCACTTTTTTCCTTTCTCACCCTTGAGTTGACTGGATATATTAAAAAAATTACGCCAGCACTTTGCGCTGGCCATTTTTTCCCTATTTTATGTCAACCGGCGAGATCCCACATACTAATATGATTCCCTTTTTTATTAATTTTTTTTCTTTCTACTTTATTCTTGTATTAAAATAAAATTTTCTTTTATTTATGAATTTTTATACTTTTTATTTAATAGTAATACATTTTTTATAAATCTATGTTATCTTTGAGCTAATGACAAAATAATAATGATAAACATATATATATATATATAGTCTTAATATTTCTTCCAATATTATTTATTATATCTCTCACTTAATTAGGCATATTATAAATAGTTATAATATTTACGTTTTATAAGTTAATAATATTATTTTATTAATTATTGTTTTTTCTAAGTTAATGAAGATAAACATGTAAATTCATCATTATATATATATATATAAAAGCTAGTCAGGTGGGAGAGACACTTTTTGAGATCCACTTCGACCTTAGTTAATTTTTTCAAATGAATCAAAATCAAACAGCAACAACAAACCAGAAATCACAATACGAATGGGAAACATTTACAGCGCTCGAAAACATAATCTTTGGTTTGAATATAGACAATTTTGCTCAATCATCAAATTTTATTATCAGCAAGTTTTGTAAAGAATATCCAATATCTTATGATATCATCATATGCCAAATGATATATACATCTTTTCTGATTAATAGTAATAATTTTGATATATATTTGAGATTGTTACAAGAAATTGAAAAGTATGAAGAAAATAATAAAATTAACACAAAAATAATAAATTTATTTTCTCAATTTCTACTTAAAGAAAACACACAAGAATCATTTCATTTACTTAATTACATGATTAATTATAATTTACTTGAATCAAAAATCATCCAAAATATAAATAAACCATTTTTTGTTCATATTAATCAAGATAAATTTTATGAATATAAATATTTATTTGATAAAGAAAATATTTCTTATGAAGAACTTTCAAAGAATGATTTTGCACTTCATAAGCAATTAGTTAAAGAAGGAGTTAATCCGGATGAAATAGCAAAAATAATTCGAAATGATGAAATAGAAAAACTTCAAGAAATATCATCACAAACAAATTTTGATTTTAATCAAACAATTCGAAAATCACTTTATGAACGATGTGATTTTGTTAATAAAATAAATGTTTCATTAATTGATTATGCAGCATTTTTTTCTTCAAACAAATGTTTTAAATATTTACTTATGAATTCTACAAAAGTAAATAACACAGGTAAATATGCAGTTGCAGGTGGAAATTTAGAAATCATTCATTTATGTGAACAAAATCATTCATCATTTGAAAATGCATATGAAACAGCAATTGTGTTTCATCGAAATGAAATTTTTAAATATCTTTATGAAAATAAAATTGAAAAAATTGATAATTTAGAAAAATTAGGAACGAAATGCATTTATTATCATAATTATGAAATTTTTACATTTTTGGAAGAAAAAGGAATGAGAATTGATAATAGTATTATTATTGAATCAGCAAAAATTGGAAATTTATTTTTAACAAAATATTTTCTTAAAAAATATCAAATTCCCAATGAGTTAATCGTATTTTCTGTAGAATCAGGAAATATTGAATTTGTTAGATATTTATTTAGTAAAAAACATATTAACATAAATGCTCAAAATATTTATTTGTTTTATTTGATATTTATTCCAATAATTTTATATTTTTAAATAATATTTGAAACTTATTTATTGTATTTGAAACTGCACTTATTAAAGCATCTATAAAAGGCTATCTCGAAATTGTTGAATTACTTCTTGAACAAAAAGGAATTAATATTAATGCTAAAAATATTTATATGTTTTATTTAGAATTTATTTTAATAATTTTATATTTCAAAATAATATTTGGAAATTATTTAAATCATTTGATACAGCGCTTATTTTGGCATCTTTAAATGGATATACAGAAATAGTTAAATTACTTCTTGAACAAGAAGGAATTGATATTAATGCTAAAGATATTTATTTGTTTTATTTAAAATTTATTTTAATAATTTTGGATTTCAAAATAATATTTGGAAATTATTTAAATAATTTTATACAGCACTTCATATAGCAGTTAGAAATAATAATATAGAAATAGTTAAATTACTAATTGAACAAAAAAGAATTTATGTCAATTCTAAAGATATTTATTTGTTTTATTTGATATTTATTTTAATATTTTAATATTTAAAAATAATATTTGGAAATTATTCATATTATTTAAAACAGCACTTATTTTATCATTGGAAAAAGGTCATATTGAAATAGTTAAATTACTTCTTGAACAAGAAGGAATTGAAATTAATGCTAAAGATACTTATTTGTTTTATTTGAAATTTATATTCCAAAATAATATTTGGAAATTATTTAAATTATTTAATACAGCACTTATTTGGGCATCTTATTATGGTCATACAGAAATCGTTAAATTACTTCTTGAACAAGAAGGAATTGATATTAATGCTAAAAATATTTATTTGTTTTATTTAATATTTATTTTAATAATTTAATATTTCAAAATAATATTTGGAAATTAATTAAATTATTTTGGACAGCACTTATGTATGCATCTTCAAAAGGTCATACAGAAATAGTTGAATTACTTCTTGAACAAGAAGAAATTGATATTAATGCTAAAAACAAATGATGATATTTCATGGGGAAATGTCAATGTGGAGGACATTTGAATAAACCTTATCAATAGATATAAATTTTTTTTTTGCATAATCAATTGCATATGAAGCTTCCGTTTTTTTTTTTTTTTAAAGGAAGGTTTATCAATGTTTCCTATATTTAGTTTTAAATATTTTTTTTTCGGACATACAATGCATTAAATAATTTCTCATCTGTTTGATTCACATTAATTTTCATGAGTCATCATCTCAAGAAAATAATCTTGTTCATGTGATTGAACTTCTAAAATCATTGAAAAAAAACTTTGTGTTTTTTACTTTGAATTCGGTTGTTATCTTCAAATTCTTTCATTATTTAATGAAACTTATGTGTAGGAATGATATCACATTCATTTAAACCTGCAACAAATGTTGAATAAATTTTTTGACTAATGTCCAAAATTTTTTAGATCATTTCATCCATTAGGGCAACATTAAACAAAACAATAATTTATTTGCCAAGATATACCCTGATAAATATACCTTAACATCGTTACTACAAAAATGGAGCCATTTTCGATTTTTTTAATATGTTACAGAAACACAATTAAAATGATAACAAAATCACAGAAACATATTTTTTGAATATGATTTTATTGAAGAATTTAAAATAATCTGATTAGATAAAAAGATTTTTTGAAATCTTTGGATTTTCAACGTTAGAGTTTACACTGCTTATTAAAGCCGATTAATTTTGTCAGAAAATGATAAATATTCATCGAGATTTTATCATGTCAATTTTTGAATGAATTTCAAAAATTCAGCAAGTGTGATTTCGACCAAATAAAAATATCAATATCTCAATATTAATCTTATTTCATCATATTAATTTTTATGCTTCATATATAATACATATTAAAAGCATTTTTTTAGTTTGAAAAATTTGATAATAATATGAGAAACCTGTTTTTGCATCGGGCCAGATAAGAAGAACATTCGCAGACATTTATGCATTGAAAACAACCAAGAAAATAATTCAAAAAGTAGTTAATTGAATGGTCCTATCGGAAAGAGATTTTGGCTGACATTCCGAATACAACAGCTTTTTCACAGGATTATCATCAAGTCATAAATTTAACCTTATGAAAAAACGTCGGTTTGATTATTCACACAGAAAAGTTGTTGAATAAAATACAGAAAAACCCATGGTTTAGTGAGACGTTATCTCCTTGATTATCGAATTAATTAAGGAATTGAAATGGACCTCGGTTAGGAAATACTGGGAATCCACTATCAATCGAATCTAGAATACTAGAAATTGGTGGAAGTGCTGGTCTTGAAGGAGATTGGCTAATATATCCTGTCTGAAATAAAGGCATCATTGATTGTATTTCTGTTCTTAATATAGATGAAGGTGCTGACATTGTTGCTGAGATTTGGTGCCTTTCTTGTGCTAAATTCATACTCATATTCTTTTCTTTCATCATCTGACGATAATGGTAGCGGCATTGTGCATCACTCCTATTTCCAAGCTCTGCAGATATCTTTGTCCATGCACGATCACCATATTTGTCGATAAGTTGAAGTAAATTTTGTTCTTCTTCTGGTGACCATAAGACTTTAGATATTCTTGGATCGAGTCCACGGAACCACCTTTGTGAGCACTGAGCTCTTGTTCTTCCGTTTCCTACAAATGCGGAGACTGGCGACCAATTATCTAAGCCATACTTGTTAATTGCGCACAGCAAACGCTGATCTTCATATTCATTCCATGGATGAGTTTTCTTTCTGGTTCCATTCATCATATTTATTTGGGAATTTGTTTCTGTCGGTGAAATTGGGGAGGAAGACACATTAAGAATAGCTGAGATTCGATCGAGGGCTCTTTTTGACACAGAATAAAGCTGGAAAACGGCAGTTGCTTCATCTAATGTAATTTCATTATCAATATATTTGTGAAGAGTTGATTTCAAATGATCCATAATTTCGGGGGATATTTTGTTTAATGAGTCCACCAGGTAGCTATCAGCAATAGCAAAAAGTGGTCGAAATTGTGTTTCAGAAGTCATAAAATAAAATAAGTGCGCTTCAGACTTTTTCAAAAAATTACTCAAAATTCTATTTGCCTGATATATCGTTTTTGATTCAAAAAAAAAATTCAGAAAACAACAATTATTCTAAGTAAATCTCAGAAATAACTCAAACAACGCTGGTTCTGGTCTAAAATGTTATGAAACTAAAGTGACATTGTTGAAAAGTGATAAAAAACAAAAATATTTTCAAATAATTTTATTTCTTTTACTTGTCGATGTTAATTGGAAAGTTTTTTATTTACAATGGCATAATGTCTTTTTTATTCACATTCAGTATGACAAGAAATTTTAAATAATGAGATAGGTTGGTATTCAAATGAATGACAAAAGTCCAAATGGTTATTTGTTGATATCAAAGATAAACGATGGAAATTCTCCGATACTGATCAAAAGATGGAGGAATTTTACACAATTTTTATATAAAGATTTTACGGTTTTTGTTGAACGTCGACCGTTTCCACAGTTACGAGGGCGAACATTTTGGATTCTAAAAAAGTGAAAATAAAATGTTTAACGTTAAATATTTAACGTTTTTTCCTGAAGTGCCTGCATGAACAATTCTCATCAAGAATACCTACAATTTTTGAGAAAAAAGCAGCAGGATGTTCTTCGTGTTGATAGGTTTAGTAAAAACTCAAATAGTGTAGCAAATTCCGATTGTGTTATGAATGATTTTCCAACAATTCTCTCTAACTTTTTTCAATTTCCCAAGGATAATATTCAAAATTTAGCAGAAACATTAACTAATTTTTCGTGCACACATACGTTTTGTTTTTACAATTCTGATAAATTTTTAAAGATTATTTTTGATTTAATTAAAACCGAAGACTGTTCAACTCCAGCAGTTCAAGCAATCAGTTCTCTTATTTATTCACAATCACCATTTGTTCCATTGCTTTTAAAAGATTATCGTTTTCTTGATTTTATTTTCGAAAATATATCCCATAATCTGTATTTGCTAAAATGTTTACAACGTCTTATTGCTATCAATGACATATCACTTAACAAAATGATATGTAATGAACAATTTTTTTCAGTAATTTCAAATCTTATGCCTAATCCAATAGTCATTGATACAATTTCTTTCATAATTCAATACAGTGAAAACAATTTTGAAACATATGGCTTTTCATATGGTCGAAATGTTTTGCTTCAATTTAATTCAGATGAAAATTTTCTATCAGTTTTCAAATTATTTAATGTAATTCTTTCACGGCCGAACATTAACTCATTAATTTTTGATGATTCTGAACTTCTTTATCAAACACTTTCTCTTCTTTCATCAAAGATTATATCAGGTGAAACGATTCGACAAATTCTTTATTTCTTCCGTAAACTTTCAACGTTAAATTTTCTTCCAACTTCGACGTTAATCGATGGAGGACTTTATTCCGTTCTTTCCGAACTTTCTTTAACTAGTAATGAATATATATGTGAAATTTTATCTATTTTGTCTAATATTGCTTCTTTTGGTCATATGGAAGTAAATGAGATATGTGAATATGGTTTTGTTGAGTTAATTAATGAGTGTATAGAGAATGGATATTTTAAAGAAAGAATCGAAGCGATTTCTCTTGCTTCAAATATTTTGTATAAAGGAGATTGTGAACATATAAAATTGGTTATGAATGAAATTGTGTTCAATTCCTTCTGTGAATGTTTGACGAGTGATCAATATGAAATGAAATTACTAATTCTCGATAGTATATTGTACGCATTGAATACGGAAAAAGAATGTGAATCAAGAGAATTACATGATTTCTTAATCAATAGCCAATATATCGGAATCATAGAGGAATTAACATATAAAGATGAACAAGCAGTAGCTGAAATTGCTGATAAAATAATAGATCATTATAAATAAAATGTCTGTATTTTTGTTATTAATTTATATTTTCTGTTTATATATATAAAACAATTCTTCATGAAAAGAATCCTTTTTCTTAAACATGGCATTCAAAGAATGGCAAATAGATAATAATATAACTCTGTGTCCCAAGATAATAAAGACACAAGTGCTCCATTGGATTAATCATTATTTTCAGAATATTGAACACACCAAATATATTAATAAGAGATCGCAAAATATTTAATTATTCCTTCAAACGAAAAATTCATTAAATTTTGATCAAATCATATAAAAACAAATTCATTTTCATATCAATAAAATATTTATTATTTATGCAACTGATTCGTCATACGCAGATCCTTCATAAGTATACGTTTCTGAAGTACCGTCATATACAGCGCTACTTGTGATTTCTTCGTTATCTCCTTTATCATTTTCTTCATTATTTTGTTTTGTTTCGTTTTCATTTTCTTTTTCATTTTCCTCATTTTCATTTTCTTCTTCATTATTCCCATTTTCGTTTTCTTTTTCGTTCTTTTCTTCTTCTTCTTTGTTCTCTTTCTTCTTCTCGATAATCGGCGGCCACTCTTCAGCTTCAGTTGCTTTCATTCCCCAACCGAAGTAAACATTTATTACTCTTTCGCCATTATAATTACTCACGACATTTAATCCAGGCCAAGTGTTTGATCTCAGCCAAAATATTTTATCATTATTAACTCGAATACTCCAACTTGGAATATTGCCATTAATTGGTTCATCTTCAACAATAGAACGAAGTATTGGAGGTCCGACTTCAATGTCATTTAACATCTCTTCTTCGTTTTCATTTTTCTCTTCTTCTTCATTTATCGGATGATAATAATCAACGCGGCCTTGTGGTAACAAAAAAGCTGTTCGATGTACAAAGTCTTCCATTCCTTTAAGCGCTTTAAATTCATGCTCTTCGTTTAAGACAATGGGCGCATTGGAATAAAGTGGTAAATCTTCTTCAGGTTCTTCTTCAGAGATATATTGCCCTTTCGGTGATATGGTACATGAATGATAAACTCGCGCTATAAAGGAACGAAGCAGTTCTTTCTCAGTGCCTTTGAAACGATTCGGCGGGGAATTAACTTCTGCATTAAGATCGCCAGTAAACATTTGTTTGATACATCGTGAGGATGAAATTTGAATAGGCTCAATGTCTGGTAAAAGTGTCCATTTCCCACCTAACGTGTTACATACAAAGTAGTTGTATGTGTTTGGACCAGTTTCTTCTTCAATTGGAATCGTATCTGGATTATTATTTGTATCTTCTTCTTCATTGGTTTCTGGATGTGGACGTGACCCTTCATGAAACTCAACTTCAACAATGTAATAATCACGCTCTACACCATTGACTTTGCCCCAAAATCGTGCTGTCGATATTGGATGTGATCGAATTAGTTTTTGAATAGAAAGCTGTAAAAGAATAGTTTCATGAGTTGTAAGCCCAAGTCCAACTTCATGAAGAAACTTCATGTCAGAAATGACATTAGGAACTTCTCCTTCATTAGGTTCCTCTTCTTCTTCCTCATGGTTTTCTGGTGTTTCACCCTCTAGTTGTTCATTAATTTCTTCTTCCTCTTCAACTTCAGCTGTAAGTCGTTCTTTTGGAAAAAGTTGTGTTTGAATTCTTGATTTTGCTTTAGATATTGCTACAAAATCAGGACAACCTTGTTGGTGAAGATTAAGAAGTGGATTTTCTTCGGTTTGTCGTTCTTCTTTAAGAATGTATGAAAAAGGTTCAAAGTAATCAATTGGTCGGTCTGATCCAAAATCAGCTATTTTTAATAGGGTTTCACTTACTTGCTCAATAACTGAAATTTGATCTCCTTCATTTGGTGTAGATAAGTAATCAAGAGATCCTTCTGTATCTTCACACATAGGAAGTAACGAATTCCACTTTTTGAATGTGTGTTCGTTATTCTTGAAAAGTGACAGAAATCCAATCAGCCGTTTAAAAGCCACTTTTCCTAGTTATATATGCTGGCACCACATGGATCAAAGCTTGGAAAATTTGTTAATCACAGAGTAAGCATATCTATCAATGACAAACGTCGCTTTATTGGACAACTTCTCGGATTTGATATTCATTCAAATATCGTATTAAAAGATTGCGAAGAATACAGACAATTGAAAAATAGAAAACCAGGAGGACCAAGAGAAATTAAAAGAAATATAGGCCTTATGATTCTTAGAGGAGATTCTGTTGTTCATGTGGATGTAATTGGTCCACCACCACCAACGGGAAACAAAATTGCTACATCAACTTCTTCAACAACACACCAACCAGGTGTACCTCATGATAAAAACGCTTCTGCTCAAAAATCAACAAATATGCCAAAGCCAGCCCAAACTACTGGAATTGTAAATTCATCCATGAAAGCAGCGCCTTCGGTTTTGCCACCGTCTGCATTACCACAATAAATTATTATAAATTTTTTGGACATTAATTTTATTCCATACATTTATATTCTTTAATATTACTCTTGTTAAAAGTGAACGAAAAATTTTATTGTTGAATGAGAACATATAATTGTTCATTTTTTGAAACTTCAAATTAATATTTAATATGCAAAATTAAAGTAAAAAAATTGCAGTTTAATATTTACTGCAAGAGTGTTCCATTCTTAATTGATTCAGCCTTTTCTTTTCCACAAAGAGCTTCAACAATTGCAATAGCAAAATACATTGATGTTCCTGGTCCACGTGATGTAATTATGTTTCCATCAACACAAACCTTGTCTTCAACTTTAGTGCCGCCGTGTTCATTGATCTTATCATCAAAACCTGGATATCCACATGCATGCTTTCCACGAATGATATTGCAAGCTTCAGAAAGGACAACACCAGGTGAAGCGCAAATTGCTGCTACGATCTTTCCAGCTTTGAAGTGATTTTTGACTGCTTCGACAACTTTTGGATCAGCAGCAAGATTTGTTGCACCTGGAAGACCACCTGGCATAATGATTGCATCAAATAATGAGTTGGAAATCTCGTTAAACTTTTTGTCACAGTGGAATGTGATATCAAGAGCACTTGTAACATAAAGAGTTGGTGATCCAACAGCAGCAACAATTACTTCAACACCAGCTCTCCTAAGCATGTCAATTGGTGCAGAAGCCTCGATTGGTTCGAATCCTGGTGCAAGCAAAACAACAGCTTTTGGCATCGAAAAAATGAAATCTGCAAACGCTGATAAAACCGTCACATTAAACTCAATTTTACCCTTAAGGGATATTAAATAAATGTAAAAGTTTACAAAAGCAAAAATTGTATGATTTTTAAGCGATAACCGTTGTTTCTGAACTGAATTTTTCCTTTTCATTGACATCAATTGAAATTTAACTACTTCTATTTGACTCTCCAATAAGGTATACATAAGTGATATGAAAAATATTCGAAATAATATCCAAATTTTATTTTAAATTTCAAAAAATTTAAAATAATTCATAAGAAAATAAATATGGTTTTCATTGCCATCATTTCCTTCTTGTCTAACAAGTATTTTAGCAATTTCCATGTGGTTCTTTTTAGATGCCAAAACAAGTACTTTAATTGATATAATTAATTATTTCATTATCATTTGAAAATTTTAATTATCGAAGTAACCATTAACCAAAGCATAATACACTTTCAAATGATGAATGATTTCTTCATTTCCATTTGCATATTTACCAGTAATTTAAATAATTAGCGCCATTTATAAATTTATAAAATATTTTAAACATTTTATCCATGAAAAAAAAAGCAGAGTAATCGATGACTGTATTATAATCATTAATAAATCAAAGTTCAGATCATTTTATGATGAAATTTCTTGAGTTTTTTCCTTTTCATCATTTCGAAATAAAATATTTTTGCAGTTTCACTTGGATTACTTAATCCTTCTTTAGCATATTGCTTAAGTGATTCCAAAAAATATTCGAAAGAACTTTATGCAATTTATTTATGGTTTTAGTGTTATCTGTTTCAACATTTCCCTTGGGATTATGTCACTGAAATGATTGATTTTGTATTTTGAAAAATACCTTAAAAAATATAATGATTCTTCTTTATTTTTTATGATTTTTGGATCAATCATTGAGTTTTTAATCATTTTTTCCAAGATAACATGATTCTTTTTATAAAAACCCAATATCAAGCTCAAAATAAATTCATTAAAGAAAAATTGTTATCTTATTTATTCATAAACTTATTGTCGTTACGTTTTTTCATTTTATTTTCAATTAGATGTTATTCAACCTAGAAAACTAAAGCAAAACTCATAACAACCATTAAAATAGAACTTAAAGAAATGACAGAAGTTTTGAATCCTATGCTATTTGTTGATTCTGTAATTTCTTCGGTTTCACTCTCTGTTTCAGGTTGTGGAGTGTTTGTTTCTGGCTCAGGTTGTGGAGTGTTTGTTTCGGGTTCAGGTGTGCCTTCAGGTTTTATCAAATAGAATGGTTCAAAAATATTAATATTTTCTGGAATTGAAGAAGTATCTACCAAATCTTTAAATTCATCACTTATGCATATTTTTAGTTCATAATTTTGAACATTTCTCCAATTTCCTGTTAAATTAATATGAATTCCAAAGTTTTCAATTTTAGATTTAAGAGTAGTAAATAAACTAGGGAAAGTAGGAGATAACAGCGTATAAGATGTGAACATTGGATCATCAAAATATAATACTAAGTTTTTAGGTTGTGTAACATTGCATGATATTTCGATATTTTTTGGAGATAAGTAATATATTTTTTTCAATATATTCGATTTCCCATACATCTGTCATGATTTCAGAAGAATCGAATCCATAAAAATCCAGATCTTGCTTGCACTCGTAGTTAAACCAACTAACAGGAACAACATCCCAAAAAATAAGATGAAACGTTAATTGAATATATTCAAAATATTTTCTGCTAGGTTTGTGTGCCAAGTTATCAAATTTACTTAATTTTTTCAATACCCCTTTGAGAGATAATTTTTTTCATAATTTTGGGTTTCATTATCGTTAGAATATAATTTTTTAATATGTATTGTGCCATTATAATTTAATTTTATATCTATGGCGAGTTTTAAAAATAAGTTTGAAGTTCATGTTTCATTCTTCAAAGGAGCAATATATTTAATTCGACATGATTAATTTTGATTATATTTATTCTACATGTAATTTGTTTTTTCTGCTTTCTGCAAAACATTGAAATAAATCTCCAAAAAATATATGAGGTATAACAAAACTCAAATTTTTTTTAGAATCATTTAATTGAAAATATTTTTATTATATCATAACGCTTTTGTGCAATTTTAAAAAATGGGAATATGACCTTAAACAATGAAATCTGTAAATTTTAATTACTTGTCATCAATATGAATACATAGCATAAGCAATCCCGACAGCAAATATTGAATCGTTCGAAAACGTTTCTCTTGCAAAGTTGTCTGTGTCATTATCCCAAAAGCCTCGAAATCCCATAGCAATTCCTTGTCCTTTTTGTTCTCCAAGCAAAACTTGAACAATTAATTTGTATTGAGGTGGTAACACTTCTTTAAGCTTAGCCTTTATTGCTTCCACAATTTCTCTCGTTGTTTGAGATGCTGATTCAGGAGAATAAGTCTGTTTTGATAAACTTTCAACAAGCTGAGCCTTAATAATTTCTTGTGCCTGCAAAACTTTAAATTTATTTTCGAAAGCAGGTTTTGCCTGTTCCTGAGTTTCCATCCGAAATAACGATCAAATTACATTGAATATTTCCCAAAAAGTTCTATCGTATTTTCTTAGTAACGAATGTTTACTACGCAAAAATTTAAGACAAAATATTCTTTAGAAAACTTTGGGCATTTGTCAAAACCGACTGATCGTTTGTGACCGGAGGTTTTAAACCCCGAAAAATGATCTGGACTCTAAACACAAATTTTCCAATAATATCATCGAATCTCAAAAAATAATTTATATAAACATGCATAAAATAATATGTTTGCTTATATTTTTTAATTATTTATTCATAAATCCATCATTAAATGTAATATTTGAGTTTTAAGTAAAAATGCACCGATAATTACTTTTTGAGATCGTGATGGGGGTTGTTCATTTAAATGGGTTGTTCTTGTAAGAAATTTATCCGTGGATTCGGTTTCACAATCCTTACATTAATTACAATTGGTTCCACAATTGCTCTCTTTGCAGCTTGCTTGTACTTCATTAAGACAAAATTAGATGATATTTCACAAACCTTATTAATTGTCGTTATTGTAGCCTTATGTATCTCAATTCTTGTTTTCATATTCGGCATTTATGCATCAGTCAAAGGCAAAAAATGCGCAAGATCTTTGCTCGCAATAATTTACATATTTTATGCTTTGATAGTTGGCGCAATGGCTATATTTGTTCTTGCTTGCAAGGGCGTTCTCTATGATGCGGTTAAATCACAGTTCGACAGTGGTAACCAAGATTTCATTAACATTATTCAGGCTGGCTTTAACTGTAAATCATGGGACAATGCAACCGTTGGAAACACCTCATGCAAGAGTGCAATTGAAACATTCTACAATAGCACAATCCTTATCATTGGAATTTGCTTAGGTGTTGTATTCTTCATATTGCTTGTTGGTATAATATTTGTGTTCAAGTATGTTTGCTGTGGCAAAGATGATAAAAGCGATGATAACAACCAAATTTCAACACCACTTACATATGGATGGTAAATTCCAACAAAATTACATCAATAAACCGTTTAATAAAAAATTTTCTAGTGACTAATGAAATCTAGGTGTGGTCACATTAGGTTCAACAACAATTTGGTGCTCATAGGAGCTCATTTGAAGCCATCGAGAAAATCAGATTGGAACCGTCAAAAATTCTTTTCTATTGGAAAATCATTAAATCAATGTTCTCTAAATTGGACCTCTACTTGAAGAAACATTAAGCAAGGTTTTACAAGGAGGAATCACGATGACGACATGGAGTGAATACGACACTTTACATAATCCAAATATTCACTAGTTTATTTGGATTGTTTGTGTAATGCCACTTTTTATATAACATTTTTAATCGTTTATTCCTTTTTTATTTCAAAGTGTGACTTTTTGAGAAGAAAAGGCCGTCGAATTCAATTTTGGATGCTTGAAAGTCAAGCTTGACAAAAAAATTGTTTTACACAATAAATTTATTAATTTTAAATCAAAAATAAGTGTGTTATATGCCAGGCCACCAAAGGCCATTCTATTTGATTATTACATAAAGATTAATTTTTTGATTGATTAATTATGATTTGTAAGATTTTATATCATCATCTCACATTTAGCCATATTTTTAAAGTGAATATCTTTTCATATGTTTCAAAGATAATGTTTGCTCCACCTGTCCTTCAAAAATTAAAATGTAAAAGTATATATGAACAGCTTCACAAGTGGCACTTTTGAATTGGAAATGTTTTTCACATAACATAAACCGATTTCCATTTCGATTTTCTGCGAATGTCTAACAACAAGCGCGTCGTAATAAAGACCATTGACATGTCTGATGAGATGAAGAATGAAGTTATTAGTATCGCCACTCAGGCTGTAAGACGTTTTAGACTTCAAAAAGATATGGCCGAATTCATAAAGAATGAATTAGATAAGAAGTTTGAACCAACCTGGCACGTCGTTGTTGGAAGATCGTTTGGAACATCTGTTACTTATGAATCAAAAAATTTCATTTACTTTGAAATTGGTCAACAGACTTTTCAAATTTGGAAATGTTCTTAAAACAACCACTCCTAAAAGGCATCCTATATTTTTGCTTTTTTATTTCAGTGGAAAATGAAAAGTCTCTTTCAATGAAATTTCGGATAAAATTGATTTTGGCATTATAAGTTCCAAAATTATTCACGTAAAGGAGCAACAATGTGAAAGTATAAGTGCCTTTGCTAAAACATTAGATAAGTTTTTTTGTCTTTTTTTAAAATCGAAAAAATTATTTACAAACTCGTCAAACTATTCTATTTTTACAAATATTTAGCTTCACTACACCATTTGATGAACAAGCTTTCCTTCTGCTTCCAAAATCAAGCAAAAAAAAATTTAACAAATTTCCAAAAATCGAAGAAAAATTGCACTAAACAAAACAAGCTACAGATGCTCCTGTAAGCTAAAGTATGATTTATTAGTATAAGTTTGTACAACACATCATTGTCCAATTGGACAATTAAGATCTCAATTGAAAAGCTTTTCCGATTTTATGGTTGTTTTAGATTTTTGTCCGCTTGGGTCGGTTGTAACAACAGTAATTGTTCCATTTTCATCAACTTCAAATCTTGCCTCAATCATAACTTTTTCTCCTTCGGTTGCATTAACGTCAACTATGAACTCTCCAATATATTCATTTTTGTTTGTGTCTTGGTTCTCACCTATATAAATTTTGTAGCGTAATCGTGTTTGGTTTATAGCCATTGCTCTATATCTAAATGGCTTAGAATTTGCAGGCAATTCTTGTCCTTTTCTAAATATGAAATTCATTTTTGATTTCCCTGTTTTGACTCCAATTGAATGTTTCAACTGATTAGTTGGCTCTTTGACAAATGGTACATCATCATCATCATTATTCTTTGGTTTCTCTTCAAAGAGATCTTTTGCTCGCATTACTGCACCAAAAACAATTGCTTGTTCAGGATCTATACCGTTCGAAATAACTTTTCCTTTGAAGGTGTTTCCTAAGATTTCACCTACCTTTGGAATCTTCGAAGTGCCGCCAGCTAGAAGAACAACATCAATATCTTCTGACTTGAGGCATGCTTCTGTAAGAGCATCGTAAACAGGTTCCAATATTTTATCAAAAAGTGACGAGTTCAACTTTTCGAATTCTCTCCTTTTTATTTTTTGTTTCAAATCCAGATTATTGATTATTTGAGCTTTAGCCAGTATCGCATCTTGCTTATTTGATAGGATCTTTTTAGTTTTTTCGCATTCAGAATTTAACAAGAACATTGATCGATAATTTTGATGAAGATCTATATTTCTTTTATCGTTGAAAATATTTGCAATGTATTCAGATAGGTTATTATCAAAATCTTCACCTCCAATATCCTTGCGTACTGAAGATAAAATTTCGAAATCGAGATCACCATCTGAAAGTTGTAAAAGAGAAGCTTTAAGAGCATTTCCACCAAAGTCAAAGACAAGGGCAACACTTCCGGTTTTATATTTTTCTTTAATTTTATATGCAATGGCTACAGCAATTGGATCATACACAAAATTCACAGCATTTAAACCTACTTTTTGTGCCGCGCTTCTAGTGATGCCTATTCTACGATAATCATAACGCCAATCGGCTGGTACAGCTATCATAACATTCTCGATATTTGTGCTTAGATATTCGTCTGCCATTTTTTTTAAGCGTTTTAGAATAAGGGAAGTAATGTCTTCTGGTGAGAAATACTGATTCTTATTTTGGAACTTAACTTCAATAAATGGTTCTCCATTTATAGAACTGATAACTTTGAATGGCCATTTCTTCATTCTCTCTTGAAAAACAGGATCATCAAACTTTCGTCCAAGCATAAATTTGGAATCATAAATAGCGTTTCCTGGATTATCTTTCGATAGATCTTTTGCTATTTCTCCTTCAACTATTTCATCATCAGTAAAAAAGACATATGATGGAATCGCATAATCATCACTGTTTCCTTTCAATATTTCAGGTCCAGAACCTTTATAGATTGCAACAGAAGAGTATTTCTCACCAAAATCAATTCCAATAAAATAGTTGGTTTTCTTCTTTTCCATTTTTTTTAATACCAAAAAATGCCAAACTTTGAACAGCATTCAAATAACCGAATTTAACTTTTGTTCAAATAAACGGTCAAAAGAAAAATCAGAATGACGATTAAAGTCTAGTGAATTTCAAATTTATGCAACGGTTATTTTTGGTCACACCATCCGATCGATGATACTCAAAAAGTTTTATCAGTAACCCAATATAAACTATTGAACGTCTGAACTTTTTGATAAATCTCATATGATATACATAAAGGGATATTTGATATGAAAAAGTACCCCCAACGCAAACGGTCTCTAATTTAATGATCTCAAAACTCGAAAAAGCTCTTAAGTGGAGATGTGTAAACGATATTTTTATGATCATGTGTGTCTTCAATTTTTTTTACTGTGATTGTTTTATTTTATTGCTTCATTTGCAAAGTGGATATCTGCTCTAAAAGTGACATATCTCCTATTCCTATCGTTTGTAGCACCCTGCCCATTTTGTTCTATTTCCAATGAAAAACACTGATACAAACCAACATTTGGTATGACTATAAAAAAGAGAATGAAATTTAAATTATAATTCTAAATTTTTTTGAATTATTTGGACCACTATTAAACTCGTAAAATATAACACCAATAATTTTATAGATGGAATCTCTAAATTGTCCTTCGATTCTCCCAACGATGACAATTTTACTATAGAAAAAGTTCCATTTATAACACCTTTTTCAAGCCATAACCGCCTTATGATGAGCCACGGATTTTTTTATCAAAAAGTGGGATGCTGACATTTCACTTTTAAATGTCCTCCGAACGTGAAGTTACCCTCTTTATGGCCCAAATCCTCGATCAAACTGAACGCCACCAGGAAATGGTCGATGCTATGAAGACCGTCATCAACCTTGATCCCAACTTAAACGCCGATGAACGTAATCTCCTTTCTGTTGCCTACAAGAACATTGTTGGATCCCGCCGTAATGGTCTCCGTATGATTGCTGCTATCATTGATCATGAAGAAAGCCGTGGAAACACTGCACGTGTTGAGCAACTTCAAGCATACAAGAAGACAATCCTCGAAGAACTTGAGAAGTACTGCAGTGAAGTTATTGCCCTTGTTGACCAAAAGCTCCTTCCAGCTGCCAACACACCAGAAGCACGTGTTTTCTACGAAAAGCTTAAGGCCGACTATTACCGTTATGTTTGCGAATCCAAGCCAGAAGCTGAAAAGGAAGAACCAGCTAACAAGGCTAAGGAATGCTACGAAAACGCCCTTGAAATCGCTAAGAATGAAATCCCACCATCAAGGCCAACATCACTTGGACTTATTCTTAACTACTCCGTTTTCCTTTACGAAATCATTGGCCAAAAGCAAGTTGCTATTGAACTTGCCCAAAAGACCTACAACGAATGCAGCCAAATTGTTGATGACAATACTGATAACTCATACTCTGAAGCAACAATGATTCTCCAACTCCTTCGTGATAATGTTTCACTATGGACACAAGAAGACACACCACAAGAGTAAACAATTAATTAACCCAACAAAATTTTTTATATCGGTTTTTATGAAAATTTGAAGCAAAATCCATCTTTTCTCTAACAAAAAGTTCTATCATAATATATTCAATTACAAACGGTTACGAACAAATTCAAAACGGTTTTAAATAAAGACGTTAAGGTGCTTCTTGAAAGAATTGCAATATATCCCACTTAATTCAGATGAAAGGAGCTGTAAATGTTCGGCATATCTTTCTTTCTGATATTTTTTACCAATTTGATCATTTCAAAGTTATTCAAACATAGAATAATTTTTCAGACACCATAACCTCTTTTTAAAATGTTTTTGAATTAAAATAAAGTCACAATTTATATGCACATAATTTGTAGTATTTTTTAATATAATATCAAAACACTGTTTAGATATTCATATTTTTCATGATAGCATACTAATTTAAGTTTGTAACAAATTAATTTATAGCGAAAATAAATTTTTTTTCACAAACACCAAGTAAAAATGCATTCAATTATTATTCAAAAACAACAACTTAAAAAGTATATTTAAACTTAATATTTATTATTTATTGGGTAAAAATTACTTAAAGAAATAATTTGTTATTATCTTCAATGAAATCATCTGCGAATGGGTCTTCATCTATGTTACTCAAGGAAACAATTCCCGAATAATGATTTACTTCGTCTTTGTTTTCTAATTCCACTTCTGATTCTGTACTATTTTCTTTATTCTTTTGTTTAAAGCGAATAATAATTATGGTAATAACAACTATAACGATAATTACTGCAACTACAATTCCAATGATAATAAATATATTATTTGTTTTATTTTCATTTTTTGATTGACCGTTATCAATCCGTGCAAACCGTAACTACGTCAGATTCCGAATGCATATAGCTCATCTGATATATGGTGATTTCTCATAATTTTTCAAATATATCAAATATAAACAAAATTTTATATTTTTAAAATCTAATTCAAAGTAAAGCCAATGATGTAAAAAGTTATTTTTATTTTATTTCAGAAAGTCAAATAACACTTTTTGATGGAGGCTGAGAATTGACTTTATTTCACTTCGCAAACATCGTTCGAATAAACAAATAAATTCTTTTTGCTGATATATATTTCGAATGAAGTGAATTCACTTCACTTTAATTTGTGTTGTTTACATAGATTTTATACATCAAACTTTGATGCTTTAATTAAATGTCATTTTCTGCTCTCGGAAAGTGAATGGGCATTTTATCACCCGCATTTATTAGATGGAAAAACAGCTGTTTTTACGTCCAAATTCTTTTTTCCATCTTCTGCATCTTGAGCAGTAGGCTTTGCTGATATGTACTTTGGTAACATGTGCACAAAAACCACCGCCAGGTAACATGGATACTTCTCTTGCCTTACCCCATAATGCTACCATTGGCTGAATCACAGATTGTATTGTTGTCATACCATCTATAGCTTGCGATGCAACTATAGAATCTATAGTTTGCGATGCAACTTGTACGAGACTATCACCAGTAGATAACACAATACATTTGTGACGTTCAGTAAGAACTTTCGCTGATATTAAAGAGTAACGCGTTTGTAGTTTTGCTGCAATTCACCAGTTGGCACAACATAAATCGTTGGATGACGACAGAGCAGTTAACTGCTGCACATTTTCCCGTTCTTTCGATGTCAATGAACGCCACTCACCAAATGGACCGAATGGAACTGAACATAAGCACAATGTCCATAATTCGCAGCGAAATTTTCTCCTCATATCGAACCAGAGTCGACACGAAATGTCTTCCAGTGATTTCCTTTCACAGCTGCGAATAACTTTTTCGAAATGCGTTTGTTGCTCATTTAACGGCTTCGCTCTGAATAAAGTTCAGAATTTCGGATTTCAGCTCTTCGAATTCGCATTCGATTTGCTTTATTTCCTTCTTAAAGTTCTCCTTCACCTCCAACGAACTTCCGAACAGGTCCAACAGTTCCTTCATTTGGTCCTCGATGCTCTTTACTGTGTATGAGAAATGCTGGTAATTATTCTTCAGATGTCTGGTGAAGTTTATAGACTTTGTAATCAGTTCTTCCATTAGAGTCTTCTTGCGACATAACTCTTCTTTCATTTCGATGTTTTTGATATATATTTCGTTAATTTCCAAAAATTTCTGCTTTGTTTTCATTAAGTTTTCGTTTAATTTTACGTTTTCGTTCGATAGTTCAGTAATTTCATCGTTATAACTTTGGATCATTTGGTCTAATAACATTTGATTCTTTTGCGAATTCGAATACGAATCATTGACAATACTTAAAACGTCATTTAACGAATCGTTTCCAATGTTTTCGTTTTTCGGTATTATAACAGATTTTGGTTTTGGGCAAATTTTTGATAAAATCGAAACATTTAATTCGTTATGGATAACTGACAACACCAAAACATTTAAATTCGGAATGAAACTTTTGATGAATTTGTTTGTTTTCGTTTTACTTTTTGTAATTATCGAATGCAAAATGGAGAAATTTGATTTTATATCCAAAAAAATTATTTTTTTGTTTGCGCTTCGACTCGTTACTAATAAAGTTTTGTCTTTTGGTATCAGTCCGAATTCGATTTCATCGCTTTTTATCTCTTTTTGATTCCCTTTATATTGTTTATCATTTGTTACGTCGAATAATTCATCGTTTGCGATTTTAAATATGGAAAATAAACTGTTTGGGAAATAATTTATAAAGGAATTGGCGTAATCATTGTTGTTGTCATCATATAAAATATATAAATTTTTGTCTGTTTCATTGGATATCATTTGGAATATGTTATTATCAGATTGTTCATAGATTTTGGTGAATGTAAATATGTGCTGTAGCTGGTATTTACTTGTGATTGGTGATTCACTCATTGAAATTTTGTTATCTGTGATTGTGAAATTTGGAGTGTCTTTAGTTTGAAGAAATAAATACGAATTGAACTTTATTGGCGCATTCTTATTTGGATCGAATAAGTCAAATGGCTCAACCTTTGGTGTGCTTCGTATTGGATTTGCATTTATTCGAAATTTGCTGTTTTCCATTATGAAATCATTTAGAACATCAAAGTGCACATCAAAGTTTGAATTGACTTGTTTTCTTTTAAAATCATAACAATTATTAAATGCTTAGCTTCTTAAGTGTTATAATAACTAAAAATAAATAAACATGATTACATAAAAGATTATGGATAATTTCATTTCAATTTTTAGAAAAAGAAATTTTTTTATTCACTTTTCGATGACATTATTGAATATTTTACAAAATAAAGTAAACAAAACATAACTCAAGAAAAATGTAGATATTTTAATATTAATCTTATTTAATGATTTAAACAATTTTTATTCATTTACAAAATACAAATCAGAAAAAATTTTTATGTAGTATCATTTTATTAGACAGAAGTTTTTTTTAAGAACATAGAAAAAAAAATTAAATGTAAAGTCAAGAAAAATCAAATGTAAACAACACCAACGGTTAAAACGATAAAGCATCGGTTAAAGTTCCAATGATCTCTGCTGTTTTTTTGGTCAACAAAGAAGGCGTCATTCTCATCGAAAAACAGTACCGTGAAAAAATCAAAAGAAGTGATATAGATGCTGCTTGCATAGCAATTAAGGATCATACAAAAGTTGTTCCTGGAATAATCCAAAATGGTGATTTATCAATTTTACTTCTTCCAAGAGGCGACATTTGGATTGTCGGCGTTTGCGAAGGTGATGAATTTGCTTTATTTGGCGTTTCAGTACTTCAATACATTGGAAAACTTCTTCAAACACAACTGAAGAATGGTGTTACTGAATTCTCAGTCAAGGATGAATATCCTGAGGTTTATCGAATCCTTGACTTTGCTGTTGATTTTGGTTATCCACTTTTCGATGAAGGGAATTTGATTCATACTTTATTAACGAGACAAACCTCTGATTATTCCAAAGGAGAGAGGCTTCAAATTGATCTTGATAAACCATGGCGTGAATGTAACGTCAAGAGAACTACAAATGAAATATTAATTGATGTAATTGAAACAATCGATGTTTCCGTCTCTGAACATGGACGTATGGATTTCTGTCACATCAGAGGAACCATTGATGCTACAAGCAGACTTTCAGGAACACCAACATGCAAATTGTATTTAAAGTCAAATACACATTATGAAGATGTTTCTTTCCATCGTTGCGTAGAAAACAATTATTCTGATTCTAAAACCATCACATTCATTCCACCCAACAACCAATTTACTCTTATGAAATATCGTGTTACTGCAACCCAAGTAAATCTTCCAATTTTCATCATACCAAAGTTCACTTGGAGCAGAGGAAGTGTTTCCTTTGAAATTATTCTTAGGCCAGATAAGAATCTTCCAAAAGTAATTAACAATCTCGAGGTAAGCTTCGACCTTCCAGATGGCGTCACAGTTCCTTCGTTCGCTCCGCAGATTGGTCGTGCTTCATATGATAGCGCTACAAGAGAAGCTACTTGGACAATTGGAGCATTTCATGGAAAGGATCAAATAACCCTCACTGGTAGCGCTTCTACACAAACAGGCTTCGATCTTGCCGGCCGCTTCCCAATTGTGCAGGCTAAGTTCAATACAGTTGGTATTGCACCATCTGGATTCACTGTGGACAGACTTGAAGTTGAAGGAGTTACTTATAAGTCTTTCAAGGGTTTGAAGTACGTTGCAAATGCTGGTAATTATGAATTTAGAACAGGGCTATGCTGAGTAAACAAAGATCTCAAATAACCGCGCGCTTTTTCACTTTTTCAATAATTTATTTTGAATCCAGAAAAACAAATGGAAGAAATAAAGCAAAAGGAAACACCCATCTTAAATAAAGCGCAACAAAAAAATTCGGACAGAACATCAAAAGCTAATATAGAAACAACTTCTTCATATTATGATTATTCTGATGAAATAGAATTAATGAACCCAGTAAAGAAGCTTGGGAAAAGTAATCATACAATGAATACTTCAAAATTTTCTCCCACTAAAAAAGAAAAGTATCAATATCTTTCTCAATTAATTGAAGAAAATCAAAAGCTTCAAGAAGAAATCCTTGAATTAAAACAAAAACAATTATCCCCACGAAAAAGCCCAAACATACGAACAGCAAAGTGTACATGTAAACAAACGCCAAGACAAGAAAAATCTTCACATTGCATCACGCCAAAAATAGCTAAAATACCAAAAACTGTTCAAACAGATCCAGTGTACCACAAAAGCAACAACGGGAAATACCTAAATATCTTAGAATTAATTGATAATCTTCTTGAAGAAAACAAACAACTAAAAAATCAAATCACAATTTGAACTTTCTTACTTTCCAATTCTTCATGAAGAATTAACATATTTGTACGTTATAACATTAATCTTTTCTATGTATATTTTAATAAAAATTCATATAATACTTTCTCATTCATTCTATATTTAATATTTTCCTAAACTAACAATAATTTATTTATATATCAGGTTCGTCTTCACTTCCTATGTCCTTTCTTGTCTTCCTATAAACAAAGAACCCAACAACGCCGCCAACAATTAAGACTACTACCACAACCACAACAATCACTGCAATTTCCCAACTTTTCATTCCGCTGTTTCCTTCATTATCATTGTCGTCATCGTCATCAACACCCGAAGGATTATCCTCTTTAACATCAGAAGTATTATCTTCTTCAATTTCCGAAGTATTTTCTATTTCTTGATCATCATAAAACAGGACATAACCTTGTGCACTAATTGTCATTCCATTATAAACAAAATTTTCGGCACCGAAGTTAACGATAATATTTAAACCATTTTCGAATTTTGTTTGTTGCACTTTCATATCTTCCGTCAGATAGACATGATCAGTCATTTCGTGGTAACCACTTTCGTATGCGCCTTTAAAAGTCATATTATATGTTTCCACGAATTTGTTTTTGTTATTATTCCAAAACGATTGATCCAAAACGAACATTGACGGCAATCCGTACAAAACATTAAACAAATTCTTTTTATCCCAAATCGAAGTAACCTTTGAATTATGATCATTCCAATGCCAATAAGATATAACGCAATCATGATAAACCAATTCGAATAAAGGAATTCTCACGTTTTCATTGACGGTGTTTTCTAATATATAATCCAATGCTTGATCATAATGTTCCCATAATTGATTTAATGGTGGTCTAAATCGAACAGGCGTCAAAATTCCTTCGAAATAATCACAATAAGGTATAGCTACATCTCTTCCATCTTCAGTACCAATAATTATCTTCTCTTCGTCATGAAAATATTTTAATAATTCTACACGTGCATCTTTTGATTCGATTTTTGTCATTAAATGATTTGCATGATAACATTCACGATATTCTGTAGCCATTGTAGTATCTATAAAACGACATTGATAATTAACATCATTTGTTTTTTCTTCATTTAAGCGTTGCTTCGCATAAGGTATTGCTTGTTTATCACATAAAACTGGTAAAGGGATTTGTTGATTAGGATTTGATAAATTCGTTGTTGTCCAAGAACTTTTATAATCACCATTTTCATCAATTAATAAATCGTTTGGATAAGCGCCTGGTAATGAATGCCCTAAATCACTTACATAACCTTTTTCTAACCATTCAGGATCATATTGATCTTGATAATTATCATATCGACTTGTTATTATATCTTTCATGTTCTCATTTATCCAATTGACTTCATTATCAATCGTTGATGATGATAATATTTTTTGGATCCCTAGCGATTGCATTTCATGATAAATATCTTTGTTTTTAAGACTAAGATCCCAATAACCTGTTAACCAAACATTTACTGATCCAATTAACTTATCAATGTTTGGGTTTTCTTTTACTTTCTCTTTAAACGTTTTTAATAATCCTTTCGATTTAGCAACTTCGCGATAACGCTTTGCGATTTGTACATGATTACCTTGTATAAAGATATAACGAATTTGTCTTTTGTATGAAAATTTCCCTTTGACTAATGAGAAATAATGCCAAAGTGAATATGTATTAGTTAATGAATATGTCGATGTTCGTGACTCTCCATCATAAGGTGTATCATATAATATTATCATTGATGATTTATCATCTGTAAGTCCGATAAATGGCATCGATAATTCCCACATCCCAAACCACAGTCCATTAATTGAACCAATGTCAGTTTTAATTGTTCCTTGATTTGAAGGATACGAAAATCCTTCGCCATATGGGATTATAAACTTATCGCCGATTTTACTTATAAATGCATATGGATATTTTGGGATTTCTTTGGTTGAACTTTCATCGCAATTTATCGTATATGTTAATGTGTCATCATTTAATGTGAAATTTATATAATAAAGTTCTCCCTCCTTAAATAAAGTAAATAAATACGTGCTGGTTGATATGGTGTTGCCTACAATTACAGTGTATTCTTCTTCTGGTAGAACTTGTGTCCATTCGCGTGATGTGATTTTATCTAAAACTGTAATATTTAAATTATCAAAATTAACTTTAAGCTTAGTGTTCTCTAAAACAACATTTGTGGTTTCGGGTAAATCATAATGATCGAGAATTTGATAATTCATACTGCGAAATTTAAGTTGTGACCCGTAAAAAACTATACTAGGTGAAAAACTAACAGTGTCTTTTGGGATAACACAATATGTTGTGAGTTGTTGGACTGTTAAATCACCTAAGGTATATTTAAGACCAACTACCCAACCATTAACATTACCATCTGATTTCCATGGTGCAACTCCTGCAGAAATATATCCGTTATTATCTGAAATGGTTTCTACAGTAATTAATATTGAATCACCTGGATTACATTCAATCTTTTCTGATGTATAAGCAACTTCATGACCGCTTGGGAATGTAAACCAGCCTTCACTATCTTTGGTAAGTGTTGTTCCATAACCAGTAATAAATGTATCAAAAGAGCGCACTAAAATTAGGAGAAAAAACATTGAACCCCGAGCGTAAAACGATTATTTTGCACGAAAATTTTGAATTCACACTGTTCAAAAATTTCGGTTTGATGTTACTTTGAATAGGAGGAAAAATGTGGTTATGATAATTCATAAGTTTATATAATTTTGATATGACACATTGAACGTTTTAAATAGTTTATACAGTAATTTTCGATTCGGATCAATGTTCGAAATTTATGCTTGAACATAAAGTTTATTATTTTCCCAAATTTCATGATATTATAAAGTTAGACAATTGCTTTTATTGATGATCCGATAACTTTCGTGTGCTCATTTTCAGATTATAAAGCCACCCCAAAAGTAACTGAACGATTGAACTTTTTCTTAAAATCACACAGTATGTCAATTTTTTAACATATAATTATTGGAAATGCATACGAAGCAAGAAGATTTTACTCCTTGGCAAACGTACTGGGATTCCAAGGAAATGATAGACACTCCTCGAGGAAAATTTAATGTGTACTCAACAAATGTTGAATCAGACTTTGTTTTACTTTGCGTTCATGGAGCTGGTCATAGCGGACTTTCGTTTAGTTTAATTGCACCACTTCTTCACGACACATGCAAAATTGTTTCGCCTGATTTAAAATGTCATGGTGAAACTCCTGGTGATTCTTCAAAAGATTTATCATTAGATAATTTAGTTGAAGATATAATTGAAATTGGTAAACCATATAAAGAACAAGGCAAAAAGCTTTTGCTTCTAGGTCATTCTCTTGGAGGATCCATTGCAACAAAAGCATCATATACTTTAAAGCCAATCGGTCTTTTTGTTATCGACACCATTGAAGGGACGGCTCTCACTGCCATGCCAGGCATGCAACGTATATTAAATTCACGACCTAAATCCTTCAAGACCGTAAATGATGCAATCCGATATTTCTCCATGTCGGGTGAAATGGCCAATCCTAAGAGCGCTGCTGTCTCTGGTGCCGGCCGCGTGCGTAAATGTGAGGATGGGAAGTATCGATGGATCACAGATCTTATGCCATCAGAACCATATTGGGTTGGGTGGTTCAAAGGCTTTGCTGAAAGCTTCATCAAAGCGCCTACGTACAAAGTCCTTATCCTTCCTAACATAAATAACATGGATAAAGCATTCATCATCGGACATATGTCGGGAAAATTCCAACTTGAAATAGTAAACGGAACACATCATTGCCTTCACGAGGATAACCCGGAGCACGTGAAGGATATAATTTGTAAGTTCATCGAAAGAATGAATATACCGGTGCCCGTCTGGAAGATTGATACTAAAGAATGAATTTGTACACATTAATAAAATGATTAAATTTAAAATTAAAATATTTATTCTGTGAAGGATAATAAGAACTGTAAATTAAGTGTTTCATTTGGAATGATCAGAGAATCAGAATTTCTCACAATATTTAGAATGTAAAGAAAGGTTACTATTTGCAAATTATATAATTAGTATGTGTTACATAAGGAAAAAACAAAAAAGAAACAAAATTAACCAATGGAGCTGTTTACCAAAGGTATGATGGAATTTCAAGTCCATGATGATGTGGAGGTGGATGATGAGGTGGTTGTGGACCTGGACCAGGTGGATGATGTGGAGGTGGAGGACCAGGTAAGCGATGATGATGTGGAGGTGGATGATGAGGTGGTTGTGGACCTGGACCAGGTGGATGATGTGGAGGTGGTGGACCAGGCAAACAATGATGATGTGGAGGTGGATGATGAGGTGGCTGTGGGCCAGGGCCAGGTGGATGATGTGGAGGTGGAGGATCAGGGAAGAACATTGTAAAAAATGAAGTGATCTTTTTTTCCTTCTCTGACATCTCAATTATTCGATGTGCATTCAATATTCAAATGCATTTGAATGAATTCAAAAAGTTTATCAACCTATCAATTGTCGATATTTCAATGCTTCGACTGTTTGTTCTTACAATACAACAAAGATAGTAATTATCGGAACTAACATCCGGTCATCTACAAACGAATTCCGATGTGAGTCAATTCTACATTTAAACCAAATGGTTCATGGATTACTAGGTATAATATAATGTTTACTTTCTCTTCAGATCTTAATGACTATGTATTTTTTTTTATAAAAAATTATTATTATGCTCATAATATTATGCTAGATATGTTAATAGGAATAATAATAGCAAATGGATACATAAGGAATTAAATAGTCTCGATACAAAAAAGTATTATATATAAATAAAAGTATTATTGTTTAAATTGATTAATATGCGCATCCATCAAATACTTGAACAACTCTCGCTCAATAGGTAAATTGAAATATTTCATGAGAAATGATAATGATCAATTTGATTAATGATCACTCTTAATGTATAATAATGATATCATCTGAGTGTTTTATAGGTGTTATTACAGAAAATGTTAAAAAATTAAAATAAGCCAATGGAGCTGTTTACCAAAGGTATGATGGAATTTCAAGTCCATGATGATGTGGAGGTGGATGATGAGGTGGCTGTGGGCCAGGGCCAGGTGGATGATGTGGAGGTGGAGGATCAGGGAAGAACATTGTAAAAAATGAAGTGATCTTTTTTTCCTTCTCTGACATCTCAATTATTTCTATTCTGTCTCAGAAAAGTTTTTGACGATAATTGAATTCAATTACCTGTTTTGTTCTCAATTATATGATGATACAGTTATCATCGGAACAGTAATGCTGGATGTATTATACTGATAATACACATATAAATATTATGAAATGTAAGTACATAATATACGATATTATGTTTTATTTGTTTTTTATAATTTACTGTATCAATTTAAATTGAATAAATATTAGAGTATTACAAAAAAAGTTTTAACTTGAATTTCTACTAGCACTTCCAAATCCATGATTGAATGGTATATATAAATAAATCCTCAACGAATATTAGAAGTATGATAATATCGAACAAAAAAATTGAATCTTCATTTTATCATCCAATATACATGACCCACCTATACACAGCACATCGTTAGTATATGTCACACATTGTTACAAAAATGAGCTAAATTATAGTGTGAACAACCGAAAATAGTAAGCTTTTTTCTGAATCAGATATAACCAAATTATCAGATTTTTACAATGGCAACCACAACAGGGTGATGTTTAATACTAATATTCAAATTTTTTTGAATTGTGCAACTTACCTTATCAATGAATGATGATCGGCGGGAAAAATTATACATTCAAATTTTCTGTACTTTATTTATTATACATCATTCTTCCAGAATTCTGCTGGAACAAATAATATATAAGCAATTTTTTTGAATAAGAACCATAAAAATGATTACATGTAAAACTATTTTACTTGATTAAAACATATTTTTGCAAATGGATAAAATTTGATTTCAAGATTAAACTCAAAAAATAAAATATTTTCATTTACATAGAAATTGCTTATGTTCTTGAAACGTAGTTATAAATATTTTTATTATCTTTTAAAAATTATTATAAAATTATTCTATATATTATTTTACTTATCTAAAACACGCATATATTTTATATTTAATTTTTACCATTTAACATTTCCAATGTTTTCCCATCCAATTTTTCATTCACATCCTTTTTTCCAAACTCATTTTTGAATTTGTTTCCTATTTCGCCCAAAAATTTCGACACAATTTTCAATACTTTATTTTTCATTTCCATTTGCATCGAATTTTTTACAATTAATTCATCAATGACATTAACAACCTCAATAACCTCATCAAAGTCCGAATTCTTTGATGTCATTTCTATACAATTCTCAAAGTATCTCAAAACATTTTTATATATTCCATCATTCACATTATCACAATCACAAAAAATCCGAACAATCACATTAAAAGATATAACTCTAAAGTCATCGATTAGTTTGATGACAATAGCATTAAGTACTTGAACAAGAACTTGTTCATTAGGCTGTGTTTGAGACATTGAATTGCAAGTAACAATATCGAAAATGACTTGTTCAACGTACTCATTACGCATTTTATTATGTGCTTCACTTTCGCCGAGAATTGTCAGCATGCAAAACGCGGCATATTTGCATACGCGAGTTGGCAATGGAGTAAGCGAAAGTTGTATATGAAGAGTTCGGATGAGTGCCACTAAGAGAGTATCGATGTGCGGCTTAAAAACATTAATGTCATTCTTAAGTTGATTCGAAATTAATTTTAGTGGCTGAAGAAGCAAATGGATATCGTTATTTAGAAGATCACTAATCCATTTGTACATTTGGATTTGTGGCGACTCAATAATTTGGTCAATAATTGGATTCATTTTAGATTTCGATTTTGTGGATTTAGGTTGAAGTGGTGTTAATACTTGATTTTGTTGTGGTGGTGAAGGCGCTGGTATATTAGAAGATTGTCTTCTATTTGAAGGATTAGCTAAAGGAGGAAGTGCTTTTGAATTTTTATTTTGAGGTGAGGAGTACTTTTCGAGTAACGCATTGAATTTTGTGCATACATCAAAAAGTGCCTTGTTCTTTTGTTTATCGTCTGAGGCAAAAACCGTTAATTTATTTGTTATTTTTTTCAATTCGTCAAAATGCTTTGAAACTTCAACGCTTGGCATAATTTTAGTTAACATTTCATACGTCGAAATTATTATATAAATCGAATTTGTTTTCGACAAAATTTTTGTTAAAACAGTTAATAAATCATTAGGAATTGAAACTTTAATAAATTGTAAACAAATTTGTTTCCATTCATCTTTATTTCTACCAGAACATTCGAAAATTGTTGGTAATATTATACATAATTCGAAATCAGATAAATTTCTTTTTTTGTTTTGTAATTCATTTAGTATCGTATTCAAGAACATAATCATTAAATTAAATTCTTCTTTAGTTTTAAATTGTAATATTTGAAAAGAACACCAAAAAAATATCAAATCCAAAACAAAATAAAAATGTAAAAAGTCACTTTTCGATAAATCAGTGAATTTTTCGTAATTTTTTGAAATTATTTTCATATCATTTGAAATTAATTCATTTGAATTATTAAAGTAAATATCCAAATTCTTCTTAAGTATTTCTTTAAATGTATCGATTTTCACCTCCGAATTTATAATATTTAACGATATAAACGGATCAATATTTTCTTCTCTTTTATCTTTTTCACTTTGTTGTGGTATCACTTTTAAGAATGTATCATTTTTTATAAACAAAGAAAGTCTCGAAAGTAACAAATTCTTTTGTGCAGGCGGAAATTGTTCTGCTTCTTTTTGTATTGTTTCTTTTGCGCCATTTAATAACATAAATTTTTCTATTAATGATTTCCCTGATTCTTTATACGTATCTGATTTATCAATTAAGAAATTGATTATTAACGAAGTGAATTTTGTTATATTCATTTCGAACTTCAAATTATTTAATAAATTTATTGCTGCTTTCTTTCCATCGATGTTCAATTTACTAAACGCTTGAATTAATACATCGGATACAAATGTCGGATGAATCGAATCTAATTGTATTAATACATTTATTGTCGCTGAAGGAATACCTTTTTGCGTGAAATTTAATAGCAAACATGTGTCGACTAAGAAATCATTTGATATGTTTAATATTTCTTCTTTTTTAATGAGCTTAAAACATAATCCAATTAAATGCGTAATAGATAATACAATTGATGCATTAGAATCTTTAAACCATTGACGAAGCTTCTGAAATAATTCGGTAAATTCTGTCGATGATACTGTCGATGGACCAATCTTCTCGAGTTGTTTGTTTAATATGACTTCGATTTCATCGAGCGCTTTACGTACTTCAAAATTCGATGTCGTTTTTGTTAATGGTATAATTAATCGATTTGGAATTAATGATTTACTATCGTTCATTATGTTGTTGTTTATAAATGGCTTTTGTGGTGTCATTGGCCTGTTTCGTGCAATTGGTATCTCGGAACGTATTCGAGATGTTTTACTTTCTGTAGTTTGTTGAATTGTTATTTTTGATGGCGAATTTTTCCTTATTGCTTTAGTTTTATTGTTATTACTATTTTCATTGTTGTTGTTAAGTATATCTAAACAATCATTAGATATCTTACGTATGACTGAATCATTATGCCCTGAAAGGATTTTGATTTGTGATATTAATTCATTGACGTTTAATGACGTGTCAAGTTTTTTGTATTTGGTTAAATAATGTTGGAAATATAATGAGATATGTAATGGTAACGCAGGATTTTTGGCTGTGATTTGTGTATATAATATTTGGAATACATTTTGCGGTGAATTAATTTCTGTTAACAAGTCAAGAATTTCAAAAATTAATAATTCGAATTTCTTTTCTGTTATATTATCTAAAGAGAATTGCGTTGCATATGTTATAGTTTCATTATTAATTGATTCTTTATCATATTTTATAAAGTATATAAGTAATTGCATAAGTTTCGTCATGACTTTTGGTGTAAATAATTTCCCAGTAAAATATGAACATAACCAAATAATTATTACATAATTTTGTATTGGATTTTGTTCAAATTGCTTCTTTAATGAATCTAAGCCTTTTGTAACAGATGCCCATTGTCCTGATATTAATAATTGATATGTATTAGGATCAATCCAGTTTTCAAATAATGTCTTTGTATTTAAGATTGTAGTATGTCTTCTAATATTTCTTCGATTAATATCAGGTGATCTAGCTCGAGCTGTCACTTTTGGCCTATCGTCTTGAGGGGGTTCGTTTGAGTTGTTAACGGTCGCTTCCGCCTTCAAATTGAATTTTGAAAGTGTATTCGAAGCTAATTCTCGAATTGATGAATTAGGATCTGAAGTTAAAGTGTTAAGTGCATCAATTATTGGCTGAGAAATCGGCGTGACTTGGCAACGATTTATAAATAAAATACTTTCTTCTTTTAAACGTATTGATGTCGAATTCATCATTTTTAATAAATGTTCAACAAATGGTGGTTCATATGGTGATGCAACAACATTAAGTGCAACAGAATCAAATGCACTTTGTAATATCTTTTGGCGACTTTGACGCTTTTGTGATAATGCATTAATGATTGGTGTAATGTATTCTCGTAATTTCCGCATAAGTTGATTCTTGAAGACGATAGCGAGTTTTTCAATGATTTGAATGGCGACCGTTTCGCATTGAACGTTTTTCTCTGTTGTTGCTGGAACAAGAAAGTTATGCTCAATGAATTGAAGTTGTGAATTCTCATTGATTGACGAAAGGAGTTCTTCATAGCCGGATTTACGATCTTTCCAATTAGGGTTATTTAAAAGATCAACCCAACGTGGCTTGAAATCTGTTTTAGGACGAGGTGAAAGAGTTTTGGGAGTGGAAGCTGTGTCTAGGTCAGAACCAGAAACTAATTTCGCAGATGCAATGACAGAAGAAACTTCATTTCGTATTTGTGGATCATCACAGTTCTGTAGAGGTTTGATGCTGTCAATAATATATGATATATATTCAGAGTCTTTGGATGTAAGAGTGGCTAGATGAGAAACAATTATTGAAAATACAATTTTGATGAACTCATCGGATTTGGATTCAATGTCAGTAAATAATTGTTCAACAATAGTTTGACGCTCTTTTTGAAGACATTGGATCATGAAATTTTTTGAAACATCAGATGTTTGAGGATTTGTAAGTAAGCCTTTTTGAAGTATAGTGTTAGAAATTTTAACTATGATGGCTGTCGGTGGTGAAAATTTTAAATATTTTTCACATATTAATAATGCAGTTCTTTGACAATTTGAATTTTCATCAGCTAAATAATTTGGTAATTCTGCCGATAGCTGATCTAAAAGTTCTGGGGATGGATCAGACATTAGTTGAAGAATATCTTCATATGCTTTGAGACGTGTTTTCCAATCGTCATTTTCCATCAAAAAAATAGACGTTTAAAAGAAGAACGTTTATTAATTTTATCATTGCAATAGTGTAATTCCACAGCTTAAATTTCAATTTCAATCCTATAAGAGGATGCTGAATAAACGATTATTTAATGCATCAAATAAGTATTGATTATCTGATTAATTATAAAACAATCTTTGATAATTTTTTAAAGTTTTTATCTCTCAATTAATATATTTTGAGTGTGTATGTATAAGAGAAAACAGTATACATGATAATACTATTTGATATTGCGCTTATAAATGAATATTTGAAAACCAGAAAACGTTTATTTTTTACGGTTTTTTTATAAACGTTCTCATCACATCCCGCTTTTTTAATTCGTATTTCAATGTTGAGAAATTTATCAATCACACAAGCATTTATAGGTAATTTTTATATCTCAACATATGCTTTCAAATATTATCTAAAATATGAAAAATTTTATATTTACAAATCATGTACAACCTTTTAAATAGATTTTTTGTAAGTCATCTTATTTGGCTTAATAGTTTCTTAAAAATTTACTTTTTTAACAAAGGCTACTTAATTTTTAATGATTCATATTTTCATAAGTTACATAACTTTTATTCTAATAAAAGTTTTATTTATCAAAAATTACTTATTTATTTCAAGCAATTGAACAAATATTTTTCTTCTTTCTTTTCATTTTTGTTCCTAATTTTTATCTCTTTACTAAATAATTTAAATTTATATTCTTTTATATTTTCTTTGATTTTTATATTTTTGATCAAAGTAATTTATTTTTCATCAATATTTATACCAAAAAATCACCTGATAAAAGAAAAAACAAATATTAAATTTATTTTAATGATATTTGTTTTCTTTTTTTCTTGTGCGATACAAACATTTAATGAAGAAACTTTCACATTAACTATAACAGATTCAAGTGAATTTACAAATGATTATCAAAGTAATACAAAGTATCTTGTCATTTCAAATGGAATAACTGAAATTCCAGAGAAAGCTTTTTTTCAATGGATGTCATTGACTACTGCTTCGATTGCTGACTCAGTCACTATAATTGAATCTAATGCATTTCAATATTGTGTTAGTTTAGAAGAAGTTTCATTTGGAGAAGGCATAACAAATCTTGGATCATATGCATTTCAATATTGTACTTCACTAAAAAATTTAACAATTAAAAGTCCTCTTACAACAGTTGAGTCAAATGTATTCAATGGTTGTACTGGTCTTGAAACTGTAACTTTTGATGAAGGTGTTCAAGCAATTGGATCGCTGATGTTTCAAAATTGCGTTATGCTTAAATATGTTACAATTTCAAGTACAGTTTCAATATCAATAAATCCATTCATTTACTGTAGCAGTCTTCAATTCATAAAAGTTTCCAATGAAAATTCGCATCTCTCTAATTATGAAAATGATGGGGTTTTATATGATAAAGAAATTACAAAACTTATTGTTTATCCAATTGGAAATAACAGTGAAACATTCAAAACTGCTGATTCAGTAACTTCAATAGAATCAAATGCATTTTTCATGCACTGATTTATTATCAATTTCATTTGGAAGTAATGTAAATATTATAAAAGATTCGGCATTCTCAAACTGTGCATTTACAAGTTTTATAATTCCAAACTCTGTTACAGATATTCAAACGGCGGTTTTTTCATATTGTACATAATTAGAAACAATTATCATTGGAGAAAATGTGAAATATACATCGGAGATTATGCGTTTTCAGGTTGTACTTCATTGAAATGTATTTATTTTTATGGCGAAACTTCTCCAATTGTTAAAGGCATATGCTTTAGTGATATATTTGCAACACTTGTTATGGTAAATAAATCATAACAAAATGAAACATTTGGAGAGTTAAACATAACCAAAGAAATAATTGATGAATGTATACCTGCAACACTAACAAAGTAATTCATTTTCTAATTCAAATACATATACGAAGTCAAATACATATTCTAAATCAAATATATTTGCACAAAGTTATTCAAGCACATATTTCTCATCTAAAATATTTACTGATCCATTTACATCTTACATAAATTTCACATATTCATTTTTTGTTACACATATTTTATCATACACAAAGTCATTAAGTATTTATGCTTCATATTTAAATTCATTTATTATTACGAAAATCAATTCAACGTATGTATATATTCTAACGTCAGTTATATATTATGATTACACAGTTATAATTTATACAAAATATTTCACATTTTAATTTTGTTTATTAAAATAACGAAACATTTAATGAAGATAATACATATATTTATATTAGTGTTGGAGTTTTGATTGCAGTAATTATTAATGTTTCATTACTTGTTATAATAATAATTCGTATTAGAAACAATCGGAATAAAAGTGAAGAAGAACCGAATTATTATGAAGAAAACGAAAATGAAACAAATAATTTTTCAATTGAATATTCGGGAAACAGTATTGATGAAGATCCATTTGCAAAGGATTTCAAAGAAGACAATTTAAATGTTCATATATAAATCAAAAAGTTTTTAGTAAATAAAAGTATAAAATTAGGTTAATCGTTTTTATAAAATATTTTTTAAGAAATATTCTAAAAAATTTCATATTAACAAAAACATATAAAAAATTTTAATATTCATTTTAAAGCTTCCAAGAATAATAATAATGTGCATAATATAAATTTTTTTGTTTACCATCTAGATGATTTATCATGAGTTTGATTAAAATGTTAACAGATTTAATATACAATAAATAAATTTCATTTAAATTCTTTTTATTTGAAACAGAGAATTTCAAATCATAATGTGGGAAACAAAGAAAAGATTAAGTAAATTTAATATTATATAATATTTCTCTTGCTAATTTAGCACAAACAAATCTAAATAACTATAAATATTTTTATTGTTTCGCATATTAAAATCGAATCTCATTGAACACTTTTGTACAATATCCAAACAGAAGTAAAAACACTTTTATTAATACTTAAACAAAAACTATATCATTCACGCCTTCATTTTCATTTCGCATGACTTCGATCTATTTAAAGGCGGCAACTTTGTCTTTGGTGGGGGCGAAGGTGTATTTGTTCTTTGAACGCTAAACATTTTATCAGATTTTGATAATTTGTTCACTGGTTCAGAAGGCCTTGGAACATGCAATTTCGTCTTCGTGTTTCTCTTCGATTGAAGCTCAAAGAGCTTAACGTTCAACGACAATGCGTTGTTTGCCATCATCTCCTGCTCCTCGACAGGCTGGCATCTTTTGGTGTTAGCCTCTGAGCGAGGGATTTGTTCGAGGGGAGGAAGGGAGAACAGCTGAAGTTGCAAGGTTGGCTTGACAAAGATTAAGCCACATCGATTTCCGAGAGAATCAGCATAATTACTACAAGAAAAAACAGTATGAAGTAAATCACCACCAAATTTGGTGACACCTGGTTGGACACATTGATGGGCTCGGATGATTTTTGTCATATTGAGATTATTGAGAAAATCAGTAAGGGCTTTAACACCAAACTGAACACCTAGACCACGACTAGAAATGTTGTAGCCTTGCGTGTCATAGCTTGGATCGCTCCAGACAAAATCACAGACATATTCAACATCATATTCTGACAATGGACGCTTAATTTTCTCAATTTGGCTTAGGCTGGTAAGTGATGGTGATATGCCACCATGAACACAGAATATTTCATTGTTTATAATGGCAACAAGTGGGAGATATTGGAATGTATCATTAAAAACCTCAAATAATGCTTTTGATTTGTACTGATTTTTGACTTCATCTAAAAATCCATATGATGTATTCATTGAATAGAACTCGTGATTTCCACGTAAGACATAAACATAATTTGGATACTTACACATTAGAGCAAATAAAAGAGTTACAACTTCAACACTATACTCTCCTCTATCTACATAATCTCCAAGAAATAAAAGTCTTGATCGTGGAGGAGGAAGAGCATGGACCAAAATTCTAATTAAATCAAAAATGTTTCCATGGATATCTCCAATTACATATATTGGCGCCTGAACATGCATTACAATTGGAGTTTCTACGAGTTGTTCTTTTGCTTGTTCACAAAGTTTTGTAATTAAGTCTGCATCAAAAGTTGGAATAGGAATCGAACGTCCTATCTCGCCGCATTGAGAAATGTCAATGTCCAATATATGTTGGTAAGCAATTAATACTTGTTCAGCTGGTTTAAGAATCATTTGCTTCCAACTTAAAGTTCTTTAGACATATACACACAGAAATTTTGTGTAATCAATTGAAAGGAAATTTTCAATTATTTCCATATTTTCAATAAACAAAATAATCATTTGGCGGTTCCAGCGTTTTGAATAGATAATCAAAAAGTTGCACCGGAAATGGGAATAAAAAGCGATGGTTTTGAAAAGGCAATTCAAGACGCAGTAAGCACTGGAAACACATCGGAAATTGAAGCCATTTTTGCTCAACTTACAAAGTTATTAAAAGTGAAAAATTTTGATTTAAATAATAGTAATTTCATTCCTTCTTTATTACAAGCAATAATAAAACATGTTTTACCAGTGTGCCACCAAAACCTTAAGTTAAAACACTTAACGGAATTATTTCTGAATCATTTATCATCTTTATTAATTGCTTTTTCTCCAAAATCATTATTTGAAACATACCAAAAGTTAACCAATGATTCTTACTTTGAAACCAGCTCTCTTTCTATACTTTTTAATTTTTTTGTTAATTGTTTATTAACTATTCCACCAAATGAACGGTCCGAATACATTGAAAACTTCTATTGTATGCTTATTAGTTCACACCCAGAGTTACACGAAAGTCTTAGTGATGATATATGGATTTTATTTCGAGATGAATTATCAATTAATTCCATAATTTCAATCATAGAATTTTTAGTTGACTCACCGTTATCACATGCAGTTGTTTTAATGTGTTGTAAAGACTCCAAAGTCTTATTTCCGGTTGTTGTCAAGAAATCTAATCTTAAATTCCTCAAACAATTTCTTTCAATATATCCAAAAACTGAATTTTTTAATTTTGATATTGTATATATTCGTTTAATTGAGGCATTAAATTCATCTGATTCCAATCAAATTTCACTTTCGATTGAAATCATCAATTTAAATGTCAAACGAAATGAAACAAATTTATTTAATATCCAAGAAAACAAATTCAAAGAATTATTTGACATAATTACTAAACTTTGGACAACAAATTCGATAACTATTTCACATAAATCCGAAATTATTGACTTAATAGTTACATTAAATCATTATAATATCATAGAATTAAATGAATTAGAACGATTTTTAATATTTGACGTAACATTTCCATCGATAATTCAAGTCTCAATTATCAAGTTATGTTCGGTTTTTATTAACAACAATAAAATTCCGAACAATTTTTTCGAATATATAACGCAAATTGCAATAGAAAAAGAACCGACGAAATATTTATCATTAATCAAATGTTTAATTAATTGTTTTAATAACTTATACTTAATGAATGAAATTAAAACGCAACAAATTTTATCATTGATATTAAATCCATTACCGAATTATTTTGTCGAACAAATACAAATAATAAAATTATTAAAAAGTATTAACTATAAATTATATAATATTAAGAACTTACCGATAAAAATTGAGAAAATAATTTTATCTTTTATAAAGGATAATCCTCATGAATCAATTCTTGAAGAAATTTCTTTGTTAATTAATGAGTTTAATATTAATATATCAATTTCGAAACTTGATTGGTTTAAGAACTCGAATTTTTACATAAAAATATTTAAGAATTTAAGTACAAAATTTATTATTGAACTTTTGGATTATAATTTAATTTCTTATTCTTCTTTCCCTATTGCATTAAAATTATTAACTAAATCAAATGATGTTTTATTATATTCCGAAGAAATTTTTAATAAAATTTTACCAATAATTTTTAAATCAATAAAAATTTTAGGTTTCGATATTACGAATTCAATGATAAGTTTGAAATCATTTAAACGATTAAAAGATTGGAAAAATTATAAATTAAAATTAGAGAAATTATTATTAATTGTAGATAATGAATTTAAGAAATCGATTTTCGGAAAAATTATTAATTCATATTTAAAGTTATTAACAAAAATTATCATAAAAATTAATTTAAATGAAGATAATATAATTGGAATCATACAAATTATTAATTATTTCGGTTCTGTTTTTACTAATTCTTGTTGTAAATTATTAATCGAATTAATAAAAATTAAAAATAATAATTTAATTATCGAAAACATTTTGAACTTCTTTAAATTAGCATTCCAATATAAATATTCATTAATAATATGTAAAACAGCAATTTCAATAATACCGAAAAACAATTTATTTATCATAAAAAATTATTTCGAAGTTGCTGCGAATTTTGATCGAGAAATATTAAAAGTTTTATATGAAATGAATGAAAATAAATTAGAAACTCCTTATAAAACATTTCTTGAACTTAAAGATGATAAAAATTATTTTGATTTATGTATTAACAAATTTAATTTTAATGAATGGATAATAAATGAAAATGATTTCGATTTTATTTCTACATTAAAAGATATTAATATTACTCAAAATGAACTTGATGAAATACATCGAAAAGTTATTAATTTATATCCAAAATCATTTAATAATATTCGAAATGATTTAGAAACGAAAAATAATTTTAAATATATAATATCTAATGAAATAAAATTAAATCCACAAAATGAAATAACATTTAAAGAAGAAAAAGAAATTAAAAATAAAACGGAAAACTCAAAAATTAAAATTCCTTTTAATCCTTATAATAATGAAACAACTGAATTTGAACTTTTTACTTTTTTATGGTTTTCTAATCGTTTGTTATGTAATGATAAATGGAAAGAAATCGAAGAATATGTATTAGCGAAATATCAAAACACTCGATTAGTTTCATCATTTTTTTCATATGGAAATCGAATGAGTTTAAATATTAATCTCAAAAAATGGTCGAAACGAATAATCATTAAACGAAATGATTTCTATTCGTTAATAACGACGTCGATTTATTTCTCATATATTCGACAAGATTATAATACATTAGATAAGAATATAATAAATTTAATTGATAAATGTTTTGTGGAATTAAGTATTGAGCCGAATGAAATTAGTTTAATTAAAGCATTAACAACTGAAAAAGGAATTCGTAAATTGTTAATTGAAATGATAATAAAAATCGATATAAAACGATTTAATGAATTTGTTCCTTATTATGATAATATTGAAGAAACATTAAATGCATTTGGGAATAAAATGAATGAAATTTTGTTTCCTGAATATATTAAAAGTATAACAACGAAATGTTTTAATATGTTAACTATTAATGAAAACATTAATTTTAAATATCCATTAAATATTAATATATTTAATTCATTATATCCAATAAATATTTCATATCCGACCATAAATAATTTTGAATTAAACGTTAATGAAAATTTAATTAATTTCTTACAAAAGAATTTCATTGAAAGTTATTTCATATTTTATATATTAAATCAATATGATATAACACGTGAAAATTATATGAAAATTTTAAACCAAATTCCCGATTTTCATCCATTATATCCATATATTAATATAACAAAGTTTAATAATGATGAAAAGAAAAATTATCCGAAAATTTATCAAAAAAATAAAAAAGTTTTCGATAATATAAAATGTTATCCTCCTTCTTATTCACGTGAGTTAAATATTATATTATCAACAAAATATTCGAATCATATTAATGATAAAAATAAAATTTTAATAAATGTTTCGCCTGTGTTTAATGAGCTACTTCAACCTCATTTCGATAAATTAAATCCGAATCTTTATGATAAAAGATTTCCGATTTTCGAAGAAAATATTTTTCGTTTTTATAATAACGAAAATATTCAAATTTTCATGCAAATGATTAACGTTGTGTTTAATTGTAAGTTTTCAAGTTATAATATAATTTTGGATTTTTTGAATTTCGGTAATAAACTTAAGTATAACATATTAAATTCTTTGGATTTCGATGTGGCATCGATGGAAATTTTGCAGAAAATTGTGTATATCATTAACGAAAGTGATCATTACTTATTCGATGTGATTAAAATTGGTAAAATTTTGTTGGAAAAATTGGATAAAAATGATTTGATTCCAATTTTATTATCGAAACAAATGTTCGAGAATAATAATAACATTGTAACATCTTTCGTTTTGGTGAAAATGCTATTAAAAGAATTAAAAATTGACGAAAACGCAAAACATAATTATGAAATAACGAAGTTTATGATAAGAAATAATTTGAAAGAGGAAAAATTGATCGAAATTTTCGAAAATGAAAATGTGGAAAATGCTTTTGCTGACGTTTTGAAATGGAACCAAAATTATAAATAAAATTATTCTTTCTTTCGAAATTATCTTTTTTTTTAATCAAACAAATTTGAAACTGAAATCTTTTACATCTGTTTAAACAAATTGTTAATATTATTTAGAATGATTTTGATCTAATCGTATTTAAAATATTTTATTCAGATATGAAATAATTTTCACACATGAATAAATATCAAAAAATAATTTTACAAATTGATTAGAACAGAAACACATTATTTAAAAAATTATATTTAAATTTTATTATAAATAATATAAATTAGTATTTATCCTTCATAGACATTTTCTGATTCACATAGTGTTAATAACTGTCCAATTATTTCGTATGTGTTTTCGGGTAATTCAGTGTTCTCAGCCGCCACACTATTTAATTCTTCAGCTCCGTTAATTTTCGCTAAAATAATTTTCACTGTTTCTAAATCATTTTCCCTTGCAGCTCTTTCACAAATTACATTTAAAAACTCAATGATTTGAACAATTAATTCCTTATTATCCAAATTAAGCATATTGAATAGTATATCGAAAAGTGACTCTTGGCAAAATACCAAAGATTGCGGTGGCGTCATTCGATAAAATAACGCCATTAAACAATCAAGTGCCATTGATTTAGTAGCAAAAGAAGCATCTTTTTGCAATTGTACCAATTTATTATAGACATCATTTTCTAAAAGTTCATCAAAAATTTCTTCGGAAGCAAATGAAATTATTTGATTTAGACTTGACGCAATTTGATTAAATGAACCTGCGTATTGACATAAATAAGGTGATTCAAGAATTTGTGGTATAAAATTTGGGACATCTGGTATATGAAGTTTGTATAATTCCGCAATAACTGATATCGCTAAAATTCGTTCTCTTTTAAGTTCTCTTCCACAAAAAAATATGTTTAATAATTTTGTGATATTATTCGATTCAACAAGATGTACTTTAAATCGGTCATTGAATTGTTCTGATTGTAGACATGTTAAAATTCCATGGAGTGAAAATATTTGTGCGTGGCTTTTATGAATTCGTTCTGGAAATCGTTGAACGATTATCACTTGGAAAATTCGGAATAAAATATCGGCGATTTCTTCAGTTAGTGGTGTAAAATATGTTATGTAGTCCGAAAATTGGGCTATGGATTCACTGTTTACTGTGTCAAGAATAGAAATTTCATAAAAAAATATTTGAGTAACAGAAAAATTTTGGAAAAAAACAGACCGTATGGGTTCATAACAAAGTATAAGCATAGAAAAATTGTCAAATATGGGAACAGTAAATGCACTGTCTTTGGTTTCCATTAAACGAAAGATACAATCAAAATAATTGGAGTTGAGAATTTCTTCTGTTAAATCAGGAAATGCACGAGGGAAATATGATAAACATGTAAGAGCTTCTTTTATAACTTCTTTGGGTGCGTCTGAAACTAATATATCGAGGAGTTGATAATGAATTGGAAATTGGCTAAAGATTTCAGAATTCATTCTTTCTTTCCGTGAGATAAAATCTGAAAAATTTCTTAAGTTCTCGAGTGTAGGTTCATTAGAAGTTAAATTAATAATTTCAAATAATTGATTAATTTCATCTTCTTTAATTGTATCTGCAGCAATAGATTTTATTGGTGGCTTATCATCCAAAAATTCGACTTCAAATAAGTCTCTAATATCAATTTTTTTCATTATTTTTGTTTTGTTATCCTTGTCTTTGTTGAAAAGTATAATATTTATTATATATTGAGATAAATTTTTATATTCAGAAAGGGTGATTGGTCTAGTGGAATGATTCTCGCTTTGGGTGCGAGAGGTCTCGGGTTCGATTCCCGAATCGCCCCATATTTTTTTTCAAAATATATGTGAGTTTCTGACAATAGATGTGAATTTTTTTTGAATGGTTGGTTTTGCTCATATGAGAAGCCTACCGAATCATATAAATTATTGATATTTAGAATTTCTTCACATTTTTTGAGATTCAAATCTCGGTGAACGCAATTAATTAAAAATTTTATAAATATCATATGGATGGAAAAGAAAAAAAAATAAAAGATTAATGAATAATAAATAAAACATTATAATTATTTGAATTCACATATTTGTTGATAGAATAATGATAAAATAATATCATTAATTTAGAATGTACATTTCAGCATAAGGATATCTTTAATAAATGTAGTGGTAGAAAAAAAGCGCACTTTTTGACACTCCACTTTTGATATGTTTACATTAAAAGTGAATTACTCGAGATGACCGTTAAAAGGTCTTAACGTTTTCTGTACAGCACTTTTAGATATCCAGTTTTGAATCGTTTACGAAAAGTGCTAATATCATATTTTTGAAGCATATTAAGATTTTTTATACATAAACTAGTTTCAAAAAATGGAAAGCACGATAGCGAACGATAGAAATCAGATGGAAAGCTGGTCGTTGTTAGGACTCTATCTAGAAGATCGAATAAAAGCCAATATTGCTCAAAAAACATACCCTGGAGTAATGCCTGATGAAAATAAAAATTAAGCGATAATAAGAATCAGAAGTTTCGGATTTACATATCGCGATATTGAACATTGTCTAAATACATCACAAATACATATTACATTAGTACTTAAAGAATATCAGCTAAGCGGAGAAGTTTTATGTAAAAAGATATAAAGACTTCTAAAAATTGATAATAATGATAAAGCAAAAATTGATGAAATAACCATCTCATCACCAAGGTCAACTTGCAAGCGAGTTTCACAACAAATAAGCAGTCCAGAATAATCAATCAAAAAATCAACTATTGCAAAAATCAGACATGAATTACATTTTTTTTTCGAACCACTTAAAAGGAGACCTCAAATGACTCAAGCATGCTTGGATAGAAGTTTTACTTTTGCTTATTCTATGTTACAAAACGATGAAAAACATGAAAAAATTGTGTTTAGTGATGAGTGTAAAATCCAATTTTGTCCAGATAATTCATATTTATGGAAAAAACATGGCAGTACAAATGAAAATATTTATGTGAATGAAACAAAACAGCCAACAAAATCATGATTTTCGGTGCAATTGGTATAAATTATAAGTCAGAGTTTGTTGTCTCTCCAGTGAAAATTGATGCTGAGCAGTATAGTCATAATGTTCAACTACTTGGAATCTTGAACAGAAAAGATGAATATTATTATTATTATTTTATGCAAGACAATGCTCCTTATCATGTGGCAAAAGAAACAATGTTATGGTTACAAAAAACGAATCAACTTACTTGGTATCTGGCCTGCAAACAGTCCAGACTTGAATCCAATAGAAGTAGTATGGGCAATGCTTAAAGAATGGTTAATTAAACAATCAGAACCACAAAAGATCGATGAAATGATATATTTATGCCGTCATTGGTGGAATAATATACTTACAATGGAACAGGTAAATGCTTTAACTAGACAATTTAATTCAAGACTTAAGTATTGTATTTTAAATGGAGGAATGTGCATAAATGAATATTCAGGAGAAATACTTTCCCTTTTAATGGGCCCATACTACAATGTGATAATGAGCTTCAAATTATTGATGATGCACGACTTTTTTTGAAATTTGATCCAAGCATCAATGATCCTGAAAGATTCGACCCTAATGCTAGAGCAGTTCTAGATCTGAGAAACAAGCAAAGAGCAGCAATCCGTAAATGGACAGATGAAGAGGACAAATTGCTATGCCAATTTGTTCTAGAGAATGGAAAAAAATGGTCTAAAGTACCACAGATTTTTGGAAATACCCGAACATCTGGACAATGTAAATATCGCTACATAATTTTAAAGAACAATGGCAAATTGCTTACACTATTGAATAACTGAATAAACAGTAAAAACAGATTTTCTCGTAAAAAAGGAAAGCAAATGACTAGTTCATGAAGAAAAAAATTGTGAAGTACCTCTATACTCAATCGAAAAATTAAATAATTGTGGTATATCGTGCTTTCCTTTTATTGGAAATAGTTTATACGTTCAAAAATTTTTATTAAAAATCGAATGAATTAATAGAAATCGAAACAATTGAATATTTGATAAATTTAAATCCAATATTTGTCAGGTTTACTTTTAATGAGCTTCAGCATTGAAGGGTTCAAGTACGATATCTGTACCAAAGGCGTAAAGGCGGTGATGATGAAATACCACATCGGAAGGGATAGGGTACATGAGATCTGTGAAATGTTCGAAATCCAAATCCGAAATTGTGGTCGTCCATCTCCTCCTGTAACTCAAGAAGAACTCGCCTATATAATGGCATATAAGCAGGAAGCTAATGTTGGTTACCAAGCAATGGCAAATGTAGCCAAGAGAGATCCATTTGCACCAAAGTCTCTTACAACATGGAAATGCAAATCCATATATGAACAATTTAGCTTGTTCCAATTTAATCGCCCAGAAAAAAAGAAAGAGCACCTCAATAGATTTGTAGCAAAGTATGTCAATCAAGCTTGGCATACTGACCTAAATTACCTGGAGCTTCTCCCATAAGAAAACTATAAGCAATTATATTTAATTGCGTTTATTGATGACAGAAGCAGGCTGATTATTCATTATCAGATACTTGAGCAAAAGACAAGTATTTTGGCAATGAACGCCCTCTCTGCTGTCCTGCAAAAAAAAGGAGTTCTCAAAACCATTATAATGGATAATGGGACCGAATTTCGTGAACCTTTCGAGGAGCTACTGCAAAGGAGTAATGTGGAAATCCACAAGACTCACCCGTACACTCCCGAAAAAAATGGGAAGATTGAGAGATGGTGGGAAACCATCGAAAGAAGAAAGACCAGGCCTCTTCGTGGTACTGGATAGTCAACCAGTATAATACCATGTTGGAGCAATCATCACTGAAGCAGCTCACTGGAACTGGAAAAACTCCATCAGAAGCATTTGCATTGATGCCAATGTACTCTGGTCGATCTGATGCAGAGTTCATCTACAGTCAATAAACATAGACTGAGATTTTTTTAAAAAGCAAACTTCTTTTGTTATGCTCGACCACAACCGTAATAAACACTCAAACTTTCACCACACAGGCCCGACGGTTTTGATCGGCGTGCATCGAAAAACGAAGTTTTTCGATGCACGCCGATCAAAACTAATTACCTCCAAATACAAACCCTACTGTCACTTTTGTTGTTGCATAAACCGATCAAAAAGTGGAGTGTCAAAAAGTGTGCCCTTTTTCTACCATCAGAGAATATTTTCAATAAACAAGAAAAGTGACAATACTTCAAATTAATAAAATAATAATGAATGTTATGTTATAGAACAGTGTTCTGCAGCACAGTAAATTGATAGAATCTTTTGATTGGTTTATATCGAATATTATCATGATAAAAGCCAAATTTCCACAATATGTCATTTTGATAACGTCGATATTCAATGAAGTTTTTGTGAAAATTTTTTAATTGGCGCTAAAATCATTTTTTTTGGATTGTTGACAATGATAGCTGATCATTTCAGTCAGCAAACAATTGTTACACATTCATTACGTGGAGATAATAAATATACCAACATTATAATTCAAGATGACAATTTTTGATAATCGAATATATTCAGAACAAATTTAGATAAATTTTTTATTCATTACTTTTTTCTAGTATTAGGTTTCAATATTATCTGAAAAAATATCTCCATAAAAAAAATAAATTACTCCATCATTTATCCCTAATACTCCTCCTTTTCTTATGTCACATGTTTGTGAATTATGACCCCGTGAGCCACAAACTTTACATTTATTTTTATTTTTTGTACCGGAATAATTGTTATATTGCCGAATGTAATAATTATAAATCGAACAGTTTTCTGCTTTGTGTTCTTCACTTTTACATATTCTGCATGATGGGAAATCCTCACTTATAACTTCTGGTTCGTTTTGACTTTTCTTTTTTCTTCCTTTCTTCCGTGGAACCGCCATTTCAGGTTCATTCGATGCATTTACTGATAATGATTTTATGGATAGAAGTCTTGACATCTAAAAAACGATGTCATTATAGTCAGAATCAGAAGCAAGCGAGCCAATTCTGGCAGATTGCTTTCCGTAATATGCGATCTTGCAATATCTACTTTGATTCTCAAGACTAATATCAATTTCATTTTGATTTTTTTCAATTATTTGTCGTTCTATTTTTATATAAAACAAAAGTCATAAAATAATAAAGAAAATTGGTTAAAAAAAATTTTACCTTGGGTAAAATTTTGCCTGTAGAAAGGACAGACATGTGATATGAACGAAAATGAGCCAAAGTAAATTTTATACTATATAAAAGCTTCACTAATCTTATTATGAATCAATTTTAACATATCTTGAAATTCAAAACATCAATAAATTACATCACTTTTATTAGATTTTGTTTTATTATTTATTAATTATAATATATTATTTTTTTGATAGAAACTCACTTACTACTACAATAGGGTTCTAAAAATGAAAATAATATCGCTCTTCTTCTATTTAATAATCAGCCCTCATCATAGTCATTTTTGCAAATAGTAAATCATCATTTGATCGATTTCTTTTATTATTATATATAAGTCGTTGCGTTGAGAGTGTGCGTTCACAGGCTGCTTCACTACAACCTGATGCTTCAAGTCTTAGGGCTATATCAGCAAGAATTTCTAAATATGGATTAGTTCTCCAAGATAACCAATCTTAATAGTCACTTTTCAAAATTGTTAAATCATCAAGTGGTTGTGAAACAAATTCATGAAGAACTTGATCTATTTTCGTAATTACATTCAAATCAGTCGTATAATTTTTTGATAGATTTTTTATGAATTGAAATGATAATATGAAAAAATAATATTTTAATGCTTCATCAACACCTTTTTTGTGTTTATCAATTTCTTCGTCTGTTTCAAATTCTTTTTCTAAAAGTTCTTGTTCTAATATTTTATCAACTCCTTCTTGCAATATTTCATCAATAGCTTTATTGTTTAAAACTAAATATTAGTTAATCTTTGATCCAACTATCCAACTTTCAATAAATCGGTGTTGAGGTTTATCATCAATTTTATTTAATAAACGTTTATAATAGTCATTGTGTCCACGAGGTGTTAATATATATGCAGTTAAAAATAAATTTTTAATTGGAGAGTTAATTGTATATTCCCCAATACAATTTTTTATTGCACTTGCATATTTGTTGTTATCGATTGAGAGCCTTTCTAATTCGAACATGGCACTTTCAATCTTCGGGTATGCATCAGTTTTGTTTTAGGATCCTCAAATATAAGTGTAAGTTTTTTTAAAATTTGTAGAACCCTATGTAAATTTTTAAATTCATCAGGTGTTATTGTAAATCTTGAAATAGTAGATTTGTTATGAATAATAATATCAACAATAACTATTGATTATTTGAAAAATTATGTAAATATCCTAGAAAATTGGCCCGCGATGTCGCCTGACCTCAACCCTATCGAGAATCTATGGAGTATCATTAAGGCGAAAGAATATGAATTGATTCCGCAAACAAAGTAGGAACTAATTGAATATATCTTTGCTGTATGGAGTTCAATTTCTGAAGAAGTTATAAATCACCTTATTGACTCCATGGAAAAGCGTATGAAGGAAGTTATGATGAATTTCGGTGGACCAACAAACTTCTGAATTTTCTGAATAAGAGTCAAACTTCTTTGACCAAATTTTATTCCCAAATGTCAGATATTTATAATTTAAAACAATCGTAATTAAGTCAATTATTTTTGAATTATTTCTATCGTATGAAAATAATTTTTGGTAACACTTTATATACGACAATTACATGAATATGCCATCAATATATCCGAAATGTTTTGAGTTCATCAATATTTTCGATAGATTTGAAAAGAATATGATATCAATTTTTAATATAATCATGTAAAATAAATGATATTTCATTATTCATCAAATAATTTCTAAAAACTTTAATATTGACAAATATTCCGAGGGGCAGGGAAATCAACATCATTACATAGAATGTTGGAAAAATAATTTGCAAATTAAATTCGTATAGATATTTATTCAATAGGATTGAACTTTTTGCTAAAATACAAAAATAAAATAAAGATACATCAAATAAATTCAATGATCGAGAATCGTTTCAATCAGAAAAAAACGTATCGATAGTCCCAAGATATTTCAAGGATGTGACTTACACAGAAACTATATCATTGATTATGAATCATTAATTAGGTCAAATAGATACATCATTAAGTTATTACGAAAATTATCACATCATTCATTTTTTCAATAAATTCATAAATTCAAGGAAATCAAGATCTCATATAATTATTCGTAATAAATATCAAATCACGTTTCTATGATATAATATCAAAATTTTTAACGAAGCAAGAATCATTTAATTTGGCTGTTTACACATCACAATGATAGAAACAAATAACGTATCTTTTCGAGGAAATAGTAAAATTTTAATAATATTTATCATCATTCGAATTCGCTCCTATCATATTTTATCGTTGCTGCTATCGTTTGATATAAATCATGCAAAAGTCGATTTTGTCACTTTTTGGAATGAAAGAATAGATTTATCTCGTGCTAATTATGATATTATTCTTAGATTTATATTAATCATAGATGTAACTATGTATATATATTATATATTCATGATATTAATATAGTGGGATGATTGCTATATACGATGGGTGGAAATCGCAAGTCGAGTTTAATATATATAGTATTATTAACTGGATTCATTTCCAACGATAGAATCGAATGAATGAAAAATCATCTGATTTATATTCAAGAACTGAAGCAATAAACCAAGAAAGTTAAATCACAAATACATATAATTAAAGATTTAAAAATACAAAACCTATTATATGCATACTAAAAAATTAAACAAAATAGACAAAAATGCAAAAAATGATTACGTGAATCACAGATGTTTGAAAGAGAGAGATAAAATGAGATAGTAATTATTAAATGAGATATGAAATTATGTGTGTATATTGAAAGTCTAAATGTGATGGATAAAATGATAAAATATATATATTAATAAATTAGGTGTACTAAATCACAAATGAGAAAGACCAAATGATTTAATGAGCTGCACTGAAAGTTGAGATTAAAAACGAGAATATATGACACCCCGGGTAAACCAACAATTATTGATTCAATATTTGTATATGAATATAATCAGAACAATTTTATATCACATTTCTGAAATTACCAAGGAATTCCCCGCCTTTTTTACACAATTTTGTTGCTACTGAAATTTCAGGTTTGTCTGTAGCGAAAAACAATTCCTCAAATTTTAATGAAGATCTAAAAGGCTAATTGTTTTCGCCATGATCAGCACATTCAAAAAGTGAAATTTGATTAGAAAAAAATTTATTATATGAAAAAGTTATGTTCAAACGGTTATGAATGTAGTTTGCTATTTTGATGGAAAAAATCAAATACAAAGTTACATCTCTTATTAATGAGTGTAATAAAATTAAAAAAAACAACTTTCCCATTCAACGGGTATATTAGTATAACAGAATTTGTTTCAAATGTTTCAAGAGAATCTAAATTACTTTATTCTGCAGCTCAAACAAGTTGCTGTAACAGAAGATATGTATTCGAATGTACATTTCATTTATTGATCCTGATGACCATTCTCAAATCGTTTCATATGACTTTTTTTCAGATGAAACAGAAAATTTGTTTAAATTATTATTGAATGATATTAAACAATTTACACAAAAAAAAAATTTGTTTAATTGTTATGGATAGATATATGGCCCAATTCAATGCAGCTCATAATATCTTTCCTGAGACAATTATTGGATTTTGCTTAGTACACATCCAAAGAAATCTTGAATTGCTCCACGACAACAAATTAATAATGGATATATTTTTTCATATTAAAATAATATACAATCTTGTAAAAGCTTTATAGAATATTTGACAAATAAAATGAATAACATGGAAAATTCACCTGAAAAAGAACTTCTAAGTGAATTAATTAATTATAGACAACATCGGTTGCCATTGGATATGGCTTTAAAAAGCATTCCTATAACTTATTTGAATACTGGAAAAATTGAATGTATTTTTTCGAAATTTGAATCGAATTATATATTGAATAACATTAACAAAATCGATTAAAATATTAAATAATCTATCCAATTTATTAATAATTTAATCCATTTTTTTTTAATAAACAATGTTATTGATAATAAATTCATAATTAGACCTAATAAGGAAAATGATAAAGTCGGACTTTTATATAAAATAGTAATAACAGATGAATATTTAAAAAACAGTATATATCCTCAAAATTATAATGACATTTGTTGTTGGTGTATTCGCAGAATACATAATCCTTAATATGCAATACCATGTAGGCATATTTCAAATAATAATAGAATAAAATTTAAAGAAGTACCATCAAGATATATTAGAGAAGAATCAGAAAAAATAAAAGGAAACTTAAAAATTATTAATAACAATGTTAAGGCTAAAAATAATTATGGTACAATAATGGCAAAAATTGCACCATACGCTGCAATTGCACATAAATATAATGATATCAAATATGCTTTTTGAAAAATTCTTTCAAGAAGCAGAACAAATTAAAATCATGCCTAATGAAGAATTGCTTTTAACAATAGCTCAAAAAGGACGTGCAAACACGAATATATCGAAAAACGTTCCATTTGGTAAGAAACAATTAAAGGGTGAAAAATATAGATGTAGCTATTGTGGCAATTATGATCATTATATTAAAAAATGTCCATTGCTTAAGAAAAAAAATTAATCGATTACTTTTTTAAATAATAGAATTGTTATGTAATTACATGTAATAAATTCATAAAGTGTGAAAATGTGATCTAATTGATTCAATAAGTGTGAAGATGTAATGTAATTGTGTTGTTTCGAATTTAGTTAATTAGTTAATAAACAACAAATTAATATATAAAGAGGCGCTAAATTGACTTTTTGTGCAGGAAATTTGTTTTTGATTAAATTTGAATTCAAAAAGCGGTTTCATGACGAAAACAATTAGCTGATTTAAAATTTCATTTGAATTGAGTATTGTACGATACAATTCATAAACGGTCATCTAAGCTAAGACTGGACGTACCAATTAACCACATCTAAACCAGTATATACGAGTATTGTTAAAGAAATGTTTAAAATATTTTTTTATTAGTCTCGCTCACTCGTTTCCGAACGAATTCTGATCTGGATCTGTAACCGCAAAGTCTATTCAAAAAGTCATTTTTTCTCCTATGTCCTTAGAGCCTCCAATAATGAATAAATTGTTTCAAGAATTATCCTATTCATAGAACAAATCAATTATCAAAAATTTCAAAGACAGATTTTTGAATTTTTGCTCTGGTAAAGATATTGAAAATATAGTATAACTTAAAAACAGAATGAAAACTAAAGAAAAATTATATAAATTATTATTAACTATTATTAGTTCTATATATTTATTGAATTTAAACTTCTATTTTTATTTATTGAACCCAAAATAGCATTTTAGAGATTGCTGTGAAAAAAATGAGATAACAAATAATTTTAGTGAATATAGTACATATGCTTATTGATTTATATTTCTTTAAATTTATTTCAGTAAAAAATAAAAAAAATTGATTTTCTGATTTGAAGCAACTGTTTATTTGGTTGACAGCTACCATTTTTGAATGAAGATATTATGAAATATATTTCACTAAGTCCGTTGCCGTGTTTGAATGCGTTCTGAAAAGTATTTCACAGTGTTTGTTTAATCTATGGCGTGCGCACGTTTATAATCCTAAACCGCTTTCTGAAGGGTGTTTTCGTTGGCCAGTGGGGGATTTTTACTTGTTAGGGACTGTACATTGATTTTTAACTCTGATGCAAACAACGGCATTCAAATAAATGCATATGCATATTCGGACCTATTCTTAATTAATGTTAGATGGTTCTTTTAAATAAATAAATATCATCCGAATTCTTCAAAATCGAAAAGGGTGATTGGTCTAGTGGAATGATTCTCGCTTTGGGTGCGAGAGGTCTCGGGTTCGATTCCCGAATCGCCCCAACTTTTTGCATTTTTTTTGGCTTAGTTTCACATTTCAATGGTTTAGAAAGATCTTATGCTCACAACCAATTACAAATGCAAAAAAATTTCATCATTTTCCAAAAGGAATAAAGATATTATCGAACCTGATACAATGCTAAATTCAAATCCATTAATTTTGTCACAATCTTTTTCTGAAATCATGAATAATTATAAAATAAATAACTTTGAAAAATTTTGTCAAAAACTTGAAGAACTCAAAGAAAATCTTTCCAAAATACAAGAATTTGATTTTCCTCAAGAAAAAAATAATATCAATTTTTTGCATTTTTTAATATCAATTTTATCTGATTGTAATTCACCTAATATTACAAGATGCGCTTTTGATTTAATTCAAGCGCTTCTCTCTTTCAACGGTATCATTGGTTCTTATTTTCTTCAAACTCCAATTATTGAATCTGTAATTGCACATTTACGAATGGATGAATTTCCTTTTAAAGCCAATGCATTTTCTGTTTTACGAAGTATTGTTTCATGTAATTCCAAACCACTTATACCAAATGCTCCAGATGATGAATCAGTTCAACGAGTATTCAATATAATTACATTTCAAGAGCTCAAAGACATTGCGTTTAGTATCGAATGTCATGACGAACTTCTTTTATTCCTTTATAATTGCACAAAGTTTGAACCAAGTGTCGATGTTGAAATCGAAATTCTTGAATATATTAACAAAATTTATGAAAAAGATGATAAAAAGTTAGAGTTCTTAATGATATGGATACTTAAACAACTTACAGATTTTCGTAATCAATTTCCGTTAGATATGTTTTATCAAACAGACCTTCCTATTTTTATTAATGACATGCTTTTTTTCGAAAAGAAATATATTTATCCTGCGTTATCAACGATTATTAATTTATGTCAAATGAATGGAACTCAAAAATTAGTATTTGATATTGGCCGAATAGGGAACCTAGCTTTTTCCGAAGAAGACATACCTTATAGCACTGTAGTTCTCGCATTTGATTCAATAACGGAATTAATGAAAAGGGAAAAATCAGTTTTTGACTGGTTTACGGAAAATTCGGTTTGGGAAAAGTGCATAACCGATTTTGACATGGCACCTTTTGTTATAAAGCCCTCAATTTCGAATCTTATTTCAAATTACATCACAATGTGTAAACTCGATACATTAATAGAGATGGTTAAAAAAGGTCTTATTATAATGCTTAGTAATACAATTGAAATTGATTTACAAAGTTTGGCCAAACCTGCAATTATTGCAATGAAAGCTTTAGCTGATCAGTTTTCGGACCATGGAGATGAAGGATATTTCGAGAACATAGCTGCGGAGCAATTCCAAAGTTTTGATTTCTTATGTAGTCTGATAGATAATTCAGATAATTTTGAGATTGCTAAACTAGCTGCAGATCTCCAATCAATACTTTTGAACTTGCCAAATGGATTATTTAGAAGCCAAATAGATATTTGAATAAATTAAAAATATTTTTCTTATAAAACCAAAAATAAAATCCTATTTAAAGAAAATAACTACAAAATGATTTTAATGTTATTAATAATTGAGATTCCCCATTTTGTACAAAATGTGAAAGTTCAGAAGATTTATAATAATTATTTTAGAATTCAACAAGATGATTATGATGAATCCAAACTTTTAAAGTTAGGTTTTAATGAACATAGCTACAGAAATGATTTCCATAGTTTAATATTAAACAAAGCGTCAAATAAATCATAAGCAATTCTCAAACGAATTACATAACAAAAATAATTATTCAAAGCAAAATTACATAATAAAAACAATGTTTATTAAATACAATATTCTATTTATATCGTGTTATAATAAATGGCGCTGGATCGCCAGGATGAAATTCTGATTCGCAAAAGAAACAACCTGTTGATTTTCTCGTAGCTTCAATTTCATTATTCTTTTTAGCAACGAAATTTACATTATTCATTAAACTTTCATTCTCTTTATTAAGTTGTTGATTCATTTCTGCCATTGTTTGTACTTTCTTTCGAAGCTCATTAATTTCTTGTTGTTTTTCATTCATCATCTGAACAAATACTTGTTGTGGTTGACTTGAATTCATTAATTGCTGCTTTAAGTTATTAAGTTCATCTTCTTTTTCAGTAATTTTTTGTTGCAATTTTGAACATTCTTCTTTTAATTGATTATTCGACTTTGTAAGTTGCATAACTCTTTTTGCAAGCATTACACTTTGTTTAATACGTCTATTTGCATCAGATGGAACAGCAAGCGGACCAAAATCATTAAGTTGTAAAGTTTCGATTGCTATATCAAGTTCACTTTCTAGTTTATCATACATTACAACTTTTTCGGATAAACTTTTGATTTGTTGATCTCTAATTTTAATTTCATTTTCTAATTTATACATTTCTTGTTTAACAATATCAAACTTAGCAGATAATGCATCTCTTTCATCAGTAATGTCTTCATGATTCATTTTAAGTTCTTCATAAACAAGTTTTATTCTTTCCAATTCATATGATTTAATTTTGTTATCACTTGAAAGATGTGTTAATTCAGCTTCATGTGAAAGTTGTAATGTTTGATATTCTGCTTGTAACTTAGACTTTTCTTCTTCTGTTCTTCTAATATCTAATCTAAGTTGTTTATTCTCTTCAATGACATTATTATATGACTTTGTAAGAACATTTATCTCGCGTTCTCTCATTTGTTCAGTAACTTTTTGTATGTATTCGACATCATTTCGACTTCTTTGTGATAATTGTTCAACTTCTGATTTTAACATTGTGCCCATTTCATTCCGTCTCTCTTCTGATGTTTGAATAAATCGATGAAAAAACTCATCACGCGTTTTCTTTAATTCCGATATTTCATGATATTGTTGTGACAAAATTGCTTCTTGACGATTTGTTAAGGTTTGTAATGATTGAAGTTGCGCATTTAAAGATGTGACTTCTGTTTTATAATGATTTATATTACTTTCAAGCTCCTTGCATTTTCGATTTAATTCTTCTTTTTGAAGATTGGATTCTTCAAGTCGTGCAAGTGTAACTTGATATGAACCGCGTAATCCTGCACGTTCATTTTCTAGTTTAATGATTTTTTCAGCTTGACCTTTTGGTGTTAATTCAACTGGCTTTGGTGATATTTTTTTGGTTAAAGAGGCAAGTCTTGATTCAAGCGATATCCGTAATTCGCGTTCCGATAAAAGCTCGGTTTGTAAACTATTCAATTCGTTTTGGAGATCTTGATTTGTAGTTTCAAATTTGTTGTTGACTTCTTCTAATTGTTGGATGTTATTCGGTGGCTTTTGTTGATACTCATAAAGTTGAATTGATAGGAATTGTTGAAGAGTTAAATTAGAAGGTGGACTTGTGATTAATGATTCATATTCTTGTTTTGTTAAATTAGGAAGCTTATCAAATGTGAGATTTTCACGGTACTCATTGTTTAGTAGTTTGAGTCTTTTGATTTCTTTGGATGCATTTGCCTCGATTAATTCTTTTTCCTTGTTAAAATCTTTTGTTAACTTGCTAATTCTTTCTTCAAATTTCTCTTTTAAAAACTTAATTGATTGGTTTGTATCTCTTAACTTTTTATATAGAGAATCTAATTGTTGATTATGTCGTCTTCTAATTGCTTCAATTACTAAATCTCTCTGATTAATTTGATGTTCAAAAGAGCTTATGTTACTACTTGAAATTCCTGTAAGAGAACTAATTTTTAAATTGGAGTCTGTATCTGAATGATTTGATGATACACTTGATGCTTCTGAAATCGTCTCTAAATTAATTAATGATGAAGAAAACTTGGAAAGGCCCAGTTGTTGTACAATGTTTTTGATAGCTTCATTGCTATTTGAATCATTATCCATCGATTAATGAATTCTTTATTTATATTTTAACGTCCAATAGTACGTACTATTCACTTTTATTACGGTTTGAAATTACGATACATCAACAAATGAACAGTTGATGGTATTCAAAAACCATAATTACATAGATCAGCAGCTGATGGTGTCAGTTAATTTATACAAAATATTTAAAATATTGAAAAACAAATCCTTGCTTATTAAATTGTAATTAATTTTCATTGATATGAGGAAAAAAAAATGTTGTATTCTTCAGAGATGACATCAAACTTATACTTTTTTTAGGTTATATATGCATGAATTAAGTTATATATTAAATATGAAAGGGCTTAAGGAAAATCTGAAGGAAAATGAAATATAAAGTATACGAATTCTTTTAAAAGATACTTTAAAAAACAAGTATTCCCGGAGGACAATAGTACTTGAATTAATTTTTAAATATATCAAAATGATCCAAAATAAAAGATGATAAATTATTTCCATATGAAATTTTATCTAAAGCTATTCATGAAAAAATTTTGGATAATTATGATATTGTAATTTTATGATAGCTTGTACGCCTTATTTTATATTTTTTAAATTTCTAAAATAAATGATATTGTTTTTTTGAATAATGAGAATTTCCAAAATTTAACAAAATCCAGAATATGATTTTGAAAAATTTAAATAAAAAAGATATAAAAGCAAAACTCATAATTTATCAAAGTTTGGATTTATTTTTTGCCGAAGAATATATAATTTTTTCTCAATCAGTCTTATTTCATCATTTCCCAAATAATTTCTGAATTTTTAATTTCTTAATAGATTAAGATATTATTCTTAGTTTTTTATTAATTATAGATGCAACTATGTATTTATATATTATATATCCATTATATCAAGATCGTATGATGATCTCCATATACGATTATAATCCGATTATAAGTTACTGATATCATTATACATGTTCAAGCGGTTTAAAGTCAAATTTGAATGAGTAAATGAATAAAAATCACTCAATCTGCTCGTATCGTTATCAAAAACAATTTCAGAATAAAGCTTGCTCAAGAAACTGTTGTATTGACTCATATTCGGAGAAATAGATAAATTAACAACATTACGAATAATGTCAAATAAGTTGAAAAATGTAATATATTCAAAATTTGAAAGCACATGAGTAATATGAGATAAAAGGAATTGATAAACAAATCTCAAGTCAATATTTTAAAGATCATTTGCAAATTAAATTTGTATAGATATTCATTCAATAAAAATGAACTTTTTGCTAAAATACAAAAATTAAGAAAAAAAAAAAAAAAAAAAATCGAGGAAAGGGTAAAATTTTGATAATATTTACCATCATTCAAATTCGCTCCTATCGTCACTTATCGTTGTTGCTATCGTTTGATATAAACCATGCAAAAGTCGATTTTTATAGCTTTTTGGAATGAAAGAATAAATTTATCTCGTGCTAGTCATGATATAATTCTTAGATTTATATTAATTATATCTGTAACTATGTATAGATATTATATATCCATGATATCAAGATTATAGGATGATCACTATATACGAATTGCTGAAATCGAAACTCAATTTTATATATATGTATTAATAGATTAAAGAGATTGTATCATTAAAATATTTCAAAAATGGAAGATTTTATTGGTACATCATTCGGTATTTTTGTTTATTCGACCTGGAAAATTATATTTTAGTAACTCAGCATTATTTAGAAAATGACTCTGCACAACATATACACGCCGAAAAGTATGGTTATTGACAGTATTTTATGCAAAAATTACTTGAAATCATGAATTTATTTTTAAAAATAACTTTTGATAATGAAAATTTATTGTACAAAAGTTATTTTTTATTATTACCAAATTTTCGAAAACTTTTTTTTTTGACAAAGATGTTTTCACATTTTTGCGTCACTTCTTATATCATTGTGCGCATTCAAAGATGTTATCAAGGAATTTTATAGATCTATTGTTATATGGCAGCTTCAATTCTTAGAAATTGGATTATATATATAACTGTATTTATTATGATTAAGAAACTGAATATTATTCCGTGTATCAAGGAGATCGCCAAGGCATCAATTCCTAATCCTTGGAATTTCTTATATAGATATTTATCATTTCCTACGTCAGAAGCATTCGCGAGAATTATTAATGTGATTCCGATTCCCATTTGAATGATATTCAACACACCATTCATATGGATTCCTTTAATATATACTTCCTCTAATGAGATTTTATCAATTGGGAAAATAAAGAAAAATATATTAATGAAAAGAATTATTATTGAAATGGCTTCAATAAAAATCGTAAGTTTATACAAATTAATTTCTTGAAAATTCGATTTGATTTCATTATTTACTAAAATAAAAGCTGAATGAAATATTAATGGAACACATGTTAATAAGGAAAAATGGAAGTATATGCCGAAAAATGTGAGATCAAATGATGAGTTTGTCGATAAATATTCGCAATGAGAAATTAATCTGATACATGATGGGAAAATTTTATTAAGGCCAATGTTGTTTTTTGTGGAACATGAAATGTATGTAGAAAAATTATGTTGGCGAGCAAATTGCCTTGCTTCGAAATCAGAAATATGATTTTGATTTCCAGGTTGTCTTAAATCTGACTTAGTCCCAATTAGAATAATATTTTTAGTTTGGCGATATTCGCTAATTTTAGGAATATATTTTGATATAAGATGATTAAACGATTTCTTAGAATTAAGAGCAAAACAAAGAAGAACAACATTACTTGGAAAATAAAGATGAACCAAACTTTCCACTTTGAAACTTGAATCCCATAACCTAAGTGTATATGGCTTATTGTCGATGTTTACATCTTTTCGGATATTTTTCAGAATTTTCGGAATTTTTCCAGTAAAAGGATTTTTGTTTAAGCCCAACTTCATGATAAGAGATGTTTTACCGACTCCTTCATCTCTAACAACAAGAATTTTAGCTTCTTTTTTCAATTTTATTGAAGTAAATGACCAAGTAATGATTGAAATCAATGAAGCAAAAAAATTAAATAATATTTATTTCTTATATTTTTATTTTATAAATAAGAACAAATAATGTCGAAAGCAGGAATGATAAATATAAAAAATCTATAGATTCTCTCGAAAACCAACTTTGGATTAGGATTTTTATAAAAATATATTTAAAATATTGAATTATGAGCGATGATAAGAATCCAATTTTTGCCGTTTGCTGAATTTGTCAAAAATTTCAGTACATTGCGGTTCTTTTGGATTTGATTTCACATCCATATGGAGAGAGATCGTCTCGCTCGGGTAAATGAAATTACTGGTATTCGTCCTTATAGGGAACCTACACATACCTATAGTGATGATAGTGATTCATCTGACGAAACATACACATTTTCATCAAGCAAAACACACAGTTACACAAGTCCTTATTCATCTTCGTCCACATATAAAAGTTCTTCATCCTCTTCTAACAGCACAACAAACAATTACACAAGTCCTTATTCATCTTCGTCCACAAATAAAAGTTCATCATCATCGTCACTGGTTCCTTCACATAGTACATCTTTAACTTCTTCTAGTCCTTCTTCAGTTTCTATATCCTCGTTTTCTTTCGACAAACGATCTGTTGTCGCATATTCATCTGATAAATACGTATCCGTTTCTTCTACTACACAGTCCATTAAATCGTATTCATCTAAGACGCATTCTTATTTATCATATTCTTCTTCTTCAGTGTCTGCAACAATTTCTTCTTCTAACTCTGATCTTTTGAGGGCACTTCTAGCCTTAAAATAATTATGCGTATCGAAGTCGCAGCTTGAAAAACAGCAAAACAAATAATAAACGGCCTTTACACATCTGTTTTACTTCAAACATATTATTGACAAAAAATCAAATGAAAATTGAAAGTAGATTTTTGCCTTATGTAGTAAGTGAATATTTAAATATTGGAAACTTTGTATTTTTCACGGGTAAATCAATTAGCATTTTATGGAATTAGTTGGTGAAACATTAGGAAAAGTGTGTGAATAAACATGTCTGATGGAGATGAGAATTTTAAATATAAACAATGATGCCATGAAGATTGTGTAAAATGTCCTATACATTTGGGTTATCTAAATTTAAATCAGAAATTTTGATTTACATTAATAAATTCTTATAAATATTCATAAAATAAGAAATGGCAAAACATAGTGCAATAAGAATAAAACCTGGGTTATGCATAATGAATATTCAACCAGATGGTAGCTAAAACATAAAAAAGCGCCAGAAATAACTGTCACTTTATTTTAAAGCCTCAAAAAGTGGACTTATCTCCTGATCGAAAATGGAATTACCAACACAAGCCGGATCAGAAAATACATTTAATGCATATAGAAAAACAATAAAAGCATTAAAGGATCAAATATCTATTCTTGAGGAGCAATTATATGAAATACAAGACCCAAATGAAAATCTTCTTGAAATATGTCAAATACTCCAACAAGAAAAGCAGGAACTACTTGATGAAAACAAAAGACTTAGAAATGAAATTCAAAGACAACAAATATTTTCAAACAATAAATTTACTCAAGAAGAAAACACTAATCAAGGAGAAAGCAATCAAATAACAGAGCTTGAAAAAACACTACAGGACCTACAAGAGGAAAATCAACAACTTACAACTAAAATTGAAAATCTTGAATCTCACAACGAAAAATATGCTGAAAAAATACAAAACCTGGAAAAACAAATTTCCGCTTATCAATCGCGTATTTCAGAATCAAAAGAAATTGAAAAACAATACTCACGTATGAAAACCGAAATCGAAGCTCTTCACCATCACTACGAATCAATAATTAAAGGGCAAAAAGATTCTTTTGATAAGGTTTCTAAGGAACTCGAAGAAAGCAAATCGATAATACACAATTTCTTAAATTCTGATTTCCAACCATTTTCCAACAAAAGCGAATCTTCCGATGTTTCTGCACTTAAAAAGCGTAATGAAGAGCTGATACAAGAAATAAAAGATCTCAATCAAGAACTTTTTGATTCCGTAAATAACAATCCAGAAATTCAAGCACTTCTCGAAGAAAGGAAAGAACTGAAACGTGAAAACAACGAATTGCATGAGCGTGTTCATGTTTTAGAACTTCAACTGAAAGGTGAAGATCAACCGTTGCTCGGAGATGGCGAAAACAGAAATGATGCCCTACCATTTAAAAAAGGTGTCTACTCTTTGTTTCAAGCGAACGAGAAAATAGACATAAGGAACTCTCATGAATGGGAAAATTTGGACGAAGACATACTTTTTGAGGAAGGTGAAGTGAACCCAGAGGAAGATTCAGAAGAATTCAAAGATGTGACAGTTTCCGATAGCAGCGATGAGCCAGATCAAAAAGAATTCGGGTTCAAGCTTCTTGATAATGATTTAGAAGATGAAAAAGATGATGATAATGGGTTGCTAATAGAAGGTGATGAAGAAGATGAAAAAGAGTAAGTAAAAATAAATCAGATTCTCATGAAGATGTTTTTTATGTTTCACATAATTAATCAAAACCGCCATACCAAACATCAACAGCACATGGTGAAAAAACAACATAATCTTGGAAAGATCCAACGAATCTTTCATTCTGATTACCAAACATTATTTCAAAATCATTGTCATCATCAAGCATTACCTCTGGTTCTAACGAAAAAGAACTAACGTCCATAGTCTTGAGATGATCAATTGGCTTCATTGGAGGAGATTTTTGATCAGAATTGTAATTAAAAATTTCTTGAATTTCTGTCGGTATGACATAATCAAAGGAATCTGTAGTAGTTGCCTTTTCGCTGTCGAATTGAACATAACAATTGTTCTTACTTGGATAAATATTGATTTTCTGCAAACAAGAAAAGCAAATCAACTGGAATTTTGAAGATGCAACTTTGCTTACACATATTTTTGACCAGTCTTTTATGGAAATAGATGCCGAATTAAGTTGGAGTAAAGGAAAATCATTTTGCTTACGAAGGACTTCTCGAAGTGTTATGTGACTAAGAGCTGTTTTATGATGAAGGTCCACTTTTTCTCCATGGATATCAATGTTATTGCAATTGCAGCAATAGTGCTTGAAATCCATTTTAATGGTCTTGTTGACCGTCAAAATTTTTTAACACAAAATTCAGAGAAGGAAATTTTCACGGATCTGACACATTCGCATTTTTTCTGAGAGTAGACAGAATTTTTCAAATCAGAACGTCACGGCTACGTTTTGAAAAAGTAACGTAAAATGAGTTGAAATATTGATTTTCAAGCAATGAGGGGAACCCTTTGAAATTCCCACAATGTTTTAAACATTATTACAAAAAATATTCCATAGTATGAATTAAAATAATATCCAAGAAAAAATAATTGTCTCTATGTTTAGGTAATATTACTCAAATTTCTTTTTGAATATCTGTTTGATTTTTCAACAATTCGTATTCCTGTGACTTGAAAATAATAACTAATACCGAAATATACTTTAGACAGAAACTCTTTAATTCCTTTATGAAGCTACCAAAATTACTAGTGTAGGATGGAGAAAAAAAATTAGAGAAATTCATCAGACTGACAACTGAAATAAAAACATGTTTTTAGAGATAATATCAGAAAATTCATTGATTAATTTATCGGAACAAATCAAACAATTTAAGTCAAAGATAAATTGTAAACATAAAGACCCAAAAATAATTATTTTATCTCATGAGATTTGTGAGCAACAAAATTGATGAAAACGTTAAGGAATGCTGATAGAAATCTCACCCTTGGAATTAGAACATAACTTGAAAATGAAACAAATGAGAAACATTGCAAAAGGCCGTATGTTAAGGGGACATGTTGGCAATGTATTTCATGATAAAATATCAAAAATATTAAACATCAAAAAATCAATTTAATTTCATCCTTAATTATAAAATAATTTAAAGCTATGTCAGTAAAAACAAAGTGATTTTTTATGCAAAATATAAAGTTTAATGGGAGTTAATTAACTTTTTTGTCCATTTGGACCACACCAAAAAAAGTTTTTACGGTTAACGAAATGAAAATCTTTTGTCCTTTCCCAATATGCTCACATGGGCCGAGGAGAGAGCAATAATTTTAAGAGGTCGCATAACCCTAGCTCTCATTTTATTGTTTACACTCGTTTTATTCATGACATTCTTTCATGTTCATTTTCAGCCAACTCAAATTTGGATATTTCGTTATAGAAATAGTCTTCATATCAACCTTTTTTACCTTTGTTTTTTATTTGGTATTCTTTTTTTAATATATATGCATATTGAACCATTTACTCTTAAAATTCAAAGATTTTCTTTTCGATCAAATCGGAGTAATTTCCCACCACTAAAAATAGTGCAAATCACAGATACTCATGTTCATTATCCGTATCCCCAAGTTACATATTCACGTTTGAAATCCATAGTCAATCTCATCAATTTCGAGAACCCTGATCTAGTTGTTTTGACAGGCGACCTAATTAGTGACAAATCTAAGCATTCTACACAAGATGTTTATACAATTGCCAATTCTCTCAAGTATCTTAATTCTCCATTATTTGTTTGTTTTGGAAACCATGATGTTGAATGTCAAAGCGAGCTCACAGAAGCGCTTTCCAACATCGGTGCAACAGTTCTTAACCAGCAAACAGTTGAGTTTCCAGTCAGAGGCAGCAAAATTTACATATCTGGATTAAAACCGTCACTCAAACTTTTTGAGACGAATTTATTCGTCGCCGAATTGAAATCTAACTTCACTGGTGATCCCACAGTTCCGCACATTCTTCTTGCTCATATGCCTGATGCAGCAGATGCAGCAAGCGAGTCACAAATGTTTGATCTACAGCTTAGTGGTCATTCTCATGGAGGACAATGTGTATTACCCTTTAATGCAGGAACACCATTTTTACCTCCTGGCTCATTAAAGTATCATGCATGTGTAACATCGAATTATTTAGTTGGTGACATGATATTACATATTAGCAGAGGGATTGGTGAAACACCATTACCTTATCCATTAATAAGGTTTTTATGTAAACCTGAAATATCTGTGATCGAATTGAAACCTAACATAATTTAGATGAAAGACTTATTTTTGTAATAAACTTAATAATTATTTAATATTGTATTATTTAATATAACAAAAAGGAATTCTTTAAAGATTTTAGATGTCAGTAATGGCTTTTCCATTATATAACAATTGCATTTATATGATTTATTAATTTTGTACAGCATCAGATTTTTCCTTTATGCCTTTTTCACGAAGTAATTGGACTATCTTTGTGTAACCAAATTGTTTTACAATTTCAATTGCAGTTCCAAAACAGTTTTAATATTTCTATATTCCAAAACTTATACAGAGGTACTAAAACTCAAAATCCTGAATATTTTTTCTACTATGATTTTAGGTTAAGGATACGATACGGGCTAATTGAATGATATTGAAATTTGCCATCGCACCACCAAACGAATTACCTGTAACACTCAAATTATTATACTAATTAATTCCATCAAAACAAATGACATATGACAGTCATATTAAAATTAGTATGTTTAAGTCAATAATGCCACTAAAAAATTAGCAAATTTAATCATTTTATTATTATAAATTTTGAATTTGGCAACTCATAATAAATTTTATGACCAACCCATAATTTCAAAATTACATCATTACTTGAAATTATAGTAATCAAAATTAGAGGAATTAAAACATATTTCCCCATGGATATTAAAAGATGTATTTGAAAGAAGTCGATCATTTTGAACTCAAAAATTACGGAAACTATTGAATTGAAATAAAATTGGAAATAAAAAAAAATTCTAAATATTATAATATATAATAAATTCAAACATAATAAAACAATTATACAAACACATCATATTGAAAATAAAAGTATAATACTTTAAGGAATTTAAAATTCATTTATTTAGATATTTTACCATTTTTGAAATTTTTGAACTTTTTGAATTAAAAGGAACGTTTTTTGTTGACGATCAATAACCGTCGGAAGTTTTCAATGCTTTATTAGGTATTCAAAATAATTTATTGTTGTTATTCAAAAAGTTCTATCGTAAATTTTTTAGGCAGGATAAAATTGTGAAAAATTAGGAAATGCCATCTCTTATACAACGATCACTTTTTGTATGTTATCAGAAAAAGGTACGGTTATGCAAATCAACCAACTTTTTAAACATGTAAGACTTTTGAGAAGTAAGGGGAAATTCACTGATGATACGAAAATTTTGGCCAATGAATTTATTTCAAGTTTGGATGCATTAATTTAAGAATATTTTTCGTTTTGAATACAAAAGCCGCCTGATCTTCGTGCGTTTGAATCAAATTGAGAACAATTGAATGAGCAGTTGAATTTGATGTAAAAATCATTTTTTTTTTATGGAAACAAATAAAAATTGTTCCAACTTCATTTATAAGATCTTTCACCAATTAACAAAAGCACATCAAAATCTTTGTGCATTAAGTGAATCACAGTCTCAAGTTTCTAAATTGACTGATAAAGAATGGAATTTGATAAAAAAATTTGATGTCTCAAATCCTTTAAACAGTCCTACTTTAAGTGATTTTAAAGATATTGCCCAAACCAAAGCTCGTGCTAAAGATAATATTTTAATTAAATTATCAAATAATATTGAAACATATTGTCAACAGAATTCAAATTCTACTCAAGAAAATACTGAAACAACAAAGGATGAAACAACAAATCCTACTTTTAAAAAGTCTGGTAAAACAAATTCTCCTATACCTATGTAAAAACAAGTATACCAACATTTGATAACCGAAGCAAATATGGACTTAAAATCTTACTTGGGTTATATAGTGTCTTTACCTAATAAGAAACAGAATTCACAAAATTCTTTACAAAATATATCTATAGATAAGAAATTTAATATATTTTTCATAAAAGCTTTGATTTATACAGTAAGTTCCTCTAAAAGGATCAACCTTATTGATTTGTGCATATTAAATGAAATACTTCAAGAAAAAATGAAGAAGAATAGACATATATTAAAAGGTAGTATTATCGATTTAAAAAGCAAAATGGAAGAAAATCATAAAGATTTGGTATGGCAAATATCCGAAATAAAAAATTTGTTGATTGAATCGGTTAATTACCGAAATGAGAACCAAAGACAATTTTTTGCCATACTGAAATATGTTCAAAATGTCGTTTTTGCTTCCAACAACTTCTTGGTTGGATTCTACAATTCTATTAGATTCCCTCAAGTCAATTGACTTGATGAATTCATCGAAACTAAAAAGAGCACTTAAACCTGATCACGTTTAAATGAATTTATGAAAACGTTGACAGTTTGCAGTGCTCTTAACTAAAAAAATAAATAAGAAAAAAAAAATGATTTTTTTTTATTATTTTTGGTATCTTGGTGTGCCACAGTAAACCGATATAACTTTTTGAATAATTTATTATTTGAAAAAGTTTTATCCCATGGGATAACATGTTATCGTCAATTCCTTTTTGATCAAGAAACAATTTGTGTTAAAATATTGTGTTAAAATATTAATTTTGGCTTTTTAATTTCATATAATCTATTTATTATTCGTTTAATTTTATATCTTATGATTATTATATTTTTATTGAAAAAACATTTACATTATAAAAGAGTATTGTAATTATTTTCCCTAATTTTAAATGTTTCACAAGTTGATTAAATGAAGGCATGCCATGGTACCATTTTATTATTTATTTTTTTAATCTACGCGAACTAATTTATGCTTAAATAAAAAAATATTTCCATTTTTACTATGGGTTTCACGGTTTGAATTCAGAATTATCTTGTATAAAATTTTTTTTTTAAATCAATTAATTAATTTATATCTATACAAAACAATATTTTTATCTGAAGAACCAGCATCATAAGGGATTTTTTAATGAATTTGTATATAATAATGGCTTATATTTACATGTTTATTGTTTAGCGATCACAGGTGGAAACTTCCAACTCTAACAAAAAAAAATTAAAAACGTTGTTATACTACTTTTCGAATTTAAGCACAAAAAGCCTAGACACAATAATTTTTCTCAAATAAATTGAGTCAATTCCAGTTTCAACAAGATGGAAATTGCATTCATCTATAAGGGGAAATTTTACATTTTTTTTGACATATGTTGTATATAACAATCATGTCTTGATAAGATAATATCTGCTTTTAATTATTAGTTTACCAAAGAATATAATGTTTATAATAAAAAATTGAAATGCCATTATTTTGGAGGAAAAAAATCTTTATATAAATTAACATAAATTTATGTTAACAAAATCTTTTTATATTCAATTTTTTACTGACATCATATATTCTTCTTTTATAACAAAAAATAAAAAATAAGATAAAATCTTCTTCATACAAAATTTATTATTAATAATAAATAAAATAAATATAGTAAAACCTTTTTTTATTCATCAATTCCAAATAGAATAGATTTCAAGTAGATATGAAATACACCAATACGGCGTTAGGTTTTTAAATTAAACTCTCACATATACCTTAAAGATCTTCAATTGGAGAAATCATTGAAAATTTCAAATTGTACCAAATAAAATTTTCAAAAGGAAGAATGCTCTTATTAAACTTACCTCACGAACCTTATTTCTGAGAAAAGGTTGCAACCTTGAGTTGAGGCCTCAACAAAAATTTATTGATTTATAAAATTTATTATTTACGTAAACATCTTATATTCCTTCGCCTAATAGGTCAGAGTTCAGACGAGTGCTCTGTGATTGCTCGATCTTTGCATTCTTGATATTCTTAAGTTTTGAAAACCATTTTTTGATTGGACGCAAACAAAACATTGGGAAAAAGAATAGGAACAAGACACCGATAATTACAATAATACTGAGAACAAGCGTTGCATTGTTGGCACTCATTGAAACGCAGCAATCCTTTTGTCAATTATTTTACAATATTGTCAATTTAAAGGATTTAATTAGAATTTTGTCAAATTAATTGAATAACAAATGATCCACCCGGTACACCTTCAAAAAACGTTAACGTTCGAAATATTTTGAATGACTAAAAGGCCGATTAAACCGTATAAACGATCTTTTGTTATTCAAAAATGCGTTTTAAAACGGTTTTCCACCTTGGTCGACCTTTCTAAAATGGTTTGCAAGAATAACAGAGTTCCTAATGACCACTTACGTAAGGATTGGTTCCGCCGAATTAAATTTTATTTCGACGATCCAGCACGTAAGAAGAGGCGCCAAATTGCAAGAGCAATTCGTGCAAAGAAGATCGCACCACGTCCAGTAGAAGGACCACTTCGTCCACTTGTTCACTGTCCAACAGTTCGTTACAATCGCAAAGTTAGACTTGGACGCGGTTTTACAGTTGAAGAAGTTAAGGCTGCCGGATTTGAACCATCACGTGCCAGATTTATGGGCATTGCCATGGATAAATTCCGTGTTCACACAAAAGATGAAATCAAGCAAGCCAACATAGAACGTCTTAAAGCATATAAAGCCAAGATGGTTCGTGTTCATACAAAAACAGAGAAATTGCCAGCAGGAGAATCGATTCCATCACTCTTTGCTCTTCCAAAAGTTGATCAAAAGGTTACATGGAGAGTAATCAAGGATGAAGAAAAGAAAGCAGAATTATTTAAAGATAAGCAAGCAGCTCACAAAGCATGGAGGGCATCAATCAAAGCCAAGGAAGCGGCCAAGCACAAGAAATAAAAATGAGTAAATATCCAATAATTTCAGATTAACATAAACGATAAAAAACATTTATTTATTATGTTCAAAGTTTAGATTGAAAATAGAAATACTTTTTAAATGTAAATCTTATTTTCGATTACTCTATAAATCAAATTTGATAAACTCTTAAATAGTATTTTTTATTAAGAAAATTATGAAAAACATTTTTGAATTAAATTTTATTTCATTAAATTCCATAATGGTATCAATTATCTCCCAGAAATGATATGTCTTCAGAATAAGCATCATCATCACTGTAATCACTTGATGATTCTGTCGTATCTCCGTTCATCAAATCATCGAAATCTGTTGATCCAATCTCCTCTTCAGGTGGCGGATCTGTTCGGGGTAGATCCCCATTTGTGACCATTTGATATCCAGGAATTTGGTATCTGTATTCATCTTCTTTGTTAAACCTTAGACAAGAATAGTCGAACCACGCCATATGCACAATAAATATCCCTTTGTATTTCGCTGCCTCATCGGCGACGGTTTGGGGTGGCCCAAATCCAACGATATGTGTAACATACGGACAAAAGTTCACGACGATGTTTGCTCCGAATTGTTCTGCTCTGCTGATTATTTTGTTCCTTTGGAGAGTATCTTCTTCATTCCAAGCATTTGAAAACATTATATAGCAATCACGCAAAACGCTAAGCTTAAGGTCGCAAATTGTTAAAAAAACGTTCTCTGTTTGTTTTTCAAAGAATTTGTGGTGAATTTTTTCGACCATTATATCTGCAATATTTTGAAGAGTAGTGTCATTGGCTGCTCTTTGTGAGATTTCCTTCTTCCCATCAGGAAAGCTTTTGAAATAGAGAAATGGTTCAAGTTGAATAAGATTGTGATAAATTATTGGTCGACGTGGAATGAAATCAAAATGATCATTTTCCTGTTGCCAAACATCTGGCGTATCGTCAAGAGCAATGGTGTATTTATCACTAAGGATAAATGACTCAATTGTTTTTGTTTGAAGTTTTCTTTCATCCCTGCATCGAATTCGACCTCTAAAATAAACATCTGTTGGGTCTATCTTTTTCATAATTATTTCCGCATAGCTTCTTTGTGATAATGTGTCAAGATGCATAATGTAAAAAGGAGCTAATTTTTCTAAAAATTCATGGACGTGTGGACGTATTCTAACTAGGTAAAGCCTGTCTAACATGAAGTAAAATAAATCAGATTTGTTTTCTGGATCGAGATCAATAATTCTTTTTGCTTCTTCTTCATTCTTAACTATTATTGTATCAATTAATGTTCTATCTAGATCAATAACAAGAGCTAATTTTTTGTTGTCCATAAGATATTTATCAATGCTTTCTTTTTCTTTTTGAATATCTTCTTTTCTCATTATAAGTTCATTATTTGGAACATAACCATTTGGCAAATTATGTGACATGTCTTTTCCACATAAGACACACATTCCATCGAATAATTCTGTATGGGGGCACTGATCTTGTTGCATTTGTAAATTCAGACGTTTACAAACCGTTGCAAAAAACGTTAGCGAAAAACGAAGAGGTGCAAAGCCGAAAAACTTATTCAATTAACCAAAATTAGAACCATCACGTACCGGGGTTCACACATGGGTAATAAAGTTTTTCTTAAGCTTGTTCAACTTTTAGGCAAATTAGAAATACTATGTTGAGATGGAACCATAATAATCTTTTTCTGTGGTTTCAACAAATATTCATTAGCTATGAAAAGAAGTCACCTGATTGAAATTCAAAATTCTGATTAGAATAAAAATTTTTAAATAATATATTAATTATTTCATATGAAAATAGCTAAGTTATTATGGCTTGCCTCTTTAAATGGATAATAATGTGTATACTTTGTTTTAAAAGAATAATTCATTCATAATTTATAGTAATTACTCACTGAGAGTAATTAATTGATTTAAAAAAAAAAGTTCTTTTTTTCCAAGGAAACACTTTTTCAAAAAATGCATTTATATTTTAAATCTTGGATATGCGTTAGACGTTTATGGAAATATTTTGTTTATAAAAATCATGAAGAATTATCAAATGCTGATTGAGAAATTCATAGTAAATATATTAAAGAAGGAGTTAATCCGAATGAAATTGCAAAAATAATACGAAATGATGAAGTAGAAAAACTTCAAGAATTGGCTTCATCAACAAATTTTGATTTTGCTCAATCTATTGAACGTTCACCTTACGCCAAACTTTGGCGTAATTAGTCTTTTAATACAATCTATCTTCTGAGTAATCTTTAATGGAGATTTCATAATTTTAGTAATTTGGTTCTTTATTTCATTAATAATTAATCTAGAATGTTTTATCTTAATAGCTCTATTACAAGCTATTGGGATTCCTAAATTTTCAATATAAGACAATAAAGAAATTTGAGGAATAATTTCATTGTTAATTTTGAAGTTAATGTTCTATCAGTATAAGTATATCTTAAAAATTTACATTTTTTGGGCATTTTTTGCAGATTCCATTCCTGAAAATTTACAAAACTTTTCAACTGTCTTTAACATATTATTCATACCTTCTTCTGAACTAGACATTAAAATAACGTCGTCTGCATAAGCTTGAATATTGAATCTAATTATTTCATCATTGGTTTCGTCTTCAATTAGTATACCATCATTTTTATTTTTTATTTGAATTGCTTTTAATAGAGGTTCTAAACACAAATTAAATAATGTAGGTGATAAAGTGCATCCTTGTTTTACTCCTCTTTTGACGAATATTGGTCTAGAATTAGTTCCTTTATAAAATATTTTCGTGTATGAGTTCTTATAAGAATTTTTATTAATATTAATAAACTTATCTGGAAAACCTTTGGCTATTAAAATCTAAATCTGTGATATAAATACTTTGTTTCTTTCTTCTGGCATTAGATATTAATTCATTAATTGTTTCAATATGTTCTGCTGCTCCATTAATTCCTTCTTTAAATCCGTTTTGAACTCTATTAATGATATTGATTTTATAAGCGATATCTTAAATACATTTTACAAACATACAATAGATAATTCGAAATAAAGTATTAGAATACTAATTGGTCTCCATGATCTTAATTCTTCTGGTGCTTCTTCTCTATATAATAAAATAGTTTTTGATGATTTCCAGCTTTTTGGAATTCTTTAATATAAAATCATATAAAAAACTATATATTTAATAATTTTAGATGTAATATTGATATTGGATTTTCAAATTGTGTTAGAAATACCGTCAATACCATGAACATCTAAATTTGGTCTAGATCTAATGACTTCTTTAATTCTATCTTTATCTAATGATATAGTGATGATGAATAAATCTTTATCTTCTTTTACAAAACAATTGTTAAAATTTCATCTAGAATCATTATTTAGTGGATGAAAATCAATTTTAGAGTTCCATTCATATACAGAGAATTCTTCAAATTGATTTAAAGTTAACGGACATTCTGGTGTAGGATTCTTACAGATATGCCAATTAATAAATTTTCGAGGATCTTCTTGATATAAATTTTGAATCTTTTCTTTATATTTTTCACTTATAATACCACTTCTGGTAGCAATTTCATTTTTTAATGTATTCTTAATCCAGTTAAATTTCATATTTCGAAATTATTCTTCTTCATTTATAAAAGATTTAATATCTTGGATTTATCTTCCTTCGAATGTTCTGTTAATAAAATCATCATCTAATTTATGTAAAATATCTACTAATATATCTTCAATGATTGATTGTATTTGATTTTGTTCTCGATTATTTAATTCTAAATATTTCTCAATATTTGATATAAGATTCGTAATATTTCTTTCTTGTTCATATCTAATTCTTTCTCTTCTTAGTTCTTCTTTGTTATTATTGTTTTTGTTTAGAATTGGTCGTCTTCTTAACATTTTGTTAATTGGGATCTTTAAAACTGTTCGTATAGTATTCCTGACGGAAAGAATCATTTTTGCTATAACTTCTTTCATTACAATACATTTCTGATCATTAATTTGATGTTGTTTTTAATTTTGATCTTCTTCATTGATGGAACAATTTAATCTTGAATAATTTACATATAGATTTTCTAAAAGATCTTCTAATCTTCTCTGTATATTTAGGTAAACCGATTCCATATCATTCTGCTCGTTTACATTTCTTGATCCATTTCTTCGCTTTATTTTATAAATTATCTAAATTTTCTTGTCCTAAATTATTAAGTTGATTATTATTGAATGATAGTAATATTCAAAATAATTTTTTTTCATTTTAATTTTGTAATTGTTGTTCTTCTTCATTATTATTATCAACTTTATCTATTTGTTGATTAATTACAACATTGTTCTCAATTCTTTGAATCATTCTTCTTCTATCTCTTATTCTTTGTCTTTCTTCATTTTTTCTTTTTCCATTAATTATTTCTTCATTGTTATTATCATCGTTATTGTTGTTTGTTTGATTTTGTTGTACTGGTTGTTGTATGTTGATAGGTTTACCTATGCTTCACCCATTGTAAAATCATTGCCCAAAACCAACCATTAATGTTATCATCTTTGTTGTATTGTGAATAAACTTTTCGAATGTGATTAGCCAATCCTGTTTTTATATCACCTACATATTTAAAATTTGGACATAGACGATTCCATAATGTTTTCCGATTTGTTTTCTTTTTACTTTCCATTACTCTCAAATGTGATAATTTTCCAAAATGTTTTTTTATCAATAATTGATCCAATTGTTTTCAATATTTGATTACCTTTTAATATTTCATTATGAACTTCTCTTCGATGTATGTTCAATAATGTATTGAAATGTGTTGCGAAACCACATGCATGTGGACAGACAAATGTATTAACACCTGGCCATATCTATATAATAACTATTGAATTTGTAACGTAATGTTATTCCAAGAGTTAATTATCATCTATCCAATCTGAAATATTATTAATATTATAAGAAGTCCATTTATCGATTATTTCTTCTAAATCTTTTTCAGAGTTAACGTTCCTTAACTTCTCAATTAAATTCTTTGGTTTGTGTGATAATTCTCTATTGTTATCTTCATTATCATGATTATTTCTATCATTATCGTTATTATTATTCGTATTCTGTGTAACATTTACATTATTTTCATCATCATGATTTGAATTTTGAGTATTATTTTGAATATCTTGATTAATCCCTTCATATGTTAATTGATCATTTTGTTGTTGTTGCTGTAAGTTTACATTATTATTAGATTTGAAGTTTGGTACTGGTATCCCAATGTCGATTTGTTATGGTATAATATTGAAATTAGGTCTTGGTATATCTATGGAAACTGAAATATATCTAAAATCATATTTCATGACATCTATATAAATTTTGATCCGATTTTCATAGAAATCTATTTTTGGGATTTCAACTGGAACATCAATTTTACTTTATACTAATTGATAATTCGGTCTCTCAATTGATATTGATATATCTTTTTGTTCAAACATAACATTAGGTGTTTCAACTGTAACGTCAATCTTATTTTTAACTATATTAAATTTCGGTTTTTCAATTGGTACTTGATATTTATGGTAATCTGGAATACCTATTTCGAATGTAGTTGGATTTCTAACATAATTCGGTATATCTATGGGATATCCTATGTCACGTAGAAATTAATTGATAATTAGAAATTTCTATAATTGACTGGCACTTGTGCCATAGAATAGGCAGAAATATCAATCTCTAGATTAAATAATGTGATTTTAGTTTTCGGGATTTTAATAGGACGAATTTCACGTTCAATAGAAACTTCTGGTATTTTAATTTTGACTTTATCTTCATTTGTATAAACTTGATTATAATTTCCAGAATTGTTTCTAATATTATTCTCTGATATGTGTAAAATAAAAAATGATAATCTATTTCTTAACTCATTTATTTTCTCATCTTTAATCATCAACTCATCACTTATATCTTCAATAATTGGAATCGAATCACATACATCACAATTGATTAGTTCCCCATAATTTGTAATTTGTTTGACTCTAGGGTCATTATTCAGAAGAATTTGGGGGATATTACTTATGTCGTTTAGGTCAATATTATCTATGATCAAACCACCATCTATTAATTGAATTGGTATACCTGAAACAGTTAAACTCATGTATCTATTAATTAATCCTAACCAAGGTGGGTAGTTATCAAAATTAAAATCAATGTTTTTTAATAAAATTAAAATTGTAATATTAAAGTTATTACCGATAACGTTTTTTGGTATTAAAATATTTGTATCTGGAATTTTTAGAAATTCTCTAAATGTATAGATTTTGTTACGAATTTTAACATGACTGATAATTATTGACCAAATATAACCGTTAGTGGCAAATGATTGATCTAAAATTTTTAACTGGTTTATTTGATTGGCGAAATGCTGCCAAAAATCATCAGGGTTTTTAATAAAATAATTACAACTTAGTAAAGGACATCTACGTATAACAAAACCTCTATTATGAGTATAAAATGAGAATGGTATTAAATTGTTGATTATATTTGGAACTTGGAATTTTAATCTTTTATATAAACAAGCATATAATGTAAGTTCGTGAGGTAAGAAACGCTTTAGTTGGTTGATTTCTTGTGGTTTATGCTCTTCTTCCAAATATGCATGTTTGATGCATTCTGAAAATGTATAAAAAATTCGTTGACAAAGCGGGTAAAACAAACATGGAAATGTGTTTTGTGGTGGAATAAGGTTGTAGGTGCTAAGTTGAAGTAATTCTGTGATGGGTGAATTTATCACATTTTTCGAAATTTCTCCGTTTGAACTAATGATACCTCTAGATGTGTTGGGGTCGTTCTGGAGGTGTTCCTGTTGTGTTCTGTATAGCGTATCGATGATTTCTGAAGAAATTATCTCGAAATTATTTATCTCCGAAAAAATTTTTTCCGTCCAAAAAAAAATCTTGATAAGGTTATCAGGGGTGCTGATTCCGGTAGTATCATTTTCTCGACTTAAAAATACTTGCATTCAAAAAATCAAAAAAATGTACCACCCAGGACTCGAACCTGGAATCTCATGCTCCGTAGGCACACGCCTTATCCATTGGGCCAGTGGTACTTCTGATAAATGTCTTATTACAATATTAATGAATAATTATTTTTTACCCACAAGAAGAGTCGGTGGGGGAAATGATATTAAAATAAAAAAAAATTTAACCAAAAAATAATTTACAAAGATATAATTAGTTCAATGCATTTTCTCCAATATTCCGCAAAGTTCATATTTTCATTTTTCAATGTTTGAATATATTCATCGAAAACTTTTAATCTCTTTTCTAATTCCTTTGAGTAGCTGACATAACACTGATTTCTTTCTAATATCAAACCTCTATGTACAGATGTATCCAAACTTGTCACGAATTTCATCATTTTACATTTTAAATTTTCACCGTTTAAATCTTTTTCGTTTTTATATTTTTTTCTTTGCGTTGAAGGCACCGATTCATCGCTTTGTTTTTTATTAATATTTACGTAATTTTTTAATGGCTCCATTATAATTTGTAATGATTCCCAATCTCTTAAATGAAAAGGCCTTCCATTTGATACGTTTAGAGTAGTTTTTTGTCTTTCTTTCTCTTTTTTTAATTCTTTTAAAGTTTTTCGTTTTATGTTTATAGTATTTCCATCATTTAAATCATCCAAAACAATAAATTTATCTAAGAAATTAAGAATTAAGTTTGTTAATAAAGGCAAATTATAAGAAAATAATAACATGATATTATATTCACTTTCATAAATTTGATCATTAAATTGATTTATAATTTTTATTTCATTTTCATTCAGTTTTTGTTCATTATTATTTAATTCATCTATTTCTTTTTCATTGTTTTCATTATTTGTGATTTTTTTAGTTAAAATATTTTTATTATTTTGTTTATCTTTTAAAAGTTTATTATAATTAATTTCAAATTTATTTTGTATATTTGAACGTTCATTTTGTATCAAATTTATATAATAATTAGAAAAAAATTTATAAATTTCTTTTTCTATTTCTCGAATTTGATTTATTGTAATCGAAACTTGTGTTTTATAATGTAAAATCGAATTATTTTGTTCCGTTGGTAAATTTATAATCATATTATTCCAAATGTTTTTATTATTTTCAATAAATTCATTTTGTTGTTGTGGAATTAATGCTTCACGAGTAATTTGATATTTACGTGTTTTTAAATTCAAATAAAAATCATTTGAAACATTTGTAATTTTGGTAATAAAATCATTTTCAAGTTTTTCGATTTCTAATTTTAATGTTACAAATGATAAAATTTTGTTTAAATCTTGTTGATTTGCTTTAGATTTTATTTTTTCTATTGTTTGTTTTGAACGAATATGTTCATTACGTTGTTTAACTTTTGGGTTTTTTTCATTTGTATTAATATTTTGTGTTTGAAAACTAAAATTAAATACAAAAGGATCGAAATTTAAATGCGATTTCATTACATTTAAATAATATCCTCTTTTAATCAATGATATTCGTAATTCATCAAGTTTTATTAAAATCGAATTTATTTGTTTTTCTTCTGTTTCATTAATATCATTTACATTTAAATTATTTATTATGTTATCAATGTTTAATTCTTGTTGATTACTTTTAAAGAGAATTAAATTATATTTTTCTTTTGTTTCGTTTTGAATGGAATTTGTTGTTTCAATAAATGTTAAATCAGATTTATGAATATTGGAAATAAATTCGAATTCTTGAATTGTTTCTTGATGTAAATTTTCGATTTCTTTGTTAATATTTTCGATTTTTAGTTTTAATGAATTAATATGTATATCAATTTGCGATCTCATTTTATCAAATAAATTTTTTGTTGTTTCTTTTTCTTCATTTGATATATCTTTAGATACAATTTCAATGAATTTTTCATTTTTGATATTAAAATTATTAACAAATTTATTTAAATCATTTTTCATTTCTTCTGAAATTTGTTTAAATTTATTTAAAAATTTTTGATTTGAACTATTAAAACTTTGTGAAAATGTTATTAAACATGAAACAGATTTTTGTAAATTTAAATCATGAATAAATTTCTTTAATTTTTCTAATTCTTGAATTAGTAAATCTTTTCTTTTATTAAAGGTTTCATCTAAATTTGAAATTCCTTTATTAAATATTTCGATGTTTTGTTTCAAATGTTTTTCGAATTGAATTTTATGTGTTTCAAGTTCGATAATTCGATTTTGAGCAATTTCTACTTCGATATAATTTAATTTTGGTGCTTGAACTTTCATAATTTCTTGAAAATGATTTTTTAATTCAATTTTTTCATTTTCATAATTTGCATTTTTTAAATCATTTATATATTCATTTTGTAAATTATATATTATATTATATTTTAAGTTATTTAACCAATCATTAATATCATCATTTGTCGGAATATAAACTTGAATTGATATTATTCCATCGAATTTAGGCACAATATCAATTACATTATATTCAGGTATTATAAAGTCATCGATATCTTCTGATGGATTTTTAGTAATTTTACCTTTTTGTTGATAATTTTTTCCTTTTTTCCGATTTCTAATTGAAGAAGTTTTTTGTCGACTTTTCTTTTCAGGTATTACATTTTGTTGAACTATATTATCATCAACAAAATCATCAAATGTTGGAATGACATTAAAATTCTCTATAATTTCATAACAATTTCCATTTGGTAATATAATGTTTGATGATTGTTGTGATATTTTACTACTTGAATAGATTCTTTTATTACGTTGACTTGTACGCGATCTCCTTAAGTTCTCAGTTGAAATTCGTGATGCATTTTCATCGAAGTTTTGACCTGATTTTAAATGTAAAATTTTCATAATTTCATTTTCTGTTTTATTATATTGATTTGTAACTAATGAAGGTTGAGTTTCATAAATATTATTAATTTTTTGATACGTTTCTTTATATTCTGTTTCAATATTATTAAGGATTTGTTTACATATATCAATATAATTATTTATATCTTCTTTAGAAGCAAGTGTTAATATTTGATTTGTTTTGTTTTCGAGTTCGAGTTCTAATTCATTAATTTTTTTGTTTGATTCAATTTTTATTTCATTTATTTCATTAACAACAAATGTAATGTTTTGATTAACAATTTCTTTATATTCATTATATACTTTTATTAATGGTAATAAAAAATCTCGAATCGATTCAAATGATTTCATTAAAAAATGACTTCGATTATCCCAATAACATTTTAATTTCTCAATAAAAAAATTGTTTATTTTTTGTGATTGCTTTAATAATGGAGAAATTTCATTAATTGCTGTTGTTGTTTCAGATTCATTTTTTAATTGCGTTAACTCTTTTTCCGTTTCATTTAATAAGTTTAGGTTCATTTGATTTCTTTCATCAAATTTCGCTTGAAATTTCATTTTAAATTGTTCAAGAAATGACTTATGATATTGAATGATTTCTTCGACTTCTTTCCACCATTTTTGGAAATCTTCTTCAAGAAAATGTTCTGGCGGATTAATCATATCAAGCATTGATAATAATTTCTTGATGCATTGCGTAAATTTGTTTTGGTCATTAAAAAAATCAGAATAAAGTGTTTGATAATCAATGATTTGTGTGGGATTTATTTGCTGTTTAAAGTCTTGAATTAGAAAATTGAATTTTGAGGTCTTCCATTCACTTTCCTTTTGTAAAAATTGGTCATTTATTTGATCAGTATAAATTCGATTGGAAATCTCTAAATTATAAAGAAATTTTAATATGTTCTGTTTGGTCGTTAAAAAGCTGTTATTTAAATTTTTAAGTTCGTCACTAAGTTTGTTTGCTTGTTGTGAAGGAAGTTGGCAAATATATTGTTGAGATTGATTAAATGATGAATTTGTAATTGATTGAAGCCTCTGATAAGAACTTGTGTATATTGCAATGACATTTTCATTAAGTTGTGTTACATTTGATATTATTTCATTATTATATGAGATTAATTGATTATGATCATCAGCGAATCTTGATGATGTATTTCCGATTGAATCAATGATTTCACTTTGCTTTTGCTTTACGTTTTTGATATTTTCTAAGCAAGTTGAAATTTGTGCTTCAAGAAGATTTTTGCATTCATTAGCTACTTCAGTTACAGAATTTTGAAATTTGGATACAATTGTCATGTATTCATCTAAGATTTTATTTTGATATCTTTTAAGTGCACTACTTGTTGATGAATGGGGGGATATTTGTTTTCCATCCCCATCCATTTGTATAACGAATTTCGTCACTTTTCATGTAAAGAAAAATTGTTAATTAACGGCTTATTTTTTATGGATTCATAAACTCTGTTTCAATTTAGAAATCAACAACTTTGATCGACATTTTAAAATGGGTGGGTTGAGCTATGTTCACCTATTAAGGCTTATATCAATTTGTAAAAAAAACATTTCATGAATTTTTTCTATTTTCCAATCATTTTTGGCATTTGGAATAAACTCTTTCTTCAAATGCTTTATTTTTAAAGTTGGTTTAATTTTTAAGATGAAAACAGTTGTTCAATTTTCCAAAAAAGCGAGAGGTAAAAATCTGCCAGCATCAAAAGTGTCAATATGTTCAAATATATTTTAACATGAAACATTATAAAAACATTTATTATTTTCTTTTATAAAGAAGTTTTCAAATAATATAAAATAAAGAAAATCAAATTACTAATAATAACATTATTAAATGAACATGAAAAATTTCCATTAAATCATCTTTACTAATTTACTAACATCATTAGTTGAAAGTTTACATGGATTTTTTTTAGCGTTACATATAATGAAAGTATTTTCGAATATAAAAATTGGTTTAATGACTAAATCTTTATTTATGTCATCGAATTTAAATAAAAAACTTTTTTATTTATAAAGCGAATCCATACGATAAATTCAAAAAGTTTACAACGGATGATACGGAACCACTTTTTTATCTGGCCTCGTTCGTAACGTTATCTTTGCACAAAGCGATATAAACGGTTTCGTAAAATCATCAGCGGATGTCCGAACACATTGTTTAATTGAGTTGAAATGTGTCAAAAGGTTTCGGTTTTTCACTGTTTTACAATCGACTTTTTAAATTCATTTTTGGATGCCGAAAAAAAAGAGCTCATCTTCAAAGAAGAAACCAGAGGCGAAGACTTTTGAGCCTTTTGTGACAAAGAAGCTTCCATCATCTAGGCCACCAGATAGCGCAATAGATGAAATGCTTTCTGCTTTTCTTGATGATATGGATATTCACGGAGAAAAGAGATCAAACTTTATCGAACAAAAAACTACGGACGAGAAATGGCAAATGATGGTTTTCCAAGAGCAACTTGATTTATCAATTCCATCACCAAAGTCACTTCTCCAAGAACTTAAGAACAATTTAACTCCTGAAAACCTTAAGAATGTAGCTAACAACCTTGCTAAGTCACGTTTATCTTGGGGTAAACAATTCTTAGAAGAAGGAGGTCATATCTTTCTCTTCAAAATCATTCAACAAATCTCCAACAAACTTAGTTCAGTTGGTGAAATCTCTAAGGGCGATGCCATGTTACTTGAAGGCCTTCTAGAATGTTTTCGATCAATCTGTAATACATCACAAGGCTTAGACAAAGTTTTAGCCTATAACAAACACATCAGCATTCTTATCAATTGTATTTATCCACCACATTTACGCACATTTGACTTAGTATTTGGAATTTGTTTAGCATATCTTTTCGGAGAAACCGATCCCAAGAAGCATGGAATCACAATCCGTACTATTTTAGAGTCATTTCGAAAGCTTGAACGTAATCATCATGGCTGGAAGAACATCACATATTTTGTATCATCGAAAGGTGCCAATCTTTTAACATTATATTCCTTCTTGAATGGACTTTACTTGACGCTTGTTGGCCAAAATGGTGAAGAAGGATATCCATCATTTCGATATGATTGGTTAATGGACATTGAAAATGCCGGCTTAATCAAAGCCTTAAAAGAATGTACCAATGAATTATTGCAAAACTTAGCCTCAGTCTTAGAGGAAGACATCTCAATATGTAAGTCCATCTTTCCAAACACGGGAATTAATCCATTCAATGACAAATCATTATGCAAGATCATTATTAACAATTCGAACCCACCATATTTGTTTAGGAATGTACAACTTGGACTTGTTGATTTAGCGATTCGTCATAACAATATTTTTAATATCATAATGACATATTTATTTAATGCAGTCAACATCACACGTTACTTTGCTATTTCAGCTAAGGACTTACGCAAATATAAGAACATTTTTATAGTTACAGCTGATTTAGAATCACCAATTAAACTTAGTATTGAACAAAATGATAATAACACTATATTAAATGAACTTGGAAGTGAAATGTTTATTGTTGAAAATGAACTTAAACGTCAACAAATGAAAAAGATAATTAAAAAAGCAGGAAAAGTTAATGAGAATAACTTACAAGCATTATTTGGTAAACAAGAACGTCCTTCAGATATTGATGGTCCAACGATTATATCCGAAGCAGAATTACGTCAATTACAACAAAACTTACAAGAAATGAATGGACAAGTAACTGAATTAAATAAGAAATGTAAATCATTAACTGAAGAAAAAGATGATATTGTTAAAGAGAACAATAAATTAAAATCAATAATTGATGAATTAAAAGATAAATTAAGTCAAGCAACAACTAATAATAAATCTAAAGAAGAAAAAACTGAAGATTCAACAAAATCAAAATCAGTTTCTAAATCTAAAACTAAATCTGATTCTTCAACTTCATCTGATTCTACTTCATCAGAAACAGAAGATTATGAATCATATAAATCACATGAAACTTCTACTTCTTCATCATCTACAACAGAAGAAAGTGGAATTTCAAATTTAACAGTATCTGATAATAAAGAATATATTAAATTACGAGAAGCTAAAATCCAATCAGATACAAAAGTAGAAAAACTTTTAGAAGAAATTGAAGCATTAAAGAAACAAAATAATAATACTAAAGAACTTAATGAACTTCAACAAGCTAAAGCTACTGCAGAATCAAAAATCATTGAATTAAACTCTGAGATTGAATCATTAAAGAACAAAGAAATTACAATTAAAAATGAATCAGAAAACATAAAGAAAGAATTATCAGAAGTTAAACAAGAAAATGTTATATCGAAATCTAAAATCGAAGAGTTAGAAAATGAAATTGAAACATTAAAATCAAAAGAATCAGCAAATAAAGAAGATACTACAAGTGCTAAACAAGAAATGTTAACAATTAAAGAGAATAATGTACATTTACAATTTAAGATTGAAGAATTAGAGAAATTAAATGAAGAAATGAAATCGAAAGAAGAAAATATTAAAGAAGAAAATGATAAAATTAAACAAGAATTATCATTAACTAAACAAAGTAAAGCAAGTGTAGAACAAAAAGTTACTGAATTAGAAAATGAAATTGAATCATTAAAATCAAAAGAAAATAATATTAAAGAAGAATCAGATAAAGTTAAACAAGAATTAATTAATATGAAACAAAACAAAGCTATAGCTGAAAACAAAATTGAAGAACTTGAAAATGAAATCGAAACATTAAAATCAAAAGAAAATAATATTAAAGAAGAATATGATAAAATGAAACAAGAATATTCATTATTAAAACAAAATAAATTAGTTAATGAAAACAAAATTAAAGAACTTGAAGAAGAAATAGAAACATTAACACAAAAATCAGATTCTTCTTCATCTTCATCATCTTCTAGTTCAAGTGATAATGAAGATGAATTACGTAATGAAATTAATTCACTTAAAGAAGCTAAATCTTCAAATGAAGCTATGATTCAACACTTAAAGGCACAAATTGAATCAATGAAATCTAAGAAAGGTAGTGATGAAGGTTCATCTTCTTCATCTTCTTCAAGTGATAATGATAATGATGATAAAATCGAAATTCTTGCAACACGAGAAATCGAATTAAATGAAATTAAAGAAGCTAAAGCTAAATCTGATTTAAAGATTGTTGAATTAAAGAATGAAATAGAGAATTTGAAGAACAATGAAAATGAATTTAAAGAAGAAAATGATAAAATTAAACAAGAATTATCACAAATTAAACAAAGTAAAACTATTGCAGAAAGTAAAATCGAAGAATTAGAAACAGAAATTAATTCATTAAAGAACAATGAAAATGAACTTAAATCAGAAAATGATAAAATTAAACAAGAATTATCATTAACTAAACAAAATAAAATTACTTCTGATTCTAAAATAGAAGAATTAGAAAATGATATTAATAACTTAAAGAATAATGAAAATGAACTTAAATCAGAAAATGATAAAATTAAACAAGAATTATCTAATGTTAAACAATCTAAAGCAAGTTCTGATTCTAAGATTGAAGAATTAAATACTGAAATCGAATCATTAAAGAACAAAGAAAATGAACTTAAATCAGATAATGAAAACATTAAACAAGAATTATTAAATGTTAAGAAATCTAAAGCCACAGCAGATTTAAAGATAGAAGAACTTCAAAATGAAATTAATACTTTAGTTAATCAAGAATCAAATTATAAGAATGATAGTGAAAACATTAAACAAGAATTATCTCAAGCTAAACAAACTAAGGCTTTACTTGAATCTAAAATCGAAAACTTAAATAATGAAATCGAATCATTAAAGAATAAAGAAACACGAATTAATGAAGAAAATGATAAAATTAAACAAGAATTATCAACTACAAAACAAAATAAAGTAATTCTTGAAACTAAAGTTGAACAATATGAAAATGAAATTAAATCATATAAAGAAAAAGAACAATCTTTAGATAACAATAAGAAAGAACTTGAATCTAAAATCAAAGAAATGGAAAATGAAATCGAAGAATTAAAGAATAAAGAACATTCATCTTCATCATCATCTTCATCAAGTTCTTCAAGTTCTGAAGATGAAGATAAGAACAATGAACAAAAAGAACAAATCGAAAAACTTACAAAAGAAATATCCGAAAAAGATAAACTCATTAAATCTCATAAAGAAGAAATCACTAAATTACAAGGACAAATCAACACCATCAAGAAAGAATCATCAAATCAATCACAACCTCAGTCACAAAGCAATGCAAATATTGAAGCATTACAAAAACAAATCGAAGCACAAAAAGAAGAAATCGCTAAACTTAAAGAAACATTATCATCATCAGGTAAATCCGATGCATCAGCAACATCAGAAGCTCCTTCAGCTGCAGCAGAAGCAGAAGCTCCTCCTCCTCCACCTCCGCCGCCACCGCCTCCTCCACCCGGTGCTCCTCCTCCACCTCCTCCTCCGCCACCTCCCGGAGCACCGCCTCCACCACCAGGCGCTCCTCCTCCACCCGGCTCCGGAATGCCATCCAAGCCCAATCCCAAGCCGCCGAAGCCATTGCGTAACTTATATTGGACTAAGATACCCGACTCGACAGTCAAAGGAACATTATGGGAGAAGATCGATGACACAAAGGCTAAATTCGATGAAGACAAATTATTGGAATTATTTGCTACAGCAGCACCTAAGCCAGCGCCAACACCATCGGGAGGAGCAGCAGCAGAAGCGGCACCGCCTAAGCCGAAGATTGTCGAATTGTTTGACCAGAATCGATCCAAAGCGATCACTATTATGGTGACACGCTTCAGAAGGCCGAATGAACAAGTTGCGACCGAAATTAAGACACTTAGCGACAAGCTGACTGAAGATGAAATCCAAGCGCTCCGTAGCAACAAGCCAAATGCAGAAGAAGTTCAAGCAGTTGTTTCATACGATGGCGATAAAGCATTGTTAGGTAAAGCTGAACAATTTGTGAATGCAATCAGCGGAATCCAAATGTTGGACACGCACATTGACTTCTTATACATTCGTAAGACATTTGATTCACAGATCGAAGATGTCGAGAAGCCATTATCGTTTATATATAATGGATTAAATAGCATTAACACATCAGAGAAGTTAAAGGACCTCTTAGCATTAATATTACGTATAGGTAATATATGTAACGGAGGTACTATGCGTGGAGGCGCTTACGGATTTAAGTTCGATTTCATTGATAAAATTAGAGAAATCCGTACACAAGTTCCTGGTTATTTACTAGTGAACTTTATCGCTGAACAATTCCCTGTCGACGAATTATATAATGAATTGGAACCAATCAAAAAAGCTTTGACAGTAGATATGGATACGATCCGTAAGTCTTATAAAGCTATTGATGGAATGATGAACTCATTAGAAAGATCTTTAGCTCAAGCAGAGAAACTTGATGATAGTTATGTACTTGGTAAAGAAATTAATAAATTCATTAAAGATAAGTCGGCGACCGTTAAGAAGCAACCAGAAACATTTGACAAAATCGATGAATTATATGCAAAATTAGTTAAGGAATATGGAGAAGATCCTGACGCAATGCAAATGGCCGACTTCTTTAATGTATTTATTAAATTGGCAGAAGAATTAAGAAAGGCCAAAGAAGTTAATGAAAAGAAGAAGGCAGACGAAGAAAAGGCTAAGAATAAGATGCAGAACCCATTGAGAAGAGGAGTAATTAACGCTGGTGACGCACAAAGAGGTGTTTTGGATGAGTTAATGAAGAAGTTGCAGACTGGCCCACCCCAACTCAAAAAAGTGGGAGGCGGACCACCCCAGCAAAGGGGCCCCCCACCAGGCCCACCAAAACCAGCTAATAACGACTTAATGGCAGCGTTCGCGAAAGTAAGAAAAACTGGTTAAATAAATAAATTTTTGAAATGATTTGTTGCGTGTTCAAATGTATGTATTTGCATTTCAAATTTGTAACTACATACAATGGAAAATGTTTGAGTTGTATTGTATATTGTCAAATTTACATATGGAGTTGTTGATAATGATTAACAAAATAAAGTTCAAATTGGTTTCTGTATGATTGTGCGTTTGCGTAAGTTTAAAAAATATTAAGATATCTTAATATTAAGATAGATTTTTTATGATATTTCAAAATAATATTTGAAATTTATTCAAATTGATTAATACAGCACTTATGGCAGCATCTGAAGACAATAATGTAGATATGATTAAACTCCTTCTTGAACAAGAAGGAATTGATATTAATGCTAAAGATACCTATTTGTTTTATTTAATATTTATTTTAATAATTTTGGATTTCAAAATAATATTTGGAAATTATTTAAATTATTTCAAACAGCACTTGTATTAGCATCTGAAAAAGGTTATACAGAAATAGTTAAATTACTTCTTGAACAAGAAGGAATTGATATTAATGCTAAAGATATTTAATTATTTTATATAAGATTTTTTTTGATATTTTGATATTTCGAAACAAAATTTGGAAATTATTTAATTTATTTGAAACAGCACTCGTGTGCGCATCTAAATCAAAAATAGTTCAATTACTTCTTGAACAAGAAGGAATTGATATTAATGCAAAAGGTATTAATTTGTTTTATTTGAAATTTATTTTAATATTTTGATATTTCAAAATAATATTTGGAAATTATTTAAATTATTTGATAAAGCACTTATTTGGGCATCTAATTTTGGTTTTATAGAAATCGCTAAATTACTTTTTAAACAAAAAGGAACTGATATTAATGCTAAAAGTATTTATTTGTTTTATTTGAAAATTATTTTGATAACTAAGAAACTCAAAATAATATTTGGAATTTATTTAAATTATTTGAAACAGAACTTATTTATACATCTCTAAATGGTTATATAGATATTGTTAAATTACTTTTTGAATATGGAATCGTAGATATATATGTTAAAGATATTTATTTGGATTATTTTGGATACATTTTTATAATTTCAATTTTAAAAATAAAATTTGGAAATTATTTAATACAGAACTTATTATGACATCTGCTAAAGGTCTATAGAAATCGTTAAAATGCTTCTTGAGCAAAAAGTAATTGATATTAATGCTAAAGATATTTATTTGTTTTATTTGAAAATTATATTTCAAAATAATATTTGGAAATTATTTAAATTATTTTGGACAGCACTTATGTGGGCATCTGAAAATGGTCATACAGAAATAGTTAAATTACTTCTTGAGCAAGAAGAAATTGATATTAATGCTAAAGATATTTATTTGTTTTATTTGATATTTTATTTTAATAATTTTATATTTCAAAATAATATTTGGAAATTATTTAAATTATTTCAAACAGCACTTGTATTAGCATCTGAAAAAGGTTATACAGAAATAGTTAAATTACTTCTTGAACAAGAAGGAATTTATATTAATAACAAAAATACTCAATTGTTTTATTTTATGTTTTTTTATTTTATCTTGATTTAATGATTCAAAAATTATAAATTCATTTTGATGACTTTCACAAGTTCGCCTAAATTTCACATAAAATTTAAATTAGAATGACAACAAAGAAAAATTAATTGTTTTTGGTTTAGTCAAGGGCATCTAGTTGTTTCATTCTGTTTACGATTATTAGTCTATTGCATTCACCAACTTCGCCAGCAACAATGAATTCATCAAGCATTGCATACACTTTGTGGAAGCCAATTAGTAAATCTATTTCACGTACTTTTCCGAAGTATGTATCCATGATTTCGACAAAAAGATGGATTGTTTCGAGAATAGCGAATTCATTATCGGTAGCATCAACGCACATGCACATGAACAAGGCAGCGTATGGACGGTAAATGATTTTGTAATTCTTATATTCAAGAACATTAGTAAGATTTGCTGTTCTTCTGCAAATTAAACGATGGAGATCTGTCTTTAACTTCTCCTTTTCAGCTTCAGAGTATGGAGTGTACCATTTGACCAAACGAACAGAACCCTGGCGATTGAAGACAATGAAAAAGCGAATCATGTTTTGTCACTTTTTATCCTTTGAATTAATTTATCAGGCCGATAGAATGTTATCGCATTTAGGGTGCCCTGCAAACCGTCAATAAGAATGATAAGAATTTGTTTAAAAAGGGGTATTAACCATATATAATGCAAATAGTTTAGGAATGATGGTACTTTGAACAAGGTTAATTGTTTTTTTTTTTTTATATGAAAAAGATGTTTCTCAAAATTTGAATCAAATTTGCATTTGCGATTGAACCTAAAAATTTTCTTGTCAAAAACAAATAAAATGTTTATTGATTCAACAAAATGGACAATCCAGGTGAGCATGTTAATGGACTAATAGTGAGTGAAAGTGATGCGTTGACCGTTATGTTTGGCTTAACGTTCTTCATAAATGAAGCACACAAAATTCCATTGCTCTGTACCACAGCGCTAGCTGTGTTGAAGCCATTACTATACTGGAATCCAAGACCAGTATTTGCTGTTTCATTTATTCTTTCATGTTGAAGTTGAAAACGAAGTTTTTGCGAAACCAAAATTTGAAGTTGGGCAGATAAAGATTTATCAGGTTGCTTAATAGATTTACCAAATTCAACCTTTCCTTGAATAAAGCCTATGTTCCCCATTCCTATTAGTGTGAAGAAAAGAGATTCTAATGGGTTAATATGATTAAAAGATAAAGATATACCGCCAAGAACAAGATTATTATAAGAACTACATAAAGAGGAGATATAACTAAAATGATTGAAGTTCGTCAAATTAAGCGAATTTTTCGTACTAATATAATGTGTGCGGGTTTCCGTAGAAATTGTGAGGTTTGTGTTTTCAGATTTCGAAAAATTCAACATGACGTCAGTGCTTTCTGTTAGGTGAACATTATTGTTAAGCAAAAATGAATCAAAATTAAGTCCATTTTTTGTCAGCAAGTTGCTTGATATGGTAACTCCATAGTTGTTGTAAGTTGCACCTAACCTTGTTGTTGCTGGATTTCCTGGTTGATTTTCAATAGGTAATTTTCTTGGAATAAGAGTTAATGAAGCATTTGTTGAAATGCTAGGTACAATTTGTTTTATATATGTGAAAGAAATTCCTGGTTGAGGCAAAACTCCAAATATATCACTGCATGCTGATGAAAGTTCATCGAATGATGGTGCAGTAATTCTTGGTATCTCCATTTGGCCAGAAAAAGTGTCACTGAGATCGTTTATATTCAATTCCAAAACAAATGATGGAGCTCTTCTCTGTCATATATAACTCTCAAATTAACACATCCTATCAACTAGAGGAATTTTAGTGGATTTCTGGAATTTAAATTTTATCTTTTGGATTCAGTAGCATAAGGAAAAACAGGTTAAAAGCACTAAAAACAGAACGGGTCCTATTCTGATTTTCTTATGGATTTTATATATTTTATTCATAATTAAATAACATATGATGTATTTCATTATATATTTCTTTTTTTATTCCATAACCAATTCTAAATAGAGATATTTATATTTATATTTTCATTTTTTTGTATTGAAAATGATCGGTACAATTAGATTTCAGTTTCAAAATCAAATAAACTATTCAAAAATGTATACATTTGCTTCATTCAAAAATAAACATCAGAAATTGTGAAAGCTCTTTCACCATTATAATGTTTCATCATGTTTATGTTCACAGTATCATTGATAATCCAGCTATGAACTCTCGCGTATACGTGAATGTCTTGTCAAGAACTTCTAATCTCTGTTATTTCATTGGGAAAACAAAATACATCAAAAGTGCAAACCCAGTTTGGGATGAAAAAATGGAACGCCCATTTTTGGTTCCTTTTTTTATGTCTCAAGAAATAATATTTGATGTGATGAAGCACAACCTCATCATGAAAGATGAAAAAATTTCAACATGCATATTTAAAGTAGGTGAAACACCACAAAACATCGATATTGACCTAGATCTAAATCCAGGTTCTCTCCGAGTTCGTGTTGATCTTAATGCCGAACCAATCCAAACGAGTGAAACACCAAACATAAACTGCGCTCTCTATGCAATTTCCACAATGCCTATTATTTTTTGTGGCAATCACCAAGCAAGTGGCCTTACTACATTTGACGATTGGAAACAAATATATCAAAATGTATATCGTCTAAATTACAGATACATCCACAAGGTCACATACCATCCCCTTATACCTCCCACATCCGAATCACCGATTTCGGATAACCAAATAAATCTTTCTCTCATTGGGGCACCCTTATCTTTTAAGGATGAAAAATTCGTTCTTGATCCCAAGAACCCACCATTTATCATTGATCAGCGTCAAATCCAACTCCAGCAAATATCCGGGGGCCTAATTTCACTTGGCCTTTCTTATTCTTTTGATTCACTAAAATTTAGTATTCAAACTGAAACACAACTTAACCAAGATCCACAAATGAACGTTAATTCCTTCATCGGCAATGTTGTTCAAAACCCTTTATACCACATTCGCCAATACTTTATGCCACATTCGATATATCATATTGGTTATCCGGAGAAAATATCCATCGTCACAAACTATCTAGGGCCCATCCATCTGTACTTTGTCAGTAATGGAAAGCCTCAACTCTTCATTTCTACAAGCAAATCTTTATACACCAACAATCCGATTCTTGGTCTTGAAATTATTTATTCAATAATAAGGCAAAAAATAACAATTCAGCCGCGGCGTGTTTTTAGCCATTTCCAGTACTTCTGTGCGTTTTTGTCAATTGACAAAATGGAGCCCCGAGAGCTTATTTATGCTAAAATTAAGGGCGATAAAGATGCATCGGGACATCGCCGCGAGCTCTTATGCTCGCCAAGTGTACCCGAAAATGTTGATGGTAATTATCTGATGATTGGATGTATTCACAAACTTGGAAATGAAGTCGATTTCTGCTCAGCATGGGAGTTCGTGGACTACCTCGAGCTGACCAAAGACGTGAGGCAGCCAAAGCTCAGACAGATTCTCCCGCCGTACATCCAAAGCTCAACCGAACAGTCCATAGAGCAGCAAATCGTGCTAGTGGAGAGGCCAAGAGTAATCATGTTGCCATAATAAGGGTAAATCGTTCCTTTTGAAAATTATGTTTTAAAATGAGAATAAATTAAATATTAAAAACTAATGAGATATGTGAAAGATTAGAAAGATATGAGAAATATGAGAAAAAATCATAAAATAACAAGAAATTCATGGGAACATGGAAAAAAGCCAAAACAACAAGAAATAAATGATAAATTTGTAAAAGGATTAAGTGGAAAAAATATGAAAGCAAAAAGAAATAAATGTGAATCTTAAAAATCAATAATCGCTTCATTATATTAATTTTGGCTAAATAAGACAAATGATAAATATATAAAATTTAAGTGATTGAATTCGTAAAATATTTAACATTTATTTACAAAACATTTATCTGAACTAATGAAATTAATAACCACGCTTAAGTTAGTAAATGCAAACTCAAACTCAGGTATCAATTCTAAGCCATAAACATAAGGATGTATCACTCTCCATACTTGATAAATTGCAACAGGATCTGAAACCAAGAACAAAACAGAAGAGATATCACACAAATCGTCAACGCACAATAAATAATCGCTTTTTGCCAAAACTTTTCCTGTCTCTTTTGATTCCTTCTCGAATAACAGGTTTGAAGCAATGTTTTGTATCATTTTGAATGCTTTACTTGAAATTTGACAGAATTCCAATGGACAATAACAAAACGAAAGCATAGAAAACATTTCCACAGCCTCTTTATAGGGGTTGTCTTGTGGAAACGAGTCCAAAACAGTCCACTGCAGAATTGGTGGTAAAAATTTAATTGCCATTCCAAAATTTGCGGCGGACATTTTCCTCAAATCTGAAACCTTTTTTGAGAATGTACCAACTCTAAGGTGAAACATTTCATCACAGAGTTGATCCTCAAACATAATCTTAAAATAATATCTTGCAAAAAGAAAAAAATAATATTGAAATGCATTATTAGGAATATGATTCTGTGAAACAAATGATTTTGTTGACTTTAAAATGGATGAACCAATAGTATTCGGCATTTGAGTACATGCTGATATCATTGAATGGAGTGATCGAAGTTCTTTTTTGCCCGTGCTTGATGGTAGAGAGGAAAACAATGATTCGGCTTCGCCTTTTTCTACAAGAAAAGTGTTATTTGAATCAAATAATGATGAGCATATTTTTGTGATTTCAGAGATAGTAGCTTTGGAATAAGGAATGTAAAAATTGTTTTGGACTTGATCTAAGCACTTCTTCAGTCTTAGATAGGATGGATCTGTTGATGTAAAATATTGTTCATTCAATTGAATTTCAAGAAGTTCTAGATTAATAGAGAGTTCAAAAGTTGGGTTTGATGAAATATGAAAAGAAATGAGGTCTAATAACTGGGAAGCAATAGATTTAATCCTTAAAATATTTTTTTGTATTAACTTGTTTAATTTTAGAGATATTTTGAAATTGAGAAAAATCTGGTGACGAAGTTGTATTGGTGAATATGGTGAAATTTTGATTTTTCCTATTTTTTGAATTATTTGATCTCTTGAAGATTTAACATGTTCTAACAACGTGCAAACTTTTTTTGGAAAAATACTAAGCGAGCTTGCATATGACATGTCTATTTCGTGTATTTGTTTGGCTGTTTTTTTACTTGAATAAATAGTGATGTAAGGATGAATTTGAGGATGCTTTCTTATAAAAAATTGAACGTCATCCGAAAATTCAAAAGAGTTACTCTTTTTGTTTTTTATTTCAGTGGTTTCTGGTTTTTGATTGATAATAAGTAAATCTTGGGAAGAACTCCTTAATTTTTTTTCGTTTACACCAAAAAGCGAAGTTGGTGGTGTTAAGCTACTGCGGATTCTTGTTTCTTGGAAAAGAATATCTGTTGACATTTTGCGAAAAGCTTTTTTTGTTCCTTCCGGTGAAATACGTTATAATATTTTGCAAAAAAAAAAAAAAATCATCAAAAGGGCAAGTTTTATATATTGAAGTTCATTAATTATATGACAATAAACTGTTTCTTCAATGTAATATTTTTTGATAATAATTATTTGTTTAATTTAATATTTATAAATTGGAAATGATTACGAAGCAACGAAAATTCATCATCAAAGGGAACTGGTAAAATCAGTTTGAATAATCAAAGTACTTTAAAAAAAAATAACAGTGTAAATATCTAAGTTTACTTTGGATCTTTTTTCTCAAGAATCATCACCGATCCATCAGGGCCATTCTTGAATGTTGTTGTATTGATTTCTTGACCAGGAGAAGATAAAAATCGAGAATGTGGTGAATAGCGAAGAGTGCTTTGGAAAGGTAATTCAAGAGTCTTGAATATTTCGTCACTGAGTTTTCTTGCTGTTTCAAGATCTGCTGTTCTGTTCCAAATAAATAGAGAAAAACAATTTGGTTTGGCTGATATGGTCGCACCAATGATATCATAATCAAGGTTTTCGCCAATCAGATCAAGTAGAAGTTTTTCCCACATTGTAGGACCATGTCCTGTTGGAATTAAAATATTAAATGCTCCTCCATTGATATTATCGGCGTCTTCCCACATAGCTCTTGCGTCTCCACGGAAGAAGTGAAACGCATTCTGGCCATTTCTGTTGATTGGGATCATACGAGAATAAACACCCCAAAATTCTTCAACAGTTGAAACTTTTGCGATTTTGTGGATACAACTTTCATAATCGGCATTACTACCTTTTCTACGTTGTGGTTTCTGGTAAAAATAAAATGTCCAAGGTGTTTGTAATAGATGAGACATAGAAAGCTGTTTGATTTATCGACCGTTTAATAAACGGTTTGTCTAAATTGGTATGTCAGTGTAAAGTTACATTGAATTTTTTTTGTCAAATATTTATTCACAATATTCATCTTTATTACCAAAACGCGGTGCAGGGAAACAGCCTGAATTTGGCCTGCTTTAATAAAAATCTAATTTTTATTTACTAAATTAATGATACAAAAATATTAAAGTTCACCAATATTTTTATTTAGTTTTTTAATATCAAAAAGAAATAAGAACACTTTATATATCTAACAAATGTAACAATTGCAATTGAGAAGATTGTATTTTAACAAAAACAACAAAAAATTTCATATACATCAATTAACCACACAAAACATCATATACAGAGGACTTATTTCAATGTTTTGTCCAGATAAGATAAACTTCTGTATCATACAATTCATTAAACATTTTATTCCATCCACAAAATGCCAAAAAATTTTACATTTTATTTTTCACATTATTATTCGCATTCATTAATAAATAAAATTTCTTTTTTCCATTTTTATTGCGATTAGAATCCAGCCCTATGAGTGAAATGTGTATGCAATAATTGTTTCGCCAATTCTGATTCAGGTTTACCCAAAACTTCGCTGTAAAGCTTTGACACCAGCTCATTCTTCAATGGACTTTTAACTTTATCACTTTTATCCATTTTCAGAATTTCGTTATATCTTTGTTCCAAGTTTGCTTTCGATGTTGGTTTGATAGAACCACCACCGCATACACATCCTCCTGGACAAGACATCATTTCGACGTATTTAATTCCATCCAATGATTTGTCCTTCTTCTTATACTTCTCTAAGAACTTCATAATGTTCGCCATTCCTTGTACTGATGCGACTTTAATCTTCTTAACACCCATATCGACCTCGACGACTTTAATTCCATCCTTAAATGAAGTCAATTTCGGTATCTCTAACTTAGGCATCTCTTTGCCGTTGATTATTTCATATGTGGTCCTGAGGAGACCGTTAAGCTGGCCGCCACTTATTTCGGCTAATTTACCTGAACCTGAGCTTGCGCCATATAATGTGTCGAACTTACCTTCGGATGGTAAGTCTAAGATATGAATTCCGGAGATTTGTAACATATGTACTAATTCACGAATTGTCAATGAGAAATCAGTCTCTGAAAAGCCTTTAGGTGTGGACAGTTGGGACCGGAGAGCTTCGTTCTTCTTACCAATGCATGGCGTTAATGAAACACAGCAGACTTCATCTTCACTTAACTTATTAGCTTTCGAAATGACGTTCTTGACAAGAGATGACATTATCGCCGTCGGAGAGCGAACTGTGCTGAGCTTGGGGATTAAATCGGAGCGACTTTGTTCAACATATTTGACCCATGCAGAACATGAGGATGAGAATAATGGCTCCTTGTCATTGGAATCTTGGATCTTGGCTGCAAGGCGTGCGGCTTCTTCAAGAATTGCAATGTCGCCACCAAATGATGAATCATAAACTTGTTGGAATCCGTATAAACGAAGGGCATTGATGATTTTACCGGTGGGAAGACTTGAAATGGGTACGCCAAAGGCATCTGCAAGGCCTATTTTAACTGCTGGTGAAAAATGAATAACTGATAATTTCTTGGTCCTATTACGAATACGTGTGAGGATTTCTTGGACTTGGGATTTCTCAGTAATGGCACCAACAGGGCAATATAAGGCACATTGACCACATGAGATACAATTTGTATCATTAAGTAATTGGCCATTTGTGGTTTGTACATATTCGCGGCCGTTCTTCTTGGCTACTTTGAGGACTTTTTGACCCGAAATGTTCTTGCAAGCACGTACGCAACGACCACATGCAACACACTTGGATGGGTCAATACGGATGCTATTGGATGAGATATCGATGGAATTTGGTATTGGATAAGCTCTGTCAATATTTGAAACTCCATTTCCAAAGACAAGATCACGAAATTCACATCTTTCATATGCTATACAAGATGTACATTGTTGATCGTGAACATCAAGAAGCTTCTGAAGTTTGTCTTTAACATTATGTATAGCTCTTTGAGAATGAGTTTCAATTCGCATGCCATTTGAACACTTGGTAACACAAGCATTTCCTAAGCGTTCGCCTTTAGCATCAGTGATTTGAACAGCACAAAGGCCACATGAACCTTGAGGTGGGAGGCAAGGATGATAACATAAACGTGGAATCTTTAGATTGTTACGATCACAAAGTTGAAGGATGGTCTCGCCCTTCTTGGCTTCTAGCGCACGGCCATTAACAATGACTGTGATTTTGGCAGCTTTCCTTAGGAATGATGAAGATCCAAGAGAAGTCAGCATCGAAAAGTGACCCTGTCAATTTTGAATTGGCCAAATGCGTTATCGTTCTATCATTCAAATTGTTATCAAGCGATGATAAATACATTTTGGCAATTTGACTTTAAAGTGTATTAAATAAATTTAGAACTAATAAAATTACTAAACTGTTAGAAAAATTTGGGTTTTGTTAAAAAATATTCACAATAAATTTCGAAATTAATTGCATCTATTTTCAAAATAGTTTAGAACAAAAACTTCATATTAGTGAGAAAAAAGCATTCAATGAAAATTTCATTTTTTTAAGCTTAAAATTTAAGATATTTTATTAATGCAATATGCATACTTCAAAAGAAAATATCTTCAAAAGACTACTCCACATATACATCCAAGGGAGAGAGGTCTGTTAAAAGAAATTACATAATGACGCACCGAATATTTCTTTCTTTTTTGGAAATGACTACTTCTTCAATTGTCGATAGAATATCTTTAATTCCATAATCACCAACTAAAGTGATCTTAACTTTTTTTTCATCATGATTTGTATAAAGTTTTCAAAAAGTCGTAATAAACTTCAGAATTCGAGGGGGGAAAAAAATCGAAATTAACTAATTTTTAGATATATTAAATACATTATAGAGTAAACTAAGCTTAGATATTTAACAGTGTTGCATTTAATTGTTCAGTTATTAATTCAGAGTCTCTTTTTTCTTGCTCTTTTTTCTTATATATATAACACGAGACGAATATCACAGCGGCGATCATGATTACCACGAGCGACACCACCACCACTACGATGATTATTGTTTTATTGTCATTATTTTTAGGTTTATCTTTTGGCGACACTTTTAAATAAACTTCTTCATTTGCGCAACTTAATTTTATATCTTTTGTTTCATTAATTATTGTATTATTAAACAAATAAATTCGATTTAATACTTCATCACAATTCTCGTGAAAACCTTTAATAATTAATTGGTTCATATCTTTATAATAATCGAAGTATATATTAAATGCTTTTGGTAAAGTTGAATTGGAAAAGTCAATTCTTCCCATACCTTTAACGCCAGCATTAAATATAACAGTTGTATTATCTAAATTCGACTTCGAAAATAGTGAATATGAAGCGTATTCGAAAATGATTTTATCATTTACATTTATGTTTTCGATATTAATTTCTGATCCGACTTTTAACTCTATTTCATCCGTATTAAATTTCGATGTTTGATAAAATCGAATATTATATACTAAAAAAGAAGAAATTAAAAAGTTATTAAAATGAATATTTTCGATTTTATATGTACTTTCTCTTGTAGCAAAAGATACTTCTTTCGATATATTAACTGAATATGGGAAATTAATTTCATTTAAATCATTTCTTGTAGAAATTATTGATATTTCTTTCGGACAATTAAATGCAAGATTAATCGGAATAATATTCGATGAAGTTTCAATGATAAATCTGTTTTTTGCATTCGGTACGAATTCCATTGCGAATTTTTTACCTTTACTCCAATCACCGGAAACTTTTATTGTTATTTCTTCCGGTTCTTCATAATCTATATGATTTGGATATATTTCGATTTGTTTATAATCATTTCCATTACAACTTATTTCAAATGAATTTGAAACTAATGAATAACGTGTAACATTTGTATATACTTGAAACCCATTTAAACTTAATAACCATTCATTAGCTAAGAAATCGATTTTAATAAATTCTTCGTTTAAATATAACCAAATTTTCATTTGTGAAATATCATTTTTTTGTAAGTTCGATAATGAATATATATCTGATTGAATTGAAATTTGAGTAAAATCACATTTTTCGAATGTTTCTTTAGTAAATGTTGAATAATTATACATATAAATCCAACCTATATCAGGTCCAAACAATTTATTATTGTTATTATAATCATAAGGAATAATGTTTAAAACAGCATTCGATATTATTAAATAATATATTTGATATATTTCAGATCCATGTTCATTATCATCAGTGATAACATTCACTTGATAATTATTATTACTTTTAATTATTAAAATAAATTGTTGTTCAATGCCCGAAAAATTAAAACATAAATCGTTTGGCATTGTTTTTGTTAAATAAATAGTAAATGAATGTGTATAATTTATAAATCGATTTCTCCACAAAGAAAAATTGTTTTCATTAATTACATAATAATATTCATCATTACAATTGTCACCAAACCATATATGAGAGTCAACAATTGTCGGATAATATTTCATATAAAATGAAATTGTTCCATTTTCTTTTTGATAAATAGTTTCCATGAATGGATACTCATCACAAAATCCTGGGACATTACAATTATCCGAAAATTGGATTTTGATTTCATTATTAATACTTCCACCAAAATCAATGATTTTATATGGATTATTGATAAATGGTTCAACTAAATCATCAGTTGGAATTCCAATACTATTATTATATGATAAATAAATATTAATTAATGAACTTGACGTCTTTTGGAATGAACCAAAATGTATACGCCCGAACTTTTCCATTGTAAACATATACGCCATTTGAAATGATTCGCCAACATTTAAACTTTCAATGAATGTATCTCCTGAATAAAATTCAAGCGATTGTTCAATATAATATGGAGATTGACTTAAAAAGTTGATTTTGGGATCTTTTAGTAGGGAATCAATAGATAAATATTCAAATTGTACTTTGATTATTTCTTTGAGATTTCGCATTTCAAAATTTGGACCATAAATTGTAAACGTTGCTAAAATAATATCAAAGATGATATCTTCAGGAGTTTCTAATGTCGTATCAATTACCAAAGAACTTTTTCCTTTGATTGTGAGCATTGAAATTTTCGGATCGTTCGAAATTAAATTCATCTTAACGGTCGCGTTGAAGATTTCGATTTCGCCGTTTTTGCCAAATTTATTGATGTTAAGGGTACAATTGTCATATATTTGGATCTTAAAGTCTGTGTCTGATAATGATTGTAAGTAAGTCGGAATAGTAAACTCACTTCCTAAATACATATTTACTAATAAAAATGGAACTTTTGGCGTTTTACATGAAACATAAATTGTGTCCTTGGGATTGGTAAGTTCAACTGTTATGTTGTTTTGTGAATAAAAATCTTTTTGGATATTTACAATATTTGAATTATTTGAAAATGTTAATGTGTCCCTTTGATTACCAAATGTTAGAAACGCTGTAAGTGCAAAGCCTTTGAGTGTATATAAATTGCTAATTTGGATTGTAATGTTGGATATTGGATAATAAGATTCTTCTGTAAGATCAATTTCTAGCATTTCAGTTGTAATTGAATTGAAGCTAGAAAGAGAATAAAGGTCACTATCTAATGAACTGCAATTTAATGAATTTTTTGAGTCAAGATTAATTTGTCTAAAATTTATAGAATGAATATTCCAAAGTTGAAGATCAGAATAAACACTTATACCAGAGAGAATCAAATCTGTATTACTCTTTAATCCAAGAAGTTTAAGATAAGATTTGGAATTTCCACTAATTTCAAATTTCGTTTTTTTATAAGAATCAATGTTTATAGCAAATGAGTGCAATTTATCATTGATTATATATAAATGTATTGTATCGCCTGTGATTTCAGATTCTTTTATTTCTGATATGGAATTAATATATTCATAATTTATTGGGCATTCTTCTCTAGGAAACCCATCATAAACAACACAATACTTAACATCGCATTTTGATTGAATAAAAAATAATAGAGTGAATAGCATTGTAACGAATGATCGACAAATTTTGATCTTTGATAACTTGAACCGGACGGTTTTTTAACTGAAAGCAAAAAATTGATTAACCGAAAAATTATTCCAAAACATTTCACCAAAAAAAAGTTAGAGGATTCTTTTGATCGAAAATTTCATAATCGATTTGTTTGATGAACAAAATTGATACTCTGCGTTAGTAAATGATTTCACCTAATAATTTATGTTATAATGTGCATAATTATAAAATTTCATAATTCTGATTGTGTAACAAATATCGAAAATTAGATTAAATCAAAAAAAGTGGAACTGAATATGAAATCATATGTTCATATGAATTTTTTGATAAAAAATCGGAAAGAAAAATATTTGCACTAAAACTTTTTTGGGAATAGTTTTTTGCTACAGACAAACCTTGTCAATTTTAGTAGCAAAAAAATTGTGTAAAAAAGGCGGGGAATTCCCCGGGGTTTTTGGAAATGTGATTTAAATAATTGTTCTGATCATCACATTTCGGCTTTCAATATACACATGTAATTTAATATCTCATTTAATCATTACTATCTCATTTTATCTCTTTCAAACATCATTGATTCACTTCATAATTTTAATAATTTAATATTTCACAAATAATAAAGGCAACTTTTTAAGACGATGAACTTTGGTCATCGTCTTAAAAAGTTGCCTTTATTATGTGTAATTCTCATCGACACTTTTTGAAATGAAAAAATTAAAAAAAGTAATTTCGCTCACAATTTTCAATATTGTTTTTAAGTTTTTTTTTTATGAATCATATTTAAAATGTCATTGATGGAGCAATTACTTGCTGAAGCTGATACAATATCAGCCGCAAATGTTTCAGCAGGAACGAAAAGTACATATGATAGGCTGATTCATGCTTATGCCAAAGTGATGATAAATCTAATACACGAAGAACCATTTCCTATTACTCATGACAAAATGGTTGCATTCATTATATCTAAAAAAAATCAGAATATGAAATTTTGTACGTTACTAGCTTACATTAATAGTTTTACACATTATTTTCAGTAGACATGAGCAGAGCTGGTATGGAAATTTCAGAGGCACTTTCTATATAAACAATAAAATTTTTGCAATTTTAAATTGAATTGAAAATTGTGAACGAAATTATTTTTCTTAATTTTTTCATTTCAAAAAGTGGCTTGATGAGAATTCAAAATAATATTTGAAAATTATTTAAATTATTTAAAACAGCACTTATGTCTGCATCTGAAAAAGGTCATATAGAAATAGTTAAATTACTTCTTGAACAAGAAGGAATTGATATTAATGCTAAAGATATTTATTCGTTTTATTTGATATACCAAAAAAGAAATAAATAAAAATAAAATAATATATATAAAATAAACGAAAAATTCATTTAAACATTATTTATTTCAAATTCATCAATAATAAAAAAATAGAAACAAAGCCAAAAATCCGAACATCAGCTTGTACCAATTTGTTTCGTTCGGTAATGCGATTGCTGTAATTAATAAAATCACTAAACTTAAAACGGACAATACATATGGTCTTAAAATTTTCCATTTTCCTTCGTAATTAGAAATGTCGAATTCTTTACCAATGAAATTACAATATAAATAGTAAAAGTTCTTCTTCGCCATTCTTTTAATTGATGATTCGATAAATTCTTTGTCATATGGTTCCTCATTCCATTCGAAGTTAATTGCATTTCGCATGGAAATAGCACTCCCTTTATTCACAAACAAGATTTGTACATGGGTGGTAAGGAACTCTGCACGCGGCGGACGCGAAAATTTCGATTTCATTACCAAACTTAATGAGTTGTCACTTTTTATAAGGCGATGCTTTGATGTAACATTAAGTCGTTGGAACATTAATTGCTGATATTGAACATTCCGAGTAAGTCCCTTTTGTGATTTGGCCCAATCTGATACTTTGACCGAATGACAATTGCAACTTTCTAACATTTGAATACAAATATCTTTTGTCTTAAGTTTGTCTATAACTTCGGTAAATGGTGTGGTAATATCAATTTCAAGGATTTCTTGGGAACGAAGTGGAGAAATTTTTTGGTTTATTTCAATATCATCTTTTGGATTGAAACCAAAAGTTTCAGTAGAATTGTTGGCTCGGCAAATGTTAATAAGGTAAATAAGTTTATCACGATTTCGAAGAGAATAGAATTTGAAATTATTTGTCTTGGTTTGTACAGAAATGGATTTATCTCCTTTTTTGTGAATTTTATCAGCATCTACAATGGTGCAATATGGAATTTCTATTTTCAATTGAGGATGTATCTGTTTTGAAAGAAAGTTAATAGAATCTTGTGTAATTATCATATCACCATTGAGATGCCTTGAATCTATATCTACTTGTGATGGAATTTGCATGATTATTTTGGTTTTATCAAAAGATTTTTTTAATGAAAGTTGTCCTGAAGATTCTTCTGATTTATCGTCAACATCTGCATCAATTTCAGACAAATCCAAAGGTTTTGACTTGAAACCCATTGTAGATTTCCTTCTTGTTTTTTGTGCGATTGTAACTTTTTCGTTCTTTTCTTCCATATGTGCACTTTTTGTGTATTTTACATGCACCGAACGGTTCCACTTTCGAAATAATCCATTTAAACCTCGCACTTTTACATAAACCACAGAAACGAAACAACAAAAAATGTATAAAACAATTCTAAATTTATTAATATATATAATGTGTTTCTATATGAATAAATAACAATTAATATTTTCATCGTCTAATATATAATTAATTTTGAGGATAACACAATAATTAATTACTTAAAAATTAAAAATGCACAACTTTTTGATTCTTGACTAAACAAAACTGAAATCATTTTTCCAATTTGCAAAGAACAATAAATAACATCAGTTTCCAATCTTATTCTTCAATTCCTTTGCTGAAAAATGTTTCAAATTCTTCCGATCAAAATCAATTGAAAAAATGGTGGTTAGCGGCTATAACGGATTGCAAATATTGGTGAAGATTTGTGTAAACGTTTACGAATTTCTTATGCGTTCATGTAAGTTCCTGCATCGACAGTTGCTGGAAGATCCTGAATTTCAACTTCAAAGCGCTTCTGAATTTCATTAAGCATTGTATTTTCTTCTTCTGTTGAAACAAATGAGATTGCGAGACCTTTTGTACCGAAACGACCTGCACGGCCAACACGATGGAGATAAGTATCGGTCGAATTCGGGAGGTCGTAATTGATTACAATATTAACTCGCTCAACATCAATACCACGTGCGAATACATCAGTAGAAACAAGGATTTTCTTTTTGAATTCTTTAAAGGAGCGGAATGCCTTGATACGATCAGGTTGAGCCATCTTTGAATGTATTGCTATTGATGGATATCCGCATTCATTCAAAAGGTTGTTAAGGGTTTCGGCACGCCTCTTTTCGGAAACAAAGATAACAACTTGGTTATATGTGAAATTATCCAAGATATCAATGAGTTTGCGATTCTTTTCTGCAGGTTGGAGTTTGATGTAAAACTGTTGGAGGCCGTGCAAGGTCAGTTTCTTGTCATCATCAACAAAAACTTCGGCTGCATTGCGTGTAAATTTACGACAGATTTCTTTCATGGATTCTGGCATTGTAGCTGTGAAAAGTAGAGTTTGCTTTGACTGTGGAAGCTTACGGAAAATCTTTTCGACATCATCTTTCATATTTCCCTTGCGACCTTCGGCAGAATTTTCAAATACTTGATCGCATTCATCAACTACAAAGAATCGTACTTTGGATAGATCAAGGACTGGATGTTTATCTTTAAGAAGGGCAAGTAATCTTCCGGGTGTTGCAATAATAATATTTGGTTTCTCTTGTTTGAGAGAATTGATTTGTGCTTGTATTGAAATACCACCATAGATAACAAAAGCTTTGACATTGTTCATGTGAACTGAGAAACGTTTGAATTCTGAGCATATTTGAAAAGCAAGTTCACGGGTTGGTGCAATGCAAAGACATGCAATTTCACCTTCGGTTGGATGGTCGTCGAGCTGTTGAAGAACAGAAATGACAAAAACAGCTGTTTTTCCCATACCACTTTTTCCTTGACAAATGATATCAGTTCCTAACAATGCTTGTGGAATGCAGTCTTGTTGAACTTGTGATGGATGTTCAAAACCATTGTCGTTAATAGCTCTCATGATTTCGGGTTTAAGAAGAAAATCACGGAAAGCTGCAGAGTGTGTACCCACATAGCCTTTACCTTTGAGACTGGCCTTGTCTTGTTTGATGTCGGCGACTGGTTCAACTTCTTCGTAGTTCAGAAGTTCGTCTTCAAGGTCATGATCAGCCATGGAGAATAAATGGTCAGACTGACCTTGTCAAATATTAAAAGTAAACGTTTTGGCAATGATTCAGCTAAGTCGGTTATATCAAAACCTTTGGCGCCAAAAAGGGTTGTTCTAACTATTCAAAATTTGAAAGAATTGCTCCACTTTTATTTCAAATTTTTCTGGTTTGTGTTTCCACTTTTTGATCAAAAATATTGCCGACGTCACTTTTATCTCAAATCAGTCAACTTTTTAAATAAATATTGCATTTGTGTTAGTTTGGAAAATGTTAGCATTAGAGAAAGAAATCTTTAATTTAAAAGATGACAACGTTGAATCATCAGTTCAAACAATTATTTCTTTATTTGATGGTGAAAATCCATCATTATTTTGTAATTTGATTTGTAGAAATGCTTTTTCTTTTTACTATTCTCATGGGAATGTAGATTTGGTTTTAAATATGTTATGTAAAATTGGGAAATATTTTATTGATAAAAATGTAGATATTATAAATGTTTTTATTGATATTTTAATGAATTCCTATTCAAAAGATGGATCATATTATGTTTTAATGATCATGTTAGAAAAAAATTTAATTTCATTTGACGTGATAGAAAAAATTCAATCTTTATATTTTGTTCACATCCAGAAGGATAAGTATAATATAGACAGTGTGCCATATCGTGATCCATTTATTAGTGAAAAAAATGTAAATTTATTTTATGAACAAATAAAAAAAAATTACCAAAAAATTTCAAAGAATGATTGGGAGCTTCACAAACAATTAATTAAAGAAGGAGTTAATCCAAATGAAATTGCGAAAATAATTCGAAAAGATGAAGTAGAAAAACTTCAAGAAATAACATCACAAACAAAATTTGATTTTGATCAAACAATTGAACCATCACTTTATGAAAGATGTTCATTTATTAATCAAGAATATGTTTCATTAATTGATTATGCAGCATTCTTTGGATCAATTAAATGTTTTAAATATTTACTTATGAATTCTGCAAAAGTAAATAACACAGGTAAATATGCAGTTGCAGGTGGAAATTTAGAAATCATTCATTTATGTGAACAAAATCATTCAACATTTGAATATGCATATGAAGCAGCAATTGAATTTCATCGAAATGATATTTTTAAATATCTTTATGAAAATAAAATTGAAAAAATTAATAATTTGGAGGAATTAGGGCAAAAATGTTTGAAATTTAACAATTATGAATTTTTGCCATTTTTATTGAAAGAAGGAATGGAAATCAAGAAATTTCTTTTTGATGCTATAGATAATAAAAACATTTATTTTATTCATTTTCTAATATCACAAGAAGGAATTGATAATAATACTCAAATTTTTTATTTGTTTTATTTCAAATTTATTTTAGTAACATATTATTACAAAATAATATTTGGAAATTATTTAAATTTTTTAATATAGCACTAATATATGCGACTTCACGTGGTTATTTAGAAATTGTTAAATTCCTTCTCGAACAAAATAGATTTGATGTTAATACTAGAGATATATTTTTTCATCATTTTATACTGATTATAAAAAATATTCGATGTTTCATAACATTTCAGCAAACAGCACTTATTCTTGCAGTCCAATATCAAAAAACAGAAATAGCTAAATTACTTCTTAAGCAAAAAGATATTGATGTTAATGCTCATGATATTTATTCTTTTTATAGAGAATTTTTTTCTGTTTTTTTATATTTCATTGACATATTTGGAAATTTTTCTAAATATTTTATACAGCGCTCATTTGGGCAGCTATGGGCAAAAGCACAGAAATGGTTAAATTGCTTCTCGAAAAAGAAGGAATTGACTTAAATGCTAAAAATATATATTTATTTTGTTTTATTTTTGTTTAGATAATTTTATATTTCAAAATTAAATTTGGAAAATATTCAAATAATTTAATACAGCACTTATGTTTGCTTCTTCAAAAGGTGAGACAGAAATAGTGAAATTACTACAAGAAGCAAGCAATAAAAACATTTGAATAAATGACTTTTCATTTTTTTTTTATTTTTATTTTTATTTTTATTTTTATTTTTTTTTTTTTTTTTTTTTTTTTTTGTTTTGTTTTGTTTTGTTTTGTTTTGTTTTTAAAAACCAATTCAATTCAATGAATCATCAAATAAAAGGAATTTTATTCCTTATTTTCAAGATTTCTTGATGATTATCACCAGTTTAATATTATTGGGAAAATGATTTTTATAACAAATTTTTATTCAAAAGGGGTTAGGAAATCATGACATTAATATCGTTCTTTTTCTTGAGGTTCTTGTTTCTAAAGAAATTCATGTGATTGGAAATACGATTGTTAAAATTTTTACCAAATTAGTGGGGGAAAGGTTAAAGAAGTAGAATTGCTCAGGGATAAACTTGCTTCATGAATTGGATACATTTCTGGAGTGATTTTCGATTTCTATAATTGTTTACTACAAAATCGGTAGATTTATCGAAAATTTTTATGCATAATATGAGTAGCGTAATCAACGTCTCAACAAGAATTACATTAGAAAGTCTTCACAGTGGAAAGTTGAGGGTACCAAACATCATTATTTACACCCAATTTGAAAATTGACACGAATTCAATACATATCGTTCAGTACAAATCCTGAGCAAATCCCTGTTAAAAGCACCAAAAAAAATGAAAAATCAAATTCAAAGTGAATGGGAAACACTCACATTAATCGAGAAGATGTTTTTTGATTTGAATGGAAAAAATCTTATGAAAATCAACAAATTCAATAATTAACAATTTTGATAATATTCATCCAATATCTTGCAACATAATTATTTCTCAAATTTTATATACTTTGTGTGCTACAAATATTTATGATTTTTGATATGTGTTTAAATTTTTTAAAGGGAAATTGAAGCACTTGAAGCGAGTAAAAAAGTCAACCCAAGCTTTTTCGAAATATTCACAGATATTCTTATTAAAAAGAATACACAAGAATCATTTTATCTTCTTGAAAATTTGGTTGAACATAATTTTATTCAACCAAACTTCATTCAAACCGTAAAGAATCCATATTTTTCACATTATATGTCAAAAGAGAAATAAAAAACTTGAATATTTCGATTTTAAGGATCAAATCCTAGATAATTATGAAGAACTATCAAAGAATGATTGGGAACTTCATAAACAATTAATTAAAGAAGGACATAATCCAAATGAAATATCAAAAATAATTCGAAATGATGAAATAGAAAAACTCCAAGAAATATCATCACAAAATGATTTTAATTTTAATCAAATAATTTCAAAATCACTTTATGAAAGATGTTCAATTATAAATGAAAATTATAAAATTGTTAGATTAATTGATTATGCAGCATTTTTCGGATCAATTAAATGTTTTAAATATTTACTTGTAAATGGCGCAGATTTAAAAGACACAGGCAAATTTTCTGTAGCAGGAGGAAATGAAGAAATTATTCATTTATGTAAGCAAAATCATATATCATTTCAAGGATCATTTAAAATAGCAATTAAATTCCATAAAAATGATATATTTAAATATTTATATGAAAATAATAATAAAAGGTTTAAAAACTTAACTGATTTAGGAAAAGAATGTATTTTATATCATAATTATGAGATTTTTACATTTTTACTGGAAAATGGAATGAAAATCAACGATGATATTATTAGTGAAGCAACACGAAATGGAAATTTATATCTTGTCAAATACTTTCATAAAGAATATCCACGCCTTCCAAATAATATAGGGTGGTCAAAAAATTCGTTCGCCAGCTCTTTTCTTTATACATACTTATGTGATCGAATGTAATAACATAAATATGGATTATATAAAGTGTATAGAATATTTTTTTATTTGAATGTTTTTTGTTTTATTCAATGTATATAAAATTATGCGCTTTAGAAAATTTTATTGTACGTTAAAAATGTACGTTAAGAATCAAATGCTAAACAGTATGGTAGAAATTCGGCCATAATTCATTATTTATGGCTAAAAGGCAATGACAACAAAAGCATACATCAAGAAGTACTCGACACATATGGTCCTAAAGCGATAACTCTCAGAACGGTTCAGAAGAGAACAAAAGAATTCAAAGAAGGAAGAAATACGTTAAACGATCTTCCAAGAAGTGGTAGACCCCAAAAATTAGATTTAATACCTATTATTCAAAATTATTTGTTGCACAATCCATACGCAAGCACTCGCAAAATTGCTAAAGACATTGGGGAAAACAAAAATACTGTCAAAAAGGTTTTGATCAAGCATTTATCAATGAAAAAGGTCAATTTTAAATGGGTGCCATATGCTCTTACCGAACAAATGAAAGCAAAAAGAGTTGAAATTGCCAGCATCTTACTGGAATTCCTTACAAATGCATCGGAAAGGAAGCTAGCAAAAATATAAATTCAAGATGAGACATGGATCTACTTTAAAAATGGAAGAGATTCAATGTGAATTGAAGCCGGTGCACAAATACCAACAAAACCAAGGCAAACAATTGGGTCAAAGAAAGCGATGATATCAGTAATATGGGGAATCAATGGAATGAAATCAATCACCATGCTTCCTCAAGGCAGTAAGTTCAACAAAAAGTTATTTTCCAATTGTGTGCTCGAAGATTTGAACAAAAAAATTCAGACAAAAGGGACATACCTACACATGGACAACGCAAAACCGCACAATGTACCAGAAAAATTAAGAGAATTAAAAATTAAAAGACTTGATCATCCCCCTTATTCACCGGATATAGCTCCTTCTGACTTCTTTCTATTCGGCTACCTTAAGAAATTATTAGAGGGAATGGAATTCAGCAGCGAGAATGAGCTTTTTGACAAAGTCCAAGAAATATTAACTTCAATACCAAAATCAATATTAAAAAATGCGTACAATGAGTGGATGAATAGGCTCTTTGCAGTAATCGAGACACATGGAGAATACATTCATTAATAAACAACTTTGAGAAAAAAAATTTATGGATTGACTGAAAAAAATTAGACGAACGAACTTTTTGACCACTCTATATATTACTTATTTCATCAGAAACAAGAAACATTGAACTTGTTAAATATATTTTGGAACAAAATGAAATCGATGTCAGCACGAAGAATGTTTTATTTGTTTCATTTAAAGTTTATTTTAGCAAATTGATATTTCATATTAACAATTGGAATTTGCTCATGTTATATTGTACAGCATTTTTGCTTGCATGTAAATATGGTTTCAATGAAATGGTTGAAATACTAATTAAAATAAATGGAATTGATATTCATGTTAAAGATGTTTATATATTTTGTTTAATACTTGTTTAAATAATTTTCTGTTTCAAAATAACATTTGGAAATTTTTCATGTTATCTGATACAGCACTTATTTTAGCATCTAAATATGGCAATACAGAAATAGTTAAATTACTTCTTGAACAAGAAGGAATCAATATTAATTATAAAAATGTTTTTTTGTTTTATTTAATATTTGTTATAGTAAATTTTAATTTCGAAATAATATTTGGAAATTATTTAAATTATTTAAAACAGCACTTATTTATGCATCTGAAAATGGTCATATAGAAATAGTTAAATTACTTCTTGAACAAGAAGGAATTGATATTAATGCTAAAGATATTTATTTGTTTTATTTAAAATTTATTTTAATAATTCTTTATTTCAAAATAATATTTGGAAATTATTTAAATTATTTCAAACAGCACTTATAATAGCATCTTGGAATGGTCATATAGAAATAGTTAAACTACTTCTTGAACAAGAAGGAATTGATATTAATGCTAAAAATATTTATTTGTTTTATTTAAAATTTATTTTAATAATTTTTTATTTCAAAGTAATATTTGGAAATTATTCAAATTATTTAATACAGCACTTATAATAGCATCTTATAATGGTCATACAGAAATAGTTAAATTACTTCTTGAACAAGAAGGAATTGATATTAATGCTAAAGATATTTATTCGTTTTATTTGATATACCAAAAAAGAAATAAATAAAAATAAAATAATATATATAAAATAAACGAAAGATTCATTTAAACATTATTTATTTCAAATTCACCAATAATAAAAAAAAAATGAAAATTGCACTTTTTTTTTGTCTTGTTATAGAACAGTGTTCTGCAGCACAGTAAACCGATAGAACTTTTTGATTGGTTTATATCGAATATTTACCCGGTAAAAGCCAAATTTCAACAATATGTCATTTTGATAACGTCGACATTCAATGAAGTTTTTGTGAAAATTATTTAATTGACGCTAAAATCATTTTTTTGGAATGTTGACAATGATAGTTGATCATTTCAGTCAGCAAACAATTGTTACACATTCATTACGTGGAGATAATGAATATACCAACATTTTAGTTCAAGATGAAAATTTTTGATTATCGAATATATTCAGAACAAATTTCAATGAATTGAATATTCATTACTTTTTTCTAGTATTATATCATCAATATTATTTGGATATATATCTCCATTAAAAAATATAAATTACTTCATCATTTATTCCTAATACTCCTCCTCTTCTTACGTCACATGTTTGTGAATTATGACCCCGTGAGTCACAAACTATACATTTATTTTTATTTTTTGGACGGAATAATTGTTTTTTGTCCGAATGTAATAATTATAAATCGAACAGTTTTCTGCTCTGTGTTCTTCACTTTTACATATTCTGCATGATGGGAAATCCTCACTTATAACTTCTGGTTCGTTTTGACTTCTCTTTTTATCCCTTTCTTCCGTGGGACCGCCATTTCAGGTTCATTCGATGCGTTTACTGGTAATGTTGTCATTCTATTTTTATATCAAAATTACTTAACTTCGAAAGTGATTCAGGATCAATAGTCATAGAAGGTAATGTCCCGAAAGTTATCCAATGTGGATGAATTAAATTTGTATGTGGAATATTTAATTTTAATGTGAATATAACACAAATAATGTGTGGACATGGGTTTCCATACACAATGTTTTGACCACATGTACAATTAATATGTGATTCATTAATTTCCACAACATTTTTCATTTATTCTTGTTCTTTATGAGCAACGAAATAATTATTTTCATTATTACCAACGATGATGTAATTTTTTGATTTTGAAATATGTGTAAATATCTCAATAACACATATCTTAAAAGCATTATGGGTAATATCTAAGAAAGGGAAAGTAATTGGACATAATAATTCTGAATCAAAAATTTGAGCATTTCTATATGATCTTTTCAGAGAACGGTTGTAATTTCTACGAAATTCCGCCAAAAACATTTTTTTTATTTTTGTATCAGACTTGATTATTCGATTTATAAATTCAGCAACTGAAGAAGTATTGTAGACAAGTGTGCATTTTTGGATGAAAGCTTCACAAAAATAATTTTTATCATTATGAATTTTTCTTATATAATTTACCAATTGCGCATCTTTTAATTGAAACAAAAATGAAAAGCAATTGTCAATATTTATTTTGTTAGTTGAATAACAAATTTTAGTAATCAAATTCTTTGCTTCAAGTTTTTCGAACTTGTTAATATCGCTTTCTTTAAGATGTCGATCGAAATTTTTTTTATGAATAGCGCAAAAAACATGATATGGAGAATGATTCATATCTGCTATTGGACTTCTATAAAATTGATCTTCATCAGTAATTATTACAACGTTTTCTTCTGCAATATCGGGAGTAAAAATCTGAGATAGAAGTAATGAAATTGTTTCATCAGTTTCAAATGCTAAGAAGCAAAAGCCACCTGAAAGAATGTGTCTATTATAATCAATTACATATACAGGTATTACAATCCATCCATTTTTCAATTTAGGGTCTGTACTATCAAAAAAAATTATATTCACAAACTTTAATAAGTTTAATTAATTCTTTCTCAGTCTGAGTCCAAATTGCACATATTAATAGCATTTTTTGTTCAGGATGAATATAATCAAATGAAACACATATTCCATTATTATCAACCATATATTTACACAGGCTTTCATATTCATCATCAATGGATGAAAATCTTACTTTATATATTATTCCAGCTATAATATTTGAAGGTATTTTTAGTCCTCTAAGTAATATTACTAAACATTCGTTAATCTTATATTGTTGCTCTAATATTGTTAATCTTATATTTTTATTCTTATATTTTTATTCATATATTGTGTTATTCTTATATTGTTAATCTTATATTGTTATTCTTATATTGTTAATCAGATTGTGTTATTTATATATTGTTAGTCTTATATTGATGATAATCTTATATTGTATTAATCATATATTGTTAATCTTTTGTTTAAGATTATATGTTATTATTAATCTTGTTACTCACATTATTTTTACACACTCTATTAATATTATATTATGATGAATATTATGCTTTTTATTGAATGTCCATCATAAGAGTGCATGTTCATTATTATGCATTCTACCGAACATTTTTGATTGAATTATTTCTTTGGTATTACCTATCGTTTTTTACAACGATAAATTACTATTCACCGATTAAAAAACAAACAAAAAGTATCGGGAAAACCGATTGATGGAATTATTTTCAAATATTAACGGTTATATGAACGATGGTACTGTTATCAGTTCATTATAATGGTTGATGTTCGATTCTACAATATGTATAAAATTAGTGTGACAAAAAAATTTACCCCAATCAATTATTACTGATTTTTTATATATTTAATATAATCATTTTAACTAATTTATATGAATATAAAAATAATTTGTTATTTATTTAGTCATATAACATGGTAATTTGAGTTAATACTATATTATTGTGTCGTAAAAAACCATGTCTATACAGAGTTTTCTTGAAATTTATTGAATATGAGAACAATTAAGTTCTATTTCAGAATGCAATGAATGTAGATCTATGTAAACCAATCAAAACGTTCTATCGGTCTACTGTGCTGTCAAAAGATACTTTTTTTTTTTTGAGAACTGATACATAAACATCTTAAAATAAAAAAGTGATGTACAAAGATTTTAATTGTGTGATTTATTTTTAGTTCAAAACTTTTCTATCGTCGGTTACTTTTCACAGTTCTCTGAGCTGCGGTTATGGCATTCAAAAAAAATTGGTTGCCATAATTTAAAGATGATTTTTTCATTGTTTGCGTTTAGTGTACAATACTATCATACTAGCAAAATTTATAACAGAGGAATCATTGATGATAGTTCAATTTCTGAGGATGATCAAGCTAGTATAGAACTTCTCACCATTGGCAGAGGTAACTACGAAATTGCGAATGAAGCTTTTAGCAATTGGGCAAAATTGACAGAAGTTACAATTGAGGATTCTATTGGGATAATTCATGACAATGCTTTTAAAGGATGTAATAATTTAAAAGCTGTTTCACTTGGAAATAACATCAGTTACATTGGGTCAGGGGCGTTTAGCGCATGCCCAAATTTGGTCTGCGTTCATTTCTTTGGTGAATCTGAACCAACAATTGGACAAAATGCTTTTTCTGGCGCATCCTCAAGTTTACTCATTACTGTTCCAACTTATTATGATGGCCAAAATTTTGGTGGTTTTAGTACTATAAAAGGATTTCAAATTTGCAACATTATTGACCAACCAAGCAATCCGAGTACAATACCATACATTGTTGGAATTGTTATACTCGGAGTTCTTGTTTTTGTGCTATTTTGTTGGTGCTTCGTAAAGTATCATCAAGTTAATTTATTAACTCAAGAATTAGAAAAAAAGACATCACATCACTCAAAGCATTCACAACAACATCAACAGGCCATGCCGGCACCTTCTCCTATGCCTGCGCCAATGCCTGTACAAGATCAATTACCAGGGCCAGAAATGCAAAAAATGTCTTTTGCTCAGCCATACAATACGAATAACGATGATTTTGATAACCCTTATATGCAACCATAAGAGAGTAAACTAAATGTGCGTTCTTTTTTCATGTTTTCTTGAGCTGATTGTCGCATCAAAAACTTATCGTTCAAAATTGAATGATTTATAATGCATCAAAACTAATTAAATAATGTGTGATAAAAGCCCAAACATCATAAAAGAATGGTATCCGATAGAAATTAATCCAGAGCCAGTTGTTATTCCTTTTACAAATTGTGCTGGTATTATTACAAATGATAAAGAATCAGTTTTATTCAGAACACTTCGACTTCAAAAAGAAAACAAAAAAGAACAAAACCCAAATACATCAAACAAAGAATAAAAACATCTTTTTTAATGATTAATTAAGCCTTAAAAAACATTATCGTCGAGCATTGTTTCCTTCATATCTTCATTTACACTATCATCGTTATTAGTCTTCTTCTTACAATATAAATAAACACCCAAAATCACACCAGATACAACTAAAACAACAATAAGTCCAACGCAAATATATACCGCAATTTTTGACCAATTTGTTCCACTATTTTCAGATTCATCAGAAGTCGTAAAAGGTGTTATTCCAGTTGTAATTACACTTGAAGCCGAAGTTTTTTCTTCTGTGTAAGAAGTCGTTTCTTCAGTATAAGTCATAGTTTCTTCTGTTATTATCGAAATTGCTGTTTCTTCTTCTGATGATGATGTCGTTGATGAAATATAAGGGTCATAATAATAAGCATCAAATCCTAAGCATGTTAATAATTCTGATTTAATACAATGACCAACAAAAACAACATTTTGATCATCATTAAAAGGTGAATCACCAATATCAAACAAAGGTTCATATGTTTCACAACTTAAATTTCTTGCGCAAAATACATTTTTTGTTATATTTTCTTTAAATTCTTCTTTTTCGCCATTATGAATTAATTTTATCATTGACGGATTATTAACATTTGTTATATTATTATCTATTTCAATAATTGGTACAATATCTGTAGTATATTCCAAATTTATTTCAATGTTATTACCAAATAATATATTTCCTAGTTCATTACTATGTATTTTACTTAATTTATTAAGTGTAATATTACATTCGATTTCTAATTCATTATTAAATGTTAATATATAATTCTCTAATTCAAGTTTTCTTAATGTTACTTTATTACCGTTCAAAAATATATTTGAAAAATCATTAAAATTATTAATTTTAACTTCATTAGTTATATCTTTCATAGTATATAATAATTCACTTTTAGTAAAACTTAAAATACTATTTTCAGGTAATTCATTTAATTCAAGTATTGACTCATTATATAATCCGTAACTAAACTCATGATTATAATTTCGTGGTGATCCATATAATATAATTTCATTTGCTTTAACATTAAAATTAAATCCTTTTGACCTTAAACGTTCAATTGTAGAAATTGAAGTTGAAAATGTTTTATCGACATAAACATTACAATCATTTACAGATGTTAAATCAGATGTTTCAGATAAAACTAATTCATGAAGATAAAGAGCATTACAATTAATTGTATTTTGTTGACTTGAATTAATTACAAGAATTGATAAACCAATTGTAGTTACATTTGATGTTAACGAAACACTACCTCCTTCATTAACATAAACTCCTGTTGATGTATTAGTGATAACACCATTAATTTGTAGTTCTGATGTAGTTTTAGCTATAAATATTGGGGATTCATTATAAGCATAACTCCAATCACCAGTATCAAGAAAGTTAACAGTCGATGATTTAGTAAATTCACATACAACTTGTGGATATCGATGTGATTCATTAAGAAGACCTAAGTTAATGACTGAAGAACTTAATGAATTCTGCATGAAATAGACAACGTTTGATGGATACCTCCCAGTGAACGTTATGCTTTGTTTGCCATCGATTGTGACTTCACTGCTGCCGAATGTAACGTTCTGCATCTGGGCTGTTAACACGAGTGAAGCTGTCGAATTTGGTTTGAGGTCTATTGTAATTGGTATGTCTAAAGATGATACATCTTCAATGTCAATGAGTAATGGAGTAACTGATGATGGAATTTTCGTTAATGTAGTGATGTCACAACAAAGAGTACCTATTGTAAGGCTTTCGTTATTTGGCGTAACAATTGAAGAAGAAATAAGTTGTAATGAGCCAACATAATAATTTGGATAATCGACATAGAGATCGACGTTATTAAGGATAACTGTTGAATCATGAGAAAGATAAGTGGACAAACCAACAAACGCCTTTTCATTAGTTGATTCTATTGTTACAGGCCGAGAGCAGCCTGCGAGATAAAATACTGGAGATGTGAAATTTGATGATAGGCGTACAGTTGTCTCTTTGTTAAATTCAATCAATAGAATTGGTACAGTAGGCGAATTATTTCCTTTTGTTTCAATTGTAATTTCACTATCTCCTTGTTCTAATTGGCGCAAATAGAGAAAATCTTTGCACCCATACGTAATGCTTCCTCTCTCAGCAGAGAGTTTGATCTCAATCTGATTATCAGAGATTATGATATGGTTCGATCCTGGGATGAGTGATATAATTGAAAAGTCATCATTCGAAACTGCTGAATTTGCAGAAATATCAAACTTTAGTTGCGGGGGAGGTGGAAAATGAATTTCTTTGATCGATAGAGAAGCAAGAAGAGGAAAGAAAATCATTTGACGATACGAGAAAACGGTTAAATAACTGAAAAGAATATGCCGATGATTTATGGGCTCTCAGAAAAGGCACTTTTTGTAAAGTTCGGGTGCCCGCAGACGATAGAAAATTCAAAAGACATTTCAATGTTTTTATCTGAAATATCCGCTATCGTAGTATTGAAATGATTGAATTTAAATGTTTTAATTCATTATATTTAATCCTCAGTGAATGATTCAATGATAGCAATGAGTAACATCCAAACTACACCAAATGTAAACATTCCGAAATGCCACAACTTCTCTGACACTTTCCACTCGTGTTTATGCTCGAACATTTCAGACCATTCATGGCAGCCGACGAACAAAAATGTTCCAGCTGAAAACGCTTCGATAATTCCGAGCGCGAGTGAGCTACTGATTTCTCCGAGGTAAATTGCAACTATAATTCCGATTGGCGACAAGACGGCGTAAATCATTATCATTATCCAAAACAAAACCTTTGTTGGTCTTCCGCGTACGATGATCAATGAAAGTGCGAATGCTTCAACAGGCTTATGGCCGACGATAGCGCAGAAGATAGCGATGGTGTGTGAAAGCTTAGGTAAAATTCCGAGTGCAATACCTTCGATGACTGAATGGATATCCATAATGACGTACAACGAGATCGTGGCAGCTGTCATGAACTTATTAGTAGTACCGAACTCGATCATTTTCACTTTGTGTTGCGGTGGCTGATCGATTGGCTGATCATTTATTGAAATAAGAGCTGAGCTTGCGATGGCATCGTACTGGTTGTTGTCGTCATGCTGATGCTCGCCAAATGCATCTGCGTCGTGCTCAGAATATGAGAATAATTCGACGAGTGTGAGAATTACGAAAAATGCTAATGCAAGTGCCGGGCCAAGTGGATACGAAAGGTTCGGTACCTTCTCGAGCTCTTCAGTTGACTCTGCCAAAAGATGTGCTAAACCAGCTCCAAGAAATATTCCGCCTGCTAATGACTCCAATCGAGACGTCCATCTGATGGTTGTGATAAATAATGGGCCAATGTTCCCAAGAATGGTTGTAACCAAAATAATTGCGGCAAATATGAATTTAAGGTGCTCGAGCTTCATGTACAATATGAAGAAAACGGTTTCCGAAACAACAGCCACACAAACGATGCATTCAATTCGCTCAATTTTTGACTGCGTTCAAATTTTTGTCAAATGTCTCCGAATGCAATTTCCCAATTTATAGACAATTTTCCATTGTAACTTAGAATTGTAATGTGATTTACTGTGTGTAGTTGTTATTTTATTGAGTTTGCATGAAATTATTACTCAGTTTTTTATTTAGTAATTGTTGAATTCCTAATTCAGTTTTGTGTTTATTTTGTAATGAGACTTTGGTTATCGATTTATTCGATAGTTTATTGTTTTAAATTGTAGAATTTGTGGAATGGGAAAAGAAATTTGAATTTCATTTTCATTGGATATAAACCATTCATTTTTACATGTTGACAAGCGGCAAACACAAGTTTATGGATATAAATCAAATTACACATTAAATATTTGAATGAAAGAAACAAAAACAAAATCAGTAATCATAAGTACATTTAACAACATAAATTTTTACTTTTGTTTTTATGAGAGAAAAATTTTTTTATAGAAAAAAATGAATAGTCAAAAAACTGCAAACAAATTTGTTTCAAAAAAGAAATTAAATTCGAAAGTGTTTTATTTACTTCTATTCTATTCTATAATCGATGAGTCTTGTTCATCATAAGTAAAGTTAAGAAACGACTCCTGTGCGCCGGGTGAAATTGACGTTGTATCGTCAGCCGATATTCCAGTGCATTCACTAGTGAACTTGCAATCAAAGTTCGAAGTGTCAAAAGAGTCGACGATAGATGGGACCCATTGGGGCCTCGTTTTCTTTTCGAGGACATTTTCCCAATTCAATCCCTTAAAGAACGGGTGCTGTTTTATTTCCTCAGCGTCAGTCGGACCTGATCCAATTCTTTTTTTGTTGTCTCTATTGAGAAGTTTCTGGATAAGATCAATAGATGTACTTGACAAATATGATGGAAAGTCAATTGGCGAAAACAAAATCATGTTCATTAGCTCGCTTTGGTTACACGATTCGAACGGTGAATGACCGCAAAGCATTTCGTATAAGATAATTCCAAATGCCCACCAATCAACTGATTTCGTATATGGCTTCTGTCGAATAACTTCAGGAGCTAAATACCCTAAGGTACCACAAAACGTTTTTGTTGAGTTATTTTCATCATTTTCGATGTTTTTTGCAAATCCGAAATCTGTGATTTTCAAATGGCCATCTGCGTCAACGAGTATGTTTTCTGGCTTTAGGTCCCTGTATATTATTCCGTGGTTATGTAAATGCTCGATTCCGAGCAAAATTTCTGCAGCATATAATTGCGTTCTTCTTTCTGAAAACCTTCCTTCGATCCTTAGTCTGTTGAGAAGTTCTCCTCCGGGAACATAGTCGAGGACAATGAACACGTTCGTTTTGGTTTGGAATGTGAAATGCGCAGATACGAGAAATGGATGTTGATTATTTAAAAGGATTTCGCGTTCGCTCATTATTTGTTGGATGTAATTGTCTTTTGCTATCTTCGACTTGTGCATTGACTTTAGGGCGTAAAGTTGCCCATTTTCTTCATATCGAACTAATGTGACTTTCCCATATTGACCTTTGCCAATGACACGAATCATAGTAAAATCGTTAAGGGATACTTTTTTCCTCTTTTGCTTACTTTGGAAGAGTTGTCCATCAATAACTTTTTTGATTGAATTATACCATATTTTCCAACTGTCTTCATTATCAGCTTTAAACGTAACGACTTTTTTGTCCGTCTTCAGGGAGAAACTGTACTGAATTTTTGAGCCTTCATTTTGTTGAATTTGGCAATTTTTCAAATCAAAGTTCGATATCTCTCGGCCATTTTCTTCAGTATACTCTCGAAGAATGTCTTCATCAAGCTTATAATAAAGCTTCTTCCAAACTTTAAGTATTCCTGTCTGACTCTTAAGATATCCGCAAACCATTGTTTTGATTAATAAACGTTAATGAATTCAATGCTTAAATCGATATTTTGTTTTGAAAAAGTCGTATTCAAATGAATTATTAAACGTACTTTTTGATAGCAACCGGTGCTCTACCTGACTTTCTCAAATTCAATTCAAATTCAGGAATGATATGTGATGTGACTTTCATTTATAATTAAAACTGTTTTTGCGATTAAAAGGAACCAACAAAAATATAAAAGATTATGATTTATGATGTTTCATTTCGCTAAATTTATTGAAATATGTGAATGACATATGTAATTAAATGAAAATTATTTATAATTGATTAAGCCAAATATTAGGTTTTCATAAATTACTTCAACTTCTTTAACAAAAAGTTTTTTTTTTTTAAATGCTGTATGCAGATTTAGGGTTTCGGATGGTTTTTAAGCGCATCGTCTTTATATCCAAAAGTAGATAACTTTTTCCCAATGACCATTTCATGAAACAAATCTTAATATTGAACTAATAATTTTTCGTTTTCTTTCTTAAATCATTTTTGAACAATATTAGATGAGCCATAACTATAGAAAATAACTCAAAAACATTAAACCAGAAGTTTTTATCGTTTTTTATTAATAAAATCCAAAATCACATTTATTTTATGGCGAATTACTGTGCAAAATTCTCCAAAATTATCATCATTGTTTCCAATCTTGCCATACTTGTTGCTGCAGGCACATGTGCAGTTGTTCTATATAAACAAGTTAATATAAAAGAATGGATTAAGCTCATACAAAAAAATGTTCCATTTATTTTTCTTGTTGTTGTCGCAGCATTTGCTATTGTAGTTTCAATCATTGGTTTATTTTTATTATGTTGTAATAACAAATGTTGGAAGATTACTTATTTATGTTTAATTTTATTGGTAATTATTCTAGAAATAATTGTTTCTGTTTTTGCTTTCTTATATCCTGATAATATTATTAGTCAAATTCAAGAGAATTGGGGAAAACCGAAATTTGTTGATGCAACTAATAAGTTTGAAAAAGAATTTAAATGTTGCGGGTTCTTGATTAATAATATGACAGTTCCATGTGGATTTATTAATAGGACTCAAAATACAGACCCTTGTTATCAAGCACTTAAGGATGCAATTAATGAAAACTTTAAATCTTTACAAATCGCTGTGATAATTTTGGTGGTCTTCGAAATGATTTTACTCGCGTGCGCTATGACACTCGCTTGCACAGCTGAACCAGGAGAAGGTGGAATCACAACTTTTAACTAAAAAATTAAATCCTAAGAAAGTTTTAACTATAAAAAATTTTGGTTTAAAGACTTCGCACATTTTTTCATTTTACATATAAAAACATTTTATTTAATTAACAAACTTCACTAATTCAAGGACCTATTTAATCAAGCATAAGTAACCATTTTAAGAAGTACATATAAATCTTATTTTAGATGTCTTGTATGTTGAATTGTTTTTAAAAAATGATTGCCACTTTTGAATATATTCTATCGTTTAATTATAAAAGTGCTTTTGGCATACGTTAATTCAATTGATTAATCACTTTTAAAAAAACATAAGAATTCAGGTATGGAATTACTGCATGAATTGGAGCAAAAAATATTTGGTATCAATGAAAAAAATATTAATGAAAAAGCACAACAAACTATAGAATTATTTGATTCAAGTTTCCCTTGTTCATTTAATTTTGTCATAAGTAATTTAATTTATTCAGCATTTCTCTCACATTTTCAATCAATTGATATATATTTTGATTATTTAAAATTAGTTCAAACAAAGGAAGAAGAAATGAATAAAAATAATCTCAAAATCATTGAAATTTTTGCAAAATATATTTCTAATATTAAATCTCAAGAAGCTTATTACTTAATTAACAACATGATCCGAAGAAATTTAGTTAATGTAAATATTACCAATAATATTAATTCGAAATATTTCGCACATTATAAAACTAAATCACAAAGTAAAATGTATATTCATGAAGAGTTTTATGAAAATTTTTTGAAACATTATAAAGAACTATCAAAGAATGATTGGGAACTTCATAAGCAATATGTTAAAGAAGGAGTTAATCCAAATGAAATTGCGAAAATAATTCGAAAAGATGAAGTAGAAAAACTTCAAGAAATAACATCACAAACAAAATTTGATTTTGATCAAACAATTGAACCATCACTTTATGAAAGATGTTCATTTATTAATCAAAAAAATGTTACATTAATTGATTATGCAGCATTCTTTGGATCTATTAGATGTTTTAAATATTTGCTTATAAATGGTGCAAATGTGCACTTCACAGGTCAATATGCAGTTGCAGGTGGAATTGAAGAAATCATTCATTTATGTGAACAAAATCATTCAAATTTTTTTGGAGCATATATAGCAGCAATTGAATATCATCGGAATGATATCTTTAAATATATTTATGAAAAAAATTTAGAGAGATTGATAATAAATTTAGCCATAAAAAGAATGATTTATTATCATCTTGTATTAACAGTGGAAATTTTGAAATTCTTTCATATTTGTTAGAACATTCGAAAATTAACGAATCACTGATTATTGAATCAGCAAGAGTTGGGAACTTATATCTTGTTAAAAAATTTCTCTACTGTAATAAAATTACAAAAAATATCTTTGTTGCTGCTTCTAAATCAGGGAATATTGAACTTGTTAAATATATATTCGAAAAATATGAATTTAATGTCAATGTTAATGATATAAATGTGTTTTATTTAAAATTTATTTTTGTGGTTTTATATAAGAAAATAATATTTGGAAGTAATATATAATGCTTAATTCTTCTCTTGCGTTAGCATCTGCAAATGGTCATATAGAAATAGTTAAATTACTTCTCGAACAAGAAGGAATCGATATTAATGCTAAAACTATTTATTTGTTTTATTTAAAATTTATTTTAATAAATTTTTATTTCAAAATAATATTTGGAAATTATTTAAATTATTTAGAACAGCACTTATTAGAGCATCTAATAATGGTCGTACAGAAATAGTTAAATTACTTCTTGAACAAGAAGGAATTGATATTAATGCTAAAACTATTTATTTGTTTTAGTTAAAATTTATTTTAATAATTTGGAAATTCAAAATAATATTTGGAAATAATTTAAATTATTTAGAACAGCACTTATGTGGGCATCTGAAAAAGGTTATACAGAAATAGTTAAACTACTTCTTGAACAAGAAGGAATTGATATTAATGCTAAAAATATTTATTTGTTTTATTTAAAATTTATTTTAATAATTTAATATTTCAAAATAATATTTGGAAATTATTTAAATTATTTGTAACAGCACTTATAATAGCATCTTGGAATGGTCGTACAAAAATAGTTAAATTACTTCTTGAACAAGAAGGAATTGATATTAATACTAAAGATGATAATTTATATTATTTAAAACTTATTATCATAATTTTTTATATCAAAATTTAATTTGGAAATTGTTTATATATTTTCATACAGCACTTATGAAAGTATCTTCAAATGGTAACACAGAAATTGCAAAATTACTACTTGAAAAAAAAGGAATTGACATTAATGCTAAAGACTGTATTTATTTTATTTGTTTAGAAAACTTTTTAATAATTTGATATTTCAAAATAATATTAGGAAATTATTTACAATGTTTACAACCGCACTTATATTTGCATCTAAATACGGCTTCCCAGAAATAGTTAAATTACTCCTTGAACAAAAAGATATCAATATCAATGATAAAGATAGTCTTTAATTGAATTATTTTGGTTTTGTTTTAAAAAATTGATATTTCTAAATAAAATATTGAAATTGTCTTAAGTATTTTGTAATTAATTGATGAAAGCAGCTAAAAATGGTCATGTAGAAATAGTTAAATTACTTCTTGAACAAGAAGGAATTGATATTAATGCTAAAGATATTTATTTGTTTGATTTAATATTTAATATTTTATTTTAATATTTTATAAAAATCTTTGGAAATTATTTCAATTATTTCAAACAGCTCTTATGATTGCTTCTGAAAAAGGTCACAAAAAAATCGTTAAATTATTCATTCGTAGGAAATTGGGTGGCAAAGGAAATTGCTTCGCTTTTTAACTAATTTTATTTGTTTATAATGTCTATTAGTAAAATGTTTACAAAATCCATCGTAAATTTAATGTTTTATACCAAAGCGAATTACCATTTTCGAAAATAGTCGCAATTCAATGTATTCAAGTGTTACAACATTTCGAATGAAGCAGAAGTTTTGGTTTTGTCTTCATTGGCAATACGAAAATCAAACATAAGCATTTAATCAATTAACAATGCACATTTGGAACTTTTCCTTCATTGCAATAAAGAATTGATACATTGAAACATCCTCTTGAGTTTAAGATGTTTTAAACAGCATCGCTTTCCGTAATGTATTCTGTTTGCATAGAAACATTCACAAACACGAAATGGAAGCTTTTCACAATCGATAAATCCTCAAAATGATAATTAACATGTGGTATGTTTAATCCGTTAAGGTTTAGCGTTGCAATTCTTTCATCGAGTGGTTCTTGGTGAAATGGTCTGGTTCCACATTTTAATAGATATCGTTTGTCATGATAATTTTCCTACGTTTGGGGAAATACCCATCTATTGTATTATCAGGAGAATTGAGATCTGTTTTTGGGCGTGGCAGGTACCTGTATGCATTCAAAACCAACTGGGTGTGAGCAAACTGTAGAATTGGTTTCAGTTAATTTTTTGTGTATTGTTGGAAATTGATTCAAGTGTATCCCCACACAGCTGTGTTTCGGTCGAAATGGCCAAAATAAAAAACACGGATTTTGCAATATTAACATTGGGTTTTTTCAAATAATATTGGTATTACTCCATGCTAATACACTGTTTTTTCGTTCAAAGTGTAATGAACATATGTTTATTAATGATGCAAATAATTATGATTTACATTTACAGAAAATTATATTTATTACTCTAATAATAATAATTTCATTATATCATATAGAGTTTAAAAGTTTTTTAAAAAATTATTATATTGATGAATATAAGGATGTAACTGAGAACGTTATAATTTCTGACTTAGAGGAAATAATAGAAAATGCATTTTCTCAATGGCCCTTATTATCAACAGCGAAAATTGGTAATTCAGTTATAAGAATATTATCATATGCATTTCAGTCATGTTCTAAATTGGAAAAAGTTGAGTTTGGACAAAATTTAGAATCATTATCGTATAATTCATTTAATAATTGTGGATTTGTAAATATTACAATTCCAGGTTCTATTAAAACTATTGGACAAAGTGCTTTTTGTGGATGTAATAAACTTAAAACTGTTATTATCGAAGAAGGCTTGATAACACTTGGTGATTATACTTTCCAACAAAGTGCAAATCTAAGAAATGTGAATATTCCAAGTTCTGTCACAACAATTAGATCAAATCCATTCGCTGGATGTCCAAATCTTCTATTTATCAATGTATCCAAAGAAAATTCATATTATGCAAATTTTGATAATGATGGCACTTTGTATGATAAAGACTTCACAAAACTAATTAGCCATCCAAGTGGAGATTTATCAATAACATTTACTATTCCACTTCCAATCACTTCCATTGAGATACATGGATTTGAAATGTGTTCAGCAGTTGAAACTGTTTTTATTGGGAAAATGTTAATTCAATCGATGCATGTGCATTTTATCGGTGCACTTCCCTTAAATGTATTTATTTTTATGGAGAAAAGCAACCATAGGTGTTAATGCATTTTATGGGGTTGTGGCATAATCAGTTATGGTAACAGATGCGTATCTAGATGATACATTTGGTGAATTAAATATTGCCAAAGATATAATTGCTGAATGCATACCAATGTTTAATACATTTACAAAATCAAATACATTTACTAAATCAAATTTATTTCCTAAATCAAATTCATTTACTAAATCAAATACCTTCTCCAATACAAATTCATTTACTAAATCAAATTCGTTTACTGGGTCAATTATGTTTGCTGAAACAAAATCATTAACTAAATTCGATACTCTCACAACACAAATAGAAACAACTTCTTCTCATTCTTTTATATTAACTCATTCAATAACAATATCAATAACATTTAGTATTAATAATTCATATTCATTAAATCCATATTTACTTACTTTTATTGGTTCGAATTTTATTCAAATTATTTCACTGTTTTTAAAAACAAAAGGAAATAAATGAAAATAATATTATTCCGATAACTCTAATAATAATTGTAGTATGTGTTATAACACTACTATAGTAGTGATCATTATCATCATATTTATTGTTGTTTTTGTTATTCGTAACCATAATAAAAAAGGAACGATTTCAGAACTCGTGTCAAATGAAGAAATTGTACAAAATAATTTGGAGATTGATGGACATTTTAATGGTACATAAACAAGTTCTTTAGAAGAAGACCCTTTTTCTGTTGATTTTAGGGAAGACAATTTTGTTAATATATAAAGTTTCACTTTTTTGGCACAAAAGGTATAGATGGATAAAATTTATATATTTGAATTATTTTGTAGCATCATAATTTCGATTAAAATTTTTGATTGTGCATCTCTGTGTTTGGATGTGTTTACTTGCATATCAATTTGGTTATCTTGAAAAATTAATAGAATAAATAAAAACACATAGCTTTATACTTTATTTGCGAAAGAGCCACTCACTTTAATTTTCAAAAATAGATTTGCGTTTGATTTGCAATTATTTTTTTTGAAATTATATGTCAAATACTTTTACATGAAAAAAATAGGTTTTCAGGATAGATGTAATATTGAAATAAGGTTTTGTTAATGATGTTTTTATGGAATTTTTGAGAATAGAGACAATACAAAAATCCAATTGAATTAGGAAAAGACGTTTATGTTTGTGTGGGAAACGATCGTTCAAGCCAAATGAAATCAAGACATCACATCGAAAACCAAAGAACAGAGGAAGAAGCAAGACCAAAAATTGATTTAACAACTGCATTCCCAAAAAAAGAAAATTTGTTACAATTTTTTCGCTTGTGTAAAGATGATCTAATTGTTGGTTCATTTTCGATTATTATTACAATATGCGTTTGGTCTATTTATTTTATCCGCTTACACAAGCTAATCTTTTGGGGGCATGGGTTTTCAAATTTTTTTTCAAAAACATCATACATTTGCTTTTTGTCATTTTTTTCAGCTTTTTTATTCAGACGCCTTTTGGTAGTATATCACATATGCGAAAACAAAATCTTTTCCACATTATTATTTTGCGTTTTTCCAGTTCGATTTTTGCTTTTCAAAAGTTTAGGCTCTTATGACATAGTTTTTCTTAGTCTTATTCTTCTTTCTTTAATCTTTTACAAGATAGATGCCAAAATACCTCTTTTTATCACATTATTTATTGGCTCATTCATCAGAATAGAATTTCTTATTCTTCATCTTACGTGTATTATATGTTATCTTTTATCCAGGAATATCAAAGACGCGTCAATTGTTGCCATAATCGGAATCATCACACTCATTATAATTAGATATCGCCATAAAAGTCTCAACGATTTAATAGGTGCCGAATTTAGATGGAAGCCTTATCATTTCTTCAATGACTTAAGCACCAAAATTCAGAATCTTAGAGTTCTACATTCGTTGCACGGCGTATTTTTCCCTTCGTTACTTGGCTCAGCAATTTTGTTATATCGCTCTATTCCTATTTCAGTGTTTTGTTTCTTATACACATTATTTTTGTCATGCATTAAGTCAAGTGATATGCATAGGTTCGCTATTCCAGTTCATATTTTTTCGATTATTTGCGGATTCGACTCTTTATTATCAGCACAAAAATTCGTGATTATTTGCATATCACCGATTTTGTTCCTTGTAGGAATGAAATATTGTTCACAACAATTTAAAGCAAATCGTGAATTAACAAAATATTTGTAAAAAATAAAAAATTCATTTTTGATGTAAAGTATTTAAATAAAAATGTGATGTTTATACAGCCGTTTATATTGACTACGTTTGTTCGATTATTGTTCAATGGAAGCAACACTCGAATTACTTGGAACAGGATCAAGTAATGGTGTTCCCCAAGTTGGGTGTGATTGCGAAAGGTGTCGTTCTACAGATCCAAGAGACAAAAGGTCAAGAACAAGTGCATTTATTAAATTTAATGATAAATCTATTTTGATTGATTGCTCACCAGAACTTCATGACCAAGCTGTAAATTATAACATTATGTCAATTGATGCTGTTTTGATTACACATGTTCATGCAGATCATGTTTTTGGAATTGATGATCTTCGTTCATATTCCCGAACCAAAAAAATTCCAATGTACTCAACCCAAGAATTTATAGATGAGATAAGACAATGTTTTTCTTATATTTTTACTCAAAGCTCCCAAATTGGTGGCGGGAAACCCACTCTCGAATTGGAACCCATCAAAGGGACATTTGATTGTTTGGATATCAAAGTAACAGCAGTTCCAATTATTCATGGTGCTATCGACATTGTTGGCTATCGCTTTAATTCTTTTGCTTACATCACCGATTGCAGTAAAATTCCTGAAGAATCGTATGAGCTTCTAAAAGGAATTGATACGCTATTCATTAATGCAATTGGAAGCATTCCACATCATAGCCATATGAGTATATATCAAACACTTGATGAAATAGAAAAAATTGGCGGAATCAAAAGAGCCTTTATAATCCACATTAGCCATCAATGTTCACACATGGAGTTGGAAGCAATAGTAAAGGATGAAATTGCAAAGAGACCTAAGTTAAAAGATACAACTGTTACAATTGGATATGACGGACTTGTTTTGGATGGTCTTTTCGTTTAGGAACTAATAAAATGTAAAATTTCTAATTTTCTTATTACTGGGACAACGGTTGCCGATAGATAAATTCAATAATCGAAAAGCGGTTTTCCACATAAAATTTTTATCATCATTTTGGCAAAAATTCGAATTTCTCTTTTGATATGAAATTTTATTTCGAATCAAATTATTTTTTAAAAAATTTAGCGGTTGATAAGACTTATTAGAAAATATGTCTAATAGATAAAAAATTTAAAAAAGTAATGTTTGAATCTTTAGATCATTCTAAGAACGAGGTTATCAATAAGGTTCTCGCGATTGCCAAAATCTCCTCCTTCAACGTAGTGGCGGCGTGGTTGACGGAAACCACCCTTTGGAGTATTGAGTTGGAATGGCCAAAGGAATCTATTAGCAACTGTGAAGTTTGGACCGCATGTGTAGATTTCATGTGCGACATCTTCAACTGATTCAATGCCAAACTTTCCTAATGTTGCATATACAATATCATTAGTTGTGAGTGGAAGGCGTTGACCATTTACAGCAGCATAACCACGTTTGAAGATAAGTTGACGGACAACTTCTGGTGATGGATATCCATATGCAACATATGATTCTACACGTTTGAGCATTTCGAGAGTTGCTTTGTTGATGCGGATGAAAACTGCATTAAGTCTTTGACGAAGACGGAAGAGTTGAAGGATTTTACGAGTTCTTGGGTCAATACCGTTAAGACCGCGGATACGGATAACAAGAGCAACCTTAGCCTCAGCTGGAACATAGAATGCGCCTTCTGCAGCAGCCTTATTTTTAGCTTCAATTATTGCCTTTTCGTTAGCAACAAGTTCTTGAGCATATTGTTTGGAACGTGCCAAGATGCGCTCAGCACGTGCTTGGGCTTCTTGTGCAAGAATATCACGCTTCTTTGTATATTCGGCAGATTCCTTTTGTTTGCGTTCTTGAATCTTGCGAAGTGTTTCGGGCAGTGGCTTCGACATTCAGTAAAAGGTCGGCCAAAACCGTTTTTTGAAGGAAATTTTTTTTTAACATCCCAAACAACATCTATATTCACATGATTTTGGCTTTAAAAGCACTTAAAATTGATATTTTAAAGCAATAAGTTTAAAAAGTTAAATTGATAAAAATGTGCATTTATTAATTAATAACAAACAAAAATTGATTTTATTCAAGAAAAAAAAAAAAAATGAGAACTACTAGTAGTAAGCATTTACTTACAAGTAAAATAATATTCATATATTAAATTTAATAACAGATTCGACAGCTAAGTGATCAGATAACCGATTATATGGCTTCCCTTTTATTTCAAATTTTCTTACACTGGACGAAAAGTTGGCAACAGTATCGTCATGTTTATGATTGAACAAAAATATATAATCAAAACATTTTTTGTCTGCTACTTCTGCGTTTGTAAGCTTAGAAGATGTTACAGGATGATATCCTTGTGTAAGATATAATGTGTCAAGAATTTCATAATTTTCATCTCCATTAAGTAGATTCATTAATCTATAATATTCTTTTTCGTTTCCAATAGAATCCGTATTCATGTCACCAAGTAAAAAGATCGGAAAATTATCTTTGTGCTTGTTGATAATACCAACAATTTGTCCGATTTGACTAGATCTAACTTTTCGGTCCTCTTCAGTTCCATATCCATATGAAGCTTGTAAATGTGTCGAAAGCACATGAATGTGCTTATTTTTAGAAATTTGGATTTTTGTGTAAATCACTCCTTTTGCTGAAAATTTGTCTGAATGAGTTCCATCTGAATAAATTGCTGTGTCTATTTCTATTATAGGGTATTTAGATATGATTAAGGCACCTCCGTCTACAAAAAATCGCGAGAAAAAGTTGTGTTTATGGAGTGTTGCAGAATGATTAAATCCATATTCTTTTACCTTTGATAAAAACTCTTTAATAATTGATGAACCATAATGGAAAGCTTCATTTAAGCAAACTATATCATAATCAGCTATTGCTTTTGCAATTAGTAATGATCTTTCTTTCATATACTCATCCGTAAAAAGATGGAGTAATTTTGGTCGCAAGTATATGTTGTATTGCAAGAATCTGATTTCTTTTTTGGAATCAATGTTAATATTTGAGGGATCATTAATTGGCTGGATAATTTCGATAAAAGTTGAGAAATATATTAACTTAATTATAATTACTGATGACATTAGAATCACCAAAAAGTATCCTGCAATTGTACATATCATGTTGGTAATGACGAAATAATAAAAATCAGCAATACTTCGAAAGTAGTCAAAGGGTTTGATTGAAATTTCAGAGCATTTTCCAACCAGAATAAAAATTGATTGAATAAATTGAATAAAAACCTCCTTCATTATTCACAAAATTTCCATGCAAAATTTTTATGATTCCAACGGTTATAGTCAAGATTTTAAGTAAATTGGCTCGACAGTCTTTTGTAAAATAAAACGCTGTTACCCAAATTTTTGATATATTTGAACTACAACCAAAAATTAATCATTTTAATGCACTTGCTTTGACAATATTATAAAGATTTTCTTAACAATATGTTTTATGAAATAAGAAAAGAAACCAACCATTTTATTTATAAAAGCATTTGTTGTAATTACAAAAGTTTATTTTGTTCGTTCAGGCTTTTTTTTACGTTCTTCATCTGTAAGAACTGATCTGAGAAGAGATGGATTACTGCAAAATGAGATTGCGCTGCTTTTATCTCTCTCTGTAAGAGAAGTAAAATCGAGCGAACGAAGATGTGGAAGTGTTCCAATAATGAAATTACGATACTTTCCTCGACCCCGTTCTTCAATTGGATTCCCATGTAGTGTGAGATCCCTAAGCTGTGTGAGTTCTGTAAGTTTAGTGACATCACGAATATCATGAATTTGATTTCCATGTAAATGAAGCATTTGAAGATTTTTAAGTTTACAAATGCTGGATTCAATACTTTGAAGTTGGTTAAATGACAAATCAATCCATGCAATATTATTAAGATCAATAACTGGCATTGAACGAAGTGTTGATAAAAAATTGATCCAACTACTGATCTTATTATTATTAACACGAAGGCAGTTAACAATTACTTTATCTGCCCCATGGCGACGTATAAGCCTGTCAAGTTCTGTTTTATTCTTATTTTGCTCAAGTGACATTTCCGAAAATTCACGTAATTCTTGCATCGAAAAATCTACAGCCGGCGCTGTTACTGTTTGGTACAAAGACGATATTGAAGATTGCGTTTTTGTTTTCTTTGAAGGCGACGTTTTCATTTTGTTTTTCCTTCTGTTTTCCAAATTTAAAAACGAATATATGTCAAACAAACCATGTCAATTCCAATCGCATTTCATTAATCGCTAATCAAAAATTAATTAATGATAAAACATAATTTGCGTTGTAATGCGTTTAGAACAATAAATCATAAAACCAAAAATTTAATTTCAAAACACTCAAAATTATTTATTTATTTCTAACTTAAGCCGATGAGTCGTCCTTCTTCTTCATCTTCTTGAGCACTATAATAGTTGCCACAACAATTATTGCCACCACAATCAGCACAGCAATTACAATTCCCGCAATCGCTCCATCGCTTAGCGATTTGCTGCCCTCTTCTGCCGGTGTAAAGGAGCCTTCGCCTGACAACAGCACGCCGTCGTCTGTTATGAATCCTGCGATTGCGACTTCGCCATCGATGTCGCTGATTTTCAGTTCGTGGACACTTTCGGCGTCGATGTCGTTCATTATGAACAGCAGCGACATGTACAGACGCGTTTCCGCTCCGTTCGCGCGCGAGTTCTTTTGTGATGTTGTCATTTTGCTCGTGTCGAATGTTCCGATTTCTTCGTCATCCAAATACACTTTCGCACTTCCCCCCGTATTCGTAAAGATCGCCAATGATTCCGATGTTGCTCGTGTTACGGAACTCAAACGATATTTCGCCTTTGCTTCGTCCAATGTATCCTTTGCCGTTATAGTACACGCCTGCGCGCTGTTCTGTCATTTCGCTGATTTTCATTTGCGAATGTGTAATTGGTACGATGTGCTTGCAGCGCGCGCTTTGCTTGAACTCGATCTTGCGTATTGACGTGCCGCCAGGATTACCGTTCATCCATGTTTCCGTGTTATTGTACGTGTACAACTGAAGTTTCGAACATGTGTACGATCTATCAAATAAAAATGTCGTCGTCATCAGACGTGTAATGTCCAAAGTAAATCGTTTCGTTGTCACATCGTAATTCAATCGTAGAGTTCATTTTGAATGTGTTTTTGTTACTTCCCAACACAATTTCATTAAATGAAGTATATCCTGCAAAGTCAATTTCGAACTCTTGTGGAAACGGAACTTCTGAAACTGCGCGCGTGCGACAACTATCGCATTGTCCGCCATTTACTGAGTTGTTAATGCCTTCGCCACTTAAAAGAGGAGGATATTTGGAAAATGTGAAATTGTCTGGCGATGGAATTATGGAATTCGTGCCTTTGTAATCGAAGTTCCATGAAAATGTCGGAATCGTCGGCACAAAGTCAATGATTTCTGTCGAACCATAACCATTGAGAACAATCATATTCTGTGAAACATCGATGACACTGTCAGAGTTGAAATTACCGTTCGAATCTTTAATGCGATATCCAACACTTCCGCCGCCATCACCATCAGCATTTTGCATCACAAATTGATAATAATATTCTTTACCTTCTTCAAGTCGAATTTCTTCTGATGGATAATTCGTATTATAATTCGTGTGCCATTCATTTAAAATTAAGATTAAATATGGCGCATCGTCTGTTGGATTTCCTTTGAGTTCATGTTCACTGATATAAAACGCTGCCTCTTCGTCATGCTTCATATAGAATACGTATGTGCCGCTCTGTCGTGGAACAATTTTTCCCTTATTGATGCAGAGCCATGGGAGTGTCGAATAATTCAAATTATTATTGATCTTAATTCCAGTAGTGAGATATTTGTCCTCGTATTCCTTGTCTTGTATGCTGTTGAAGCCATGCGTCAAATTGCCTGACTTAAAGTCGATGTTATAATATGAAAATGTTTCGCCAAATTGCACTGTCGGCTGTATCTTGACAATGCACGTCGTTTCTTCCTTATTGACAACATCACGATAAACAACATAAAACTTATTGAGTAAGGTGCCTTTCGGTGTGTAATCGTATGTACCTTCGTCAACTAAGTCAAATGTCGCGTTTTCGCCGCCATAATACCGAACAAATTCGAAGTCGTGCATTCCATATTTCGCTCGCGTTAATATGTCGCGTTTGAAGTATAGTCGCGTCGTTTCGCCTGCAGGAACTTGATACGGACGCGACGTTTCCGTTTCTTCACCATCAACGATATATCCGCATTGGTAAACAAGTCCAATCGGATGAAATTCTTTGTAACCTGCTTTGCGAACTTCTTCCAATGATTCTTCCTTATAATAAGTCGTGTCATTGAGATTCGCCGCAGCAATTAATGACGCATACGAATTAAAATATGGTATTAAGTTACGCTGTAATACTTTGCACGCGGTCATGAAGTAACGCGCAGGCCGTGTGAGTGTAGTTGAGTCACCATCGCTGTGATAGTAATATGTGTTATAGCGATCTGCATGAATGATTTCGAGCGTTTTCTCTTGGCCAAATGCATACATAAGATTCGCATAAAGTGTTAACACAACATTACCTCCTTCGTAGTTAAGAATTCCGTTTTGATGTGTAACATATGACCAGCCATCATTGGACGTGGCTGACATTGTTCCGTCGCCATTTGGTGTACGTGTGGAACTAATCGGCGTGTAAAGTGAATATGTAATTATCGCATATATATTATTCGATGCTTCACCATATCTCTCGAAGCCCCAATCCTGGAAGTGGTGTCCGTACTCGTGAATGGTTCCCCAGCAGCCCTGGCGCTGCGAGTTATAATTAACAATTGATCCTGACCAATAATTCGGTGCTCGAACAATATTTGCGCCTTGTACTGCATAAGCTTCCCCAACTCGAACATACGAATCTAAGTACCAATAATTTGGATTTCGAACTCTTCCATCACTTCGGCGATCATTGTATGCGATCTCTCCGCCACTGTATGTAATGACACTGACGCCGCGTAGAAATGCCATCGCATCATTTAGTTGTGTTGCACTGCGTATTGTTGATGATGGTAACTGAATATGAACTGCACCGGTGTCTAAGAATGTGTACGGACCTGGATATTGGCGAATTGTGTCTTCCCATTCTTCATCGGTAGTGGAACCATATCGGAAATATGGTGATAATATTACGCCTGAAATGTTGACTTCAAAATTGTTGGTATATTTATCAATACCAAAACTAAAAACAAGATTTCCACCAAGTGGCCATCCAAATTTGGTAACACGACCTGTAATACTAATTTTTGTGGTACATCCTAATATTGGATAACGTGGAGTTCTTGTGACATCATCAACATTTTCTGCATGATTGTTAACTGTAATTGAGACGCCGTTAGCATGCTTTTCAGGAAGTTCAATCGTTATTAACTCGCCTGGTGGAACATATAATGCTGTAGTATGTTGTTCTGCATAATTCGGATTAAATATGTAACGAACTTTGTAACGTTTTGCATTGGAAATAAGTTCTTTGTCACCATATAATTGTTCAACTCCAACGGGATGAGCATAAAGTTCATCCTGTGTAAGATCTGGCGAATTCTTACAAAAGTCTTCTTTTATTGCTGTAGCTTCTGTTTTGACAGCATTTGCATCTGTTGGGTTATGACCTTGCCAACCATAATCAGATTCTGCAATTTCTGGATATCTATCTGGGTGTAACGCATGTAATTCAGAAACTGACTTGATATTTGAAGGCTTTGATACTTCTTCAAGAATTTCATAACTATCAAATTCTTGTGTTTGAACAGTGTCTGTACCGGGATGACCTACAACAGATTTAGTGTAGCTAAAACTTTGATGAACAAATATTGCTTGCAGCAAAAAGCAAACAATCATCGAAGTGTTCAATTGGGATTTAAATCCAAGAGCAAAGAAAAATTGAATACTTCTTGAACACCCTTACAGAATAAACTTTACAAAATCCTGGCTACTTTGGATTTAAATTGAAATGATTATCGTTCATCATAACATTTACGACATTTACAAGCATTGAAAAACGCCATAACAACTCTCATTTTTCAGAAGATTTGAAGGGGGTGTTTTACGTGCAACTTTTTGAATTGGGATTCTTGCGTTAAATTTAAACAACAGAAATTGTACCTCTCCTACGACCAGTACGACGAGCTGCAACGAGACCAACCTTTTGACCTGGACGAGCATTACGTGAAACTGTTGATGGCTTACCAATATGTTGATGTGAACCACCACCATATGGGTGATCAACTGGGTTCATAGCTGTACCACGAACAACTGGCCATGCTTTCCTTTTAGCAGCATATTTATGTGCAACTGTTCCAGCTTTGAGAAGTGGTTTCTCAAGACGGCCACCTCCAGATACAACTCCAAGACATGCACGGCAATTGCTGGAAACAACAACTTTACGACCAGATGGAAGTTGAACGCGTGTGTAGCCATCATCGTTATGTGTGATTACACGGCATGAATCACCTGAGCATCTTCCATAACGACCTCCATCTCCTGGATGATGTTCAACATTGCATACTTCGGCACCTTCTGGGATTTGTCCAAGTGGAAGAATGTTTCCAACATGTAATGATGCTGTTTGACCTACTTGAATTAATTGACCTGTATGAATACCTTCTGGTGCAATAACGAGATGCCTTTCAAGGCCTGCTTTTCCTGATTTTTGGAAAACAAGTTGAGCAAGTGGTGCACCTCTTCCTGGATCATGAATGATATCTTTAACAACTCCAACAATTTGTGCTGATCTTTGAGCAGCTGTGAGTGGCATAAATTTGGCAGCGCCTTTTCTGTGGTGTGTGTGAGCACGGAAAACATTACCATTACCTTTACGTTGTGCACGGATAATATGACCCATTAACGAAAGGAAAGACCAAACCGTCATAACCACCGGACATGTGATGTAAAATAAATATAAATTAACGGATTTGTTTGATTCTATAGTTTATTTTTTACAATAATTTAATGGTTCTACTTGCGAAAGAAGTACAAAAGAATAATAGTGATAAGTGCAATACTAATAATTGCTTTATCCGATATCACTTCAAAAAATTCATTCATTAATTGTGCAATATATCTGACCGCAATTTTGGATTGACCAACGCCGTATGGAGATGAGTTAAAACAATCAAATTTTTCGTCACAAAAGTCACGAAGTGCTGGGATTAAATCACTTTTTGATTCGCAACCATTTTCTATGTACTCTTTCCGACATTGAGAAATTATTTGTTGTTCTTCATCATTCTTTTTTTCTATTTCTTTCCCAATATCTCTTGACAGTATGCGGTACATTCTAAAACATAAAATTATAAGTGCAGCAAATATGATGATTCTTGAAAATAATTTTGCAACCATGTTTGATGTACATGCATTAACAAATCTTCTTTCTTCATCTGAAATCTGTCTTGCATTATTTCCGTGAAATGATGCTACTTTGTTATTTTCAGCAACAACAATCTCTCGATTTGTTTTGTGCATTTCTGTAAAATTTTAGGGTGGCCCTAATACCGACCAATGAGGGAACGTTAATCTAATAAACTATTGATTTTTAAAGCTACAAAATGAAGAAATCCATTTTAAAATACACAGCAATTTTTGGTTTAGGAGCATTTGTTGGTTATGCGATACATAAGATTTTTAACACCAAAGATCGTACAGAAAAAAAAGAAATCTCTGAAGAAGAGGAAGAAGATTTTGATGATCAAACAAATAATTTCGACAGATCTAAAATTGACCTTAGCAAGGAACAATGCGCTATTTTTATCATTAGAAAAGACTTAAAAATGCAAAAAGGGAAAATTGTTGCACAATGTGGTCATGCCTCATTGGGAATTTTTCTCAAAGTACTTAAAGAATTTCCTCAACTTGCTGAAGTTTGGTTCAATGAAAATAGCTTCCCTAAAAAATTCTATTATTGCAACAGTGAAAATGAAATGGATGAAAAAAGAGAGCTTGCAAAAAGTATGGGCCTGCTAAGTTGCAAGATACATGATGCCGGGAGAACACAAATTGCAGCAGGATCTGCAACAGTACTTTCAATTGGACCTGTTACCCAAGATATGGTTAAAAATCTTACGAAAGGACTCACACCAATTAATTGATAAAGAAAAAGAAAATAAATGCAAAATGCTTTTTTTATGAGAATTAATGCTTCTTACTTTTTTGTCATTATTTGGTAACGATTTTTTTTTTATTGAATAAATTTATCTTAAATTGAATATGTTCACTGTTTGCTATGTAATAAAGGATACATATTTTAGAAAGTCATTTGCATTTTTCAAATTATTAAAATTTATTATTTAATATGAACTTAAAGATCAAAAACATGTATAGATACAATACCAAATCCCAAGGGAACATCTTATTTATTAACATCTATAAACCGGAAAGTAATGATTTCGCATATCGGCATAATATATATTCATGTTATGAATCATCTTCTATATATGAGAAACCATTAAACTGTTCATGTTCTGTTATTAAGTTTGGTGTTGCTATTGAATCAACAGCAGCTTCATTTGTAAATTCATCATCAAAGTATGTTGGTCTGTATGGGTTCTTAATTTCGGGGATGAACTCTGGGGTATATTTCTTTGAGAGTACATCATCGAATTTAAATGGTTTAAAGAATGGGTGTTCGATAATATTTTCATATCTCATTCTCATTCCTGGTTCTTTTATAAGTAAACCCGAGATAAAATCTATTGTAACACGATCAGTTCCTTCTGGAAACTTTGGATCCACATTTGATATATTATGGAACAACTTTGCTTTATTTTCGTCATAAAACGGAGAATAACCGAACAAAAGAGTATATGTAAGAATCCCTAATGCCCACCAATCAACAGAATAGCCATAAAGCCTCTGATTGACAACTTCGGGTGCCATGTAATCGGCGGTCCCACAAAAAGTTTTGGTGAGTTTCGGAATTGAGATATTTTTTGAGAGGCCGAAATCGGTTAGTTTGATGTGGCCGTCAGCGGCAATTAAAATGTTTTCAGGCTTAAGATCTCTATAAACAACTCCTATTGTATGAAGATGCTCAAGAGCTAATGCAATCTCTGCAATAAATAGCTTCACTTGGGAAAGTGGAAATTTCTTGAATTTTTTGAGAAGGAAAAAAAGATCTCCTCCTGGAACATATTCAAGACCAAGATAAAACTTTTCGGCTGTTTGGAATGCAAAACAGAGATCAACAATAAAGGGATGATTCACTTTCCCAAGTATAGATCTTTCTGCTAAAATCGTTTGAACTTTTTTGGATTTAATGAGTCGAACTTTATGAACTGTCTTGAGTGCAAAGAGTTCTTTGGTATCGATTTTCTCTACAAGCATAACCTTTCCAAAGAAACCTCGACCTAATACAACAATAATTTTGAAAGAATCCATTGATATTTGAGGGTTGTAAAATGCTGCAGAACGCAATGCCACAACCCACTGGAGGAGAAGATTGGAGTCTTTTGTTCGGAATGAAATATTATTTTTAGGGTTATCATCAATTTCAATAACAATCTTTGGCTTCTTACAATCTTCTAAGAAGCGTATCCTGGTGTCGTGTGTAATTTCTATTGTTTTATCAACTTTTTTTGATGATTTTTTTTTACGTATTGTTAAGGTTGTTTTATTGAGTTCAACATAACAACTTGACCAAGCCCCAAGGAAATGTGTTTTTCTAAGAAGATTTCCATCCAATGGTTCAGAAGACATTTGTGCTCTTACGATGAAGTAAAGATGGACTATAAAAAGTGACGCATATTGAAAGCTTTACTTGAGTGAATCCAGATTTTGATGCAGTTTTTTAGTAAACAAGACAAAATGCGAGGAACGGAGTTAATTAACGTACTCCAAAAATGTTGCGCAAGAACAAACTCATATGAGATTAAATTAATATCACAAGCATTAATTTCTGAATTAATAATGACAGTAATTTTATTTTCATTTCATTCTCGTTGACGCTAGGACTAATCCTTACACTATAACGGGGAAACTTCCCGCTCTTAAGGAAGGTGAAGTGAAGTTCATTAATTCACTCATCGATGGAAATTTAGAAGATGAAGTTTTTAGGAATAGAATTCGATGTTGGTTCGACTCTTTGTTTGGCGCTATAATGAGAATAAGGAATATCAAAGAAGTGCCATATAATGTTTGGGAACTTCTCGATTTGAGCGATGTGAATTCGTTGGAAAAGACTTTCTTTCGAATATGCTGCAAAACAAAAACGTGGCTGAAATTGTGCAAAAGTGCGACCTGAAAGAATTTAGTAACCTCGCAGAACAGATTTTGAAGAAACAGAAAAAACCTGTTTTCAATTAGCATTAAAATGTTTTAGCGAAATAATTTATAAAAAATAGATTTAATATGAAATGTTAATTATGGTGTTAAAATTAAATTAATACAAATTTGATTTCTTTTAAGTATTGCTAATTTAACTTATTTTTGATGGGGGGTTGACATGATAGGAGCTGAATCATCTCCCATTCAGAGGATGGGTCCCCCCTTATACCCGGGAGTACCTTATAACGATCAGGATATCAATTATTTACAAAATAAATTTTGAATAAAAATTTATATAATAAATTTCTAATTTACATAAAGAATGCTGTATTAAAAATGAAATAATTTTATTTCTAATTAAAATATATACTGCTTTATTAAAAAAAAAAATAATCAAAAAATTCATTTTTCGACTCAGGAGTTACTCCTTGATCAATATTACCCATTAGGCTGGCTAGGATTTGAAAAAGTCCAGTAAAATTGGCAAAGAGCCGAATCCCTATTAATTATATTTAAATAGAATTAATTTTAATTAATGAAGAAATTAGCACTAGAACAAAATGATAATATGATAAAATACAAAATGAAATAAAATTATAATTTTTGTTTATTGAAACATTTAATTTATTTATATATTTTTTTATTTTATTGGTAAATATTTTTGTAATTTCGTTTGATATTCGTTTGGAAATATTCCAATTACAAAACTTAAGAATTCGGAATTCGACATTTCGTACAATGGATGCATTCTTATCATTGGATTGACTTCTGAAAAATGTATTGTTTTATATCCTTCCAAATAAAGATTAGAAACAGCCAAATGTCTCAAATATATTTCGAATGATTTTATTTTCATTTCATCATCAACATTAAATGTAAAAAGAAAATAGAAATAAAGATTATTATCAAATTGATAAGGAAGTTCAACATAACTATTTAAAATCATATCATATAAAAAGTTAAAATTAATATTTCGTTGTGTTAACCAAATATCAACATTTCGTTTATCTTCAAAATAAATATAGGAGATCGTTAAAATTAACGTGATCCTATCGTTAGTAAGTGATAAATCATTGAAATTTGTTTTGAATTGAAAAAGTTCAATGACTAAATTCATTATGTTGTGTTTCGTGTGCCCATTCCCTTGTTTGTATAATGAAATAGATAAATCTGAAAAAGCGTTGATCAATGTATTTCTTTTGATATTTACTTGTAGAATATAATATGAAAAATTCTTCAATTCCTTCTTTTAAATTAATTCGAACAAAAAATGATAAAATTCCAAAAACATAAAAAATTATTTCTTGTTCAATTTTCATTTTATGATGTAAAAATGTTATAAACATTTTATGAAAAATATATATATTTTCAGTTATAACAAAATATTCATTTGGAAATCGTGAAAATATCGAATATGCAAATGCAATAGCATTTATATATTTGTTATCTTCAAAAAGAAATTCACAAAAAATCGGTAAAAAAGTTTCTTGAATAATTAAATAAAATTTCGGATGTATTAAAAAGACGCAAATTAATTCTGATATTTCACTTGAAATATACCCATTCTCTGAATATTTAATATACAAATTTTTATATATGTTTAAATATTCTGGAATTATATCTTCGTAATTATTTATACACTTAAATAGAATTTCATTAACAAGTTTAACAATTTCAATGATATTCCCATTAGAAATCATTTCCATAACATTTGTTAATGGTTTTAACGCATATTGGAAAAGATATTGAAATTTTTCTGATTTCTTAATAATCGCTTTCGATATAAATAATGGAATTGAGAAATGGTTCGCGTGAAGTCCATTAATATAATCTTCCGGAATTTGTCGATTCAAATAAATGCAACACATGAAATATCGTCCAATCAAAATAGGATCTTCATTCGTAATTGGTGTTGGAAGCGGAAATTCATTTTTAACTTCAATATGTTCTAAATATGTAGAAAGAATATAATATAAAGTTTCTTCATTTCGATTGTTATTATTCATATTATTAAAATATGGAATTAATGTACTGAACGAAATATTCTCTTGAAGAAATTCTTTGACATCTTCACGAAGAATTGTGTTCTCTTCAATATCTTCATTAATGTTATCAGTAACAAACTGTTCAACATCATTTAGCCAATTAAAATATTCATCTTCTGATGCAATGCAAAGTTGTATATAAATTGGAATTAATGAAATTTGATTCATTTCTTCATTGTTTTGAACAATATCAATAAACATTTTAAAGAGTTCAATTCCATACGTAGAAAAACTATAATGCGTGCCATCATTTAATACAATTTCTTTCGGAAATGGACAAAATTGAACTATTTGACTAAGTTGAAATGTGATAACTTTCAATTTTTCAAGACTTTCTGGAACAAGAGAAAGAAGTGGAACAAGTTCAATAAAAATTGGTAAATTCGAAATTGTAATATTTTGTATTGTGAAATATTGTAAAATGAAATTAAATAATGGAATAAAATTTTCTTCTTTTGTATCTTCTTTATTATCAAATTGATAACAAATAAAATTAGTAATACAACGTGATGATAAAACAATACTAAATATATCTGAAGATGTGGAAATGATTTCACATAAATATTGAAAGATGTTTTGTGTTATTAAATGATGAACTTCAATATAATGAAATAATGTATAAAGAATTCCATAAATTTGTTGTTTATTACTGTGAAATACAAATTCTTCAATGTTAGAAATATTTTCACCTAAAACTAACGAAACTTGATAAACAAGTGAATTATTCGAATCATTTAATAAAGGAATTAATGATTGAATCATTCCTAAATTTAATTGTAATTTACAATGACGAATTATAGATAATGATAAAAACTTAAAATTAATATCAACGTTTGGATTTAAAATTACATTTACAAACTGTGCTGATATTTCAATATTTTGATTGTTTGTTATTAAAAATTGTTGAATTTCATTCAGTTGTTCTGAATTACCTTCATGATAAGCAATAAATAAAGTTTTTGGAATGTTCATTTGAACAAACATTCTCAAAAATGCAGGCCACCCCAACAATGATTTATAACGGTCGTCTTCAATCATAAACAAAAAGTGTTGAAAATATTTATTTGAACAAAATTAATGATTTTACTAACTTATTCATCATTTGCACATAATTTTCCCAAAAAGAAATTAAGGACTTTCGATATATTACCAAAGTAACATTTGACAATTAGAATTACTTTATAGACATCTTATTTGCATATAATGCAAACTTATTTACCATTTGATAAATTATTTGCTATTTAGAACTGTATCTAATTTTTAAATATTATAGCTCATATAACGAATTTACAATCTCATTTGTGTAACTTAAGAATATAAAAAAAAATTCTCACAATTATCTATTTATCAATTATATTTGTTGTTTTCCATACAGAATGGGCAACCACTCTGTTTAATTAATTCTGCGCATTCCTGGCAAATTGGGGACCTACAATGTTTACATCTTAATTTTGCAGCCTTTTCATTACACTTCCTACAAATCACTGTTCTACTATTAGACCTTCTTGAAGACATCGCTTGTTGTTGTTGCTGTTGTTGTTTAATTTGATTGTTTTCATTTTGCTGCTCTAAATGTAAAGCAGCATCGAACGTTAACAAGATACCGTTTAAAGTTTGTTGTAATTTTTCGATATGTTTTTGAATATCATTTTGATCGTGTTGTAAAATTTTTTGAGCGATTTCTTGGTTTTCAATTTTTTGTCGTAAAACTGCATAATGGTCAAATTGCCGATCTCGGCATTCAACCAATTTGTTCACCAAAGACTTCATTCTTTGATGTTCTTCATAAATTTGACGCTCAATAGGTTCTGTTTCTATTAATTGTTGTTCTTCAATATTATTGTCTTTGTTTTGATTCCGTGAAAATTTTTGAAATATTTCAATGATTTCGGGGCGTTCATCAACAATGGCAAGCGCCTCGGGCGTTTTACCATTGCAATCTTTAAGTTTTGTGTTAGCTCCAGATTTTAATAATAATTCAACAACATTAGATCGATTATGCTGCACAGCAAAATGTAGTGGTGTACGGCCTACATGGTCATGGATATCTAAAGGCGCATTTGACTTAATTAATAATTCGCATATTTGGTAATAACCAAACCAACATGCTAAATGTAAAGGTGTATGTCCTTCATTGTCAGGTAATGCTACTGTTGCCTTGTGTTCAAGTAAAATTGGTATAAGTTGAATATGACCAAACCAACATGCTAAATGTAATGCACTACGACCAGTGCCATCTTGTTGATTCACATTAACACCAGCATCAAGTAGAACTTTAACACATTTAGTATGTCCGTTTTTAGCGGCGATTAATAATGGAATTGTAACCGATGGATTATTTGTGGGATTCGGATCTGCTCCGTGTTCAAGTAAAATACTAAGTGACTGATCATGACCAAATAAGCAGCTCCAATGAACGGGTTTCGAAAGTTAAAAATAAAGAAATTCCAAAAGATTTAAAAGAAATATTAAAAAAATTAAAAAAACACTATCTTCTTTTTCAATGTTTGATCCGCTATTTATAAGAAGCCTAAGACATTCGCGTGAGTCAAAATATACAGCAGCTGTAACCAATGGAACATCGCGACGCTGGAGTGTTTTGGTCTTAAAATATGGTATAATTGAGTTAGGATTAAGTCCAGCTTGAAGGAGGGATTGAAGTTGTGAAAATTTGTTTTCTTGACAGCAAATGGCTGCTTGTTTCAAGTTCTCTTGCATTTAATTTAGCACTTTTGTATTTCGATTGAAATTTTCCAAAAAAATTGAGAACGTTAAAAATAGCTTCCGTATCTAATGGATTTCTACAGCAATTCCAAGAATTCCATGACAAAGAGGGTGGTTAGAATCTGTTATATATCCTTTAAGAATATTAAATTAAAATAAATATAACTCAGTAGTTTTGTTTATCAAAATTATAATACCAATAATACCAAACTATTGATTTACGAATCAATACCATACTATGTAACTAACACCTACCAATATACTAATTAAACATTTTATAAAATGTATAAAAAATATTTTTAAATAAGATGTTTCAAATGATGAATGATTTTGCTCACATAAATGAATGATTTCTTCATTCCCACCTGTAACAGCATATTTACCTGTTTTATCTAATTTTGCTCCATTCATAAGTAAATATTTAAAACATTTAACTGAAGAAAAAATTCTGCATAATCAATTAATGATACATTTTCTTTATTAATAAATGAACATCTTTCATAAAGTGATGGTTCAATTGTTTGATCAAAATTAAAATTATTTTGTGATGATATTTCTTGAAGTTTATCGATTTCATGTTCTTTGTTAATTGTTTATAAAAATTTAGAAACAATTTTAATTAAGGTTTTATTTGATTTTATTTCTGCTTTCTGTAAATACTTGATGCATAATTTTTCAAAATATGAATAAATAATTCTGCTAATAATATGAAGGAATGAAATTGGAAATTCTTGAAAAAGTATTGAAAAGAAGATTCTACTGAGTGATCAATGTGTTCCTCATTTAAATCGAAAATAATTCTCTCAATAGCTTCTCATATTTGAAGGTTTTCGAAGTATTTGATAATCGCTTGACTTTGATTTCTACCACTTGAAATGAATTAAAGCCTTCAGGGTTTGAAAGAAATTGAATACGAATTAAACATTAAATTTGTGCAAATTATTTTCCTGTCATAATAAGCTGTTGAATTCTTGTCATCATGACAAAAAATCAACAATCATATATAATAGTTTATGCATTAAAATGTTAAGTTTTATTATATTTTTTAGATGTTTTTTTTGAATTTATAAATTATCCACACCCATTATTTTGTTATTGCAATATTTTTATAAAATATTGAAGAATATCATTATCCAACTCACTATGTTTTGTTGTAATGAAAAGTTTAAGAAATATTTTTATGTAATGAATATTGCCCAACTTTCAGACGACGTTTATTTTAACCAAAAACCTCCAAATTTTATAATGTATTCAAAATAACCGCCGCGCCGGTATTTCTGTGTTTGTGAAGTGATTTGACAGTTTCGATGATTGACGTATGGATTTCTTCCGCTGAAAATCTCCCAAGCGCAGATCCAAATGGCCTTTCTGACCCATTCACAAAGATCCAATCGAAGGCTTTTGGATTAAAATATAAGTTAGCCAAAACAGAAATCAAATTTAAAACATTAGATCCAGTTTGGGATGGAGATTATTCCAAGCCACTTAAGGTTCCTTTTGTTTGTGTTGACAATTTGGACTTTGAATTATATGATTATGACCGCCTTTCAAGCAATGATTATCTCGGAACTGTGGATGCTTTTTTGTCAGTTGAAAATAATGACAAAGAGCTGAAGCTTCCAGTTACGGTCAAGAAAGCTACCAAAGGCCCTCCAACACTTTCATTTAAATATCGTCTTCCTACCGAAAACTTTCCGTCAGATTCAAATATCAAAAATTATACAGCTATTTATGCATATTTAACATACTCTTCACCTGTTACTGGAACGTGTCCAGTTCAACTTTCGGCGATGTTTTACGAAAATACGAAAAATTTAATTCAATTAGTACCTCCATCAAATAATCAAAAGTCATTGTACATCGCTTCGGCAAGTTCTGCACACTATGGCCCAACAGGCTATACGAATGTTTACAAATTCATGATCAAGAATATGAAAAAATCAAATGGAGTTTTTGTATTTTTCGCCAAATCAATGAACTACGAAGGCGATGTTACTCTTCATTTTGTTGCCGCCGATGAAGTTCAGAAGAAAAACAGGATAAAAATCAAGAACATAAATTCCTTCAAAATATTAAAATCTTGTAATACTACCATTGCTAATAACACCTGCACCACATTTCCTATTACCATAAGTGTAAAGAAAGGAGTTATTACATATGAAAATATGAATGTTATGAGTTTACCAGATGATAAGATTGACGAACTTTTCGGTAATGTTGGACGTTCTATTGATGCAACCAAACCATTTTGGCGACGTCTAACTCTTTACCAAGGGACGACAGTTTCTTTATCATCAGCAGTAGATTTCCATCATGTCCAATTTCCATCATCAATTGCTGTTGGTCTTGGCTGGGACACAACCACTGATCTTGATGGTTCATGTTTAGTCTATTCGAAGGCAAAATTTAATGATAAGTTTGAGTATTTAGATTGTTGTTTCTTCAATTCATTAAAAGTCTTAAATGGCCTCATTTATCATTCTGGTGATAACTTGACTGGCCAAGGGGAAGGAGATGATGAAGTTATCACGATCAAGCTCCAAGATCTTCCTCGAGAAGTGAGGCTTCTTGCGATAACCGTCACATCATATGGGGGTGTCCCATTTAACCGCATCTCTGGCGGTTTTTTGCGGTTAATGGATGGAAAAAATAAATTTGAATTAATGTATCTTCCATTAACTAATCAACAAGCAAAAACAGGTTTAATCTTCGCGATCTTGGTAAGGACTGAAGATGAAATATGGGAATTGGTGCCATGTTTAAGGTATATTGATGCACAAGGTCCAAGGGCAGCAAACACTGAAGTGCTGCGAATAATTAATGACAAAAGCCAATTTGAAGAATTATTGAACTTCAGGCAGCAATAAATAAATAAATATTTACTGATATATGTTTTATGTATAAAAATTTGATAATTTATTATGTATTTAACAGAAACAATTCCCAAATGGGAAAAGTCGACTTTTAATATGGAAAATTTTAGATATTTAAAGTTCTTATATAAAGAACAATTTGTATATCTTTTCCACTGAAATCAACTCCTTTTTTAAATTATTTTTAGTTGCTTTGGTAATAATTTCAGCTAATTGTATTGTTTTAAAATATTATATAAAATAGTTAATTTTTAAACATGTGTAAATCTTTTGTTGAAGGGTATATTTAGCTTAATTTCTTTTCTTGTTCATTTTAATCTTCTTGTTTATGACTATGAAATTTATGATAATGCATTTAATGGATGTTTTAATCTTTGGTATATACATTATAATGATAAAAAAAAAAAACAAATATGTTCGAAATGAATGTGTTTGCAGGTGTTAAAACTTCTAATATTGGAAGTTTTACAAGAAAATAAAATAATTTTTATAAAGGCTTATGATGAAATTGCATATTTAACATCAACATATCCATTTTCGTGTGATAGTTCAATACTTTTGGTGACATGTAATGCCATTTTCATTTTCTTTCTATTGCAAATCACTCTCTAAGAAAGTGATTATAGTCAACAAATTAATCCCTATAACACAAAAAATCTCCAAAATTCTCAAAGCTTAATAAAAATATCAACCAAAATTATATTACTTGACTATTTGAATTTATATTGCGTTTTTTGCACTGTATGAGTAATCTTAAGATCATAATTATTAAAATTTATCATTTCATAAATTTGTTAGATCACTGAGCCTAACCTCACTGTGGGGTAGTGGTATGAGTGTGTTGTTATGAGCTTGTATGTTTCTTAGTTTATTGCTTCAGTTCTTGTATATAAATCTGATGATTTTTCATTCATTTGATTCTATCGTTGGAAATATGCATCCAGTTGATTAAAAATATCCTTATTCTGAAATGTATACCCTTTTTTCCCATCCAATATTATTTTACTATTATTCTTTCAACAGATATGTGAATTTAAATAATTATAATGTTTTATTTAATATTCATAAAATTTTTAATTATAGGCATTGACTAGAATCTGAAACTCAAAAAATGAGAAGAAATTCTAAAAATCAATGATTTATATGATTTTGTTAGCTTCTCATATTTTAAAATCATAATTTTTTCATCAAAATCTGACGTTTTGCTCCATCTATTTTTTATATTACAAATTTTATTACAGAAAAATGAAATCTAAATTATTTTTTGCTGCTAAAATTGACGAGGTTTGTCTGTAGCAAAAAACGATTGTTCAAAAAAAATATTTTTTCAGTTCGTCATAAAATCGAAGTATGAAGCAAATCGTACAGAAAATTCATCTGGTTCTGAAATGATAATAATTTATAATAAAAATGTTCTCGCAAAATATTATTAATATTTTAAGGTTTATTACTTACCTTATAATATTAAGACAATTGACAGAATTAACATCACAATGGAATACGTTACAGTGGTCCTAAATCTGTTGCTATCTGTAGACTCTGTTTCTTCTGTTTCTGTTTCTGGATGTGGTGTGTCCGTTTCTGGTGGTGCTGGTGTTGGTGATTCAGTTGGTGACTCTGACGGTGTTGGCATACATTCCTGAACAATTCCTTTATATGTATTCAAAGTGCCAATTGTTGGACTTCCTTACACACACACACACAGCGCTATGTGAGCTTCGTGCTACGCACTCGCTCCCACTCGCGCTACATAAACTAAAGGATGAACGGCTAAAATCGATTGAATTATCATAAATCGGTTGGTTTTGATTGAAAGTAATAAAATATATTTAAATTCATGATGACATTTATATTTAAAATGTGTGAGGCATGACAAACTAACTAACTAACTAACTAAAAAAGAAACTAGCTAAAGGAAATTCGGAAAAGCTGAATGAGTTTCTCCATTTTAGTGATTTGACGTGAATATTGCATGTTTACTGGAGCTGATGATGATAACGGATGAGTTGTTGTTAATGCTATGTGGAAAGTTGTGTTTTCATTATTTTTTAACACGACAAACTAACTAACTAACTAACTAACTAAAAAAGTTATTAGCTAAAGGAAATTCGGAAAAGCTGAATGAGTTTCTCCATTTTAGTGATTTGACGTGAATATTGCATGTTTACTGGAGCTGATGAAAAATAAAGCTTGCATTTTACTGTTTCTTTGTGTAATATGTGGTTCTTTTTCCTTTTCTTAAAATCGATCTTTTATCAAAGTGATTTTTAGTGTTATTCATCATTGAAAAGCTCCTTGTTGAAACGTTAGTGTTGAAGTAATTGTTAAACATAGAACACAATTCAGAAACTTCAATTTCTTCATTCGGAATAGTTTTTAAGAAATTCTCAAAAGTTGGTTTTGAATCTTGAATTACAATTATTGAATCACTCTCTACATCTTCATCTACTTCCTCAACTAAAGGATCGGTAGATTTTTCAACATTGTCGTATTTTAACACTCCAGCAAATGATTTAGTTGCTATTAAATCTTCTTTTAGATAATTAACTCTTTCTGTAAATTCTTCATTCAAAAAGTTCAGGAAGTGTATCAGTCAATGATTCATTCAAACGAAACATTAAAGTTTCAGCATAAGTTTTCACAAGTTTTGAATTTGACATCGCATGAGCGTCAGGAATAATATTTATTTGTTTTTTGATGAAATTCGATATAAACAGATACATAATATCAATTAATCTATTAAATTTATTCTTAAATGTTGTTTCAATTAACATAAATTCAGAAGTTTTATTATTCTTGACCGAAAGAGTTATTGTAGTTAAAGCATTAATTAATCTTTGCGAAAATTTATCAAGAATTTGCATCGCTCGCTTACCGTTTTTATTTAAATATACGCTTTCAATTGTTTTAGAATAATCTTTATCTTTCGGACAAATGTTTTTTACTTTATTCTCGATCCATTCGAAATACTTATCTATTACATCTTGATGGTAATGATTAACGGTTTGATTTATGTATTCTGTCAAATTATCATTTACATTTTGATTACACCGAGGATTTTTTTCTAGTTTTTTTCTTTCTTGAATTAAAAATTTCTGAAAATTTTCTGCTTTCTTCATATCTGATTCAATTAATTCAATTTCATTTTTGCAATTAGATATATATTGATCTTTGAGCATATCAGATGTTATAAATTCATTTTTAGATTTAAATATTTCACCCGGTATGTGTTGAATGTTATAATAAATTTGATTTATCATCTTTTCATATTCTTCTTTAGTATATTCTTTATGAAGATAATAATTTCTTTTGATTTCTTGCTGATGTTCAACAACAAGTTTATTGATTTTGCTGTTAATGTATTTATTAATTTGTTCTTCTGATGTAAAATTAACAATCGCCATTTAGCTCTTTATATACAAATTAAAAAAATCAAAAAACTACTTTAAAATTAAACTTAATTTCATTTGTGAGTTTAGTCGAGTAAATCATCAATTTTCAAGTGATTTCACATGAATGGAGAAACTCACGGAACAATTTTGAATTTCCTTTAGCTAGTTTCTTTTTTAGTTAGTTAGTTAGTTAGTTAGTTTGTCATGTATAAAAATAAATATTAATATCATTTATGTTTAGCAAAAAATTCTCTTTCAATTTCTGACTGTTTATGAGGAGTATTACCGCGGAGAAATGAAGCAGGAATTTCATCTTGATATGAACGTTGCCCAGGAACGGTAAAAAGTACTTTATACTTATTTGTTTTAGGATTAAATGACAAAATTGACTCAACAGAACCAACCCATTTACCAGGAATAGTTGACGCCCAAGAGCACTTTGTGCTCGCGGATTCTTTGAATCCTTTAATATTATTTGGTTTATTCTTACCAATAGGTATTAGTTTGTATCTTGGTTTAGTAATTACTGTTCCGTCTTGAGCAATTAAAACGTATATGTTTCCTTTCCGTTCATCAATTTTATAACATTCACGACTTATTTGAAATCTTTTTTTAGTTATGCCATTATGACGCGGTAATATATAGCGTACAAAAGAGCCAACAGGAAGAATTAAATTCTTAATACATTTTTGTTTTTCAGAAGATTCTAAACATTTAAATATATATTCTTTTTCTAAATCTTTATTATCAAACATTTCTTTTGGAGAACAACCGATGGCTGAATGGTAAGTATTATTATAAATATTCAGAAACTTTTTCATTCTTTCTGGAGTAATAAATGTGTATTTTTCATCATGTGATTGATGTTTAGATTTTTCCGTTGGAGTATTCATATCTCTTATTGTTCGCATGAATCTATCAATAATGCCTAAAGACGAATGGTTTTTGTCTGATATAGTATGAACGGCAACTTTATTTTTTAGAAAGAAGTTTTAAATTATTTTTTTCAATAAATGCTGGTTCTTCATCTGACGTTAATTTTACAGGATGGAATTTGACAATGAATTGTTTTAATGTTTCATGAACTGCCAAAGCTGATTTTGACATCAACGGTAAACAGTAAACGTATCTATTATTTGTGCCAATAAACACGTGCCAATAACGAGGATTTTTATTTTTTGTATTATCATATAAATCATGAAACCAGCAATTTGGAACAGTTGAAAATATTTTTATCATATAAGGTTTTATATCTTTTGTTTTAATAAATTTATCCTTCAATCTCCTTGATATTACTTTTTTAATTTTCTTTTCACTAACATTTGGAAATTTATTTTGCACGTGTTTTTTAACGTGACTGTAAGTTTTAAAATGTGTTTTGTCAATTTCTCTATTAACGTTTAGACTCATTTAAGAGTTATTAAAACGTTTTTTTAATTATATTAAATGGGATTAGGTCGTATATTCGGTGGAATAAGAAAATTTATTCAAAATGCAGGACGACTTGTAAGAAATGTTATTGATAAAGGAAAGAGAATTTACGGTAAGGTCTCGCCAATAATCAGTCGAGGAATTGAATTTGGTAAAAAGATTCCAGGAATAATTGATACAGTAAGAAAGCGTAAAGGAGATATAACAGATAAAATAGATAAAATAGTTGATGCAGTTCCTGACGGTAAGATTAAAGACAAAATTAAACGAGCCGTAGATAAAGGCAAAGAAGTAGCCGAACGTGTTTTAGACACAGGTCAAAAGATTTCGGATAAAACTCAACCGTGGATTCAAGCAGGCGATAAATTTAAACAATGGATCGAACACGAACAAAATTTAGGTAAGCAACAAAGATATCAAATGAAACCTGCGGTAATGAAACCTCAACCAAGAGTAATGATTCCTGGATTAATGTGATTCATTAAATGATTTTTTGATTTTTTTATATTTAATAAATGGCAGAGAACGAGCCTGAGCTCCTTCGGAGCGAAACAGAAATTGTATTAGGAGAAGAAAACGTTGATGAAGAAAAAACTTCGGATGTTAAGATAACAAAGAAAGCGGTAAAAGATTTAACACAAGAAGAAAAAGAAATTATAATTGCTAATGCTAAAAAAGGAATTGAAAATGAATTTTTTGACGTCAAATTTTTCAAGAACGGTAACGCTAGAGTTACAGCAAAGAAATCAAAAACTCCAACGGTTAGTCAAAAAGTAATTAAAAACAACAACGACGGTAAAGTTTATTTATCAAACGATCAATTATTAATGGAGCATATAATTGAATTAAATTCACGATTAGATAAATTAACAGGTAAGCATAAAAAGCTTAAGAAGAAGTATCATCGTTTAAAGAATGATATTTATATTGATGCTGAGGAAATTCCTTCGGTCGAACAAACATTAAATGACGAGCAAGTCTCGCTAGAGGCTCGAAACTCACAAGGTTCGGAGCAAAAGGAAGATATAGTTTCGTCAGAAGCTCAAGTTTCGTCAGAACGTCAAGAACAAGTTTATAATGTGCCGGTACAACGCGGATGGAGAGCAAGAGTTCAATACTTATAAATTAATATTTTTATTTTTAATGAAATGACAAAGAAAGCAGTCAAACGAAGAATTAGAAAAACAAAGAAAAATGTCAAACGCGGATTAAGGCATCGATTAATTACTCAAGCTCCAATATCTAACCCTAACGCATCGGTCAGAGCAAATATTCTTCCTTCACCGAATAATCAAAATTCCAATTCTGCTAGGTCACAAATGATGGCAAATTTACATAATCCATTTCTTCCTGTTGCTTTATCACAAACTCCACAAAATATTAATCTTGACGCAATACATAATATGAGAAATCAAAACGATGTTCGTCAACAACAAATTAATGATACGCGGAGAGAGAAACAAGATGAATTAGCAAGAAAGAAAAATTTGGATGAACAAGAAAGAAATATGAAAAAAGCAACAAAAGCTGCTGAGGCAAAGTATAAAAAAAAAAAAAAAAAACGTGAAATGGCAGAAAGAGAGATTGAACGTCAGCATGAATTAGCAAACAAAGCTCAACAAGAAACTGAACGTTAAGCAAGAGCTTTGGCAGAACTTAAAAAAACTCAGTATAAAGGCGACATTGATTTATTAAAAGATCAAAACGCAACAATTCAAGCTCAATTAGCTGAAGCAAAAATGCTTACTATTGAACGCCAACATGAAATAGAAGCTAATAAACAAATGCGAATTAAAAGTACCTTGCAACGTGAGTTAGAAAAAAGTAAAGAATGAAAATGAAACTTTACAGAAAGTTTTAAAATTCGGAAGATTATAAGAATGCAAATGAAATGCGAGCACAGACACAATATGAATTAGAAAGAGCACGTTATGAAAATGAACTATAAAAAGCTCAAAATGAAGCTAAAATAAAATTTGAACAAGAAAGAATTAAAAGAATAACAGCATTAACTCCGGAGCAATATCAGGCGTTAGATAGTCAGTACATAACAAGCATTAATGGTTTATATCAACAACAACTTGCTGAAGAAGAAAAACAACGACCTGGATTAAGAGCAAGAGCAAGATTTGAAAGATTGAAAGAAGCTGAAATTGAGCAACAACGAAAAACAGTTGATGAAGAAATTAAAGCTCAAGAATTAGGAGCATATCAAACAGCCGTTGGACCAAAACCAGAAATAAGCAAGACGCACAAAGAATCGATTGTTAAGAACGCTAAGAAAAAAGTTCAAACAAAGGAACGTGAAAAAGAAATTAAAAGAAGAGAGGAATTACAAGCAACCGAAGAAAATAAAAATAGCTCTTGATGCTGAATTAGAATATTTAAATTCTGCCGAACATAAAGCAAAAAAAAAAAAAAAATACAAATTTGAAAATAGCAACGTTACAAAATCAAAGAAGAGCTCAAGATGTTGAGTTAGCGAACGAGTATACAAAAAAAAGCAATGGAAAGTCAAGCACAAATTGAAATACAACAACAAATGTTTAGCGGTAATCTATCACCGACAAGAAAAATTAGCAATAACAAATCAATTACAATCAGATATTGCACAACAAGTTGTAAATCAAAATAATCAAAGAATACAACTTGAATATAATATTGATGCTTTGATTAATTCAATTGGAGATGATAGATTTAATCAATTTTTAGCAGAAAATCAACATAAATATGCTGGATTTACTAGAACAAATAAGAGTCAATTAGCACCTGATTTACTACTTCAATTTTATAATGATTTAAGAACTTTTTCTAATAGAAGATTGTTACCGTTAACAAATACAGTAACGATTGAAGACTTAGATTCTAATTGATGTTTTGATTTTTTTATCACTATAAAATGTTTGCACCACAAAATCAACAGCCAAATGTTATTGATGCAATGACTGGAAACCTTCAAGATTGGTATAATGAAGTTGATGAAGCAGTTAAAGCTTCTGAAATCATTCCAGGGAAATTATGAATACACGACAGCTACTTCTTACGGCAATGTTGGAGACATAAACGAGGGAGACACAACATACGTTGACATTTTCACGGATAGATTTAAGATTATTGGTTTAGATAATTCATATATTACTTTAGAACAAGAAGTACCAATTACCGTTCCGTCACAATCAAATCTTTTGTTTAAAGAATATTATGTCGGTTATAAATGTTCATGCGATGCTATAGACCAATACAGAATTTATTCAAACACAGATAAAATTCAAGACGTTCATAACGCAAGGTATGAATGGTTCATGCTTTCTAATTCATTATCTGATGAAGCTAAAGCCGGTAATGATTGTTTCGCAACTATTGATAAAATCAGAGCTCATGATTCAATGGTTCCTGGCGTTTACTGTGACTTTAGCGCTATTACCTCAGCAAAAGAAGTTATAGTTAAGATTCCATTAAGAATTCCAATAAGTTATTTCTTAATGTTATTTAATATGCGATATTATCCTAACTGGAGCGGCAAGCTTTCAATCGAACTGATGCCTTCATATCAAAATATTGTTATTGCTCCTGTATGCGATCATGAATCATTAGTTGCTGCAAAAGCTGTAGTTGAAGGAGATTATTTATGCGACCTTGGATTTAGAAATGTTAATGAATCAGTAAAGAGCAACATTAAAGCAACAGCAGGAAGCGGTTCAACAACTTACGCAACAATGGATGTACCGCAAAAATTCATTTGCAACAGTCAAGTTACAAAAGATGTTAAAATTAAGCTTGCAACATATCTTTTGAAAATGGATGTGTTTAATGCTCTTGCTGCAAAATATATTCAAGTTCCGATGCTATTTCCAATTCACGTTTGTCAAGTAAGAGATTTCACACAACCACTCGGAAGTAATTCAACAAGTGCTCCAACATCATTTAACACAGCAGCAACAATAGGACTTAAACATTGTGATACTATGTTTACTGTATTCAGACAAAGTCAATATTCACGGACATGCTTCTTGAATCCACAAATAAGATATAGTTTTAATATTGACGGTAAAATCTATCCGAGAGAAGCATATGAAACCGTTGATGACCCAAGAAATCTTAATATGTTACTTGATGCTGTGAATCTTAATGGAAGTCTTTTGAGTTCATTAGCAAAAGATATTAAAACGTCAGTTCAACCGTATTATTATAAGAATAAATATGATGCTTCAGGCGTTAATACTCAAACAAGAGCTTGGCATGGTAAAGATAATTCTAATTTCTTCATAGGATTACCGTTCGCTGAAGGTGAGGACTTCATGGGTGGAATATCAACCACTGGAACAGTTCAGATTGAATTATTCGGAGATAGATTAGCTAATACTGCAATGAAAAATGTAACGTATATCGCACCAACAGGAATATACTTTGAAGACGCATTATTGAAAGTTAGAGCAATGAAACCTGACGGTAGAAGTCAAATTGAAATTACCAACGCAAGCATCGAGCAACTTGTAGCAGGAATGGCTCGCTAAGATTTTTAGTTTGATTTTTAAAATATTTTTATTTTTTTATTTTTATATAAATGGAGAAACAAGGAGAGTGGATCGATTGCGTTGCCGATAATGATTATGAAATTTTTACTGATTTTCCATATCAGATAAGAAAGAAATCAAATAAGAAAATCATAAGAGAAAGTGTTCATAAATACACTGGATATGTGATTTGTAATTTAAATCTAAAAATGTATAGAAAGCATAGAATAATTGCTCAACAATTTATATATAATGATGATCCAGAAACAAAGACATTTATCGATCACATTAATCACATTAAGACAGATAACAGAATTGAAAATTTACGTTGGTGTTCTCCTGCCGAAAATAATAATAATAGATCGACTCACAATAAAACGGTAAATGAGTATTTTGATGAAATAAACGAAGATTCAATTGAAGTTCGTGAATATAGCAATCATAAATTTGAAGATTATTATTATGACGATCAAACGGATGCTTTTTACTTCTGGAACGGTTTGAAATTCAGAAAGCTAAGAATATTTTATACGAAATATGATAAAGCATTTGTTAACATGAAAGATATTAATAATAAACGCGTTCGCGTTTTCTATTCAGCATTTAAAAAACAATATGATTTGATATAAAAATAATGTTTGAATTGTTTAATGTATCATTTATTTTTGAAGGTTAAAAAATCACAAAAAAGTTAACCTTTCAGTAACTCGAGCAAACATGCAATATTCATGTCAAATCATCCGAAAAATGCTCATTTTATCCGTTTCGTTGAGGGTTAGAAAAAGGGTTCATTTTTTTATTTTTTTAACCCTCAAAAAATAAATGGTACTTTTTAACATTTAACGCCAAAATTATTTGGTAATTCGTCTTCACCATCAGCAACTGTAATTTCACAATTGCCGGGATTCCATAAAAGTATGAATCTTCCTTTTGCAGTATTTGGTATTGGTTCATAAATCTTAACATTAATTCCACAATAGACATTATATAATGATTCCAAACCGAAGCGTTTCGCTCTTTTAAACATTTCAGGACGTACAGCAATGACATATTTATATATTACGCAATCATTAATGTAGAAATAAATATTTTCTATAAACGGTAATTGTTTTGTTGTTATCTTTTTTGTAAGTTTTAGATGTTTGATGTAATCGAAAATATTTAATGGAATCAGAGATTCTTCCATTTAATAACAGTAAAAATAATTTTTTATCACTTAAAAAATGTCAGTTCCTAAAAGTAGTGTTTTATCTTGCAATCGAGGATTTCTTGCAAGAGTCGGAACAAATTTAAATTCTCCGAAACAAAGCCAAAGTCAAAACGTTAATGTTGTAGTTAAAGGAGTGCCAATGAAATATCAAGAAACGTCTGAAGAACCGGAAATTAAAGAACGTTCGATTGAAACAGCTAATGAAACTTTAACTAATCTTGAAAAAGTAATTCACGACAAAGATATGTTGATTCAGGCATTAGTATTATGTTTGGATATTGTAGAAAATAATCCTCTGATTGTTAATAAATATGTCATCGCGGAAGAAAGAGAGTTAGTAAAATTAATTCAATTATTATGTGATACAGAAGAAGTTGAATTACTTAAAGCTGATCAAGAAGCCGGTTGTTGTAAAAGCTCAACGCTAGATTACGTTTCAAAAATATATGTGAAGAAAGACGGTAATACTTATAATTTGAAATATAATTACTCTGATGTATGCCAATTTCTTTCGGAAAGAAAAATAAGCACAAAATTTGTGAAAAGTTCAGGAAAAATTAGTTATAAATAATTTCAATTAAATCCTTCGTCTCTTTTCCATTTATCAACATATATAGTTCTTTGCTTATTTGTAATATCTCGAGCATGAATTACTTTATATTTTCCTTTCATTGTTATATTGATTTCTCTAAATTTGATGGAATTGTCGAAATAAAATTTATCTTGTGAAGGCGAATAATAATAATTCTCAAATTCATTGCAATTATAAAATCTAAAATCAACAACATCATCAGGTAATTCATCTACATAAACTACTTGTATTCTATTATATGAAGATTTGTTAATACTATTTTCATACGCCGAAACCCATCGCAAGTTGTTTATATGATTGTTCGTGCGATTGCAATCAATGTGATCAACTTGTGTTTTATTTACTGGATCATCATTTTCTATATATTGTAGAGCAATGATTCTGTGCTTTTGATAAAATTTTTTGTTTAAATAGCAATAAACATATCCAGAATGATGAATACTTTCTTTTATGATTCTTTTATTTGATTTTTTTCTAATTTGAAACGGAAATTTTGTGAATATTTGATAATCAGCATCTGCAACACAATCAATCCAACTCATTCTATTTTATAGAAATTAAAAAAATAAATTTTTTTAAAATTAAGCTTATTTTTTCTGAGGTTCAAGCCTGTTTCTTATGCTCGCACTTTTTCGGGCTAGCAAGCTTCTAAGCATTATTTGGTTGATTTAACACAACCAAAAAGAATCTTAAGATTCGGAAACAAAGTTTCATAAATTTTATTTTTAGCTCATATTTATTAATTTCTTTATCGGATCACTTGAATTTTCACAGTATTCTTTAATCTTCGGTGTGCAATGGTAATAATAACTTCCATCGACACACTTACCAATAAAATTTTCGGGAGATTTAAAATATATCTCGGTGAAAACATGTTCAATCTTAAACTTACCGAGTTCATTACCAATAAATCCTTTATCTTTCAATAACATAAAATCTTCTTCTGATATTAACGCAGAATCAACTTTGGAGTAATAGACTTTCACAAGATTATTTATCAAACCCATTTTGTTATTAAAATTATCTAAAACACTTTTCGCAAATTGTGGATAAGTGAAATTTTCAACAAACGGATTGACTGTATCAACAAATCCTGAAATTCCATCTGCATTATAAGTGTATTTTAATACATAAGGAGCGAATTCATCAATATACTTATTAACGTTATTTACAAATTTATGTTTTATAATTTTTGGTTTTTGTATTGAAACACCCCAGCAGCTATTCATCAAAAATTTCAATGTTATTGACAATTTATCTTTTCCCAATAATTTGGCTTTCATTCTTGCATCATATAATTTTTCTATTAACTCTTTTACCTTTGTGTTTTCTTCTTTAAACTTTCCGTTAGCATCAGGTAATCCAGCAGGAATTGATTGAACACTTGACATATACGCACCGCATTGATCAATATAATAAAGTTTTTTGTTTTAACTAATACTTATTCCAAATAATTTTTGGAAAATGAATTTCAGATCTTATTTTATCTGCAATCTCTCCAGAAAATGAATATACATTATCAAAACATCCGAACTCAAACATTATCTTTTGCATTAATTCAGAAAATTTATAATATCTTGATACATTAATTCTTTTTCTTAATTTCAACGAATCAATAACTTCTTGAAGTTCTTTTAATCTCTCCGGGATTTCATTTTCTTCTGGAATGTATCCAAAGAAACTTTTTGTTTGATTTATTTTTTTGGCAAACGGAGATAAAGGTTTTTTATCAGTAACAAATATTTTTCTATAAGAATTAAATGTTTTTTCGTTTGATTTTCTATAACTCCATGAAAGCTTATTTATTGTTTGTTGATTCATTGGAATCAAAAGTTTATGTTGTATCATTAAATAAACCAAGCTTCTTATACCAAGTGATTTTTTAGAAAATGAATATCTTTTGTCATCAAATTTCAATAACATCATTTTTCTGTTATGATTTTTAAATCTTGAATCAGCATTTATTTTATCATAATTCTTTATATAACATTCCGATACATTAACTTTAGAATTTAGCATATAATGATCCTCAATAATTATTAGTTTTATTTCTCTGTTGTAATTTTCGCCAAATACCTTTCTTGATGTATTTTTAGTTTCTGAATAAAATATTTTGACTTCAATTTTGATTTTTAATAAATCAGAAATTCTTTTTAACTCACTTCTTGGAACAGTTCGCGTTTGAATAAAACTCTTCAGTAATTCTAACTCATCTTCTTTCAATACTTCTGAAGCAATAAATGCTTGAATTAAACATGATTCATTTATATTAGAATCATTAACGTCTGTAAATATTCCAAATTTTCTTAAATCAATATCTGACGTGTTGATATAAGGAAAGAATCCTGGATTTATTCTCTTTCCTTTTTTGAAATCTTTAAATTCAAAATGAATGGTTTTAATAAATAACATATGTTCAAACACAACATCGTTCGTATCACCAATCACTCTTTCATTATTTAATCCAGCACGTAAAAAATTCAACTGTATTTTTGTTTGCATGCAAATATTGTTCTCTTCCGTCTTCATCAATTAAAGTCATTTTAATATCTTTATTAATTTTAGGTCCTGCTGTTTCAATCGCATACATCAAAGCAGAAAGAAATGTATCAATACTTGATTTGTTTTCAAACGTAAAATCTTTTTGTTTCATTAAATTTTTAGTTATTTTATTTGTTAAATTAAATACTTCACGTTTAAAATCTTCTGATTCATTTTTTTTTTTTTTTTCTTTCTTTTCACTAAAACGTTCAAATGAATCTTTATTTTTCGATTCATTATCACTTAAAGGAAGATTCATTAAATTATTAATTTCCTCTGGGATGTATTCTGCTCTTCCTCTTGATATTCTATATCTTAACTGATTAACACTTAATCTTATATGATTTTGATATTGTTCGTCATAAACTTCAAGTGGAGTTGAAGTATTTCTATAAACAAAATTTTTCGGTAAAGTGTAACCGTATTTTTCAAATAAATTTCTAACTTCTTTTTTGTCTAATTTTTTTGGCATTTTATCAAAAATAAAAAAATAATTTTTTTTAAAACTAAGTTTATTTTTTTTCATTAAACTTTGTTCCCGAATCTTTATTCTTTTATTTTTGTAGCATAAAGTGTATTATGAACGTTTGTTATTTTCCAATTTCCTGTTTCCTCAAGCATTCCTTTAATCTCATCTTTCCGAATCATACGCTTTTTAACTGCTTTCCACATTTTAACGATTGACATAACAGGAATTCTTTCTTTATTTGGAAAATACTCTTTAACAAAATCATTAATATTCTCTTTATCTTCTATTTCATCAACTTCTTCTTGAATCCTTTTAATTTCATCTTGTAATCTTTCTTCCGCTTCTTTTCTTCTATCTTCTATATCTTCTAATGAATATTCATATTCTTTCATCAATTTTTCACATTTATCACATTTCAGTGAATGATACTTAGCGTTGAAATTATAAACTTCAGCCGAAAAATTCATTGAAGCTTCAATAACTTTATCAACATCATACATTTCAATATTAAACTCATTAAATTCCTTTCCTCTTAAATCTTTATTTTTAATTCGCCAGCAATACTCAGCTAATAATTTATAAAAATCATCAATTATCTTTAATTCAGACCTTTTACGTAATTTTAAGGCATCAGCATTATATGTTAATGCTTTACGTTCGAGTGCTGAGTGATTACAAGAAAAGGTTTGAGTTTTTCTGTTAATTTTTCTAATTAACGCTTTTATTTCTGTTGAATCACTTTTTTCAATTTCAATTTTTGGAAAACTTTTGACTGAAACATCAAGTGTTAATTCAGGAATACTTACAGCAGGAATTGATTTTGCAAATTCTAAAATTTGTTCTAAATATTGTTGATTTCTTTCTAATTTAACTTCAACGGGAAGTTGATGATTTAAGATTTTATTTTTTATATTCTTTAATAGTATTTGAATAATCATTTACTGAATCATTAATTTTATTTTCAATCTTTATATTATTTAATTTAGTTAAGCATAAAGCAGACGTTTGATTTTCCGAAACAAGAGCAGAACAAGAATTTTTCATTAACATTTTTATAGAAATTAAAAAAATAAATTTTTTATAAATTAGCATTATTTTTTTAAAGTTAATTTTTATTTTTTTTATTTTTTTATTTTATATAAAATGGAAAGATTTTTTGATATAAAGAAAATAAATGAAAATATTGACGAAGAAATAGAAACTGCAAAAATTCATTTAAATGAATTATATATTCATTTAATGACTATATTTATTGTAGAAAATGATTTAATAGAAAAATCACCATTAGAAATTTGTAAACAATATTTAGAAATTAACGAACCGAAGGATAAAAGAAGTAAAAAGAATAAAAATATTATTGCAGAACAACATAAAAAAATAAATGAAGTGTTAATTTATGTGAATGAATCATTAAAAAGAATTCGAGATATTATTGCCGAAATGGCAGAAAATGCCTTTGAGCTCTAAGAGCGAAATACAGCTAACAGAGAATCAGATATAATAGCGGTGACTTTTCCAATAATCATATTATTTATTTTTGCCGTTAATGGTGTTTCGTCATCTAATATAGTTTCATCATAAAGCACTGTATCGCCAATATTATATTTTGATGAATCAGTAACTTTAAAATAATAATCTCCGTGAGTTGCAAAATCAATTGTATCTTGATTAATCGATATGTCTTGTTTAATTGTGTCTCCTATTTGAAAAATTTCACCAGAGTTATGTTTTGATGTACAAATTCCGATAAATTCTTTATAAGTTCCTGATGATTTAACACTAGGAATACAATTAGTAGAATCAGTAACTGAAGTATAATTATTATTATTTAATTTATATACGTTACCTGTTATAAATACAGGAGAGCCAATATCAAAATCATTTAATGTTAATGTTTCGTCTATCGGCGCATTATGCACAATAGTTTTATTAATCTGACCTCCACCACTACTTGATATAATAGCTTTTTCTGTATGTATCATCTGATATATGCCAAAATCCTAATTCATTTTCATATGATGCTATTCTCCAAGTATAAATACCTGGTGCTTCTGTTGAATTATTATGAAAAACGAAATCTAAAAATCTTCCTGTTCTTTAATACAGAATTTTGATAAGGAACAATATCAGCAGGTTGATGAGTATGAGATGATGGAGTAAATGTTGATGGTTTATCAGTAATATCATTATAACTATGAGTATGTGTATTTAAAGAAAAATTATTAACAGGTATATCATTAATAGAAATACAATTTATATTACCATCAATTCCATTGAAACTAATAACACCATCATTATTATCAAGTTTACCGAAATACATAACATTGCCGGCAGTTCTTATTCTCCAAGAATAATCACTATTTAAATCATTATTATCATGAAAGTCAATATACTGTCCAACTTCCATTACACCATCTGATTTAATAGTCGCGATTGATGGAATATTTACTGTTGAATTAGAACCTCCTCAATACTGTTTGAAATATAATATCCGTTAATGGAATTTGCGACAAGACTACCATTAATAGCTAAATCATTATTAATAATTTCATGTGTATGATTTAACGAAGAGTATTTATCATCATGATTATGTGTTGTTAATGAGTATTCATTATGAGTATGATTTAACGAAGAGTATTTATCATCATGATTATGTGTTGTTAATGAATATTCATTATGTGTATGATTTAACGAAGAGTATTTATCATCATGATTATGTGTTGTTAAAGAATATCTATCGTCATGATTATGATATTTTAATGAGAATTCTTCAGGTATTTTTCCATTAATTGTTTCACAATATAAATTACCATTAACATTTAAATCATTATCAATAGTATCATGAGTATGATTTTTTAATGAGAAATTACCAACAGAAATATTATTAATAGAAATACAATTTATATTACCATCAATAAATATATCACTATTTACAATAAGTTCACCATTAATAGTAATAGCATTATTAAATTCTGTATGATTATGATTTAATAAAGAATATTTATCATCATGATTATGTGTTGTTAATGAAATATTATTAGTATCAATTCCATTAATACTATTACAACTAATATTACCGTTTTTATATATACTTACATAATTGCCATCACAAACTTTGAATCTTAGACAAGTATCAATATTATCATCAGAACCTACGTAATGTTCTATTACGCTACAATCATCTCCATTAGGCAATACACCTATTTCCATCCTAATAGAATCACCCGGCATTGCATTAGTTCTATGAATAAACAATCCTTTATAAATATTTGTATCATCTGAATATTTACTACAATCAATATTGATATTACGACTTGCTGTCAATATTCTACATGAAATATCATTACCTACTAATAAATCATGTTTAATCTTAGTCCAATCGCCATATTCATTATATGATATTCCTGTTAAAGCCTTATTTATATCAGTTAAATTATCATTAGTTAAATATTGATTGTGAGTATGATTTGTTAAAGAAAAGTTATTAGTATCAATACCATTAATAGTTGTACATTCTATATTACCATTTATTTTTAAATCTTGATTAATTGACGTGTAAATTTCATAAATATCTTCTTCTTCATTTGTTTCGACATAATCTTTATTAAAAGTAATACCTGTTAATTTATTGTTAATATTAAATATATCATTACTGATAACAGATAATTCATCTAAATCAATACCATTAATTGTTGTACATTCAACATTACCGCGACAGCTAAAGCTATCGGAGATCAGCGATCCATTAACCTTTAAATCTTGATTAATTGACGTGTAGATTTCATATATTTCTTCCTCCTCTTCATTAGTTTCTAATAAATCTTTATGATAAGTTATTCCTGTATAATTATTTAAATCAGCAGCTATTAAATAATTATCATGTTTATGATTAACGAAACGTTTATATATCTGACAATCGACTAATAAAAGACCTAATTCATTTGTTCTTTGACCTTTAGAGACGTCTTTATAATAATACTTCAAATTTTTAAATATAATATTCATTTCTGGGAATAGATTTATTAAATAATTATATTCATTAAATTCTTGGTCAATATCATCAGCGTTTGGAACTTCTAAATCTTCCAACATTCCACCTGTCGATATATCATATTCATCAAAAAACTACTGATTTCAATGATGGTAACGGTAAATAACCTTTTGACTTCATAACATTAATCCCAAAACTATTATATAAAAATCCTGCCCACCCAAAATTTTTTATTTGACTTACAATTTGAGCTATAGTATATGCTGTATCAGCAGCTGTAAAAAATGTATCTATTATATCAAATATACTATCAACAAAACTTTCTTTATATGTGGATTCACCGTCTTCTCCTGGAGGTCCCATTAAAATTTCTTGTATGTCTTCATCATCAATGATCATTTGTTTTGTTAAATAGTATTCTGTTTTTTAATTCTCCATCATTATTAATTATACCATAAGTATGTCCGCTATCCTCTAACATGATACTATTACCATTAGGAAAATTTATTAATAAATTATTTTCAGTAATTCCTTCATCAGTAGTATTATCATAAGTTGATATACTGACTCCGTTTTCAAATGATATAACGTCTCCGGTAGATAAAATTCCGTCTCGAACTAAAGCTATTTCTTCTGTGTTAATATCATTAATTGTACCATTAACTATAAGATCTTGATTTATTAAAGTATATTTTTCAGTAATATCTTCTTCTTCTTCTTCATTAGTAATTGTTTCTTCATTATAATATATTCCTGTTAATTTATGATTAATACTTTCTAAGTTAGCATTAGTTAGATAATCACTATGAATATGATTTAACGGAGAGTATTTGTCGTCGTGATTATGCGTCGTTAGTGATATATCATTTGTAGAAATACCATTAATACTATTTACTGTTATATTACCGTTATTATTAAAACTAATTGTACTTCCACCTTTTGCTTGAAAACTTAATGTATCGGTTATTGCTCTAATTCTCCACGTATTATCTTTATTATAATCATCTCTATAATGAAAATCAATATACTCACCGACTTCCATGACTCCATCTGATTTAATAGTCGCGATTGATGGAATATTTACTGTTGAATTAGAACCTCCTCCAATACTGTTTGAAATATAATATCCGTTAATGGTGTTTGCAACTAAACTTCCATTAATAGCTAAATCATTATTAATTATTTCATGTGTATGATTTTTTAATGCAAAATCATCTGTTGAATAACCATTAATGGTATCAATAATTAAATTTGTAATTGAAACATTATTACTATCTTCATTGATTTTTACGAATTGTTTATATAAATCCAATACTTTATTTATATTACCGAACATTTCAATTATATATGCATTTTTCATTATATTTTCTCCAGTAAGTATATCATCAACTTTAATATTATTATTGATATACTTTAAATTTTTTATACTATTATCTAACGGTGATATTACAACATGATTTCTTCCGTAAGTGAAAACAAATGATTTGTCATAACTATTTATCTGTAATGTACATATACCATTTGATAATGTATCAGATGTTTTTGAATGATTACTGTATACAACACTGTTTTTTATTCATTAATGCTCTTACTATATTTTCAATTTTTTCAAACTGTGAATTTGACATTTTTAATAAGATAAAAATGTATAAAACTGAAAATCAATTTACAACAACTGCGTCTCAGTTACCGATTGAAGAAAAATTATACAAATCTTGATTTAGATAAGTATGAAGTATTAAATCCTCAAAATGGTTATACTTTCCGTTATCCTCAACGTTGGTTAGAGTCTCCGTCACAGAATAAAGCTATTGGCATAAGAAGATTAGATATAACGCCGACCGCTCACGTTTTCTCATTACAGTTTGAAGTAACTAAACCTGAAAGCGTCAGTGGTTCTTCACCTAATCCACGTATCATTAAAATTCAAGTTATGGCGCAAAATACTTTATTTGAAATTTTAACGTCAATTTGTAATAGTTTTAATAATTCATTTGCGAGTTATAGATTATCTTATGAATACGAAGACTCAGGCAATTTATATTTTGCTTGTACTTATGTAGGCTCGGATGAAAGCCAAAATCTTGTCGAAAAATTTGCGATTGTTGATTCAGGAAGTACTACATCTAATTTAGAAAGTTTTTTGAAATTCTTAAATCAAGATGTAACGTCAGAAAGTATAAGTTATTTGTCAACTCAAACGGAAGTAATGACTTTTAATAATGTTTGGAACAGAGAGTATTTAGGAAAAAATAATATTTATCCGAAATATTGCAGGTTTATTATTCAATTAGTATTTCTTTATAATTACAGAAAAACTGTTGTACTTTAAGAGTAAAGTGACCTTTTAATATCTTCAGGGATTTCTTTTTTATCTCCTTCCTCTTCGTTAAATACAACATATATTTTTATCATTGTATTTACGATTGAATTTAAAACGTAAATGGTTCCAATAACACACATCCAAACACCAATAAAAAACATTTTACATAAATTAAAATGTTAAAAAAGTATGTTAAAAAGTACCATTAAAATTTTGAGGTTAACTTAACCTTTTTTTTAACCCTTTTTTTAACCCTTAACGAATCCGAGTAAATTAGCGTTTTTCGAATGATTTGACATGAATATTGCATGTTTGCTCGAGTTACTGAAAGGTTAACTTTTTGTGATTTTTTAACCCTTGAATTTTTTATATATGTTTTTCATAAATTTTTACAATATATAAAATGTATAATGCAGTAATTGATTATACAATTTCTTCCTACGACGCTGAACATTACAATAGAATTGACGTAAACTTACCGTCACCGCCAACACGTCAAGCAAAAATGATTGTAACATCGTTAACGACTAAATGTTCTATTGTTGTTATTGAGAAAGATGATTTTATACAGATTAACGGTAAAAAATACTATTTCAATAATGATTACACTGACTTAAACTCTCAAACGTTTATATTACTGTTGAATTCTTTAATTCAAGAATCAGGCGTTACGTCTGAAGTCGACGAAAGCCGGTAGAATTGTATTTACTTCTTCAAATGCCTTTACAATAAATAATGCTTCATATAATATAATTCAAATATCAGGGATTATACTCACAAATTCTTCCTATACCATCAACATTTAATGGTACAGATACATTTGAAATATTCGCTGAATCAGTCGGAAATACTTTATCAACTCCAGTATTATATCTTTTGTCGAATGTTGGAAAAAGTTCTTATAGAAATTTAAACGAAACCATTAACATTTCAAAAATCGTTCTTAGAATCAATAACTCTTTTTCGGCAAATTTTCCGATTATTGTATCAAACGCTGATTTTGAAATTGACATAAATTCTAATGATTTGTCACATATACAGTTGACACTCGTTGACGCAAACCTTCACGAAGTACATTTACTGAATCCAATGTATATAACAATTTCTGTTCAAGGCATACAGGATGAAGATTTATTTGTTGGTGAGATTCAAAATCAAAAATAATTTTTATGAAACATTGTTTCCGAATCTTAAGATTCTTTTATTTTTTGATTTATAATAACTCTTCGTGCTTTAATGTGAATACTAAACGTACCGTGTGGGTCTTCATTTTTGCTATATTCTTTCCATAAAGCTTTTGCGTCAAAAACACTCGCTGGTGATTCCTTCAATAAATCGAAAAAGTCTTCTTGTCCAATACCATTAAATAATACAATATCTGACAAAGTTCTTTTTATATCTTTTGGTATACTTTTTGTTGTTTGCACACAAATGATAACGTTAATATTAAAGTGTCTGAGTTTTTTAAGTAATCTTGACATCTCCGTTTCTTTACTTCTCAGCAAAGGATGATTAGCAAAATCATCTAATATCAACAAACATCTATGCGGATAAGTTTTCCATTGATATTTCGCTAACTTTTCAGAAATGTATTTTAATTTCTTCTTTGAGTTATTCAAATTATATTTCATAAATAATCTTTCTACTTCTTCATCCGTTTTCTTAAAATCAGAATTGATATATTTAATGATAGAATTATATTTTAAAATTCTCCGAATATATTTATTAATCCAGTCTAACAAATCAGTATCTTTTATCGCAACAAGTTTCGTTTTCTTTATTGCTTCCTTATAAGTATTTACTGTTTCATCAAATTTTGAGGATGTACTACAAATAGTTATTAATTCAAAAAACGGTTCGTTAAATAGTACTTCTTGTTTCGCTCCGAGTTTAACGTAAAGATATGATTTGCCTGAACCCATCGGCGCTATAAAAGCTGTTATTCCGTTTTGAGCAAATAAGAATTTTTCATGTATTGGTTTTATCTTTGCATTCTCTAAAATTTCTTTGTTTTGTTTTTCTAATTTATCAAACAATTCTTCTATCTCATCAAATTTTTTATCAACCTCTTTTAAAGAAATTTTTCGCATTATTTTTTATTTATAAAAATAAATTTTTTACCGTTAATAAATGGAAAGAACTTCGCTCCAAAGGAGCTCAGGCTCAGAGAGCCGTTCGTTCTCTGAGAGTCAAGGACTCGAATCATTCCAAGATTATTTGATATCAGAATATAAAATTAAGTCGCAAGACAAGTCTTGCTCCGGCAAGACGCCTTACGCCGCCGTTGAGTTCAAATATAATCATAATACAACAGTGAAGATAGATAAACCAACAAATAAACCTATACTTCATAATAATATTCTTGTAGGCGTTAAAGTTTTTATGATAAGAATTTAAAACTTCTTGAATCAGTAAATTTAAAGTTTACCGATAACATTCTTACTAAAACAAATGAAAAGAAACTTGTAAATATTGCTCCTGCAGAATTAAATAATAGATTTATGAAAGCCAGAAATGATATCGTAAAACGAATCACTGACGAATTAGTCGAGAAACGAGAAGAAATTGACAATAGAATTATATCATTAAATGCTTACGTTGGAAATGAAAATATCACGTTTTCAAAAGAGTTTGAAGGCTTAAAAATAACTTTCCCGGGAAGCGAGCAGATGCGAGCATCGAGCCTTCAGGCGAAGACTACAAACGAAAGGAAATCGTTTGATATGTGACTTTGTCGCAGTTTGCCATCGGCAAATGTAAATTATATAAAAATAACTATCACATAACGAGATATTTTAATTTTTGTCATTCAACTTTTGCGTTAAATCATTCAAAAAATGCTCATTTTCTCCGTTTCGTAAAGGGTTAAAAAAAGGGTTAACTTTTAGGTTAAAAAAACATCTTTGAAAATTAAAAGGTACTTTTTGATAAAAATAAACATATTCATAAAGCATCTTCGTCAATTTCATCATCAACTATTTGTTCTTCTAATTTTTTGTGATATTTTTCAAACCTATCATAAACTTCTGGTAATAAATTATACACTTTAAATACTTTTCCATCAATCCTTTTTGCAGAAGCATTTCCAGTGAATTTTTTCATATTTGCAATAAAAGTCCTTGAACTGCAACTGTTGAATTTATTTTTCTCAATAAAATCACAATATAAATTAAATAAATCAGGACCTGTTATGTTTTTGATTTTTTCGTAATTGTCTCTAGCGAATATTTCATAACTTGACATTGAAGCTTCTTTAATATTTTCTTTTTGCTCAACTGTTCGGAATTCTTCTTAAATTTACTTTCGACACATTCATTAACATAAAGAATGTAAATAAATTTTCATAAAATTCAGGCGTGAATGAATCAGCATATTTTGAGAAATAATCAAAATCTTGTAAATGCTTATCACTTGTTTTAGTTACAACATATCTTCTATCATAACCTTCAATCTTTATTGGAACATCATTATTTGATACCATTATAAAATTCGCAACGTTTTCTGTTTCTCTCATCGGTTCATTTTTTTGATTTATATTTATTGTTTTATCTGTTATAATAGATTTTAATGCATCGGAATTTAAAAATTTATTTGTATCAATACTTTGTAGTTCATTTAAAACCAGTAATTTTTTTGTTTTCTAATGTTGCATTAAATTTACCGACTACTGATTCTATATTCGTAACATTTTTCATTTGCGTATCTTGCCATTAAGTTTGCATATTACATCTGTAAAGAATTTATTTTTCCTGTTCCTTGATTTCCTAATATAACTAAAGCAACTCCAGTTTTGAAATTTGGTTTTTGAAGAATGCTCGCGACCCAAATTAAAATATATCTATAAATTTCTTCATTACCATTTGCTATTACTTCTCTGACGTGATCTAAAAACGGTTGTATAATTTCTGTTTTTACTTTATCAAGCTTTTTATAATCATAACCTCTAAAGTAAGAAAAAATTTGAGGGTCTTTGGAATAAAATTTTAATGCTTTTACCGTAAATATTTCTGTATTTTCTAAATATAAATCCCAAGCGGAAACGTTTTTTGTTTTATTTCCTTCGGTCCTTCTTCCAATAATTATTTTCTTTAGCTTTTGTTTCGCAACGTTTTCTGATGTATAACTTACTTTAACATAATCATTCACTGCGTCATAATCTTTAAACATAAATACTTCAGGTGTTGAATCACATACTAAAAAACATTTCTTTAAATCATTTATTGCTTCATCTCCGTTTAAATCATAGTTTTTATTTTTTTCTAATGTCCATTAAACAGAATTTGTCGTTTATGTCGATTGTAACTTCTGACATCTTTTTAGTTGCATTAAAAAATCAAATTACTACTTTAAAACTAGACTTAATTTATAACCTGTAACGTAACGTAACCTTGGTTTTTGCATCTCATGTTCTTTATTCTTCTTCTTTTTTCCAAAATGTCAAAGTTACAGGTAACGTTACGTTACAAGTTATAGTTAGATTTTTCGCACATGCTTATTTTAAACTCGACCGTTAATCCTAATTTTCAATCATCCTCTATCGTTAATGCTATCTTTTATGTAGCGCGGCTTGAAGCGAGCGTATCACGCGAAGCTTCAATAGCGCTGTGTGTGTGTGTGTTCCTTCATAATTATTTAATACCATAATATATGTTGTTTTAACACCTGCAAATGCATTTTCTCCGATTGTACTTGGTTCTGTGGTACCATTATAATATATATACTGAAGATTAGAGCATCCATTAAATGCACTTTCACCAATTTCTTTGGATCCAATCATTACTGTTTCTAATGATGTACATTGTAAAAACACAGATAGCTCTATTGTAGTCAAACTATCCGGAAGTGTAATGGATTTCAAACTTGAACAACCTCTAAATCCAGCCTCACACAAAGTTTCTAATGTATCTGTCTGGAAAGTCACATTTTATAATGAGGTACAATCCAAAAATGCATTCGAATTGATTTTGGAGCCTGAAAATGTCAGTGATACACTTTTCAAACTTTGAACAATATGCAAATGCACCTGCGCCAATATAGTAATCAGTTACTATAACTAATGTATCCTATGACGTACAACGAATAAAAGCATCTTGATAGACATCAATGTTTTGAAGATTTAATGTTTTAAGTGATGTGCATTGGGCAAATGCATTAGACCTTATATATTCACAATGACTGAAATCAATTTCAGTTAATGAAGTGCATCCTTGACAAATGCCATAAGAATAATAAGTGCAACCACTTGGAAGTGATATACTTTTCAATGATGTACAGCCAGAGAAAACATAATTACCGGTGCCATTTCTAATAGGACCACTGAATGTAATTGATTCCAAATAAGTGTTATTAGAAAATGCATAATCCAGTATGTTAGTTACATCTGAGGGAACTATAATGTGCAGTGATTGTTGTGATTCCTCCACTATTAATAACTAAACCATTTACACTCTCATTGAAGGATTATTATTATAGGTAGGATAGCTGTTTTCATAACTATCTAAATATAGTATACCATTAATTAATTGATCACTTAATGATAGGTTGAAAAAATAAAGAAATCATTGAAATTAAAATTAATTTAGAAATCAGATAAGATATAAATAAATATAAATAAATATGAAGTGAATAAAATATTTTCATAAAAATTACAAAGTAAGTTCGACAAATATAATGAAAACCAATATTAAATTGTATAAACAAGAATGACATCATTGATTTTTGGATGTTTCAAACATAAGATTTTTGGCTTTGTTGATCATTGTTCATATTTTTAGTAAAATGCCAAATTATTCAGAAAAGATCGACGAACAAGCCTGACAAATCCCCTCAATATTCAATGATCATTTCTAAAATTTGCTTTTTCAGAGCGAAGAACAAAAAATTGAATTTTTTTGGCAATTTTTTTTCACGAATTTAATTAAAGAATTCAAAGAACCACTTATAAATTTTGTATAAGCTTTTCCATATGAAAACAAAAAATTTAGTGTGTTATATCACTTGAATGATGATGAAAACTTTGATTGCGTTAAATTGAATTTTCTACAATATTTGATTTTTAATCATTATCAGATCTACTTGACACCAAACTAAATCATTTTGTTCAACATAAAATTCTAATTCAATATCACCAACTAAATCATTTGGATATAAATCAAATGCTTGTAAAGCTAATATATCTTCAAATAAAAATTTCATTTCAAATTCGATATCATGTTTATTTCCATCTGCAATTGTATTTAAATCAACATAAGTATCACAAACAGATCGAGAATATTCTGAAAGATTTTCATATAAAGAATGTGTATATTTCCTAGTTTTCTTTTCAGCATAAGGTTTAATTGTAGAATAACAATAACCTTCACGACAACATTCATTTTGTTGATAACCAGTAGGAATATTATTAGACATAATTTGTAATTAATCTAATAATTGATTAGTTCTCTTAAAACCTGTAAATAAAGCTTGATCAAAAACGATAACCCACCATTTTAAATCAAATCATAAAAATATTGAATAGGTAGTGGTACTTCTTTTTTTAACACTTATTTGAAATGTTTACTTACGATCATGTCACATATATGAATATATGAATTGCAGACTCTTAGTATCCGTTGGGCTCTCCTTGACGCTTAATTATATTGTTCAGCCTGTTTGGCATCGAATCGACAAGGTTCTTAATCAAGTTTTCATCAATTGAATTCCAAACCTCGGATATAGCATTAACCAATTCATCAATAAATTGGGGCTGTAACTCTTCCACTCTTTTCTTTAGTATTGACCACAAGTTCTCTATGACATTCAAGTCAGGATAATTTGTTGGCCAGTTCTCAAGAACATTGCATCGACTTTTCAAATATTCCATTCTTTTTTGCTTGTGTGTGAACTTGCTCCATCTTGGAGTAGGGTCCCCCATCCTTCATCATATACGTTATTCATTCCTCGTATCAAGTCAGAACGTTCGATGCATTCGTGAATGTATACTTCAGAATCAATGTTCCCTCTGATTGCAATAAGTGGTGTTTATAATTATAACTTATTCCACCAAAGATCATAACCTTTGAGGTGAACTTAGTTTTTTTCCGAAACAGATTTCGCCTCTTCTTCTCCACAACCAGCGATGGTTGTTGTCTAAGTAAAAACAGGATTCATCAACAAATAAAACATTTTTCCAGTTTGTATTTTGTTGAATGTGATATTGAGAAAAACTGATTCGCTTTTGTTTTTGATCATTGGTAAGCAAGAACGTTTCCTTTGGCGGCAAATAATTAAACCCAAGGCTCTTTCTTACTTTGTACACTGTGCCATAACTAATTTTATTTTCTTCTGATAACAGATCAGCTATCGTTCAGGTTCCCATTCTCCTGTTATTTATAGTCATATTGTTGACCTTATCCGTTAATTCCGAGTTAATGATGGAAGGTCTTCCAATATGAGAATTTTGGTGTAAAACAGAATTATTCAATAATTCATTGCTAACCATTCGAACAAATTTTCTGCAATGACCTGTTTCTCTCTCGATCTCAGAGTCATTTTTTCCCTGTCAGATTAGCTGTATCACTTCTAGGCGCCTCTAAATCATACATTGACTCATCATCTTGAACTCAGATTCCATGGAACGATTAATTATAAACAGTATCCATTCAATTAGGTGGGATATCGTTTTTGATCAAGCTTCATTTTAGCTAAATTCTCAGGATCTTGTAAATTACTAGAATTAATAGCTTTTGATAATTGTATAGTTATTCTAATTTTAAAATAAATAAAACCTTCAATTATTTGTGAAATCATATGATCACCATGAGTAATTATTAATCTAGTTTCTTGAGATTGATTAAAAGGAGCATTTTGATCATTACAATCTTCAGTTCTTAAAATAAAAAAACGAGTACCATCATTTTTAGTAATTAAATCTTTAAGACGATCAAAATAAACTCCAACATTAATTTGATCATCTTGTTCATTTTTGAATTGCGTATTATTATCATACATTGATAAAATGATAATATTTTTTTCATAATTTTTAAATGGGCTGAAATGTTTGGAATAAAATTAAAAACGGAATAAAGAAAATAGGACCTTCACTTAATAAAGGCAAAAAGAAGGATTCACAAAAATTAGTCCTAATATTGTGAAAGGTTATGAATTTGCTAAACAACATATAGAAGACATTAATAAAATAAAATTTCTTAAAAAGTTACCTGTGGATAAAATATTCGAAATCGGTGATAAAATAATCCCATCGTTTAAAAATATAGGTAATGAAGCAAATGACAAGATCCATCTTATATTTTATCAATAAATAAAATTAATAATTAATTTTTATTATTATTTATCGCTTGGAATTTATGGAACAAAATTAAAAATGGATTTAAAAATACAGGTGCTTGGATCAGAGATAAAATCATAATATTAGTTGGTATATTTGTTGGTGATGTTTGGAATAAAGTAGCCAAACCTGTTGTAAATACAGTAGGTAAGATATTTGGAATTGAAAATTAACCTGGACATGCAGGTGCTATTGCAAAAGAAATTAAAATAGCAGATAAATTCTCACCTGTTATAGATGGTGTAGCAAATGCACTAGTTGGTCAAAAGTCATAATGAAATATTATTTATATATATATTGTTTTGAATATTTGAAACTACACTATGCCGAATCCCAGGCGTTTTTTAAGGACGCCTGCATCCCATTTGTCATAGTTTAGTTCCAAAAATTCATTGTTATTTAATAAAATTTAAATCATTTTTTATAAATGTCGAATTATAAACATAAGGTTATAGTAACCTATCACAGCAAAAATAGGTTGAATATTCCTGAAATTACAAATCTAAAAGATATAGGGAAACATAAAAAAGTATCATTTACAAATACAATTATATTTAAGAAACCAATCCCATTTTCAGCTTTAAAACAAAATAGTGAAATATATGTATCACGTTATGAAAAAGAAAATAAATAAACATCATTTATTTGTTTATTATAATTTAAGTGTCCTTGAAAATGATCTGGCTTTAAATCGAATGCGGTCTGTGTTGTTTCGTTTTTATGTTGGTTTTTAACCATTACATTATTCAATAATGTACGATTAATTTCATCATTCCATGACTCATAGATGTATGATTCATACCATCGTCCAAATTTACATTACAATTCATAACTTAAAACTATTTCTAAATAATGAACATTTTGATTTAACGGTGGTTGCTTATTTTCAGTAATTGGGATTGAAATTCGAATGGAATTATCAAAAAATTCTATTAATTGTTTGTGTACAAAATAAAAATCGGAGAAATTATTATGTTTTATTATCATCCCTAGGGTCCTTGGGATCGTCCCGACCGCATTATATACCTACCTCAATTTACGCGAATAATGATTTCAAGTATTAATATAACATTGAAGTATAAGCTATTAAAGGAAAGAGGATGTTTCTAAACCTTATTTTGAACTTCATGGGAATTTCTCGTATGGTGGTATAAATCTCAGGCTTATATTAGAATTTTGTAATGGAAACAAAAATTTATGTGGACAAAACCCACAGAAATATTTATGTGGACATTTCTATATACATACACCTATGTTAGCAAGTGGAAGCATCTTAAACTTGCTTCATAATAAGTTGTATTTTTTATAAATTTCTTCATTAGGATCATGTTTAATCTTAATAGACAAAGGTATACTATATTCAGTCTTTTTGATAAGTAAGGGATTGTAAAAATAAAGTTTTTTCATGTTTTTTTTTTTAAAATTAACGAGAAAATAAACGATCAAAATAATGTGAAAAAGTTGTATGCTGTTTTCAATATAAGGAAAAGTGCCTTATCAAAGAGAGTGAAGTAGCTCTACGATTATTATGCATTCAATTGCGACGGCTTGAACCTTGATGCTATAGCTCGAGAGAACTTCACTTTTGCTGGGTAAATGGGAGAAGAACTCCATGCAAAGGTTTGCTTTACAAAAATGCTAACACAAAAGAGGAAGAAGTGGGATGATGGTATAGCAATAATTAAACATTCAAAAAGAATTTTCAAAATCGTTATAGATTTGAAATCAGAGATTTAGAAGGAACAATCGTCGAAAATTCTATTTATAAATCAGAAGAAGGAGTTCCTCCAGTTGGTGAAGATCTTCGAGTCGGAAAACTTATAGTTAATATTGACTCATACGATTCAGGTTCAACCGAAGAAAAAAAGGAAGAACCACCTCCACCACCTCCAAGGACATTAGTTCGCCCAATTCGAACAGCAGGTGCTAACAGATTTGTAGCTCCTCGATCTATTCCTCTTCATCAAACCAGAAATTCACCAGAAAAACAAAGCCCAGAGAGAACCCATGTCCCACATCTTAATGTCCAAGTACAACCAAGTCCAATAAAGTCAAGTCAACCAGTAATTACTGTTCCAGAAGAACCACCCAAGACAATTCTTGTTAAACCGCGGACATTTGATGAGATTTTAAACTTCTATTCAGACAATCCTTCGCCACTTGATCAATTTAAAGTCACCAAGTCAATCAACGAAATCACACTTACGCATGAAACCAATCTCAGCTCGATAAAGGAAAGCATGCAAGACGGTACCAAACGAAAACGCCCTGACGAAAGCCTTTCATACGAAGATTTCCCCGTTGATCCGAACACTGACTTTAAGTCTCCACAAAGGACGACTGGCTATGAGTCAACTGACGTCAACCAAACGAAAGACAACATCATTGCGATCAGCTGGGGCGGGAAACTTGCTCCCAAAGTTCCGACGGTTCCATTTGAATTTGAATGCCTCGACGATTACAAAACCGCTTTTTTAGATGGGATTTCATATGAGTTAAATTACAAAATCAATGAAGTGTATAAGATGTATGTTGCAGCGTTATTTTCTGCATCCAACAAAGCGCCTCGTTGTAAAGCGCATGGTCCTGCAGCATTTAACGTTGACAAAAAAGGGAATTATTATTACAAGTGTAAACAGTGTAATTTTTATCAACCAATTCAACCGGACATAATCACGCCATCAAGGAGAGATGTCAGGTCCATTGCGACAGTCATCAACTTTATGCATGTGCGTAACATTAGTTATCACGAGTCAACATTAATCAGAAAGAACAACGTTTACACGCTGTACTTTTTCCGACGACAAACTTGACAATGTAGAGTACTCAAAAGATGATTTGTGGGTGATTTTCTCAGATCACATTTCCCCCATATTTGTTGTATCGGAGTCGTATGGGGTATCCCAGAGAAACCGTTTAGAAATAACACCTTTTTTTAATAATCGTTTAATTGAATTACCGATGCAAATTAAAGTCACATCAATTCGTTTATTTAATGTCCAATCAGAGAAGTTATCCATTTCCAAATTATTTAGTTTAGATGAGAGTAGTTTACCAATTTTACCTGTATTACTTAATAACAATCAACAAAATGTAGTAACAAATGATTTTCTTCTTAATGATAAACAAATTGAAGAAATCCGAAATATTGCCGAAGAAATTAGTAACGAGTATCATTTGAATGAATATCAAAAACTTTCGTTAATGAAAGTGATTGACTTTTTCCATCCAAACACTGCGACGCCGCTGTTATTAATTCACGGAATCTTTGGCGCAGGTAAAAGTAAGTTACTTTCCATCATAATAATATTCATAGACCGGATACTAAAGCTGCTTCACCTCGATGACCAAGTGCTCATAGCCTCGTCAACAAACGTCGCAGTCGATAACATATTGAACAATTTAATCGAATACGAATTTGAGGACTTTACACGTGTCGGCTCAGTCAAAAAAATCAAAAAGAATCTTCTTCCGTATGTAACCGGCCACGGCAACGACGAAGCGATTAGCGAACTGCATTTGATAATTTCGGAGACTGATAACAGTGAGCGGAGTGTGGTGCAACGCGCATTAGAAAACGCGCAAAATGAATATAACCAAAAGAAATCCAAGATAGACAGCGTCAGAGTTGTAGGTGCCACTTGCGCTGCGACGTCCTTCAGCGTTATGTCGAACAAAAAGTTTTCTTTTGTCATTTTGGACGAGTGTTCGCAGCAAACGGAGCCCGTATCGTTGCTCCCAATTTCCTTCGGCTGTAAACGGCTGATCTGCGCCGGGGACCCCCTACAACTGCCGCCGACGTTAAGCAAAAGTGCGCCGAACGGTTACGGGCGGCCACTTTTCTCGCGAGTCTCCAAACGGTTTCCGCCTGTTATGCTGCAGACACAATACAGATGTCACCCGTCAATCGCTGACATATGCAGCTGTTTGTTTTATAAGGGAATGGTCAAAAACGGCGTCACCGAAGATGACCGGAGGCCAGTTCTGGAAACCCTTCCGACGATGTGTTTGTTTGATGTGAAATGCGGAGCTGAGCAATACCGAGGAGGAAGCATCTGCAACGCAGCGGAGGCAATCACAGTGGTGAACCTTGTGAAGTATTTGGTCGACGCTGGCATCAGTGCGAGAGACATTGGCGTGATCGCGTTCTACAAGGCGCAGGTGGAACTCATCTGCGAAGGTCTGACTGTGGACGGACAGCGAAAGAGAACAATTGTTGACGTGTCGACCGTGGACGCGTTCCAAGGCGACGAAAGAGAAGTTGTTATCATAACAACAGCGAAGACAAAGAAGACGGCGTTTGTGGACTCGCCCGAAAGAGTAAACGTCGCTGTGTCGCGCGCGCGAAGACATTTGTTCGTCGTGTCGAACGTAAGGCCGCTGATCGAATCAGAGCTGTGGAACACTCTGTTCGCAAGGGCGTGCAGGGCGCCCAACAAAGAATCGCGCTCGAGAACGCGCCGGACACGGGCTGGAGGCCGTTCTGAGGAAAGAGAATCAGAGACGCGCCGCACCCTCCGCGTGGATGTAATAAAGAACATTTCCGTTGCAATGTTTAAATTCGCTGTGCACAAAGTGTATAAATACTTTCGAATTACGAACGAACGCAAATGCGAATTCAGTAAAACTTTGACTGCGTTTTTGGAATCGGCGGCAGAAGTGGAGCTGAGTCGCCCACCAACTTACTTCCGCATGACATTCGTTTTGTTTTTCATTAATTTATGTGCCAAAATTTGTCATCTGTTATCACTTCAAAGTAATGAAATAATCATTACACATAAAGCCATTGCGTATTAATATCTTTATGGGAACTAAGATAAAGGTGATTAATAATTTTAATGCAAATGTTTCGTGGTGGTAAACTTATGGAAAATTGGTGTAAACTTTATTTTTGTTGATGGAGCATTTGTTTATCAATTTAAAAAGTAGTTTCAATTGTGTTAACACAATTTTGATATGTTTACTTCGGAGGGTAATCTTTCCAATTCAAAATTTGAAAAAAGAAACGGTTTGAACACTTCGATGATTGTTTGCTTCTTGCTGCAAGCAATATTTGTACATCAAAGTTTTAGCTACACTAAATCTGTTGTAGGTCATCCCGGTACAGACACTGTTCAAACACAAGAATTTGATAGTTATGAAATTCTTGAAGAAGTATCAAAGCCTTCAAATATCAAGTCAGTTTCTGAATTACATGCGTTACACCCAGATAGATATCCAGAAATTGCAGAATCTGATTATGGTTGGCAAGGTCATATAACCCAATAGATGCAAATGCTGTCAAAACAGAAGCTACAGCAATAAAAGAAGACTTTTGTAAGAATTCACCAGATCTTACACAGGATGAACTTTATGCTCATCCTGTTGGAGTTGAACAATTATATGGTGACAAAGAACTTATTTCCAATGCAAAACGTTACAAAGTTCGTTACATATTTAATCCGAATTATGCAGAACAACATACTACAGCATTATATGTTCCACCAGGCGAGTTAATAACGATTGAACTTCCTGAGAAGCATGCTAACGGCGTCTCAATTACAGTTAACAATCATGCAGAAAATGTTGATGATGTCACAAGAACTCCACGTTATCCAATATTAGGATGTACCACAAAAATTAGTATTACAGGTCGTGTTACCAAATTTGGATGGCCACTTGGTGGAAATCTTGTTTTTAGTTTTGGTATTGATAAATATACCAACAATTTTGAAGTCAACATTTCAGGCGTAATATTATCACCATATTTCCGATATGGTTCCACTACCGATGAAGAATGGGAAGACACAATTCGCCAATATCCAGGTCCGTACACATTCTTAGACACCGGTGCAGTTCATATTCAGTTACCATCATCAACAATACGCAGTGCAACACAACTAAATGATGCGATGGCATTTCTACGCGGCGTTAGTGTCATTACATACAGTGGTGGAGAGATCGCATACAATGATCGCCGAAGTGATGGAAGAGTTCAAAATCCAAATTATTGGTACTTAGATTCGTATGTTCGAGTTGGGGAAGCTTATGCAGTACAAGGCGCAAATATTGTTCGAGCACCGAATTATTGGTCAGGATCAATTGTTAATTATAACTCGCAGCGCCAGGGCTGCTGGGGAACCATTCACGAGTACGGACACCACTTCCAGGATTGGGGCTTCGAGAGATATGGGGAAGCATCGAATAATATATATGCGATAATTACATATTCACTTTACACGCCGATTAGTTCCACACGTACACCAAATGGTGACGGAACAATGTCAGCCACTTCCAATGATGGCTGGTCATATGTTACACATCAAAACGGAATTCTTAACTACGAAGGAGGTAATGTTGTGTTAACACTTTATGCGAATCTTATGTATGCATTTGGCCAAGAGAAAACGCTCGAAATCATTCATGCAGATCGCTATAACACATATTACTATCACAGCGATGGTGACTCAACTACACTCACACGGCCTGCGCGTTACTTCATGACCGCGTGCAAAGTATTACAGCGTAACTTAATACCATATTTTTAATTCGTATGCGTCATTAATTGCTGCGGCGAATCTCAATGACACGACTTATTATAAGGAAGAATCATTGGAAGAAGTTCGCAAAGCAGGTTACAAAGAATTTCATCCGATTGGACTTGTTTACCAATGCGGATATATCGTTGATGGTGAAGAAACGGAAACGTCGCGTCCGTATCAAGTTCCTGCAGGCGAAACGACGCGACTATACTTCAAACGCGACATATTAACGCGAGCGAAATATGGAATGCACGACTTCGAATTTGTTCGATATTATGGCGGCGAAAACGCGACATTTGACTTAGTTGACGAAGGTACATACGATTACACACCGAAAGGCACCTTACTCAATAAGTTTTATGTTGTTTATCGTGATGTTGTCAACAAGGAAGAAACGACGTGCATTGTCAAGATACAGCCGACAGTGCAATTTGGCGAAACATTTTCATATTATAACATCGACTTTAAGTCAGGCAATTTGACGCATGGCTTCAACAGCATACAAGACAAGGAATACGAGGACAAATATCTCACTACTGGAATTAAGATCAATAATAATTTGAATTATTCGACACTCCCATGGCTCTGCATCAATAAGGGAAAAATTGTTCCACGACAGAGCGGCACATACGTATTCTATATGAAGCATGACGAAGAGGCAGCGTTTTATATCAGTGAACATGAACTCAAAGGAAATCCAACAGACGATGCGCCATATTTAATCTTAATTTTAAATGAATGGCACACGAATTATAATACGAATTATCCATCAGAAGAAATTCGACTTGAAGAAGGTAAAGAATATTATTATCAATTTGTGATGCAAAATGCTGATGGTGATGGCGGCGGAAGTGTTGGATATCGCATTAAAGATTCGAACGGTAATTTCAACTCTGACAGTGTCATCGATGTTTCACAGAATATGATTGTTCTCAATGGTTATGGTTCGACAGAAATCATTGACTTTGTGCCGACGATTCCGACATTTTCATGGAACTTCGATTACAAAGGCACGAATTCCATAATTCCATCGCCAGATAATTTCACATTTTCCAAATATCCTCCTCTTTTAAGTGGCGAAGGCATTAACAATTCAGTAAATGGTGGACAATGCGATAATTGTCGCACGCGCGCAGTTTCAGAAGTTCCGTTTCCACAAGAGTTCGAAATTGACTTTGCAGGATATACTTCATTTAATGAAATTGTGTTGGGAAGTAACAAAAACACATTCAAAATGAACTCTACGATTGAATTACGATGTGACAACGAAACGATTTACTTTGGACATTACACGTCTGATGACGACGACATTTTATTTGATAGATCGTACACATGTTCGAAACTTCAGTTGTACACGTACAATAACACGGAAACATGGATGAACGGTAATCCTGGCGGCACGTCAATACGCAAGATCGAGTTCAAGCAAAGCGCGCGCTGCAAGCACATCGTACCAATTACACATTCGCAAATGAAAATCAGCGAAATGACAGAACAGCGCGCAGGCGTGTACTATAACGGCAAAGGATACATTGGACGAAGCAAAGGCGAAATATCGTTTGAGTTCCGTAACACGAGCAACATCGGAATCATTGGCGATCTTTACGAATACGGGGGAAGTGCGAAAGTGTATTTGGATGACGAAGAAATCGGAACATTCGACACGAGCAAAATGACAACGTCACAAAAGAACTCGCGCGCGAACGGAGCGGAAACGCGTCTGTACATGTCGCTGCTGTTCATAATGAACGACATCGACGCCGAAAGTGTCCACGAACTGAAAATCAGGGACATCAATGGCGAAGTCGCAATCGCAGGATTCATAACAGACGACGGCGTGCTGTTGTCAGGCGAAGGCTCCTTTACACCGGCGGAAGAGTCAGAGACAGTGACTTAGACAACCAATGAATATGAAGAAGGTAATGTAACTTCTGGTGCAATTAGTTCCAATTCTGATGGACAGAATTCGAGTTCGCTGGGCGGTGGCGAAATTGCGGCAATTGTCATTGCTGTTGTTTTAGTGATTGCGGTGATTGTTGTGGTGATAAATGTCGTCTTGAAGAAGAAAAAGAGCAAATACTCAGATTCAGCACCTGAAATTTAAGTTTATTTTAGTAAAATTGTTTTTGAAATTGAAACGCTTTTTGCATCTAATTGATCACATGTCGAATTGTTTTGGGAAACCGTAGAAATTGAATTTATCGGTGATACAAAAATTCGTAAATACGATATGATCGGATTTAAAATAGGCGCTAATAGCACAGTGAACGGTTTTAATTGAAGATATTTTGACACAAAAGCTCAACGACTGTTTAATCGAAACTTTCTTATAACAAAAGTTGGTGTTTTCAAATGTCTAAATCTTATCACGTCACATAATGCTTTGTGTATGTCTCTTTCAAGTGTTATAATTTTTAATGTTTAAGACCTTGAAAATTTTGCATTCAGAGAATGACCTTCATTAACATCAGTAATAAAAAATGATGCATTTGTTAATATAAATGGGAAATTAGTTATGACACTGGAACATATCAAAATGAAACATTTGGAAATATGAATATTACTAAGGGAACAACACTTGACAAATGTCTCCCGCCAACACAAACATTCACACAAAGTGATAAATTTATCATGTCAAACACATTGAAAGAAAGCGATACATTCACCAACACATTCATTGCATCAGTTGCTTATTCACATTCACTTCCATCGGATGTAACTTTAACTTTAACACATTCGTTCACTTTAACTCACTAATTATCTATTACACATACGATTACATTTTATAGTAAATATATAAATACAATTACATTGTTAACATTTGAATCCACTTATAGTTAAATATCGACAAATGTCATTTATTACGATTACACTGATATATATTATTTGTCTTATTATAGTTATTATTCTGACTTACATATATCAGTTGTAACTAATGTTACACCAAAAGATAATTCGATATCAAATTTGTTAATTGGTATTATATGCGGTGCTATTGTGATAGTTTTGATAATTGTAGGAATTGTAATATTTATGATTAAATATCAAAACAAGAAGCGAAAACAAAATGAAGAAGAAATGAATATATCAGATGAAAATAATAATAAAATTAATGAAATAGATAATACATTTTCAGTTGGTATTAATAATTCAAATATTGAAGAAGATCCATTTGCAGACGATTTCAAAGAAGAAAAATTTATAAGTCAAATATAAATAAACATGTTTTAAGAACAAAATATTTTTATTTATTTAATAAATACAAATTTTTTTGTTATTTGCAAATTGAAGTCTTATTTTTTTCAACCAGATAAAATTTTATTTGTAAAGAAATGAATTAACATAAAATCATCAAATTAATTTCACAACATCATTCTAAAATAACTGAATTACTTTAACATAAAGAATCATATAATAAAATTCTTTTGTAACTAAAATAAAAAGAATTTTAACAAAGTTTTGGTTATTTCCTGTTAATCAGTCGAATGACGAAGTTGAAATCTTCCTAAAACGATATAATTTCCACTGATATTTTTACTCAGACCATTGAAAGTTGAAGTGACGATGTTTCGTCGCCTTTCACTACCTTATTCTTCCTTTTCAGATAGATCACAATACCAACTATAACAGCAACAATCACAACAACAGCACATGAAACCGTTGATGCGACGATAGTAACCGTTTTCTTATTGCTGCTATCGCTTGATGTGGTGTTTGATGTCTCAACAGAAGTGACTTCACTTGTGACGTCAGATGTCACCTCAGTTACATCGGAAGAAGCGGCTTCAGTCATACTCTGAGTTGTTGTGACTTCAGTTGGGCCTTCAGTTGGGCCTTCGGATGTAGTGACTTCAGTTGGGCCTTCGGATGTAGTGACTTCAGTTGGGCCTTCGGATGTAGTGACTTCAGTTGGGCCTTCGGATGTAGTGACTTCGGTAATTACTGTAGTGGTTTCTTCAGTCCGTTTGACGATATTCAAACAACTATAAGTTTCATTAACAGTCAAACACTTATATACGTATTCATCGCTTTTGTTTGCAAGATTTTCCAAGTATTCATTACAATCGAATTCCTGGCCGCATAAGTTATATTCGTTAAATTCGTCGACGTTTTTAAGCGTTGGTATAACATCTGTTTTTGAAGCCAATGTAATCGATATCTTATTAACTTTAGCATTAAAGTTATCAAATGTTGTATTTCCATACATTATTAACTCGTTAATATTTGATTCGATTGAATAGAAATTTGAATCTCTTTCAACAATACATTTATCAATTGACACATTTCCATAAAACTTTGAATCTCCAATTGCTTTAATTTCATTAAATTTCAAATTTAAATCAGATTTAAACATTGGATAAAACTCATTATTCAGTTCCATTGGATATGGGAATGTTAAATCTTTAAATTCACTTGTAACTGTTATTGCTGCCATATAACCAGCATCTTTAAATTGTATCGGCAATATTTCTGATTCTGTATTAAGACTTAAACTACCTTTAACTCCAGTGACTACAATTGGCGCTTCATTTTGTATATTATAATTTGACCAATTATTTCCAATTAAACGGATTCCGCGTACATCATTGAAATTCATTTGACTAACTTTGTCAGACGCTAATATCATTGAAACGGTTCTGGAAATTTTATCGGTCGTTTCTGTAAAAGTGACTTTTCCATTAATTCGTGGCATATAACCGCCATCGCCTGGGTAAAGTTCTGATAATTCTTCAGTGTTCTTTCCGTATAACCGCCAACCGTTTTCGTCAAAAGTGACGTTCACTTCATTGTATCGTAACATATCGGTTAATTTTACATCACTATTACAATTATCAAAGTTAATATAAGAAGTTTGATCAAACGAAACTAAAAATTCATCGAAATTAGATGGAGAAACATATGGCTTTAAATGGCCATAACTAAAATCTGCTTTTGTTAATTTGTTAGAAGACAAGTTAATTTCTGATTCAAAGACATCTTCAATTGTTATACTCTTCGTAAGTATTTCACCATTGGTAAACTTCGCTCGAATTCCATCGTCTTCTAACGATAAGAATGAATCGATTGCAATGTCAACGTTTGCCAGTCTATCGTCGAGGTAAATTGACTCGCCATCGTTCATTGAATAAGTGAACCTGAACGTCACTTTTTCTGTAAGGGGTGTCAAATAACTTCTGTATTCACTTGCTTCAGGCATCGAACTAAAACATGAATCAAAGACATGACAGAATCGTGGTTGAACTACATAAGGTTCATAAGGCATATTAAGATAAATATTTGTACCATTACTAACTAATGAAAATACGCAATTCTCTTTTTGTAATCCGGGCATTGAAAATAATTCATCATAAGAAGGTCCAAACTTAGTAATATCAAATTGTCCATCTTCTACAACTATTATTGGCGTAGTATAATTTACATAATTTATTGTAGAATGTGATAATGCATAATAATACTCAAGAATACTTTGAACTGATGTAGTTGTCTCGGTCGGTTCATAGAAGCCAAACTTAAAGATGCCATTGTTAATTAAATGACCAATAGTAATCGCTGACGTCGGTGTAGGCTCTGAATCTTCATACAAAGACATGAAAACTTGAATCCCAACAAACGTCTCACCGCCGGTGTAAAGTATTGGAATTCTGGCGGTTCCGCCGTTAAACTGAATTGAATAGTTTATGGCGGTTGTACCCAAGTCTTCAAGTGAAAGATGACCTCCGTTTAAGATAAGTGTCATCATACTCAAATCTGTGCATTTAACAACGCAATCACTTTCTGATTGAATTGCATAAAGATGGGGATTTGGGTTGGTAAATGTTACAGTGTTATTATTTTGAATTGTAACAGAATATAATGTTGATCCAGGAGTGTTAAGAGTAATGTTTGAAAGATGATTGACCGTATCAACACTCTTTAGGATAATTCTGACATGGCTCATATCTCCAGTATAATCTCCTGATAATTGACTTCCAATCAAAATGAAACCATTGTTTGAAATTGAATACGGCATCAAATTGTTGATTGTAATTTTGGATGTTAATGTATTTTCTGATGTTAATTGACATACAGAATAAAATGATTTACTCGTAGCCGAATCATCGATAACAAGGTTAAGTTTTTCAGCCGTGTAATACATAATATGAAAACCATCCGGAATAATGGTGACTGAATTTTCCTCATTTGTAAGTTTGAAATTAATATATTCTGGAGTAATATTTAAATCGGTTTCATTTGCACCAGTTATTTGTACAGTGGCATAAGTGCTTGTTGTAAGTTCTTTTCTTGAGTTGTCGAGTTTAACTGTGTAGGATTTTGGTATTGATGTGACTTCTGATAAAGAATACTTATAAGCAACAACATCACCAAGGTATGGAATTATGTCGATGTCATGTGTGAAAGTACCGCAATCAATATTGACAATATTATTTTCTGGAGAGATTGAGCTCAATATACTAATTTCGCGGGCAATGAGATCTGTTTTGGTACCATTGTTTGGTAATATAGTTACGCCTCGAAGACGAAGATATTTCATCTTGGGATTTGTAATGACAGAAACATTCACTTTATTTAAACCACTGACTGTGTACTTAATGTTTTCATTGATTTCTGTGAAATTAAGAAAAACAGATGACCCTTTATCAGCTGATAAGGCATAAATTACTAAATCTTCTGAAATTAAGAATGATACATCTTCAATTTTCCGATAATACGTGGCTCCGGTAGGACATATTGCACTGTTATTTCCTGTGTAATCAACGCAGACTGAAATTGTTGAAACACCAGAAGCCACAAGAAGTAAAAACATTTATATTGTCACTTTTCTATGAATTTGCGTTTTAACTGTAAAAACTGTTCCAATTATCGATAAAATGATTACGCCAAAAAATGTTGAAAAATAAATTGTTTAATAAAATTAAAGTGTTGGAATGACTTTATTTATGAATCTTTAATAATTCAATTTCAAATTTCAAAGTTGCATTTCCTGGAATGCTGGGTGGTGCACCACGTGCTCCATATGCATATTCTGGTGCTAGTGTGAACTCCGATTTTTCGCCAAGTTTCATTGACAAAAGTGCATTATTCCAGCCAGAAATAACACCCTTGCCTATCTGAAACATAAATGGATTGTTTCTATCAACTGATGAATCAAACTTTGTTCCATCAAGTAAATATCCTGTATAATGAACAGATACTTTTTGACCACGTCTTGGTTTCATGCCATATCCTGCTTTAAGAATTACCTTTGTGACTTTTCCATCTTCTGTTACTTTGATAACTTGCTTTTGTTCTTGTGCTGGTTCTTGCTTTGGCTCTTGAATTGGTTCTTGTTTTGGTTCTTCAGTCATTTTTGTGGTTGGACCAGAAAAATGTCAGACTTGTAAACTATTCAATTAACCGTTTCACATTAGCGACCGTTAAAACTATCTTTAGTGTTAAAAAATAAAATGATTAAGAAAAATATCCTCTTATTATCTTTGCAAGCCAACCTACAAAAAGAGTCCAGGAAAATCCCCATAAAAAAAATTTAAGAGGACCAGATATGCCAGCATTTATTGAAAATAAATTAAAATGGTCTTTAAATGATGTAATATAAAAAGATCTTGAACTCAAGAAAAGAATGCCTTTTGGTTGAGAGTATGAGAATTGAATTGAATCATTGTATTTTCCGAACAAATATGTTCCATCCATCGAATATTTCAAATTAGCAAGTAAATAATTACCTTCGTCTAACTTTATGCTGATGTCTTCATGATCTTTTTGAATTAAAATTTTTTTGAAGAATAATTGATTATTTGAGATTAGAAAAACATTAATTGAATCATTGACATGTTCAACATTTGCAATGAATTTGATTGGGTTTGTTTTGTTATTGTATATATATCCAACCCATTTTTCTATTGCTAAAGTGATAAATAAAATCATGTATTATTATAACGGTCGTCAAATAAATAAACGGTGTCATGCGACCGTTTACTCTAAGTTGGTTGGATAGAACGGTTTTGACATTTTATCCAAATGGATGAAGAAAATCAATCTCTTCAGCCAATAGTTGATTCTCAACTTCCCGAACTTCTTTCACTTCCTTTCGATTCTGCTATTGAAGGATTACATGCACTTGAGCGTAGAACAAGAATTGCAAAAGATGATAAATCTAATACTCGTGTTTGTACTGAAATTGTCAACTTATGTATAAAAGAAAAGAGATGGACAGACCTTGGAAGTAATGTTGCAATACTTTCCAAACGCCGTGGTTATTCCAGAACATCTGTCACAAAGATTGTTCAACTATCTATGGAAGCATTAAACTTAATACAAGATGAAGAAACAAGAATTTCATTAATCAAGGTATTACGTGACGTTACAGAAGGAAAAATATTTGTTGAAATCGAAAGGGCAAGACTTACAAGCTTTTTGGTTGACTACCTCGAAGCGCGCGGAGAGTTCCAAGAATGTATGGAACTTCTCCAAGATCTTCGTCTCGAAATCTTGACGACGATGGATGAGAAGGAAAGAATTGGTCTTATGCTCCATCAGTTCAAGCTTTGTCTTGAGTGCAAAGATCAGCTTCGCGCCTCACTTTGTGCCGAAAAGATCAACGATCAGAAATTTACTGATGAAAATCTTCGCCTTGAATTCCTTACACTTTCTATTCAATACCACACTGAGTTCACGAAAGATTTCCTTGAGATTGGCAAAGCTTATTATGATGTTTATAAGCTTAACAATAACCATGATGATTTAATGAATGCAATTATCAACGCCGTTCTTGCTCCACATTCGCCAGATCAACTACGCTTTTGCAATGAGCTCTATTCGCTCAAAGATTTAGCTCTTTTACCCGATGCCAAAAATCTGTTATCAGTATTTATGGGGAAAGAACTTGTTCCGTGGCCCGACTTTGAGAACAGCTATGGCTCTTTCATTGCAGATGATTGTAAGGAAGTAATGCGCCGAAGAGTTATCGAACATGGTCTTCGAGTTGTTGCAATGTATTACACAAACATTCGGCTCGTTCGTCTCGCAGAGCTTCTCCAACTCACTGTGGATGAGCTCGAGGCGCGAATCATCGATTTGGTGTTTAACGAGGACTTTTACGCAAAAGTGAACCGGCCAAAGGGAGTCATCACGTTTAAGAAGCAGCAGAAGACAAGCGAACTTGCGGACGAGTTCTCGGAAAATATAATGAAACTTTGCCGGCTGGTCGACCAGGCACATTCGCTGATAGAAAAGGAAAGACAATGTATTCATCGTGCAAAAAATCAATAAATAAAAACGTTTTTGTTCAAAGGACATTTTGTTTTTGTTATTTATTGCATCATATGATACTTTATTTGGAAGCAATTTGACCATTATGCAGTTTTACGACAAAAAATTGAAAACCAAGAAATCGCTCAAAAAATTTTACAACACGATCAAAATGATATTCAAAAACATATCGAAAAATTACAACAAACTTTAAACGGTATCTTGTTAACGTTCGATGCTGCTTTACATTTAGAGCAGCAAAATGAAAACAATCAAATTAAACAACAACAGCAACAACAACAAGCGATGTCTTCAAGAAGATCTAATAGTAGAACAGTGATTTGTAGGAAGTGTAATGAAAAGGCTGCAAAATTAAGATGTAAACATTGTAGGTCCCCCAATTTGCCAGGAATGCGCAGAATTAATTAAACAGAGTGGTTGCCCATTCTGTATGGAAAACAACAAATATAATTGATAAATAGATAATTGTGAGAATTTTTTTTTATATTCTTAAGTTACACAAATGAGATTGTAAATTCGTTATATGAGCTATAATATTTTAAAAATTAGATACAGTTCTAAATAGCAAATAATTTATCAAATGGTAAATAAGTTTGCATTATATGTAAATAAGATGTCTATAAAGTAATTCTAATTGTCAAATGTTACTTTGGTAATATATCGAAAGTCCTTAATTTCTTTTTGGGAAAATTATGTGCAAATGATGAATAAGTTAGTAAAATCATTAATTTTGTTCAAATAAATATTTTCAACACTTTTTGTTTATGATTGAAGACGACCGTTATAAATCATTGTTGGGGTGGCCTGCATTTTTTGAGAATGTTTGTTCAAATGAACATTCCAAAAACTTTATTTATTGCTTATCATGAAGGTAATTCAGAACAACTGAATGAAATTCAACAATTTTTAATAACAAACAATCAAAATATTGAAATATCAGCACAGTTTGTAAATGTAATTTTAAATCCAAACGTTGATATTAATTTTAAGTTTTTATCATTATCTATAATTCGTCATTGTAAATTACAATTAAATTTAGGAATGATTCAATCATTAATTCCTTTATTAAATGATTCGAATAATTCACTTGTTTATCAAGTTTCGTTAGTTTTAGGTGAAAATATTTCTAACATTGAAGAATTTGTATTTCACAGTAATAAACAACAAATTTATGGAATTCTTTATACATTATTTCATTATATTGAAGTTCATCATTTAATAACACAAAACATCTTTCAATATTTATGTGAAATCATTTCCACATCTTCAGATATATTTAGTATTGTTTTATCATCACGTTGTATTACTAATTTTATTTGTTATCAATTTGATAATAAAGAAGATACAAAAGAAGAAAATTTTATTCCATTATTTAATTTCATTTTACAATATTTCACAATACAAAAATATTACAATTTCGAATTTACCAATTTTTTATTGAACTTGTTCCACTTCTTACTCTTGTTCCAGAAAGTCTCGAAAAATTGAAAGTTATCACATTTCAACTTAGTCAAATAGTTCAATTTTGTCCATTTCCGAAAGAAATTGTATTAAATGATGGCACGCATTATAGTTTTTCTACGTATGGAATTGAACTCTTTAAAATGTTTATTGATATTGTTCAAAACAATGAAGAAATGAATCAAATTTCATTAATTCCAATTTATATACAACTTTGCATTGCATCAGAAGATGAATATTTTAATTGGCTAAATGATGTTGAACAGTTTGTTACTGATAACATTAATGAAGATATTGAAGAGAACACAATTCTTCGTGAAGATGTCAAAGAATTTCTTCAAGAGTATATTTCGTTCAGTACATTAATTCCATATTTTAATAATATGAATAATAACAATCGAAATGAAGAAACTTTATATTATATTCTTTCTACATATTTAGAACATATTGAAGTTAAAAATGAATTTCCGCTTCCAACACCAATTACGAATGAAGATCCTATTTTGATTGGACGATATTTCATGTGTTGCATTTATTTAAATCGACAAATTCCGGAAGATTATATTAATGGACTTCACGCGAACCATTTCTCAATTCCATTATTTATATCGAAAGCGATTATTAAGAAATCAGAAAAATTTTCAATATCTTTTCCAATATGCGTTAAAACCATTAACAAATGTTATGGAAATGATTTCTAATGGGAATATCATTGAAATTGTTAAACTTGTTAATGAAATTCTATTTAAGTGTATAAATAATTACGAAGATATAATTCCAGAATATTTAAACATATATAAAAATTTGTATATTAAATATTCAGAGAATGGGTATATTTCAAGTGAAATATCAGAATTAATTTGCGTCTTTTTAATACATCCGAAATTTTATTTAATTATTCAAGAAACTTTTTTACCGATTTTTTGTGAATTTCTTTTTGAAGATAACAAATATATAAATGCTATTGCATTTGCATATTCGATATTTTCACGATTTCCAAATGAATATTTTGTTATAACTGAAAATATATATATTTTTCATAAAATGTTTATAACATTTTTACATCATAAAATGAAAATTGAACAAGAAATAATTTTTTATGTTTTTGGAATTTTATCATTTTTTGTTCGAATTAATTTAAAAGAAGGAATTGAAGAATTTTTCATATTATATTCTACAAGTAAATATCAAAAGAAATACATTGATCAACGCTTTTCAGATTTATCTATTTCATTATACAAACAAGGGAATGGGCACACGAAACACAACATAATGAATTTAGTCATTGAACTTTTTCAATTCAAAACAAATTTCAATGATTTATCACTTACTAACGATAGGATCACGTTAATTTTAACGATCTCCTATATTTATTTTGAAGATAAACGAAATGTTGATATTTGGTTAACACAACGAAATATTAATTTTAACTTTTTATATGATATGATTTTAAATAGTTATGTTGAACTTCCTTATCAATTTGATAATAATCTTTATTTCTATTTTCTTTTTACATTTAATGTTGATGATGAAATGAAAATAAAATCATTCGAAATATATTTGAGACATTTGGCTATTTCTAATCTTTATTTGGAAGGATATAAAACAATACATTTTTCAGAAGTCAATCCAATGATAAGAATGCATCCATTGTACGAAATGTCGAATTCCGAATTCTTAAGTTTTGTAATTGGAATATTTCCAAACGAATATCAAACGAAATTACAAAAATATTTACCAATAAAATAAAAAAATATATAAATAAATTAAATGTTTCAATAAACAAAAATTATAATTTTATTTCATTTTGTATTTTATCATATTATCATTTTGTTCTAGTGCTAATTTCTTCATTAATTAAAATTAATTCTATTTAAATATAATGAATAGGGATTCGGCTCTTTGCAAATTTTTCTGGACTTTTTCAAATCCTAGCCAGCCTAATGGGTTATATTAATCAAGGACTAACTCCTGAGTTGAAAAATGAATTTTCTGATTATTTTTTTTTAATAAAGAAGTAGATATTCATTACAAAAAAATGATACTACAATTTTTAAAATCTCAATAGATTATATTAATGGATTAAAGATAAATAACATAGATATATTTGTTTGTTTCTATAATAATGTGATTCACAATAAAAAGTGGAAAATTTAATAACTTATTTTCTTATTCTAAAATATTGCGATTTAAAATTTCTTTAGAATAATTAGGGACTACCATATATATATATAATCATCAAAAAATTTCATTGTATAAAAAAAATGGTTTATTACAAAATTTAAAACTTATCATAAAAATTCAAAATAATATACATATTTAAATATAACGTAAATTTGCATCACTCGAGTGATTGATTATCATTAAAGATAAAAGTATATAAAAAATTCTGATTTATCAACACATTGAATATGAAACTTAAGTCATCCAAAAATGCGCAAAACATTTATCTTTCGCATAATAATTGAGTACAATTTCACTTGAAGAAGTTTCATATTTTATTCACTTTCTTTTTTCTCTTCCTCCTTTTCTTCCTTTGCTTCTTCCTTCTTTTCCTCTTTCACTTCTTCCTTAACTTCCTCTTTCACTTCCTCTTTTTTCTCTTCTTTCGCTTCTTCTTTCTTCTCTTCTTCCTTCTTCTTCGTTTGCTCCTGTACAACGTTCGGATCGAGTGGGAAGTATTTGTGCACAAGTTGGTAGTAAACGTTGACATCTCTTTGCTCGAAGACAACAAAGATGATACGGTCTGTCTTTGCTCTATTGTTGGGATCTTCTAAGAAGTCTCGAACAGTTTTAAGTGCGATGTGGGTTGCAGGACGAATTGGATATCCGTATATACCAGTGGAAATGCAACAAAGACCAACGCTCTTGATCTTATCACCATCAAGATATGCCAAGGTGGATTTGTAGGCTTCTGCTAACTTTTCCGGTTGTTCACCTATAGGACCAACTGCATGAATTACATATTTAGCAGGGAGATTGTAACCTTTGGTTAACGCAGCTTTACCAGTGGGGCATGGACCTACTTTCATGCACTCTTTTTCGAGTTCTGGACCAGCAGCAGAATGAATGACACCACATATTCCACCACCAGCATAAAGTCCTGAGTTAGCCGCATTGACAATTGCATCAGCTGCTAAAACACTGCTGTCACCACGCATCCAAAATGTGACTTTGGAATTGATTTCTTTATCATATTTATAATCAGATTTTTGGGATTCTTCGGGAATTGGATGTAACCCAAGTGAAGCGGGGCCTTCAACTTCCCATGTTGGTAGACTATCAACAGTTACAACAACTGTTTTTTTTGGTGCTCTGAAGTGGAACATTGGAAAAGTAAAAAAGTTGGCCAACAAAGCGACGGTTTATTTACAACGGGAGGGGGGCCCCATTCTGGAAAAAAGATTTTTTTCATCCTGTTTATCAATAACTAATATAAAAATGAAAGTAGTTCAATAAACATAAAATCTTAAAATGTTTTGGAACTTAGTTATAAAATAGAATTATTCATGAGAATGTAGCAGTTCTTATAAGAGAAACGAATTCCTCAAATGAAATTTTGCCATCTTCATCTACATCTGCTTCATTAATCATTTCGTGTATTTCTTGATCTGATATATTTTCATCTAATTTTTTGGCTATATCTTTCAAATCTGAAAATGATATATATCCACAACCACCCTCATCCATCATATCGAATGCAAGTTGTATTTGGTCAATCATATCTCTTGTTGACATCCTTTGATGAATTAAAGTAAACAACTTTTGAAAATCTATTTCACCACTATTTTTTGGATCCAATTCTTTTATCATTTTTTGCATTTCTTCTTTGTTAAATTCAAACCCGAGTGATTCCATTGCAATTTTTAATTGATTTGGATCAATCTCACTATTACATTTGATTCCAAATAATTCAGAACTGGTATTATTCCCTTGATTTGTTTCGTAATTTATGTGATCTTGCAATTGAAGAACGAAATATGGATGTATTAAACGGTCGCTTGATTTCTTTTCTTGTTAATTTTAATCTTCTTATTTATTACTATGAAATTTATGATAATGCATTTAATGGATGTTTTAATCTTTGGTATATATATTATAATGATAAAAAAGAAACAAATATGTTCGAAATGAATGTGTTTGCAGGTGTTAAAACTTCTCATATTGGAAGTTTTACAAGAAAATAAAATAATTTTTATAAAGGCTTATGATGAAATTGCATATTTAACATCAACATATCCATTTTCGTGTGATAGTTCAATACTTTTGTTTACATATAATGACATTTTCATTTACTTTCTATTACAAATCACTCTTTAAGAAAGTGGTTACTGAAATGCGATGCAAAATGAAAATAATAAAAAATAAAAATGTTCACGCAAAATTATGAAAATAAATATAATTTAAATTAAAATTATTAATATTTTAAGGTTTATTACTTACATCATAATATGAAGGCAATTGTCAAAACTAACATTGAAATGGAATACGTTACAGTGGTCCTAAATTCCTATCTGTATGCTCTGTTTCTTCTGTTTCTGGATGTGGTGTGTTCGTTTCTGGTAATTGTGTCTGCGCTGGTGTTGATGATTCAATCGGTTACACTGACAGTGACTCTGCCAGCATGCCCCTGAAAAAAATAAGAAAATAATTTTAATCCATACATCACAACATTTATTTATGAAATTATTCTAAAAGTGATTAAGTATCATTTTGTTTCGTTTCAGGAACAATTAATCTCACAGCCAAGATTCCTGATAAAAAAGCGAAAACCGCACCAGTTGCAATTTGTAAATTATAATAATTGGGCCAAACTTCAGCCACGCCTGATCCAATCAAGACGTTTGCTACTTGTTGACCTATACAACCACAAGAATTGACGACGGCCATGTTTTTGCCCATATCTTTTTCAGGTACGCACATTGCAACTATTGCAAAAGGAATCGAATTAAAAGACATAAAAGAAATTCCTAATAAAGAAAACAAAGAAAAAAGTATCCATTTCATTTTGATAAAATTAAAAACGATTAAACAAATAACTTCAATGAATTGTGAAATCAAAAAGCAAATTTTGGCTCCAATTAAATCTACTATTTTCGGTTGGATGAAACCATAAAGTAATGAAACAGTATAAGTAGATGCTATTGTAAGCATACCAAAGTTAACTCCTTTCGTATAATCAATGTATGAACATTCAGATGTTTCTGTAGGACATCCATGAAAAATTGATCTACCAAAATAATCGGTGGTCTCTACAAGAAACATAAAGAACCCGCACCATGCTAAACTAAAACATGCTGCTGCTCTTAATACCTCAGTTGGAGCATGACGAAATGAGCGATAAATTTCAACAATCATTGACTTGTCACTTTTTGGGCCATTGTATTTTTCTTCTTGAGCACAAAAAAGAGTAACACCGACTGCAAATGTAACTGAAACCATCCCTATGATGAAAACAAGTTGTTCGTTGGTAAATTTGGTATATTTTGAAAGATCTAATCCTCCAACTAGATTAACAATGATAGCACCTAAACCATTCATGATAGTAGCTATTGTGTTCCCTACAATTTGTTGATGAGTTGGAACAGTATCTCCTACTAAAGAACGTGCTGGTCCTTGAAGAACATTTAAAGCTATATTCATTAAAACAAAAGCAAAAACAAAAACAGCTTGAGATAGGGAAGTTTCGTGTTTTGAGTTTATAAATTTTCCAATTTCTTCACAGAAAAATATTAGTAAAAATCCAATAAGAGTTCCAAGGCCTCCAGCAAAAATAAATGGCCTTCTTTTTCCCCACCGTGAATGCGATTGATCAGAATAAAATGCTATAATTGGTTGAACAATTAAATCTGTGATTGGGGCAGCCCACCAAATAATTGGTTTAATTCTATTTGAAAATCCAAGACGTCCCATTATTGGAGTGATTAATGAAAAGTTACATGAATATGCAAGTTGGTACCCTAATAAAGCAAATGTAATTCCTATGATTCTGATAATTGATAATTTTTCACGAGAATGTAAAGGAATCCATTCTCCACTTATTTTTGATATTAACGAAGTTGAATCAATCGAAAGCATGAAAAATTTTGTTTTTTTGGGAATTCCGACCCGCTGATAATTGAAACTGTTTTACAACACAATTGAGAAGACATATTCAAATTCAAAAACCATAAACGGGTTATTTTGAATACTTTTGAGAAGATTTATTCCATCGGATAAACGGATCAGCCGCAATTTTGTGTGGTTTTTTAAGAAAAATCTGGTTTATGTGAAGTGACGTTGAAATTGTTCCATCCGATTATCATATATATTAAATAAATATGGGAATTTATCTTTAAAAATATATTTTTATTACGATGATTTTTCTTCAAAATTTATATCCAAGAAAAATACTTTATACACAAAAATAATGGCTATTTGTTTTGGGATATTACTCGAAACATCTTCAATATGTCCAAACATAAATTTTATTTTTTCCTGATTTGTTAAGTTTTGTTTGCTTGAATCAGCATTTAAAATTCCAATTGTATTGGAATCATATGATAGTAAGAAATTAAATTAATATTAATTTCATATGTACTGAATGGCAAAATATCATATATTGTATTTGTCTCAAATAAGCCAGCGGACGTGGTAAAATAAGGATAATTGATAAAATTTTTACAAAATTTTGAAATTCCAAATATGCCAATTGTGTCATTTGTTTTCCACGAATTAATATCACTTAGAAGAAATGAATTCGAATCTATATTTAGCTGTGTTTCTAGTATATCACCCTTAGGCATTTGTTTGAAATTTCAAATCTTCAATTGTGATAGATGTTATGAATGGTATAACGACTCTAACCTGTAAATTAATATCAGCAAGTGCCTCAGGTAACTTTGTAACCTTCAATAGATTTAATTCTCGCAAATAAAAAAGATAATAACAACAAGAGCATTTGTAACGGTTATAATCAACTGAGTTACCATCAAATCGGTCATTTCGAACTCAAAAAGTGGAATCAGGCAAAACATTTTAGTGGCCGTTAAAATGGTCCAATTCCATGTAAACATTTTCGAGCTCTTTGATTATGGTTTGTACAAACAAATTATTCAATTCAAACAAATTTTATTTCTTTTTTTGTCTTTTCGTTTGTTCCCTTTTATGAACTGCCGATAGTCGAATTAGCGTATTTCTCCGACACTTTGTCTCCGCCGAATTTCCTTTCTCCTGTTTCACTTCCATTTTCTCGTCTCTCTTTATTAAGTTCACTGGTGGTATTGTTAACTTTGGCTGTGCAATGATTGATGGCAATTGCACATTTTGACTTTTACTTGAGTAACTATTGTATCTCTTTGTATTGTTTCTTCTTGGCGATGTAACAGCAGAAGTTTCATTTCTTTTTTCATTACTCAGTATCTTATTTTTCTGTTTTTCGAGATTTTCAATTCTTCTCATTATTGGTTGAACATTTTGGTCACGAGAACGTTTCAGAGTATGTAACTTCATTTCTTTCACCTCATTTAGGACTTCTGCTTCATGATCATATTGTTCATTTAAATGTTTGTTTGCGAGTTGGTAACCGTTATTCATCCTCTTAACGGCCTCTTCGGTTTCCACTTTTTCTGTTGACTCAATTAACTTTGACATTTGCTTCACTTCGTCAAACCGTTTGTTCTGAATGAGCATCTTCGTAACGTGCCGAAGGTTCAACAGTTTCGGTGATGGCTTACTGTACTGTTGGCGCTTCTTCGGCGAATCCCATTCCATGTCAAGTTCCTTCAGTGCCGTTTTCCGATTCATTTCAAGATCAGTCATATTCATTGAATGCTCTTTTTCAATGAGTTTCTCTTGATCGCTCCAACTATGTGTTAGTGTAGAAACGTACTAATTTAGGCGCTCATTCAGCTCAGATCGAGCCTCAAGAATTTTGCGGTTTATGGCGGTTATCTCACGCTTGAGTTCAGTTTGATGCACTGACGAGTCTTCCTTGAGGATGTCAATGCAGCTCTGGACGTAGCAGGCCTCGTCAAACAGGTTGTTGTCGATGGCAGCGTCAATGTATCCGCGGAGATCAGCGACAATGCTGGAAATGCTGCTTTGTGGAAGCCCGCAAATTTGCTTGCGCTGAAGCGCTTGGTATGTAAGAGATGTGTTTGGGTGGTACACAAGCGGCTTGAGACGAGGAGGAATGGGGTCCGCGACATTTGGATGTGAACGCTTTGTGGATTTGATCGGAATGTGTTTTTTGGTTTGCGCTTTTGGGGGAAGTGAATTAGTTTTATTGGGTTCGGGTTTTGGAGCTTGATGATGAGTTTCATTTGGAATTTGAGAATTATTTTCATTTTGATTTCGAAGATTAGTTTCATTTGGAATTTGAGAATTAGTTTCACTTGGAACCTGAGAATTATTTTCATTTTGATTTTGAGAATTATTTTCATTTTGATTTCGAAGATTAGTTTCATTTAGGTTTTGAGAATTATTTTCATTTTGATTTTGAAGATTACTTTCATTTGGAATTTGGTGACTAGTTTCACTTGGATTTTGAGGATTAGTTTCATTTAGGCTCTTAATATTAGTTTCGTTTGGATTTTGTAAGTTATCTTCGAACTTCGTTTCTTTGATATTTGGTTCTTCTTGGCCTGCTTGTTGTGAGGTATCCAAGCTAGGAGTGCTTGGCGCTTCATTGTATGAACTGTTTAGTTCTTCTTGTTCATCTGTAATTTGCTTTGGTTCCATCCCATTTCAGACTTATTCCAAAAGTGCCGGCAACCGCCGAAAAATCTGCATCAAAACACGATTACTTTCAACTGAAATGCGGCCATCGGCGCATTGAATTCGCCATCGTTTGTCAATGAGTTTCTACAGCACCAGCAACTTCGATCAGTTTGGTGAGAAGCCGGACTTCAAGTCGTATCCCCTTGTTGCGCTCAAGCAGGACGAGATCTGCAAAGCCGGGAAATACACCAACGAGAAAGGCGAAGAGAAGACAATTGAATTAGAGAAGTGTGTTACGAACACTGTTACGCTCGACTTGAAGCACAAGTTCAAGATACCGCGTAAGAAGAGCGGCGCCGGCGCAATGGAACTCCGCATATGCACCACCGTTGGCGCTGCATATCATCTTGTTGTGAATGAAGGAATCAAAGAGACAATTGTCCTCAACTTCGCAAACCCGGTTGAGCCTGGCGGCGGGTTCTATCGCGGCGCGTGGACGCAGGAGGAGTCGATCTGTCGATGCTCAGGGCTGTTCCCATCGATTGTCACGCAAACGGAGTTCTACACATACAACTTCGAGCACATGAACGAGGAGCTCTACACCGACTACTTGATCATCTCCCCGAACGTACCAGTGTTCCGCGATGATCTCCTTAAGTTTCTCGATGAGCCATTTTATATGTCCGTGATTACATCGCCAGCGCCAATTGCAATAAGATATAACACGGTACACCCAAATGACACGAAGACAGTCGGCAAAGTGCTGAAGGAAAGAATAAGAAAGATCATACAGGCATGCATCGAAGGAGGATATAAGGCGGTGGTGTTGGGCGCTTTCGGATGCGGTGCATTCGGTAACTCGCCAAAGGAAGTCGCGTCAATATTTAACCACTTCTTGGTGGAAAAGAAGATGAAGGACTACTTCGATAAAGTCGTCTTCGCAATATTCTCGCCAAGAAATAACCAAATAATCGATGACTTCGCAAACGAACTTCACTTGACGCCAATTGGTGGGCAATAAAATATTCGCTTCTTTATACTTTGTAATTATATTTTGAACAGTAATTAACGTTAAAAACATGTAACTTATTAAAACCATTAAACTTCTATTGTAACACATTTGTAATTACACATTTGCTATAATGGTTACAATGGTCTGTTTCCTGCCCTGTACATGTGCGGTCCAGACTCTAATATGTAATTATTTATTTGAAGTGTTTCAATCAAATGTTCGAACGACATAAACGAATTTTCGTAATGTATTAACTCTGCGATTTCTTTCATTTCGTTATCTCTTACAATTCCATTTTCTTTATAGTTTGCAATTCTCTTAAATTCATTCATAAAATTGGAAATTATTTCATTTTTCGAATTTCTTCGAACTTTTCTTGTGGAACTTTTCATTAATTTCTCCGATTGGCATTCGATAATTATTTCAGCGACTTCGTTTATATCTGATTCTTTAACATAATTACGTAATTCGACTCTTGCTCTACATTGAGAAAGATATTTAATTTTAGAGAAGTTTCCGATATCTTTTGAAACTTCTTTTAAATAATTCCGACATTTTTCATTCCAATGAATATTAATATATTGTTTTGAATATAATATATAATTCATTAATTCTTTATAATCAAAAGTATTTTGTGTTTCGCCTCTTAATCGATCAATTAAAGGTAAATGTGTATTATCCCATTTAGGAAAACCTTCGAATTTTTTCATCTTTTGTGATCTTTGTTTATTTGTATTAAATATTTCTTCTTGTATATCAATGATTAATGTGAACTTTTCTAATAAATTCGGATTTATTTTGTTCTTATTATCCGAAAATATTAACAACGCAAATGTTGTGTCGATTAAATGATTTATGTCAATAGTTTCGAATTTGTTTTCCATTACATCGAATATTAATTCTTGTGAAGAAATCAATTTTTCGATGTCACTAATGATTAATAAACCTAAATTTGATTGTGTTAATGCACCGCCTTTAATCCAATTCTTTTGTTTCTTAGTTTGAATTAATATTTCGGATGCTTCATCAATGTTTATATAATGTTTTATAAGTTTCGATATCGAATTTATAAGTTTCGGACAAAATTTTGTTATAAATATATGAATTGGTTCTTCTTCAGTAGAAAATAATAATAATAAAATCGCTGCTTTATTTAATGGTGATAAAAATGTATTTAATGAATTAACTAATTTTGGGAAAATATATTTATCTTTTGATATATTTGTTATGTCTTGAACATTTATTTGTGTAATGAATTTGTTATATATATTATTTAATTTTCGAATGTAATTTACTTTCATTGAGATCTTAAAAATTCGATCCAAATCTTCAGTAAAAACAATTCCTGTCACATCAATGATATGTCCAATTCGTATAGAATCAATTAGAACGCCATTTAATTCACATAAAAGTTGCGAATTATTACCAAATTCTTGAAGTACAAACCGTTGATATGTTTTTACTTTGGGATTTTTGTCAAGAACAGAAAATTGTGTCGATTTACAAAATGGACAATGATTTTGGTCAATTTCAAAATGAATTTTTTTTCCACATCTTTTGCAAATAACATCACTTTCAACAATTTGATAATCAATTAATGACACACTAATAACAATGCCTATAACCCTAACAATCGTATTAACATTTTCTGATTTCAATTTTTTAATGCGATTTAAATTGGGCCAATCATTGATTCCGACATGAAACAAAGTTCCTCCTGAAAGTTCTTTTCCTACATAAACCTTATGTGCGCACATTGAAAGCATTTGAAAAATTACATTTGGATTTGTTTCAAGAATATGTCTAAATCTAAATAAATAACTTCCTTCTGAGAAATCATTAATGGAAATCTCAATCATTTGATTCATTCTTTTTACTTGATTTGTTTGAAAGAAATTAATAAATGTTTGATACATATCATGGAATTCAGGCCCAAAGCATTATTGTATGCCTTCTAAATAGATTTTATAATTTGGGCATTCGTGCATCGAAATGAAATTAAAACATCAAAAAATCGCATCAAAGTCTTGTGAACGATAGGTATCGTAGCGGTTATAAATTGAAAAAAATCGGTTTATTATATGCGATAATTATTTAATAATTTTTATCAATTCAGTGATTTATTTGTCGCACTTTTCCGTAATTGACCGTTTAGTAGCAAAATGCTTTTGATCAATGAAAAGGAATTACCAGATATTCATGACGAACCATCTAATACTCTCGAAATAGATAATTCACAGAAAAAAGAAAACTTTCTTTGCGTTTTTGTATTCATTTTAATTTCATTTATTTCAATAATGTTTGGCGAATCTTTATTAAAAGTTCAAACAAATATTGCAGGACCTTACAAAGTCAAAACTGAGTCATTTGTTTTATTTGATTTAACATCTTTCTATCAATACTTAAAAATCTATACATTTTTTATTTCTAATAACACTGAACCCAATCAACATGCTACTGGAAACTTTCATGTCTCTTACAAAAATTCTCAAGGTAGCATTTCTATTGAAAATAATGTTAAATTTAATTCATTATCTTTTACTGACAATGTATCACAGCGTTTATTTGTTCATCAACAATACATTCACAAATATGACACTGCCAATATCAAATTTCGCTTTGAATCTGACACAATTTCATATGCCTCATTAACGTTTGAAGTTGAAAATCCATTAACACGAAAACTTATTTCAATTCTGCGTGTTATCTTTTACATATGTACCATATTTATCTTAATCTCATTACATCGTAGCATGAGCAAACATGAAAATCATCGAAACGAAACAATTTTAACATTTGCATTGTTAATCACATTAATTGTTTGCGAATTCCCATTTCATCTTATCCAATTATTTTATCCACATGAAAACTTGGCCACAATTGATAAATTTCTTCGACATTTTTTGAATTGTTTTTTCCGAATTTATATTTTACTTTTGTTTAAGATTAAGTCGAATTCGTTTTCATTTATGAATAATTATGTTGAATATTTTTTATTTTTCACATTGATTTTAGCCATTTTTATTAATAATGAGAACTTAGATGTGTTAATTGGAATGTTTTATTTGATATATTATGTCTTCCGAATTATAATTTATTATAAAAATTTGCTACAAGACGAAATTTCGGAATTTTTGATATATTCGGTTTTGTCATTAGTGTCGATAATTACTTTGCAAGTTGCATATTTGTTGCCTTTGTGGAATAACGCATCTAAGTATAATGTGACAGATGAAATAGTGCCTCTAATAGTGATAAATGCTTACGCACTAATCATCGCATATTTCCATTTCCCGAAAAATAATAACAAAATTAACTTCGATTTTTATGGTAAAATCTCAGACGAATCGGATGAAGCTGAATAAGAAATTGTTGTCGATTTTGATCATTATTAATAAAAAATAAATTTATTTTCATTGAAAATTCTTTGGGAATTAGTGATTGTAACAATTATATCTTGAGCGCACAATATTATGCCATCCCAAGACGTTTTAAGAAGGTTTCAACTCAAGGATAATACATTTATTCATTAAATTTAAATTATTTCTCAATATGATTTCAATCTTCAGATTTTATATGAAACTAGAAATACCAAAATCTTTTATGCCAGAATTGGTGGTTCTTTTCTTTGTGTAAACAGATCTTATGTCATCTTCTTTATACACAAAAATGCACTTCTTTTGTTTCTTTTCGTACTCAAAGCTCTTCAAATTTCATGCTTTTTTTATCAAATTTTTTTACTATTGCAACCTTCTTCTCTTATTTCTTTTGATAAATATATATATATTTTAAACTTAATTTTTAGATTTATTAAAAAACTAAACACAAAACACTTCCACTTTTATTTGTTTTCTTTTTTGGACAAATATTTTCCTATAATTATGATGACAGGTTTGTTTAAAGTCGGTAATTGTTTATACAGTTAATGTAAGTGTTTAAGAACTGTTTAAAGTCTGTGGAAGTGTTGCATTTTCTAATAAATCAATATTACCATTGGAAACAATTGAAAATATTTTTTTTTATTCCTGTTCTTCAAATCATTCGCAAATATAACAATCCTAGATTCTGTCTTCACAATCAATAATTATGCTTAATTAAGATTATTTTTTGGCAAAAATGTGGGTTCAAGTTTATTGAACAAGGTGCTTTTCTAATTGCAAAAGCCTTCAGCTTATATATTCCCTTTGATTATGAATTATTTTATTCTTTATTAATTTTAAGTGAATATGAACAAAAATACTCATAATAGATAAGAAATCAAGCTTTCAACTTGCATTCTCAGAATGAATTTTTGTAAATTATTTTGAGTTATCAAAATATATTACCATCTACTAATAGGTGAGTTTAAAATTTATGTGAAATTTATATATTTTCTGAAATAAAAAGGAAAAATGTATTTGAAGACCAAAACGACCGTTTATTGTCAGATGAATAAAACAAAAAATCTGAATACCAATTCCATAATTGGATCTTAATTTTGGTCGTTTTCTAAAATTAAGTTTGTTTGCATATCTTTATGAAATTTAATTTTTTAACATACTTTAATTCTACCTAAGTCATTATATATTATTATCGATAAACATACACACCTGATTAAGGCTTATGACCCTTTTATGGCAAATTACTTTCAACTTTATGAAATTTTAAGATATTATTAAATTTATTTCAATGCCAGTTTGTATTAAAAAAAGGCTTGAACTGTTTGAAGACAAGTATTCAGATAAAACCTATGCAAAATGATATTAAATTTTTTAAGTATTTGTTTTAAAAAATAATGTAAAATAATTGTTACTGCTTTGTTTCTGTCGAAATGTAAAGAAATGCATGAAACATTAATAAAACTTGGAATACAAGAAAGGATCTATCATCAAAAAACATGAAAATATTTTCCATAAAAATTTAAAATATATAAATTTCAAAAACAAAAATGTAACAACAAATCAACAGAACCATAACGATTATACTCATTATTTGTTCAACAATAACAAAATTTTTCAAATAACAAAAATTTATTTTTCTCATATAAAAAGATTTATCAAATAAGTTATGAATATTATCATTTATTTAGTCATTTGTTTATAGAACTATTTGATGTCTTTAAAATATGTTTCGAATTAATTTCTTCTTCTATATTTAAAAATCATTTTATTCATGTTTTAAAAAAAATTTCAATTTATTTTGATATTTATAAAGTGAATAAAGTAAAAATATTTTATTTTTTATTGAGGAATTTATATATTTTGTTAATTATATTTTGTTATATATTTAAATCAACAATTAACATTCGATATATTATTTCATTTTTAATTATATTTAATATTCTTTATCTTATTATTAAATATTAAAGTTATTTAATTTATATCAAAAATAACAAATTATCGAATACATTTACTAACATAAATACATTCATTAATTCAAACACATTTACCAGAGCAAAAAATAACTTTGATTCAAATACTTATGTTAATACATTTTCGATGAATTTTACTTTCGTTAATCCTTATACTTTAACTTATTTTTTATCGTTTATAAAAACTTTATCGATTTATTATTATTATACGTTCTTAAAATCTTATTCAATTACTTTTATTGAATCTGAAACTAAATATATTTATGTCTATTTTATATATTATAATTATACAATTGTATATTATCCAGAATATTTTACTTATTATTCGAATTTCTTTTATGTTTCTTGTGTCGAAGATGCAAAAACAATGATGATAATAATACATTAATTATCATTATAATTGTTATTGTTATTGTAATAATTATTGCATTTATAATGATAATAAAAATATTTATGATTAAATATCAAAATAAGAAGCGAAAACAAAATGAAGAAGAAATGAATGTTTCAGATGAAAATAATAATAAAATTAATGAAATAGATAATACATTTTCAGTTGGTATTAATAATTCAAATATTGAAGAAGATCCATTTTCAGACGATTTCAAAGAAGAAAAATTTATAAGTGAAATATAAATAAACATGTTTTAAGGACAAAATATTTTTATTTATTTATTAATTTAATAAATACAGCATTTTTGTTATTTGCGAATCTTATGTTTCATTCTATTATATATTATATGTTTATCATGGTAAATCCAATAAAAACATTAAAATTTTCATATAAGGTCGTTTTCTTCAAAATATTTAGCAAATCTTCAACGATAATCAGATTTAATTCGAAATGAAACATTTGGTGGACTTCAAATATCTCACAAATCCCATTTGATGATTGCAACCAATATCCTTGGTCAACGCACAAATACATTCACAAGATCAAATGCATTCACTAAATCTATTATATTTATTATCAAGCACATTTTTAGAAACAAAAACATTTCCCGAATCAGAAATATTTGTGCCAATAAAAGCTTATCTATATTCGGATACATTAATCAATTTTATCTATTTCACGCATGTTTTTGTAATTCTTTATTACTTACATTATATAATACATGTTACTATTATATATCTACAGAAATAATTCATTATGAATATACAATTGTTCAATATTCTATCTATAACTTTGATTATTCTTTGATAATGTTAATATTTTATCAAACTCACAACCAACTAAAAAAATTTCTACAAATGCATTAATAGGAATTATCTTTGGTTCAATTGTAGCAATTTTATTAATCATTGGAATAATAATTTTTATAGTTCCAAAAAGCAGGAAAATCCTGAACAAAGGTTCAGATAAAAATTCAGAATCTTCAGATAATCAAAAGCAAACTGGGCTCTTTGATGACAAATTTATTAATCTAATTAGACATGTTGAAGGTCAATGATTAATACATTAAACAAAATATATATACAAAAAATAAATTTTGAATAAAAAACGTAATTTCGATTTTACGTTATAATAATATTTGTTTTGATGTAAATTTTAATTTAATATTTCTTCTTCTGTGGAATATAACCAAATATATCGATGATTAGTGAGAAGGCTTTAATGAAAATTTGAGCATAATAATTTATACATCTAATTAAAAAGTGTTCACATTTGTTTCAACACCAATTCTCTGAGCTTATTTTAAAAAACAATAACGGGATTTTGTACCAGTTTTTACTAATCAGTTTGATATCATTCGAAATCAAATTGGTCATAAAGCCAATGGACTTTATAACCACATTATTTAATACATACAACAAAGTAAACGTTATATTCAAGATATCCAATATTTCCATTATTACGAGATCAGTAAATCAATTAAAAAACATCAATATATGGAATCCATGGATCTCTTATTCTCGTATGGTACATACAGAATTATAAATAATTTAAATTAACAAATGATAAAAATATAAAATTGATGAAACAGTTAGGGAATATAATTAAGACACAAAGCAATTTGAAAATTCACAAGTTTTAACAGTAGTTGTTTAAACACTGAGGGTGCATCCTTCTTCACTAATTAATAATTATTAAATTGTATTTCGAAAGTAAAACAGTAAGACATAATATGAGATTTTTATTTAAAATAATTACAATACATAAATAACGAAAAACAATTTAACTAATTAAGAAACAAAACATTTTGAAATGTGTGTATTCTTTTTGCCTGCCCTTAAAATTGCTTTATGAAATATCTCGTAAATACCTTCATTTAGAAGAGCAGAACATTCAACGTAGTCAAATGCACTAATTACTTTCGCTAGATTTATCGCCTCATCTTTGGAAACGCATTGGCCCTTGCGGAACAGATTTTCTTAGATCTGATTTTGTACCAATAAGAAGAATTTCAGGATTGATTATATATTTTGTGATATGACTATGCCACTTTTTGATATTTTCAAATGAGTATCTATCTTCAATTGAAAAACAAAGCATAACAACATCTGTACCATAATAAGATAATGTTCGTAAATATGCCCTAAAGCCGTCAGCATCACCAAGTGTGTCCCACGTAGTGTAATGGTATGATGTACCATTGATTTCAGTCGAGCAAACAAAATTGTCAAATATAGTGGGAACATAATCTTTAGGGAATTTACCATTAAGAAATGTAAACAACAAAGATGTTTTCCCTGAAAGGTTATCTCCTACAAAAACAAACTTAAAAGGATGAGATCCCTCTGTCATTGAGTAATTTTAACTTACTAAAAGAATCTTGAGACGAACGATAGAATTTTCAACACACCGATAGCGTTTTTCTGTGAAAGAACCGTTTTCGTCTTGTTTTTCCCTAACGGTCATTTTATCAAAAGTGACAAATCTTAATGAAATTTTTAAATATTTTTTTTAGTGCTTTATTTCTGTGATAATACCATTTATTTTTATCAGCTTATCCTCAAAAAGGAATAACTTTGTTTTTTCTTTTTTAAAAAATGATTGAAGGAATATTTTATTGATTCATATCATCATCTGATTTATTGTCATCTTTTTCTTTCTCTTCTTTTGGTTTATAGTTCCCTGAAAGAAAATCGTTGATCACTTGTTTCTGTTTTTGAATGATTTGATTTAATTCATCTATTTTTTCTTGATAGTCTTGTTTAAGTTTTTCGATTTTTTCTGTCTTTTTGTTGAGCTTTTCAGTCAATTCTTCTTTCTTTTTGTTCGCATCGTCAATTGCTTTTTGATGTGAAACTTTGTTCTGTTCGTTTTCTAGTATCGTTTGATCAACTCGGAGCTTTTCATTCTTTGATGAATATGCAAATGATTTATCTCGAAGTGATGCGTTAGTTTCTTGGATATCGCGGATGGATGAACGTAACTCCTGGATATTTTGATTCGAAGCTTTGTAAGTAGCATCCTTAAGAAGTTTGGAGGTGCTGTTTGATTGCTGTCGAGCTTCTTTTGCCTCTTGTGATAATCTTTGATTTTCACAATATGCAAGTTTGACTTCTTCTTCAAGTTCTTTGACAATGAAAGTTTTATCGTCTTGATAAGCTGCTTCAATTTCTTCTTTAAGAGAAGATAATGTATTTTCTGCTAACTCAACACTACGCTGAAGTTGTGGAACAGAATTGGAATGATTAGTAACAATTGGTGATTGACCTGATTGCTGTTCAAATGTTTTATTAATGGCATTTGTTTTGGCTGTAATTTTATCATTTAATCTATTTAATTGTGTTCTTAATTGACGAGTTTTAAGTAAAATCTGTTGAGTTTTAAGCTTAAGCTCATGTACATCAGAAGGTTTTATTTCATTGGCCTGATGTTGTGATAGATTTAAGCTTTTGGTTCTTTTTGTTGAGTTCATTTATCGAATGAAATAACGGATTTTTCTAGCAAAAATCGATTCATTGAAAACATTTTGTCAATTTTATTTTAATTGAAATTATTTTGTAAAGTTTACATAAATAATTTTACTTATTTGTTTCTTTTCATTAAAGAACCCAAAAGTTCCGATAATGTATTCTTTGGGAAAACAGGATCCAATTCTTTCAATTCTTTTGAAAGTTTTTCATATTCTTTGTCGGAATAATTTTCAAACAATTGTTTCAAACCTAAATCTTCATAAACCTTCATCACAGCTTCATACCTTTGATCTGGGTTCTCATAAACTTTCATTATTGCTTCCTTTTGTGACTCATTCCCAAGTTCATACGCTTTGCATGAAAACCATGTCACTTTTCTGTCAATTATGTCGGTTCCCTTTTTGCCGGTTGTGACTTCATCGCAATAAACGTCCAAATAATCGTCCTGTGACTGGAAGAAATAACCAATGTCGAGCATGAATTGTGTAAACGACTTATCATTATACTTACCTTTTGGAAGTTTTTGTGAAGCAATCATTGATACAGAAATAGGAAGCCAAAATGTGTAATAAGCGGTTTTGTTTTCAACAATGATTTTGTAGCAATCAAGAGTAAATGACTCGGCTTTTGAGTCATATGTTTGCCCTATGGTTGTGATTGTACTGATGTATCTAAAAATAGATATAATTTCATCAACTGTTTCATCATCAAGAAACCTTTCACGGAGATAGTTGATAAGAACAAATACAAGGTTCTCAACAAGAAGCGCATCATTTGTAGCGGAATTTCCGATACCATCAAGTAAATACCAGCATTTCTGTCCTCTGCGTGTTTCGCTTTGATCCATGAGATCGTCTGCTACAAGATATGCCGCTTGGAGTAATTCAATTGACCAGCCAAGAATGTATCCAACTTGAGCAAAATTATCACTTGGAGAAAATCCGGTTAGCTCAAGATAAGTTGAAGCTGCAAGAGTTCCGCGAACATTTTTTCCACCTTTGAGTGAATAATTAACTAATTTATTTACATGCTCAAGAACAAAGTCAACTGTACGTGGTCTGAGATATTCATTGATAATTTCAATAATTTTTGGAAAGTAGTCTTGAAAGGCAGAAAGTATATTTCCCTTCATTTGCAACCTTTAATAAGTCTAATTTTAGATGGATAATAAACGGTCATCTGACTTATCTTGTGGAGCACGTTAATTTATACCACTTTTATTAATGTAAAGTTTACGGTAACGGTTTTACACGACCGTTTATATCAACCAAAATGGAAAATGATGCAATATACAATTCAAATGGTACATCAACAACAGAATTTGAACCAAAAAGGCCAGAAACTGGATTTCAGATATTTTGTAACAAGCGAAGAAATGAAATACAAAACATGAACTCAAACATTTCATCAACAGAAATAATAAAAATTTTAAACGAAGAATGGAAATCACTTCCTCCAGAAGATAAAGTTGTTTTTGATATTCAAGCTCGACAAAGCATTGATGAATTTAAACATAATTCCAATTATCCCATCAAAAAAAGCGTCAAAGCCAGAAAAGTTACTGTCTCTAATGAAGGTGATGACGAGAAAAAGTGGATAAAAATTGAAATGATTCCAAATATACCAATTACAAAGAAAAACTCACGTCTGATGTGGCTTGGAGCACGCTCTTTGGCTCAAGAGTTTCTCAGCAACCAAGACAATTATGATATATTGGCCAACTGGATTAGAAACTCAAAAATGATTTCATCTTCAACAATTACAACAATTTCCCCACCAAACTACCAATACAACCAAACTGAAATGGATGGGGCAATTTAAGATTTGTAAATTAACATATATACGATGTTTTATATATTTTTATTTTATCAATTGATTGATTATTAACAGGACTAACACACGAAGATTTATGTAGTAGATTTTTAATTTTAATTTTTTAGTAAACTCATTTAAGGTAGTGTCCTCGTATTTATAGAACGTTGATGAGGAAATCGTTGTCTGAAGCCAGAAAATGGTTGTAAAAAATCAGATGTAATCCGATCAAAAATCAAACAAAATATCGGAATAGGCGATATATTCAATTTCTTTCAAAACTAAACGGTTGATTATTGACACAGTAATCCGTTCGAAATTATTATAAATTAATATCGTATATTACTTATACGGTTGACAATAATACCTTGAATTAAACGTAATTGTGGAATGTATATAAAATTATTTTCTATAACAATGAAATTAATTTTGTTAAAGACTTGGAATAATGATGCATGATAATAATTTTAAAAATTTAAAATTATTATTGCTAAACATAATTTTTTTGGTAGAAAATCTGATAAAAAATTAAGGTTGTTTAGCAATTAAACTTCAGGCGCTGGGTCTGAATTTTTGTTTTTGTTCCTTAAGACGACAATTGTGACTACTACAATCACCGCAATTAATGCACAAACTGCGGTGAGAATTACGCCATTCGAGGAATTGCTTGCTTTAGATTGTTTTTCGCCTTACGACAGCATACAATTATAGACAAGAAATGGTTTTATCTGTAATGCATTATGAATCATCACGTTGAATTCAGAACAATTTGATAAAGTTTTGCAAATTAATTTAATCGAATGTTTCACAAAGGAGACATCAAATTACTAAGCAAATTAACTCTTTTGCAATGATTCAAAGATATAATTAATATTTGAGAAAGTTTTGCAAATTAATTTAATCGAATGTTTCACAAAGGAGACATCAAATTACTAAGCAAATTAACTCTTTTGCAATGATTCAAAGATATGTGCATGCGGAAGTAAGTTGGTGGGCGACTCAGCTCCACTTCTGCCGCCGATTCCAAAAACGCAGTCAAAGTTTTACTGAATTCGCATTTGCGTTCGTTCGTAATTCGAAAGTATTTATACACTTTGTGCACAGCGAATTTAAACATTGCAACGGAAATGTTCTTTATTACATCCACGCGGAGGGTGCGGCGCGTCTCTGATTCTCTTTCCTCAGAACGGCCTCCAGCCCGTGTCCGGCGCGTTCTCGAGCGCGATTCTTTTGTTGGGCGCCCTGCACGCCCTTGCGAACAGAGTGTTCCACAGCTCTGATTCGATCAGCGGCCTTACGTTCGACACGACGAACAAATGTCTTCGCGCGCGCGACACAGCGACGTTTACTCTTTCGGGCGAGTCCACAAACGCCGTCTTCTTTGTCTTCGCTGTTGTTATGATAACAACTTCTCTTTCGTCGCCTTGGAACGCGTCCACGGTCGACACGTCAACAATTGTTCTCTTTCGCTGTCCGTCCACAGTCAGACCTTCGCAGATGAGTTCCACCTGCGCCTTGTAGAACGCGATCACGCCAATGTCTCTCGCACTGATGCCAGCGTCGACCAAATACTTCACAAGGTTCACCACTGTGATTGCCTCCGCTGCGTTGCAGATGCTTCCTCCTCGGTATTGCTCAGCTCCGCATTTCACATCAAACAAACACATCGTCGGAAGGGTTTCCAGAACTGGCCTCCGGTCATCTTCGGTGACGCCGTTTTTTGACCATTCCCTTATAAAACAAACAGCTGCATATGTCAGCGATTGACGGGTGACATCTGTATTGTGTCTGCAGCATAACAGGCGGAAACCGTTTGGAGACTCGCGAGAAAAGTGGCCGCCCGTAACCGTTCGGCGCACTTTTGCTTAACGTCGGCGGCAGTTGTAGGGGGTCCCCGGCGCAGATCAGCCGTTTACAGCCGAAGGAAATTGGGAGCAACGATACGGGCTCCGTTTGCTGCGAACACTCGTCCAAAATGACAAAAGAAAACTTTTTGTTCGACATAACGCTGAAGGACGTCGCAGCGCAAGTGGCACCTACAACTCTGACGCTGTCTATCTTGGATTTCTTTTGGTTATATTCATTTTGCGCGTTTTCTAATGCGCGTTGCACCACACTCCGCTCACTGTTATCAGTCTCCGAAATTATCAAATGCAGTTCGCTAATCGCTTCGTCGTTGCCGTGGCCGGTTACATACGGAAGAAGATTCTTTTTGATTTTTTTGACTGAGCCGACACGTGTAAAGTCCTCAAATTCGTATTCGATTAAATTGTTCAATATGTTATCGACTGCGACGTTTGTTGACGAGGCTATGAGCACTTGGTCATCGAGGTGAAGCAGCTTTAGTATCCGGTCTATGAATATTATTATGATGGAAAGTAACTTACTTTTACCTGCGCCAAAGATTCCGTGAATTAATAACAGCGGCGTCGCAGTGTTTGGATGGAAAAAGTCAATCACTTTCATTAACGAAAGTTTTTGATATTCATTCAAATGATACTCGTTACTAATTTCTTCGGCAATATTTCGGATTTCTTCAATTTGTTTATCATTAAGAAGAAAATCATTTGTTACTACATTTTGTTGATTGTTATTAAGTAATACAGGTAAAATTGGTAAACTACTCTCATCTAAACTAAATAATTTGGAAATGGATAACTTCTCTGATTGGACATTAAATAAACGAATTGATGTGACTTTAATTTGCATCGGTAATTCAATTAAACGATTATTAAAAAAAGGTGTTATTTCTAAACGGTTTCTCTGGGATACCCCATACGACTCCGATACAACAAATATGGGGGAAATGTGATCTGAGAAAATCACCCACAAATCATCTTTTGAGTACTCTACATTGTCAAGTTTGTCGTCGGAAAAGTACAGCGTGTAAACGTTGTTCTTTCTGATTAATGTTGACTCGTGATAACTAATGTTACGCACATGCATAAAGTTGATGACTGTCGCAATGGACCTGACATCTCTCCTTGATGGCGTGATTATGTCCGGTTGAATTGGTTGATAAAAATTACACTGTTTACACTTGTAATAATAATTCCCTTTTTTGTCAACGTTAAATGCTGCAGGACCATGCGCTTTACAACGAGGCGCTTTGTTGGATGCAGAAAATAACGCTGCAACATACATCTTATACACTTCATTGATTTTGTAATTTAACTCATATGAAATCCCATCTAAAAAAGCGGTTTTGTAATCGTCGAGGCATTCAAATTCAAATGGAACCGTCGGAACTTTGGGAGCAAGTTTCCCGCCCCAGCTGATCGCAATGATGTTGTCTTTCGTTTGGTTGACGTCAGTTGACTCATAGCCAGTCGTCCTTTGTGGAGACTTAAAGTCAGTGTTCGGATCAACGGGGAAATCTTCGTATGAAAGGCTTTCGTCAGGGCGTTTTCGTTTGGTACCGTCTTGCATGCTTTCCTTTATCGAGCTGAGATTGGTTTCATGCGTAAGTGTGATTTCGTTGATTGACTTGGTGACTTTAAATTGATCAAGTGGCGAAGGATTGTCTGAATAGAAGTTTAAAATCTCATCAAATGTCCGCGGTTTAACAAGAATTGTCTTGGGTGGTTCTTCTGGAACAGTATTACTGGTTGACTTGACTTTATTGGACTTGGTTGTACTTGGACATTAAGATGTGGGACATGGGTTCTCTCTGGGCTTTGTTTTTCTGGTGAATTTCTGGTTTGATGAAGAGGAATAGATCGAGGAGCTACAAATCTGTTAGCACCTGCTGTTCGAATTGGGCGAACTAATGTCCTTGGAGGTGGTGGAGGTGGTTCTTCCTTTTTTTCTTCGGTTGAACCTGAATCGTATGAGTCAATATTAACTATAAGTTTTCCGACTCGAAGATCTTCACCAACTGGAGGAACTCCTTCTTCTGATTTATAAATAGAATTTTCGACGATTGTTCCTTCTAAATCTCTGATTTCAAATCTATAACGATTTTGAAATTCTTTTGAATGTTTAATTATTGCTATACCATCATCCCACTTCTTCCTCTTTTGTGTTAGCATTTTTGTAAAGCAAACCTTTGCATGGAGTTCTTCTCCCATTTACCCAGCAAAAGTGAAGTTCTCTCGAGCTATAGCATCAAGGTTCAAGCCGTCGCAATTGAATGCATAATAATCGTAGAGCTACTTCACTCTCTTTGATAAGGCACTTTTCCTTATATTGAAAACAGCATACAACTTTTTCACATTATTTTGATCGTTTATTTTCTCGTTAATTTTAAAAAAAAAAACATGAAAAAACTTTATTTTTACAATCCCTTACTTATCAAAAAGACTGAATATAGTATACCTTTGTCTATTAAGATTAAACATGATCCTAATGAAGAAATTGATAAAAATACAACTTATCATGAAGCAAGTTTAAGATGCTTCCACTTGCTAACATAGGTGTATGTATATAGAAATGTCCACATAAATATTTCTGTGGGTTTTGTCCACATAAATTTTTGTTTCCATTACAAAATTCTAATATAAGCCTGAGATTTATACCACCATACGAGAAATTCCCATGAAGTTCAAAAAAAGGTTTAGAAACATCCTCTTTCCTTTAATAGCTTATACTTCAATGTTATATTAATACTTGAAATCATTATTCGCGTAAATTGAGGTAGGTATATAATGCGGTCGGGACGATCCCAAGGACCCTAGGGATGATAATAAAACATAATAATTTCTCCGATTTTTTATTTTGTACACAAACAATTAATAGAATTTTTTGATAATTCCATTCGAATTTCAATCCCAATTACTGAAAATAAGCAACCACCGTTAAATCAAAATGTTCATTATTTAGAAATAGTTTTAAGTTATGAATTGTAATGTAAATTTGGACGATGGTATGAATCATACATCTATGAGTCATGAAATGATGAAATTAATCGTACATTATTGAATAATGTAATGGTTAAAAACCAACATAAAAACGAAACAACACAGACCGCATTCGATTTAAAGCCAGATCATTTTCAAGGACACTTAAATTATAATAAACAAATAAATTATGTTTATTTATTTTCTTTTTCATAACGTGATACATATATTTCACTATTTTGTCTTAAAGCTGAAAATGGGATTGGTTTCTTAAATATAATTGTATTTGTAAATGATACTTTTTTATGTTTCCCTATATCTTTTAGATTTGTAATTTCAGGAATATTCAACCTATTTTTGCTGTGATAGGTTACTATAACCTTATGTTTATAATTCGACATTTATAAAAAATGATTTAAATTTTATTAAATAACAATGAATTTTTTGGAACTAAACTATGACAAATGGGATGCAGGCGTCCTTAAAAAACGCCTGGGATTCGGCATAGTGTAGTTTCAAATATTCAAAACAATATATATATATATAATATTTCATTATGACTTTTGACCAACTAGTGCATTTGCTACACCATCTATAACAGGTGAGAATTTATCTGCTATTTTAATTTCTTTTGCAATAGCACCTGCATGTCCAGGTTAATTTTCAATTCCAAATATCTTACCTACTGTATTTACAACAGGTTTGGCTACTTTATTCCAAACATTACCTATAAATCTTCCAACTAATATAATAATTTGATCTCTGATTCAAGCACCTGTATTTTTAAATCCATTTTTAATTTTGTTCCATAAATTCCAAGCGATAAATAATAATAAAAATTAATTATTAATTTTATTTATTGATAAAATATGGGATGTATCTTATCATTCGCTTCATTACCTATATTTTTAAACGATGGGATTATTTTATCACCGATTTCGAATATTTTATCCACAGGTAACTTTTTAAGAAATTTTATTTTATTAATGTCTTCTATATGTTGTTTAGCAAATTCATAACCTTTCACAATATTAGGACTAATTTTTGTGAATCCTTCTTTCACTTTATTAAGTAAAGATCCTATTTTCTTTATTCCGTTTTTAATTTTATTCCAAACATTTCAGCCCATTTAAAAATTATGAAAAAAATATTATCATTTTATCAATGTATGATAATAATACGCAATTCAATGATGAACAATATGATCAAATTAATGTTGGAGTTTATTTTGATCGTCTTATAGATTTAATTGCTAAAAATGACCGTACTCTTTTTTTTATTATAAGAACTGAAAATTGTAATGATCAAAATGCTCCTTTTAATCAATCTCAAGAAACTAGATTAATAATTACTCATGGTGATCATATGATTTCACAAATAATTGAAGGTTTTATTTATTTTAAAATTAGAATAACTATACAATTATCAAAAGCTATTAATTCTAGTAATTTACAAGATCCTGAGAATTTAGCTAAAATGAAGCTTGATCAAAAACGATATCCCACCTAATTGAATGGATACTGTTTATAATTAATCGTTCCATGGAATCTGAGTTTAAGATGATGAGTCAATGTATGATTTAGAGGCGCCTAGAAGTGATACAGCTAATTTCACAGGGAAAAAATAACTTCGAGATCGAGAGAGAAACAGGTCATTGCAGAAAATTTGTTCGAATGGTTAGCAATGAATTATTGAATAATTCTGTTTTACACCAAAATTCTCATATTGGAAGACCTTCCATCATTTACTCGGAATTAACGGATAAGGTCAACAATATGACTATTAATAACAGGAGAATGGGAACCTGAACGATAGCTGATCTGTTATCAGAAGAAAATAAAATTAGTTATGGCACAGTGTACAAAGTAAGAAAGAGCCTTGGGTTTAATTATTTGCCGCCAAAGGAAACGTTCTTGCTTACCAATGATCAAAAACAAAAGCGAATAAGTTTTTCTCAATATCACATTCAACAAAATACAAACTGGAAAAATGTTTTATTTGTTGATAGATCCTGTTTTTACTTAGACAACAACCATCGCTGGTTGTGGAGAAGAAGAGGCGAAATCTGTTCGGATGTTTTTCGGAAAAAAACTAAATTCACCCCAAAGGTTATGATCTTTGGTGGAATAAGTTCAAATTATAAACACCACTTATTGCAATCAGAGGGAACATTGATTCTGAAGTATACATTCACGAATGCATCGAACGTTCTGACTTGATACGAGGAATGAATAACGTATATGATGAAGGATGGGGGACCCTACTCCAAGATGGAGCAAGTTCACACACAAGCAAAAAAGAATGGAATATTTGAAAAGTCGATGCAATGTTCTTGAGAACTGGCCAACAAATTATCCTGACTTGAATGTCATAGAGAACTTGTGGTCAATACTAAAGAAAAGAGTGGCAGAGTTACAGCCCCAATTTATTGATGAATTGATTAATGCTATATTCGAGGTTTGGAATTCAATTGATGAAAACTTGATTAAGAACCTTGTCGATTCGATGCCAAACAGGCTGAACAATATAATTATACGCCAAGGAGAGCCCAACGGATACTAAGAGTCTGCAATTCATATATTCATATATGTGACATGATCGTAAGTAAACATTTCAAATAAGTGTTAAAAAAAGAAGTACCACTACCTATTCAATATTCTTATGATTTGATTTAAAATGGTGGGTTATCGTTTTTGATCAAGCTTTATTTACAGGTTTTAAGAGAACTAATCAATTATTAGATTAATTACAAATTATGTCTAATAATATTCCTACTGGTTATCAACAAAATGAATGTTGTCGTGAAGGTTATTGTTATTCTACAATTAAACCTTATGCTGAAAAGAAAACTAGGAAATATACACATTCTTTATATGAAAATCTTTCAGAATATTCTCGATCTGTTTGTGATACTTATGTTGATTTAAATACAATTGCAGATGGAAATAAACATGATATCGAATTTGAAATGAAATTTTTATTTGAAGATATATTAGCTTTACAAGCATTTGATTTATATCCAAATGATTTAGTTGGTGATATTGAATTAGAATTTTATGTTGAACAAAATGATTTAGTTTGGTGTCAAGTAGATCTGATAATGATTAAAAATCAAATATTGTAGAAAATTCAATTTAACGCAATCAAAGTTTTCATCATCATTCAAGTGATATAACACACTAAATTTTTTGTTTTCATATGGAAAAGCTTATACAAAATTTATAAGTGGTTCTTTGAATTCTTTAATTAAATTCGTGAAAAAAAATTGCCAAAAAAATTCAATTTTTTGTTCTTCGCTCTGAAAAAGCAAATTTTAGAAATGATCATTGAATATTGAGGGGATTTGTCAGGCTTGTTCGTCGATCTTTTCTGAATAATTTGGCATTTTACTAAAAAATATGAACAATGATCAACAAAGCCAAAAATCTTATGTTTGAAACATCCAAAAATCAATGATGTCATTCTTGTTTATACAATTTAATATTGGTTTTCATTATATTTGTCGAACTTACTTTGTAATTTTTATGAAAATATTTTATTCACTTCATATTTATTTATATTTATTTATATCTTATCTGATTTCTAAATTAATTTTAATTTCAATGATTTCTTTATTTTTCAACCTATCATTAAGTGATCAATTAATTAATGGTATACTATATTTAGATAGTTATGAAAACAGCTATCCTACCTATAATAATAATCCTTCAATGAGAGTGTAAATGGTTTAGTTATTAATAGTGGAGGAATCACAACAATCACTGCACATTATAGTTCCCTCAGATGTAACTAACATACTGGATTATGCATTTTCTAATAACACTTATTTGGAATCAATTACATTCAGTGGTCCTATTAGAAATGGCACCGGTAATTATGTTTTCTCTGGCTGTACATCATTGAAAAGTATATCACTTCCAAGTGGTTGCACTTATTATTCTTATGGCATTTGTCAAGGATGCACTTCATTAACTGAAATTGATTTCAGTCATTGTGAATATATAAGGTCTAATGCATTTGCCCAATGCACATCACTTAAAACATTAAATCTTCAAAACATTGATGTCTATCAAGATGCTTTTATTCGTTGTACGTCATAGGATACATTAGTTATAGTAACTGATTACTATATTGGCGCAGGTGCATTTGCATATTGTTCAAAAGTTTGAAAAGTGTATCACTGACATTTTCAGGCTCCAAAATCAATTCGAATGCATTTTTGGATTGTACCTCATTAGAAAATGTGACTTTCCAGACAGATACATTAGAAACTTTGTGTGAGGCTGGATTTAGAGGTTGTTCAAGTTTGAAATCCATTACACTTCCGGATAGTTTGACTACAATAGAGCTATCTGTGTTTTTTACAATGTACATCATTAGAAACAGTAATGATTGGATCCAAAGAAATTGGTGAAAGTGCATTTAATGGATGCTCTAATCTTCAGTATATATATTATAATGGTACCACAGAACCAAGTACAATCGGAGAAAATGCATTTGCAGGTGTTAAAACAACATATATTATGGTATTAAATAATTATGAAGGAAGTCCAACAATTGGCACTTTGAATACATATAAAGGAATTGTTCAGGAATGTATGCCAACACCGTCAGAGTCACCAACTGAATCACCAACACCAGCACCACCAGAAACGGACACACCACATCCAGAAACAGAAACAGAAGAAACAGAGTCTACAGATAGCAACAGATTTAGGACCACTGTAACGTATTCCATTGTGATGTTAATTCTGTCAATTGTCTTAATATTATAAGGTAAGTAATAAACCTTAAAATATTAATAATATTTTGCGAGAACATTTTTATTATAAATTATTATCATTTCAGAACCAGATGAATTTTCTGTACGATTTGCTTCATACTTCGATTTTATAACAAACTGAAAAATTTTTTTTTGAACAATCGTTTTTTGCTACAGACAAACCTCGTCAATTTTAGTCGAAACAAATAAATTTAGATGTCATTTTTAATAAGACAACCATCATTTCCTTCACAGTACTGAAACGAGCAACGTAATCCAAATACGTCTATTACGATAATGGGCATTCAAATTTTTGAACGAATCGTATGGCATTCAAAAATCATTTTGATATTTGTAGCAAGTGAAGCGAGCCAACTTATGGATCTGGAGGGGTCGGGAGCAATCTGGGGACCCAGATTGCTCCCGACCCCTCCCGACCGCACCATATACCTACCTATATATATTTATAAGCTCAAATTTGGGCTTTATGATACATGTAATTTATAACTGCATCTTGATTTGAATACTGAGGCTGAATTACTATATTAATAATTGGTATTTATTATTATATTTTTAATATTAATCAATACCGAATGTTAAATGATGAAAATATATAAAAAAACAACAATAAAGTAATAAGAGGGAAGATAGAGATAAAAATATTAAAATAATCAAATGAAACCAGGATCAATAGAAATAAATGATTGTAATAAGATATAATGCGAGAATCTATGCACGTTATTACACACATACAGTTTCATTTGTGCTACTTCGTAGCACCATTTTATTGTGGTCTGTTTCACAAGCAAGCAATATATAATTTGCTAAAACGAAAAATTTTGTTTAGCATTTTGTCAATCAAACATATAATTTACAACAAAACTTATATACAAATTACACATATAAACATATCTTATTCCACAAAGCTAAAACTAAAACATGTATTTTTAACACAAATTTTTGTTAATTTGACATATATATTCACATCAAATTATCGGCAAAAAGCTGAAACAAATTATTTTCAAAATTTAAAACCCCCATTTCCACCATGCACAACCTGCACATAATATTTTTACGATAAAACACACAGCACAACTACATGGGCCCTTATGGCCAACGCCCCTGGTCCCCTTCGTTGTGATTGTTATAATATTATTTTCATTATGTTCGTCAACTTTTTTACTTTTTTTATAACATGTTACGAAACTTCTGAATTACGTCATGGAAGAAATATTTTCACAAAATTGTTTAGTTTTAAGTCGCGTTAATGCCACGTGTTTTTAAAATCATCTTTCTTTTCCTAACTCAAGATTAACATGATATTTTAGATTACCCTTCTTTAGTTAAATCAAGACATAATTTAAAATGTTTTGATCACGATGACTGATTTATCTATAGATAATTTATTTGAATATCTAATTAGATAGATACCTCTAATTAAGTATACATTAAAAAATCTTGAAAAACTAAATTTTCTTTAAATATAATATTTGATCAAAAACAATATAAATTACATATTAAAAACAATTTATTTATGTGTTTGTTCGCTTTCTGCGTTCTGTACATAAAGGAGTGAATCCACAGCCTTATTTGATAGTGCAACAACTTTTTTATGTTGTGTTGAAATCATTTCAAGCAATTCTTCGATTTCATTTTCATGATTTTGTATTGTATCTTTTATAATTGATATATTATTAAAAACTCCATTTGTATGTGTTCGAACCAATTTTTGTTTTGTTATTGGTTCAAGTGATATAATAGAAAATATTTCATTTAAATCTTCAATCACAGAATACATTGAATTAACCAAAAGTGACGCGTGTAATCTTTTCAAAATTGATAATATTTTGAAAGTTTGATTCGACGGTTTTGTTGATTGAATTTTCTGAGGCGAAATTTCGTTTTTTTCAATTTTTGATTGTGTCAAAATTTCGATTTTGTTTTGTAATTTTTGTATTTTTTTAATAGCCGATTTCGAGATATTTTTAAGTTTTTCTTTTAGTTCATGTTTTTCATTCTTTTCTTTTGATAATTCATCGATAAGTTTTTGATTGTTTAGTTCTTTTTCATTGATTTCGATTTGATATTTTTTGATTGTTTCATCTTTTTCGATTTTATTTAATTGATTTTCATTTAAATTTTTAATTTTGGTTTGTAAAATTTGATTTTCTTTTAATAAAATTTGATTCTGTTTGTTAACTTCTTTTTCTTTTTCTTCGAGATTTTTGATTCTCAAATTTGACGATTTAAATATTTCTTTAATTTGCTTCGAAATAATTTGAAGTTTTTCGAAATAATTTTCGTTTTGTTTTTTAAGTTCCAAAATTTCAATTTCTTTTTCTTTTGTTATATTATTATTTGATTCATTAATTAAATGTTGTTTTTCATTTTCGAATTCTTTTTCTTTTTCTGAAATTTGTTTTTGTAATATAAAAATTTGATTTGTTAATTCTTGTAATTGTTCGGCAAATTTTTGTTTGTTTTCATAAATTTCATTTTTAAGTTTTTCGTTTTCAATTTTTTCTTGTTTCAAATCATTTAAATCCTTTTGCAAATTTTTAATTTCTTTTTCTTTTTGTGAAATTTCATTTTTCATTTCTTCAATTTCTTTAACTTTTTCGATGATTTTGTTTTTAAGATGTTTTAATTCATTTAAATCTTTTTGTAGATTTTGAATTTCGTTTTCTTTTTGTGAAATTAATTTTTTTGTTTCTTCAATTTCTTTCACTTTTTCATTAACTTCATTTTGAAGTTTTTCATTTTCGACTTTTTGTTGTTTTAACTCATTTAAATCTTTTTGCAAATTTTGGATTTCTTTAACTTTTTGGTTATTATTTACTTTTAATTTGTTAATTTCTTTTTCATTTTGTTTTAGTTTACTTTGTAATTCATTTATTTGTTGTTTGTATTGATTTTCTTTGTTTTGGAAATTATTTACTTTTTCTTTTATTGTTTTTAATTCATTTTTCATTGATATTAAAATAGGTTTATTTAACGAAATTTTTTCTTTCATTTGATTAATTTGATTAATTTTTTCTTCGATATCGAAATTCAAGTTTTTAATTTTATTAGTTAATATTTCATTATTTGATTCCAACTCCAAAATTTTTGATTTTTTATTTTCTTGTTCGATAATTACATTTTTCAATGTTTGTTTAAAACTATTTTTTCTCTTTTGATATTTTTTATTATTTTTTTGATATTTATTTAATAATTCTAAATAATTATCTTTAAAAGAATGAAGCAAAGATATAATTTCATCTTCAGAAGAAGAATTATTATCAATATTTAATTGTGGAAAAATTTGTATAATTTTTGTTATTTCTTTTATGATATTTTCTAATGTTATTTCTTGTACAGAATTTTGATTTTGACTTCTAACAAATGAATCAACATCATTTTCTTTATGAAATTGCAAATTATCATTTTGATTTTGTTCATTGATTATTTGTAATTTTAATTGTTTTAAATTGATTTCATTTTGTTTCTTTTGATTATTTAATTCATTTGAAATTTCTTTATTTAAATTCTTTAATTTTTCAATTTCTGTTTTGCTTTGATTTAATTTATTTTTCATTAATTTATTTTTATCTTTTTTACTCTGTAATATTTTGATGTAATTTGAATTAGATTCATTTAAATTAATTATTTGTTCTTCAAGTTGTGATATTTTAGTTTTTAATTGTATTTTCTCTTCCGAATTCATCGAATTAACAATTTGTTCTCTTAAATTCGCATTTTCCTTTTCAAGTTCTATATATTTCTTTAATTGGTTTTCTTTATTCGATATTTCCTTTTGTAAAAACGAGACTTTTTCAAGTGTCGTTTGATATTCATTGTTTTGTTTTTGTATATATGTTTTCGATTGTTTATACTTTTCGTGATATTTATTTAGTTCTAAATTTAATGAATTTATGATTTTTTCTTTGTTCGTTAAATTTTCATTTAATTCCAAATTTTTATTTTTTATTTCTTCGATTTGTTTATCATTAAAATTTGTTTTCGCTGATTCATAAATTTGTTCTTTTTTTATGATTTCTAAATTAAGTTTATCAATTTGTGTTTGATATCCTAAATTTCGTTCTTCTAAATCTTTGATTCTTTTTTGGTATATTTCATTTATTTTATTATTATTATACTTTTCAGTTTTTGTTATTTGATTATTAATTTGTTCAAATTTCGTTTCTAAATTTTCATTATATTCTTTATACTTTTGATTAATTTGCTCAATAACTTCAATCTTTTGTTGTAGTTTATGATTTTCTTGTTGTATTTTTATTGAGTTTTGCTGAAGAATTTCGTTGTTTTCTTTTAACTTATCGTTTTCTTCGCCAATTTTTGTATTATCACTCTGAAAAATTTGAATGTTTTCATTCAATTTCTCTGAATTTTGTAAAATTTCTTCCAATTGAATTTTCAGTGTTTCGATTTGTGTTTTCATTAATTCGTTTTCTTCTTTAAGTTTATCATTAACTATTGTAATTTCATTAGTTTTATTCGTTGCTAAATCTTCTGATGAAGATGTAGAAAATAATTGTGATCGAAGTTCAGTAACAGTATTTCTTTCTTGAATTAATTCTTTATTTCTTTGTTCAATTACTAATTCTTGTTCTTTAATTTTGATATTTAATTCTTTAAGTTGCTCTTGTAAAGGATTTAATTTATCATTTAAATCTTTTATTTCTTTTTCTTGTGACGAACATTTTTCATTCAATTTTGTGTTCATTGAAATTAATTCGGTTTTTTCGGTTTCAAGTTCGTTACTTATTTTTGTTAATTCTTCGATTTGCTCACGCTCAAAACGTTCTGATGATTGTCTTCGTAATTCTATTGAAATAGGACTACGATTAAGAATGGTTAATTGTGGAAGAGTAAAAATACAATATAAAATAGAATCTTGATCTTTGAAAAGAGGACACCCTTCACCTTCTAAACTGTATAAACTGATGTTAGATTTTAATCTTGCTAATTGTGATAGATTATTAATTGGATTTCCACTAATTTTGAAAATTCTTAAATTTTTGAGATTGGATATTGATTTAGGAATTTCTTGAATATTGTTGTGGCTTAAAACCACGTATTCTAAAGATATTAATTTCATAAGTGGGAGAATTGATTTTGCTGATAAAATATTCCATGAAAGATTAACACGTTTTAATGATGTTAGATTTGTTAAAACCGAAATATTCTCAATATTGTGACCAATTAGTGATAATTCTGTGATATTTTTGAATTTTTGTAATGGTTCCATTCTGATTATTCTCCCTAATTTTGGTGAATAATCAAAACAAAAAGCATCAATCTGTTGACCATCATTGTAATTGGAAAGCCTCTTTATCATCTCATCATTAAAAACATTAAGAGGAGCGGTGGATTCATTGCGCACCGCCATTTCCGAAGTTTTCTGTCCGTTAAAATTTTAAACGGCCACATGAAAAAACTTTTTCTGTTTTTTAAACGGTCATTTTATTCATACAAAAAGTGAATCGAAAAAAGCGTGGCAATTCATAATACCATTTCCATTCTTATATTCATCATCTAAAATCTTTAATGAATATGTTGAAAATGAAAATTCATTTGTTACACTTCTTAATAACATAATCATTTTGTTCGTGATTTCTCGGTTTATTTCTTCGATTGGTACTTCAAAGATTGAAATAGGAAAAACTATAGTTTATACCAGTTACAAATAATTAAATTATCATTGGAAATATTTGGTTAATTGGATGATTTTCGTATGAAATAATGGCAAAATAAAATGAACAAGTGATAAATATATTCGATTTACTATAAATGCTAAATAATATTATACAATAAGCCAAGAAAAATTTATTTTTTCATTTTTAAAAGTGACAATATTTCACTTTTGTATAGTTTATTTTTGTCCAATACGCCGATAGGTGACGATAGACGGATGATAGATGATCTATAAAAAGTATTTCTTGGTTGATTTAAAGTATTTCAAAAGATATTACACATTATATAATTATTAGGAATTCACAAAGTATCCACAACTTAATACATACAAATATTTGAGGTTCAAAATGGCAAAATTTTATGTATATTATATTTCAAACATATATGTAATATTGACTTTCGATTTCTGCAATTCGTATATAGCGATCATCCTACGATCTTGATAACATGAATATATATATATATATATAGTTGCATCTATGATTAATATGAATCTAAGAATAATATCATAATTGGCACTATTCTATAATTTCAAAAACTGACATTATTCGCTTGTTAATATTATATTTCAATATCAATTTTCATGATTTTTTGATTTTAAAATGAATAGTACTCAATATTAACTGATTTATATATAAATCAAAATTAATAAAAAATTTAAATATATCATATAATTCTAAAAAATGTAATAGAGAGATTTTTCAACTTTTTAATTTAAAGTAAAATCGATTATCTATCATAAAAAAATTGAAATTAAAATAATTTGGTATTTAACAAAAAGCATTAATAATTATAAATGTTTTTTTTTTATTTTACAGATTAAAATTATAAATGTGTATCGATTTATTAACGCAACAATATTTTTTCGGTGGCGACCGTTTGGAGTACAACCTTAAGAACACACCTGGAATCAGTACACAAGGATTTTGGAAATTTATATCTCGCAATACATTTCCTAAAAAATAATCAAATTCCGAAAGATATTTTATTATTTGCTTCAGAATCAGGAAATATTGAACTTGTAAAATATGTTTTAGAACAAAAAGGAATTGATGTTAATGCAAAAAATATTCATTTGAATAATTTGGAATATGTTTTAATAATTTGAAACAGCATTTCATATAGCAGTTAGAATTAAAAACACAGAAATAGTAAAATTACTTTTAGATAAAGAAGGAATTGATGTTAATGTAAAAACTTTTATATTTTAATGATTTGGTATATGTTTTAATAATATTTGACAGCAATTCAAATTGCACATCAAAATGGTTATACCATTATAAAAAATCTACTTCTTGAAAAAGGTGCAAAAGAAAACTCTCATCTTCTTCTCTGAATGCTACTTCTTGGCCTTCGATAAACACTGAAAATAGCTTTACAAATGAACAAAACTGACTCGAATTTCAAGTGTATAAAGAAGACAATAAAAATGAAAATATCAAAACAAAAGTTAATATAAGCGCACAAACTTATGAAAATCATCAAAGTCACAAAATACATTGTAATATTTTACTTTTGAATAAATATACTCATGGAAGTACATGTAAAAATTTTGTTGTAAAGTGACTTGTATAAAATGTCAACCAAAATATTTCCTGACAACGTGACACTGGATAAATTTATTTTTTTATAATATCAGTTATAATGTAATTTATTCGATATCTTCAAGCGTTCTAAAGACGTTCCTTATTTAATAATAACTTAATAAGTTACATCATCTGCCAGAAAAAGAAATCAATGAGATCCATCACAATTTTATAAAAGTTAAAATTTAATAACATATAACTCGTTTAATGCTTTAGAAAACGTTGTACAATTTCTATTGTAAAGTTTTCCTTTGTGAAAAAAAAATTATAAAAATCAATTTTATTTGTAATTTTCTTGTTATTCTCTTTGTATTAATTTTGTCTTGTATATTATGAGATTTATTCAACAATGTTAAGCATAACTTCTTTAATTTTGTAGTATTTTACTTCAGCTTACGTAAAAAATAAATGATTAGAATATAAACACATTTTATATAGTAAACTCAAAAACGGTTGAGACGATATCGTCGTGAGGATATAAAAACTTGTGTTTGACAATATGGAGCGGTTTATCATTTGACTTTTTCTATTATATCGTTTCAACATATTTTTTGGCATAGAATGTTTGTTCGATATTTGGGAACTGTATTTCCTTGGTTGGAAAAGCAACTTAGGCAAAAACGTACTAATGGCGAATGAGTGCATTTATCACAAACCTGCCGTAGCCCGACTCCGCGGAGCACTTTTTTTATAAAAGGGCGTAGACAGGTGATCAGTATAAAGTGTACTAGGGGTGGGGGTTAAATTTAAATTTTACTATTCAAAATGCCGTTATTTTAGGACGTTTATGAATAAAAATTTTTCGCTAGGTCCTTATCTTGTGGAGGACGTTAACTGGTACCTCCAGACATAATCTTATTACCTAGCGAAAAATATAAATTTGTCCATTAACGGTCTCCTGATTTTTGGAATTGAATACTTTATTTTCAAAATTCAATTCATTTTGATCGTAATTATCCATTTTTCATATCACATGTCCGAAAACTTGCCCATATAGAAAAAGTGGAATTACAAAAAGTGCCAGGTACCTAAAAAATAATTTTAGGGAACTTATTATTGAGTCAAAATGTTATAATTTGATTGAGTTCGGAAAAAAATGTCATTAGGATCATTTACATTTACCTCTATAAATTATTCTTTTATGGCCAAAGCATCATTGTTATTTCCTAAGCAATCTTCGATAGAATGATTTGATGTAACTATTAAGAACCACTTTCCAGGATTTGCTTTAATTGCTGCACCTTTTATTTCAGCAGCGAACCAGAACCTATCCGACCGGTTCTTTAGGTGGTCTATTAATAATTTTGCTTTATCTAATGACATATCTTCAATTAAGACTAATTTATGGCGGAAGTCATCATAATGTTCCCACCATTTATTTTGTAATTTGAAGAATGTTTTATCCGGGTCCATTTGACTTCTTGCCCATTTTGTTTTACCGGTACCCGGTGGACCGTAAATCCAATAATTCTTCGTTTTGAAATCGCCATTCCATGGAGGTAAGACTGGAGTATGATCAAATTTCCATTTCAATAATTTGTTTCTTATATGTAAGGCTTGAGCTGTCCACTTCCATCCAAATTCTTCCCAGCTCATCTTCAATAAATCCTGCAACATTTCATTTCTTTCCTGATCTTTTTCAATCGCCATGGTTTGACCAATAGTTTTTCTCCAATTTCAAGCACTTGTTGATTAGTTTTGGTGCAGTATTTGTAATTCTTCAATCTTGAACCTACTGCTAATGCCCAGTAACAATTAATTTTTGATCTAAAAGTGTTGTAATACACTCTGGTTTTTGTTTCTAAATATCCTTGAATATGAGGCATACCAGTTGTTGGTGCAAATTCCTGTTCTGCAATTAAGTATTTGATGTTTTCTTCAAACCAATCTGCTTTAAAAAAATCTTGCCAATTGTCTGGGTTCTGATTCCATGTAAAGATCCATCTTGTACCTCTTTGATTAATTTGTTGTTGTTGTTCCTGTTGATCTCCTTGTAATTCTTGGATTCTTCTCTGACCAATCATTCTTTAAAGTGATTTAATTTCATTGACGTTTATTTTCAATTGAAATATAATTATATAATTGGAATCTTATACATTTTCTAACCGTTGAAATTTTTCTAATTGAATTCTTTTTTTTTTAATATAGTATTCAATTGACATGTTGTAAAGTTAAAGTTTTTCATGTAACATGTCATAAGCAAGTTCCTAACTTGACACGAATGTGGGAATATCATTTTAATTTTTTTTGTCCAAAGGAATATGAAGATTCTTTCGATTGGCTTTAGCGACAATGATTTTGATTTCTCTAATATTTGTCCCGAATCAATGCAGTCGGAAGACGATGAAAAACCGTACCCTATCCCTCCACCAGTTTTTACACTCCTTGCTCCATGCCTTATGCCAGACAATGAAGGCCAAGTTAAATCCATATATTTCAGCAACGTTGGCCTACTTAAGGGCTTTATTAAGGAGAATCCTCAGTTGGTTGAGAATTGGATTATTGTACTTCCAATAGTCTCGATAGGTGCCATCCGTTATGATCGTCGCCGTAAGGATGTTCCTTCTTATCTTATTCACCCTCAATTAATAAATCTCCCACAGCATTAAATTTTTTATTGTTATGCCTCGTAGGTTACGTAGACGTAGTTATTCACGTGGACGTCCATTGAAAACTGTAAAGTATTCTAATGAGACTTATAACTGTTCAGGAAACATTACATTTAATACAGGTGTCGGTGACGGCGCCGTAGGTGATCAAGTAAATACCACCCTTATCACTGCCGTCGCTACCCAAGGTATGCGTAAAGTAAAGAATTTTACTTTAAAAATGATCACTGATGTCGATATCCCATTATTATGGGCTCTAGTTTATGTCCCCGCTGGTACGGTTGATAAAATTTCAATATTTTTATTTTTTAACAAACTAAGAATCATTTAATTTGGCTGTTTGCAAATTTCAATGATGTGGATAAATATTTATTATTACAAGAAAAAAGTAAATATTGAATAATATTTACCGTCATTCGAATTCTCTTATATCGTCACTTATCATAGCTCATATCGTTTAATGTAAACTAATGCAAAAGTCGATATTTGGCACTATTTGGAAAGAAAGAATAAATTTATCTCGTGCTAATCATGATATTATATTTAGTATTTTATTAATCATAGATGCAACTATGTATGTATATTATATATCCACAATATCAAAATTGTAGGTTGATCGCTATGTACGATGGGTGGAAATCGCATTTCGAGTTTAATATATCGTGTTAATGATGTTAACTGTGAATACGTTAAAAATACCTATGAAGGTTTCCGATAAAAATTGGTTCAAATTCTCCTATCGGAAAGTCCATTCAGAATCCAAAAATGTCAACCGTTCAAATCCATAAATGAGGCTCAGAATTTTGTGGGCTTTAAAATTTTAACCTAAATTTTAACATAATTCTGAGGGCCCGGCGAATCGTCCAATTCAATTTTGTATCGTTTTATGTCACTTTGTCACATGAAGGTTCTAATTTTAATCGCTCATCAAGACCCTAATAACCATGCAACAGCTTACAGACTTGCTAACGCTGCTAAGGAATCTCTCCTTGAGGATGGCAATGAGGTTAAAGTTGTTGATTTAAAGTCTGAAGGATTTCTTAAAACAATTTCCATTAACGATTATGTTCACCCTGTTTTTGAAGGTGACGATTTCTTACCACAAGCTAGCCAAGCATTAGAAAACAATTTAGTTGAAGAAATCACAAAGCAACAAGAACTTCTTAAGTGGGCTACACATGTCATTGTAGTTGGTCCAATGTACTACTTCCGTTTCCCAGCATGCTTCTATGCATATATTGAACGTGTTTTCACATTCGGCTTTGCATATGATAAAACACATAATATGGAATCAGGTCTTCTTAGTGGCAAGAAAATCATGTGCATCATCACCACTGGTGCTGGTAAATTGTTATTTGAAAAGGTTGCTCCTATTGATAGCGTTCTATTTGCAACTACTTTTGGATTTAGATTTAGTGGTATGCAACCAGTTCGCTCTCTTTGCTATTATTCTGCTCGCCAACCACAAACAAGAGCTAATGAAGCCGAATATTTAGCTAATTTCAAGAAAGGAATCAAAAAGCTTGACAAAATCCCACCAATTCCAACTCACAAAGATGTTGAAGGAAAAACTGATGCTGAAGTTCTTGCTTCAACACCAGATTTCACGTTAGAGGATATGCTAAACCTTTAATCAGCTGAAACTTTTTTAGGTATTTTTGATCGTTGTTAATTCAATTTTGAATTAATTTTTAACTGTTTAATAAAATTCTTATTTCACATCATGTTCAACAAATCAATTTACTAATCAAATAATACTTTGTGTTTATGATAGATTGAAATAGTTCATTTAAAAACTTCAAAAAAACTCTTCACAACAAGTTCACATAGGGGAAAAATCTTCATCGAAAAAACACCTCACAAAGAAATTAATTCCATTCAAAATTGTGAGTAAAATTTGTTGTGTAAATATTTTCTTCAGAATAATTGAATGGATGGAACGAAAACCGAAATTGAATTCATTGTACGATAGAACAAAAGAATGTGAAAAAATACTCTTTATTTCTTTTTATTGCTGTAATTCCATCATTTTCCTCAAGAGTAATACTTTTGTTGTGATGGAAAATATATTTATCTACGCGTAGTCATAAATTCATCTGTTTTTGAGGAAAATTTGGTATGTCAGCCGCACTGAAGGAAGATGAAGTTCTTACTAGAGCAAGCGGCTGTTTTGGTTGTTGGATGTTAAACTGAGACAGTGGAACAGATGGCTGAGATCTATTATGAAATAGTGGTTGGCCTGTTGGCTGATAAGGTTGTTGTGTATTCTTCACTCCTTCTGAAGAAATAACAGCTTCCAGCCACATTATACAATCACCAAGTCTTCCATTAGAAATAAAAGCGTCGTATTTTTTCTTCATTGCTCCATTCCAATGATGGTACAAACTTGAATTAGATCTATTTGAGTTAGCGACCCTTTTGTAGGTCTGCCAAAATGACCATGGAATCTTTCCGTGGAATCCAAAGCCATAATATGTTGCAACTACCTTAAAGATAAGTAAGTCATCCCTTAATGTATAAGGTGCTGATCTATTTGGATCTCCGCTGTCTTCAGGTTCTTCAGGCTCTTCGTTTTCCTCAACAATTGGGTTCATTGTTGGTTGACAATTATTTACTGGGAAACTTGTTGATTCAAGAGGTGGGAGTTGGGTAGCTGGTGATACTCCAGCATGATTTCCATTGAAAAACATATCGATTGGAGGTAGTTGAACCTTTTTGTTGAGCATTGATTTTACATCCATTACACTAATAACTTTTTCATTACATAATTTGCCCTGAAAAACGAAAAGTTATTTGAATTGATAACCGTTTTTCTGACGGTTAACACGTTATGAATTCATTCAATCAAAATTATTTACTTCATCTCCAACTGTTTCATGAACAGAACTAACTTCTTGAAATCCAGAATTATCAAGTGCTTTTTCTTGATAATTTCTATTTTTAGAATAAGGGATTTGAGGCCAATGAATGTCGGCATAAAAAAGTGACAGTATCGTTTGGAAAGAATAATATGTAAAGAATTCAAGTGAATAATTCTCGTAATGGTTCAAGACAATGTCTATCCAACTAGTAAAGCACATCAATACAAGGAAGAAAGAGGAGATACCATAGGCTAGGAATAAGATGGTTCCATCTTTTCCTTGTATCATGAAATCGATAATATTATAAACAATTAGAGAACAAATACAAACTTTCCCAATGATAGTAACAGTGCTAAAGTATATAGAAACTATAACATTACCTTCAAAGAACATTCCAAGTAATCTCGTATCTTTGGTGACTTCGGAAAAACCACTTCCAATAACTATAAGAATGGAGAGAAGCAAACAAAGCAAAACGTGTTTACCAGAATTAGCAATATATAAGAAGAGATACATGCATACAAGAATATATGTATGAAATATACCTTTCATAGCTAACGAAAACACATAAGCGTAAATGTTATCGTAAAGTCTGTCATTAAAACTAAGAGGGAAATTGGACAAGAAAGATATTAATAATCCAAATAAAGATAATAATTGTTCCGTACGAACTTTTTTGTGAGTAAAAAAGATAAGCGAAGGTAAGTACACAACAAAGCACGCAAGAGAAATAAAGGAAAGTATGTATCGAATGCGAATTGTGATTTCTCCAAATTCTGGATTTCCTGTAATATATAAAATACGAACAGAATGGATGTTGTTTTCTTTGTTTTCTATGTGGATTTGTGATGTAAGTAAATCATAAGAAAAAAATCCAGATAAGAATAATCTTACTGTATCATTTGAAGCAAAATATTGAAGTGGAATAATAGAGCTCTTGACTGGATGAAACCACTGACAACAAAATTCGGTATTTATGGGTAAAATATCGAGATTATCATTCATGAAAGTCAACAAAATAATTGAAAAAAGATTTGTATAGTTCGTACCAGGGAATGAAGCAAGAACATAAGATCTATTTCCTTCTTTTGTTTGCAATCCCTTGTATTCGATCTGAATTTCACTATCTTTTTCATTAATGATTGCATAAATAATGCTAATTAAAAATGAGAAGAAAAAAACAAACCAAGATAATTTTGTTGAAGCTGAAGAACGAATTTGGAATTTGAAAACTGATAATCCGAGAGGTAAAACCTTAGTCATAATCCCTTTTTTTCGAGTTTGCTATTTTTAAAAATATACTATACAAAAAGTTATAAGCAAAATCTGTTCGCACAGAGAACGTTTAGAATCTAAAGTCATTTAATTCGATCAAATTATTCTTACAGGATAATTCTTCATATTGTGTTTTATCATGTCTGAAAAATAGATTTTTTTTAATGATTTATGAAACAGATTTTGTGGTAATTCATTTAATTTGTTGAATATGAATACCTTTTTTTTTGTTGATTGGTCTCCTAACTTTTTATATGCTGAAATTCTTAAATAAAAATGTTACAATTGTAACATGGACAAAAGTCTTGAATATATAAAACAAATCATCTCTGGATATAAAAAAGATGGATTAGGAAAAGATCCAATCGTTGTAATTTCCATTGCTGTAGCTGCTTCTATAATCGGAGTAATTATCGGAATTATATGTTTTGTCAAAGCAAAAAAGAAAAAGAATGAACAGGACACTACAACTGTGATTTCGCAAGGATTAATCACCTAAAGAATAAGTAAATAATTTATGAAAATTTTATTTACTCAGAGAGAAATTTATGAATAAAATATTATATTTGAAATATATAAAATAATCCTTTTCAAGAACTATTATTCTTAATGAAAAAATTAAGTTCTTCTTATTATTTCATCTTTATATAAGTTATTTAAATGATACTTTATACGAATTATTTATTTCAAGTTTCTTTTTAATTAAACCAACTATTTTTTTACGACCTTTATAAGATGCGTACATAAGTGCTGTATTAAATAATTTAAATAATTTCCAAATATTATTTTGAAATATAAAATTATTAAAATAAATATTAAATAAAACAAATAAATATCTTTAGCATTAATATCAATTCCTTCTTGTTCAAGAAGTAATTTAACGATTTCTGTATGACCATTTTCAGATGCTTTCATAAGTGCTGTTCTAAATAATTTAAATAATTTCCAAATATTATTTTGAAATATAAAATTATTAAAATAAATACTAAATAAAACAAATAAATATTTTTAGCATTAATATCAATTCCTTTTTGTTCAAGAAGTAATTTAACAATTTCTGTATGACCATTCCAAGATGCAAACATAAGTGCTGTTTTAAATAATTTAAATAATTTCCAAATACTATTTCGAAATAAAGAATTATTAAAATAAATATTAAATAAAGCAAATAAATATCTTTAGCATTAACATCAATTCTTTCTTGTTCAAGAAGTAATTTAACTATTTCTGTATGACCATTTTCAGATTCTAAAATAAGTGCTCTAAATATTTTAAATAATTTCCAAATATTATTTTGATATATAAAATCATTTTAATAAAATTCATACAAATTTTTCAAACATTTTGTTTTAAGTCAATATATTTATGTTTAATAAGGTAATTAAACAGTTCTTTATTACCAGAATAACTTGAAATCTCTGAAAATTTTATTGGTTTTGATATTTTATCTTGAAAATATTGGAAAATAAATAAATTCCCATTATCAATTGATGCAATAAGAATCAATTTATCAGCTTGCATGCCTTCTTTTTCTAAAAATGAAAGAATATTATAATTGTTATTCAAAATACATTTCTTCCCTAAAAATTCTAAATCATGAATATTCTTATGATTTTCATTCAAATAATGAAAAATATCATTTCGGTGAAACATAATTGCTGTTTCATATGCTTTATCAAATGATGAATGATTTTGTTCACGTAAATGAATGATTTCTTCATTCCCACTTGCAACTGCATATCTACCTGTGTTATTTATTTTAGCATTATTTATAAGTAAATACTTAAAACATTTAACTGATCCAAAAAATGCTGCATAATCAATTAATGTAACATTATCTTCATTAATAAATGAACATCTTTCATAAAGTGATGGTTCAATTGTTTGATTAAAATCGAAATTTGATTGTGATGACATTTCTTGAAGTTTATCTATTTCATCATTTCGAATTATTTTTGAAATTACATTTGGATTAACACCTTCTTTAACATATTGCTTATGAAGTTCAAAATTATTCTTTGAAAGAGCTTTGTAATTATCTAAAGTTGATTGTAGAAACTTAGATTTTATATTTTTAATTTCTTTTTTTCTTTTATAATTAATAAATAATAATGAGTTTATACTTCTGATCTTTTTGTCTTCAATTATTTTATTTTCTATTAATCTTTCGAGAATATAATTCGATTCTTGTGTATTCAATTTAAAAAGAAATTCTGTAAAAATATTAATGATATTATCTTCTTTCATTTCATTATTTATACCTTTATTTTTCTTATATAATTCTTCTTCTTTTATTTTAAATAATTTTATATATTCAAAAATTAATTGAACATTTTGATTTTCCATCACAAAATATGAATAAAGTAATTGACAAATTATAAGTTTAAATGAATATGGATATTGCTGAATTATAAAATATAATGTTGACTCAACTGTTTCTAAAATATTGTTTTCATTCATATTAAAGATATCATCTTCTATTTGTTGCAATATTCCTATAAAATCTGTATTTTTTTCTTTGATTTGAGCTTGATTATTTCCCATTAATACTTTTTAATTGCAAGTAATGTTTTTGAATATGAGGTAGCCCCAAAATACCGATAGAGTGATCGTGAAAAAGGTGTATCCGATAAATTCACACAATCAACAAGGAAATCTTTTCGAGTTTTATGTTTATCGATTTTTCCATTTTCCTTCAATCTCTTTGTTGTTTCAAAAATGTGTTATGAAAACGTTGAGTACCCAAAAACCGTCGCAAAACGATAGGGTACCCTATCTGCACTCGTGTTATGGATTCAATGATAGAGTATGCATAAAAAAGTGGGTACCCAGTACTTATTTTCGACAACTATATTCCGAATCTTTATCTCTTTCAAATTTTAATAGATTTGATAAATGTTTTCCTTATAATTTTCTATAGGCTCTTTATATGAACACAAAAGAAAGTAATAATAAAATAAAGTATTCAAATAATTGAAATATATGAATATAAAAAAATCCATAAATTTATGCGTGTAGGGATGTATCACATTTTCAACTTTAATACATGTATTCATAAAATTATTTGAAAGTGTCTTTGTGATGTTTTAAAGTTATCTCTTTGATTTTGGCTCTAAAACATCATTTCAAATGTTTCAAAATTAATTTGAAAAACTACAATAAATCAACAAATTTTTTATAGGTTAACCGTAAGATTTTAAACTTTTGTGATAGCCGATGTATATTTGGTGAAGGCCTTGTAGTATACTACAAACTGAAACATGAAAATTCTTATTTTGTTACTATTTGCGATAGTAAGGAAACGTTTTAGAGACGATACAAAGCTTATTACACTATCTAGTATTCAAGAAGAAATGTTCCAAATACAAAACCACGAAAACAAGGAAGGAGTGACTTACAAATGTGATAAGGAAGTAACAATTAATGAAATTATGAACAAAAAATTCAAAAGATTTCATAATAATTATAAAGTTTTGATAAACAAAATATTTTTAAATTTGATAAAAAACAATGAATATACAACAATAGTACGTCAAGATTTTAATAACCAACAAAAATTTCGAAGAACATATTTTTCAAACATTTTGAAAAAAGATTTCGAAATTGATATATTTGACAAGAATAGCACATTTGAGGAAATCTTGCTCAAATATTATGAAGATATATCTTCTCTAAAAGGTGAATTTTCACATTTTTTGTTGATGCGAAACGATAACGAAGAAGGACCAAATATTTTGAATGTTTTACATTATTTAACTGTCATTTTTTCAATTATATTTTCGGTTATTTATATCAAATTTTATCAGAAAAATACGGTTTCAGTTCAGAAAATATCAACGACCAAATATATATTGAAAGTAAAAGAAAAGAAAAAAATTGAAAATATTTTTGTTTTTGTTATGTTTTTTGCAAATTCATTGCAAATATTTAACTATGATGATTCAACACTTTCAATCATGTATTCAAATGAATTTGAAGATATTAATAAATATCAAAACATAACAAAATTTATAATTATCAGTGAAAATATATATTCAATTCCAAATAGTGCATTTTCAGAATGGCCTTCAGTTGTTTCAGTTAATTTTGGTAGCTCAGTCACAAATATTGGAATTAATGTGCTTTCGTCATGTTTTAATTTAGAAACGATTATTTTTGGAGAAAATGTTACAACAATTAGTGGTTCATCATTTTCATTCTGTTCATTAATCAAAAACATTACAATTCCAAATTCAGTTACATCAATTGGGAATTCAGCATTTGCATCGTGTTCTAATTTAACGATATTAACACTTGGAAATGGAATTAGAGAAATTGGAAATTCAGCATTTGGGAATTGTTATAATCTTCAATGCATTTATTATTATGGAGATAAAGAACCAAATATTGGCGAAAGTGCATTTTTTAATGTTTCAACAAGCGTTATCACATATCCAACATATGTAGACGATCATTTTGGAAGTTTGGGTGTTGTTAGCGAACCCACAGAAGGAATATGCGAACCACTTCCAACACATTCATTTAGTCAATCAAATACACTCACAAAATCAAATACATTTTCTAATTCAGATACATTTACTGTATCACTTCAAAGTGATATTTCATTATCATTTTCATATACATTAACAGTTACATTATCAATTACGCATTCATTAACTGTTTATGAAACAAAAACGAAATCATTTTCATTATATATAAACAATTCGACATTTTCATATATTGAAACAGAATTTATTTATTACAATTACACGATTGTTATTTATTCGACTTATTATAATTATTATTCCAATTTCTTTACAATGTTTTACACTTCCGATGAAAATTCTCCAAAAGGAATTACGACAAATGCTTTGATTGGAATTATTTGCGGATCATTTGCATTTGTTTTGGTCATTGTTGGAATTGTTATATTTTTAGTGAAAAGTAATAACAAGAAAGAAAAATCGAATTCAAAGTTACAATTTAAGGACACGACAACATCAAGTACAAAGCAAATCGAAGAAGTAAATAGTTTAGTTGAAGATATTGCCAAAGAAGATGAAGACAATTGGCTATGAATAAAATGTGTAATAATCAAATTTTTAAATTTAATTTTTATAAACGAATATAAAATTATTTTGTTGTTATATAAAACAAAATGGAATCATCTTAACGATATTAGCGTTTTGACTTTTTTAAGTTTTTTATCATTTCATTTTAATAATAAATTCTTAATTTTGAAGATGTATTACAAAATAATGACTTTAGATTTAACAAAATAAATATTGTTAAACAACAAAAAATAATTTTAAATTATGATTACATTTACGTTGAATGTTGTATGTTTTTGTACAAATAAATGTGATAAATTTATAATCATCTTATTTAAAGGTGGGCCCACTATATTGGATAGAAAACGATTATTCGATAAATTCATAAACGGTCTCCTAGGCATTATTTTTACTCATAAAATCTCGTGGTTGAATGTAATACTTATGATTAAAAAAAAATAATATCTCTACATAATGATGTACTTTTTTATTTATTGAAATATTGAGATTTTTGATAAAATATGACAGATAATTAAATTTTATATCAAAATAAAATGAAAAAATTGTTCTATTTCATTTTTATAAATTTTCCTCATATGGTCCTGAAAAAGGAGAAATTGAAGAAGAAGAAGAAAAGGAAGAAAATTAAGAATAATGACGAATAAATCATCATAAAAGAAAAATCCTTTTTTGAAATTAATATGCGAAATTCCATTTAATAATGTGATAATATGAAACAAATTTAGAATCCAAGAAAATAAGAGGGGGAAAAAAAACGCAAAATGCATCAAAAAAATTGAATTCAAATCGATCAAATTGCATTCAATTCAATCCCTTGAGATAATGCAATTTAAAATGAATATAGAGGGATGGATATATGTGATAAAACAAAATAAATTACAAAATAAATCGAAATCAACTAATAGAGAGATATTGAAAATTTGAAGATAAAAATTTCAAATGCAATTTTCGAACATATTTCAATAAATATTAATATTATACTCTGTTTAGATAATTTATACATCCATGTAATTTATTTTACTAATAATAAATTGAATTTAATCTATATAATTACGAAATAAATATATTTCAGAAAAGACCGTGTTTCTCTTAAATATTTCCAAATATCACCTTCAAAATCATTAATTATGCCTGTGCAGGAAAAAAATATCGAAATGACTCGTTAAGTTTTCAAGCAAACCAGGAGTTAATATAAATGAGGTATTTCATGCTTATGACTGCACTTCACAAAGCAATTAAATGGAATAATTCTTGGAAGCAGTAAAATTTTTGGTTACCAAAAGTATTTTTGTAATTGCTCGATATCATTATATATACAGCTTTATCAATTTTTATAATATTTCATTCGTTTTCATAAATCAAAAAATTTTGATTAACAACTTTTGTGATGTTTACTTATATAAAAAACAATACGCATTCAATTTATCAGGGTGCCAAATAGCCAGAAAAATGGAATTCTGGTCTCCTACAAAGGAACAAATTCAACAACTAATTACTATACAAAATATAGACGAAGCACACTCTTTTCTTATATCAGATGAAACAAATAAAAATGTAAAAGACAGATTGATTTCTTGGATGGTTGCTTTGGAAATAGTTCAAAATGACTCAGAAACATGGGCTGATTCAATATTAGAAATTCACACATCATATTTGGAACAAATAAGAAGAGAATTTGCTTCAAATTTACAAAATCCGTTAACTTTGATTGATCATGAGACATCACACGCAATTTCACGTGATTTTGTTAGAACGTTCAATTGGCTTGTTACACTTGGCCATGATATTGGCCTTGATGAATCCGATTTTTCAGATGCAATTACACGCATATCACGATTCTATGCACTATCATCCAAAACCGATCCATCTTTTAACTATATTCAAGGACTGGATCGATATGGATGTGTTTGTTACCTTCTTTCCGCATCTTTTTCAAAGTCGTGCAATTTTTCATTTGATTTTGCAGAAAGCATTGCGCATGTCCTTTTCAAAGCTCTTACAAAACGCGTACCCTTTTTCAAAATTTTACATGATCAGGCGGTAATTCGAAATCATTTCCATGTTATTGACTTGGCAATAAAAGAATTAGATCCAAATAAGTATCAACTGATGATTGATGGTGAATGCGGCACTATGTGCTTTGGAAGTCGATGGGAATACTTAATGTTTGCTGACGAACATGACGGAAATGATTTGTTTCGAATTTGGGATCAAATCATTGGGCGGTTACAGTTAATTGAAAAGTTTATTCCATGTTTAACGGTCGCTCATGTTATGCAAATTGAAATTCCAAATGATTGCCCAAGCGTTAACCAATTAGTTTTGCATTGGAGAAATTGGGATATTTCAAAAATGTTGAAAGATGCAAAAACACTCCTTTATCGTGAGGATTTATTTATAGCAAAGCATTCTTGTTGCCCAAAACTTCATTAATAAAATGCGGATTTAGATTTCATTTGGATTTTTATATATAAATAAAATGTTCCTAAAGGCGTCGTGAAAAACTGTGTAACTTGCTAAGAGTGTCATTCAAGGAGCTTTTTACAACATATGAAAATATATATCCAAAGTTTAAGAAATAAATGTTAAATGTCATCGAACTTTACACATTATTTTTTTGAAGAATTTATCGTTTAAAAGGTTTTCATTTTTAACAATTTCCAATTTGGTGCTATTGTAAATGTTAAAATCTTCAGTACCTTTGGCAATAAATATTCTGGTACACATATCATTATATATTTTTCCCAAGCAATTCTTCATAGTTGCATGAAAGTTAACGGTTTTTCACATCGACTTTATAATAAAAATCAATTGGAAAATGCAATAGTTTCAAATCTACACAGCACAGAAACTTATATCCATAGGTTGCAAATCAAATCATTTCCCAATAATCAAAATTACATTCGTTATCCACAAACGTCACTAAATTTAAATGAATACAACTTTTTACTTCTATTTCGATCCATTATTGAGATCATACAAAGGAGAATTTGTAAGCGCTTTTGGCTGCAATCGATTCAATGAATTCGTTGTGGATGTTTTCTATGAATTTATAAGCGCCGGGAAGTTTGTCTTGATACGAACTCATCAGTTCAGACAATCTGCAAATGAAGTTGCTTTCTCCATTATTTACCGGTTCTACAGCTCCTTCTGCTATTTCACTCCTTGCTATCAAGAAATCCCTTTGGAATTCTTCTAACGTTTGTGGCTTATCGCTATCGTTCGTTTGACTTTTCTTGGCGACCGTTTCAAAACCGTTTCCTTGCCAATATTGGAGAACGTTAGGAGAGGTTTCGGCGGTTTCTAACAATCCCATGTCGATAATTTCATCGTCAACTTTAACTTGATGATCTTTTTCTTTGGTTTGACGAGCTGTTAAATGAAAAGAATACTTCATGGCGGCTAGTTGAAGCATTACTGGAAGCCTTATCTTCTTGGGATATGACTTATAGTTAAACATATTATTTTGAAAGGTATTATACGTGCCCTTGTTCTCCATCAAATGAAGAAGAAGCTTAGAAAGTGATCCATAATCAGATATTTCGGGTGGCATATCTGATAATGCAAATACAGAACTATCATTTTCAAAATCTCCAAAATCTTGAAAGTCATGGAATGGTTCTTTGGCCTTTTCAGTATTCCCTTCGAAGAGCTTGATTTTGTCATTCGAGCTGATTTGCATGATTCGGTATGAAAATGTAGAACAAATATCATTTTCAAAAAATGGAATTTGGACACGAGGATCCTTAGGTTCCTTACCATCTTTAGAATTTGGCTCTTTGAAGTCCTGACCATAAATTTTTCGAAGACAATGTTTGTTAAAACATATTAATAATAATTCATTAAAAACCATTGAGTTCCAAAAACTCATTAAAACACTTTCACTGAGAACTTCGGAAAGTTTAAACTTTTCATTGTTCATTTGGGTATGTAGATATGGAATTATATATTGAGGATCTTGATCAATAAAGAATTTGTAATTAATTTTGAAGTTATAAAACTTACCACTCACTGTAGAGATAGCGTATTTGTCTATAAGTGGATACATTTGATTATATGATGAATTATCAGGAACTAGAGTCAAGAATATACATCGAATTCGGTTCTTTTGCCCAAGAAGAATGGTAGTAATGAAGCCTTTTGGAGCTCCTATCATAAGTACATTCTTTGAAAAGTAATAAAATGGAAGTTTTGTATATGGTTGTTGACTAGCATTTCGAGGATCAAAACAAACTTTAGCATCTTTTAAGCAAAGAGGTGCTAGTTCTTCACACGCTATAGCTGTTTCATTATCCGGAGTGGCTGTGAGATAGTCAACATTGATTTGGATGTTTTGTGAAGAAGGTGGAATGAGAACGTTAAGCACCGTATCGTTGACGATAAGTGTAAATTGGGGAAAACTCATTGGCATTTTGAACGTTTGATATAAATCAAGACGGAAAAGCTTAAATTCATCTTTTTCTGTGAAACACACACATTTGGGAATGTAATATGAAATAGGAGCAATTTCACGACTAGCTTGATCAATCATTTTCATTTCATTCTTACTGATATAAGTATTAAATGTTTTAAAATTAGCATAACTTGTTTGAAGATTGTAGCAGCTGTTGATTACTTTTGGTTCCCCTCGACATGATATTTGAAGTTTGTTTTTGTCTTGTTTTAAATCAACTTCATATGTTAAGGATTTGTTGATAAAATCGGTATAAAAAAAATACTTTGTACCATATCCAATCCAGCAAGCTTTTTGTGGTATATAAGTCCTTTTTGAAACGGGATATAAAAATTCTTTTTGATTAGAATGGATTAATATTGAATAATAACTTGTGCGTTGGTCAATCCCATCTCCAAATCGCATAAGAACAATTAAATACCACCGCTTATTTTCGAGCATTGATGCATAATAAATTCTTTCTGTAATGCGCGTTTGATAAACTACACCAAAAGAATCTGCGCAAACTCTGTTTTTACCTTTTTCCTCGAGCCTTGATCTTATTAATTGATCGTAATGACGTGATCTTGCAATAAAAAGAATTGAATTCGAATCTAAATCTACAAAATAGAACCGAGTCCCTTTATTTTGTATTTTACTAAAACATTGATTTTCTTCTGATTTAAAGACAAACGGCTCTTCTTTTTTCATCTGGGAGAAAATATGTAAAGTATTGAAATATTTTAAAACGCCAAAATTGATTGTTATCAAAAAGATTTAGAAATAACAGTTAATATGAAGTGATTTAACGTCTATGATGATTTAAACTTAAAAACGTTTTCGTGAAATTCAACTTTTTGAAAACGATTCCAACCAAAAACGATCAAAAATGTTACAAACTTTTTGGCGACCTATTATTTTTAACATTACGATGATACAATCGCATACATTGTTTTCAATATAAAGATGCGATGGTGTAAATAATTATTTTTCTATAGAAAATTTAATTCTTGATTTTTTAAGATTATTATGTCGAGCAATATTGCTCATAACTTGATGATACTCATTAAGGAATTTATCATATTTTCAAATTAGCGCCAAAATTTTATAAAAGAACAAAGAAAGAGTCAAGAAAAGGGAAAAAATAATTTCGAGTTCCAACTTGGACTAAAAATTATATTTATGTCATAAACAGATGGTTAAAAAAAAATCGAAATTTGATGACGAAGAATTTTTAATCTTTGGCTTCGTGTACTTTGATGACATCTGGTTGTGGTTCACGTGGGCCAGTAATTCCTTGTGGGTCATGAGCCAACATAATGAGAACACGGATACCAACAACGGCTTGCTTCATTGGGATGTGGCCGACAGCCTTTAAGACGTACTTTTGTGAAACATCACCACTCTTAACCATGTAACCTTCACGGAATTTCATAGCAGCAGCACGAGCTGACCTCATCTTACCTGAGATAACAACTTCACAACCACGTGCGCCTGCATCCATGACAAAACGGATGATGGAATATGCAGCACGACGAGCTGGAATACGGTTAACAAGTTTGAAACGAAGGGATTCGAGTTGGTTGAGGGCGGAAAGTCCACGACGTTGGATACGGTCGATGAAGATTTCGAGTTGATCATCCTTGATGTGCCATCTCTTTAAAACCATCATACGGATTTCTTGAAGACGGCGACCATTGTTGTCAACAAAAAGTTTTGTGTTGGAAGCTTTGATGATGATTTCTGTACGGGATGGTGTTGTACGGACTTCGCAACCACCATAGCCATCAGCAGCTAATTCACGTGTGAAAAGTTCATTGAGTTCTGCATAGAAAAGACCTGTTTCGATGATGCGGCGTACCTTTGTGCAGCGTTGAGCCTTCATGAAAAGGCCGGACCATAACCGATATAGCCGTTAAATACAAGAAACCGTTTGTGTATCGGTTATGTAAAGATAACAATTTTATTCGGACTCAAAACAAGAAAATCAATTAACAGAGCTATTCTTTTGTCTCAATCGTTTGCTTAAGATAATATTATAAAAAACTAAAACAATTTATTAATAAATAGAAATTCGCAATTCAAATTCAATCTTCAAGCTTGTCAATTTCACCATTTATCTTCAGAAGATTTGATACAGTATCCGAAACCTTTGTCAAGTTCATATTCTTGAAAGCATGGAATTCTTCATTTAACATTATTATCATTTTCTGTTTCTTTAAAATTAATTTTAGCTTTTTTGTTTTCTCTTTAATTTGCTTTAATTCTTCTTTTGATTTATTAATTTGTTCTTTCATATAATCTCTTTGATTTTGTAAAAATTTTTTCTCTGATATAAATTCGCCAGTTTCCTTTTGAGATTCTTCAAGTTCTGTTTCTGCCATTTTTTGTTTTACTTTTGTTTTTTCCAGAGATTTTTCTTTTTCTTTTAATTTTACCATTATTTCCTTCAACTTTTTCTGAAGTGAGTAAAGTTTTGTTTTTTCAACTTTTTGTTTTGCCTTTGAATTATACAATTTTACAATTGAAATTTCATAGTCATTTGAAGCGTCATTGAAATTTTGAATAGGTGAACTGAAGTTTTCATTTGGAAGAAATTTGTTCAACTCAATCAACTCTTCACGAAGTTTGGAAATATCACTATTAAACTTTAAGTTTAACTTCGTAATTGTTTCAATTTCTTTGTTTAAATTTTTAATTGTGCTATTACATTCGCGAAGGAGAATTGTATTAAATTGTAGTTTTTGTTGATATGAAACCCATTCATTATCAATTGTTGGCGGTTTGTTATTTGATGTCTTTAATTCGATGTCTTTTTTGAGTGTTTCAATTCGTCGATTTGATTTTTGCTTTTGCATTAATTTATCTTTTAATTGCTTCGAAAGTTCGTCATTGAGATTTTTAAGCTCGCCAGCACTGTACGAATCGAGATTGAGGCTTCTGGATGCAGAATCGAGGTCTGATTGGATTTTTAAAATGTTGGAAATAAGAGGTTCTAATTGTGAATCGTTGATTTTCACTGGTGGGTCAATTGTACTTGCAATAATTTCATCAACTTTCTGACTTAAAGATTGGAGAGAATCGAGTTTTTGCTGTGAAAGTTTGGTGAAAGTATCAATATAATTTTGTTTGCCTTCAAAAACAGAATCTTTTTGATGATAAATGTCTTCGTATGGTGACAGTTTGGCAGCACATTCTTTTTGGACTTGCTCAAAGGCTGATTGGAGTTTTTTAAGTTCAGTTGGTGCATGAGACATATCTGTTTCATCATTGCGACCAAGAGATTCTCTATATCGTGTCACCTCTGATTCTTTCATTTCAATTTGATCTTGTAAATATGAAACATAAGCTAATGATTCATCATTGTTATTTGTTGTATTGTAATCAACAAAATCAACTGTTTTATTTAATTGAGTTTTTGTTCTTGTTGGGTTCATGCTGAGCTTTTTTATTGTTAAAAAATCATCAGACATAATAATGCGATGAAGAAATTATCAAATGTACGTTTCTAAAAAAAGTTTATTAGAAAAGTGACATCACGGAGAAAGAAAATTTACTCAAATATATTAATCTGAATTTTTTACAATATTTTCATGTGACCTAACATCGAAGTATACGTTATCACTTATAGAAACAATATCAAATTATTCATTTTTTTCAAATACATATATCATTTTGTTAGTATATTTCACTTTTTACTTAGGCATTCAATAAGCTATTACATAAATAAATTAATTTGTTCCACGGAATATTTTCTTTTTGTTAATTAAAACGCATCTAAAAACTATTAATTTAACCCTTATTAATAGTTTCAAATGTTCATCATGTAAATTTTCATTGAACGCATGCTGAATAAAAATGTTAATGCAAGCACAACATCGTTCTAAAGGAGTTGTCATTATTTTTCTTTTACTAATCAATTAACTCAAAATATTTCACTTAAATCATAAATTTTTCTCTCTAGATTTTGTATTATTTAGATATTTTCAGTGTTTGTATTGCTTTAATTTCATCCTGTCAGACATAAAATTTAATGAGCATTTTTGAAATCATTCGATTCAAAATAAAATTCAATGTTTTGATTTGTTACATAACTCGACAAGCATTATTACATACACGAAACAACACAAATTTGAATTTATATATTATACTTTGCTCCTAGTTGATGTGCTTCCATAGAAAACGTCTGAACAAAAATAATTAAAAGTAATTAATAAAAAAAATTCATAAAAATAAGTAATTTATTGAAATAAATTTTCCACCTAAATTTTTTTCGAATTTAATTTTCTTTATTCTTCAACAAAATCGTCATCGAAAGGGTCATCTTTAATTTCATTATAAAGTGGATTAATATAACTAATAATTCCATCTTTTTCGATATTTTTATTTGAAATATCAATTTCTGCAGCAAATCCTGACGAACCAAATTTTTTAAATATTGCTATAGCAGCAGCAACAATTGCTGCTACGCCAACAATAGCACTTCCAATGGCATAATATTTTACATTACCATTTCCATCTGGCACATTTCCTTGTGCTTCTGTTGTTATACCATTCACAAATGAAGCAGAAGGCGATCGTGATGCTGAAATACTTTTTGAAGGCGAAGCTGATGCTGATATACTACGTGAAGCTGAAATTGATTCTGATGGCGATTGTGAAGGTGATGGACTTTGTGAAGGTGTTGGTAAAGGTATTGTAAGTATTTCATCTTTTATTGGACTTGCATTACCAAAACCATCGAATACAGCAACATAAATGTGATCATTTTCTTTAAAGTCTTCACGAGTTAATTGAATTGTTGTAGAATTTGATATATTAATTAAATCAGTTATTTGAATATTTGTCATTTGTACACTTGTGATTAAGTATTTACAATATTTAATTCCTGTTGTAACTGTTACTTCTGCTTCATTAGATGAATATAATACATTGTTGTTTGTTTTACTTAATGCTTCAACTTTGAAGATATAATGAGATCCTTCATCTTCACCATTAATTTCTAGTTTAAGATCTTCATTTATCCACTTTAATGCATTGATTTTTGGAGGTGCATAATCTTGTGATGAATGATCTTCTGCATATGTTTCAAAAGTACGTTGCTTTAAATAATAGATTGTGTTTGCAATAACTTTTCTTTCATCTTCAGTCGATTGACCCTTACTGTGACCTGTTTGAATAAATCCTGTATTGTTATTAGTGGCTAAATAGAAGTTATGATGAAGTCCATATTTATCCGTATCAATTCCATTTCCATTAAATGACATCCAAACATCTCCAATAGCAGCATGATTTGTAGTATGTGATTTTGGAATTGTAAGTATACTTCCTTTGGTCCCAATTTGATATGGATAATTGGTTAATAATCCTTCTCTTTGAACAGAAACCTTATTAGATTCAATAATTTTATATGAAACATAACCAATGTGACCATTTAAATTAGTAACCTTATTATCAGGTCCCTTTGAGTATATTCCGAATAGATGACGAATTGAAAGAAGTCCTTCAGCTTCGTGCTTTATATAAAAATCATTAGAAATCGAATCATGACCCGTTAATAAACCATATCCTCCTGCAATGTATTTTGCGATATGTTCTTTTGCTGTTTTTGTTTTGATTGAATATCCTGAGCTGGCATCCCATGTTCCAAAGAAAATAACATCATAACCATATATAAAATTACTGTTAGCATTAATTTTTTTTTCAAAATCATTAATTGACATTACATCAACAAAAATAAGTTGATTTCCCGTGCTTTGATCAACACCAAATGCTGTGAAATTTTCTGTTGTACCAAGAGTATCATCTTGAATAGTTCCTCCTTCCATCCATACTTTTAATGATGCTGACTTTGATAATTTTTTTGATGTTCCATTTGCAAATGTAAAATTAACAAGATATGTTCGATATGCTAGAGGGTTCGTTGAAGGCTGTCCATGTGTTCCATCGATTTGACTTGGATATACATTGAGTACACTAACATTTGTTCCTGGTATATATGTACTGATTTGTTTCCAATCAGACAATTCATTCTCTGATGAACTTTTTTGATATAATTTATAATAAATATCTCCTGTAATATTAGTCCAATTAAGATATGTTCCGCCTTTTCCAGATGCAAAATCACTTCTAGCTTTTGCAGTAAGTATGAGTGATTGATCGCTTAGTATATGTATAAAAAAGGAAACAAACATCAAAAATAATAACTCATCATTGTGATTTTGATAACATAATTCAATAATTTAAAAGATGAAATTTGTGAAAAAATTTTGATATTACTTCAAAAAATTCATATCATAACAAATGATTAAGTTAGATACAGAATATATTATATTAATATAAAATATACATTTAACAAAAATCATTGAAAGATAATTGAATAAATTTGTAAACACAGGTATCAAAAATTACAACAAACTTGGTAACACAACTTCAATATTTACATAGTTTATTTTCAGTTTCTGATTAATGGACATTCAGCATTAAAGGAAATTTCCAAATTCAATAATAAATGGACATTATTTTGGTTTTTATGGACAGAACACACAAGATGTATGTTAATAAATATACCCTACATAAGTTTTTTTCATAAAATTAAAAAATATTAAATGAACTAGACACATGAAAAAATTTGATGAAATTTATTAAAAACATTTATTTTTAGAACCTAATTCGAACTATAGAACTATTGAATAAAGAACCAATATAAAAAATATTGACTTGGTGCAAAAATCATAAAAATATTTTTGAAATGGAAGTAAAAGAATTAGGAGAAATTTGGTTGAAAAAAATTGCATTAGAAATAAAATAATGGTTACGCTGATAAGATTATAAAGTTTAAAGATTGTAGAAAGCTTTAATTAGGCTAAAATTTGATCACTAACAGAATGATAAAATAAAAATAATTTTTTCGGTTTTTCACAAGTGTCAAAAAGTAAACAATTCAAATCCTTTATCAACTAATTAATAACCCATCATTTGCCTTTGGCGCTTCTGCATTTTCCTGATGTCTTTCTCTGACATTCCAGGAATAGAAGCATTTATGTTATAGGGTCTGGGCGTTTGACCAAAACCATTTTGCATAGGCATCATATTCTGGTTATATGGATTCTGTGGTGGTTGGTACATTGGAATTGGCTGTACCATTGGTTGATTCATCATCGTTGGTTGTGATTGGCGTAGCATTTGTTGTTGATTCATCATCTGTGGATACATCGTTGGTTGTGATTGACGTAACATTTGTTGCTGGTTCATCATCTGTGGGTACATTGCTGGCTGTAAATTCATTGGTTGTGGATGATACATGGGATTTGGTGGAACTGCTCCCATCATTGGATTCATTAGTCGCCCCATACCCATCATTGTATTCTGCATGCCCATAAAGTTCTGTTGGAAGGTCGGTTGTGGAACAAATGCAGTAGCTCCAAAGGGAGCGACATGCAAAATAAGATGAATACGACCTCCTTTCTTGACTCTACGGCATGGAATCATGTTATACCATTGATCTATGACTTGACCAGGCGGAAGTGAGCATATAGGAATTGTTAAAGTTGCCATGTCATCATCTGAAACTGTATCTTTATCTCTCATTAGCAAGTGAAGACTATCTGAAGAGGGGTTAGAAAGTGGAAAATGAAATTCTGCATTCCATCTTGGGGTTGAAGTATTCATAATATAATTTGTTCTTTGTGTAATTCCGTTCTGATTAATCTTTGCTAAAACATATGGATCACTTTTCGAAAATAAATCCATTTTAGCAATATCAACTGCTTCAACAATGCGTAAATGGAGCTGCATCGCAAGTTTCATTCTTTCGGTTGTTCATTCAAATAACACAATTCAATTAACAAAAATCGAATTCAATTTTTGTGCCCTTGAATAAAAAGGAAATTCCCAACAGAATATATCAAATAAGATAGTTTTATAGAGGATATTATTTTATTTTAATAGGGATTCAATTAACACAACAACAACTTGAATGGTTTCTAATATTATCAAAATTTCTAATAATTAATATATAAAATTAAGTTGATGGAAAATGTATAAATTAACATAGATAATATGTGCACTGCTTTGAAGTTTGGCATTTGTTATTGTTCATAGATTTATCAAATATTTAATTTCCAAATTATTTTGAAATGCGTGAATTTATGTAAAAAATTTTGATACCTTATAGAACTCCTTCAAGTGGTACATTGTTAGTGCTTGAATTAAGATTAGTGACCAAATATAGAATTCATTTTCCAAATTTGATTAAAAATAAAATGATCATTGAAATGATTAACATGTTATTAAATATTGCGATTGTATAAATCACCTAATTGCTGGGAATTTTGTATCCTAAAAGCTTAAATTTTCCTTAAGGAATTAAATTTGATTTTGACTATTCAGAATAGTCATTTTCAATGTGACATACACTGTTTACTGGTTTGTTTTTAAAGAAAAGTGATGTTTGAACTATTGAATTTCCCATCGTCCATTCAATTGGCATTTAAACAGGGTTGTTCCGACCAAATACTGATTGAAAAATACAATGAGTAAAGCTCTTAAATGATATAAACGTTCTCTTTATAACATTATATGAATTTAACCAAAGTAGATCAAATATTTCATGAATTTTGTTTAAAATTGTGATAATGCATGTTGCCATGAAATTGATGTTTATCTTTGCTTATATTAATTTTTGCTTGTTCCCAGATTCCTCCAAAAAAACTGCCTGTCTCATTTATATATAAACCTAATAATTGATTGTAAACTATTCAAATGAGTTTGTTTCCTATTTCATTAAATTGTCAATTTTTTTAATTTTTAAATATATTTTATTTAATTAAATTCTTTTGACAGATCCCTTAAGTCCTATAAAATTTTTTCTTTTTAATTTTGAGAAAAAGTTGTACAAATATGATGAATTATAAAAACAACCATAAAAGGCTGGTATATTTGAGTTTTTATCCGAAACAAAATGATTTATTCATATTCTGGCAATACTATTATATATCAAACTAATTCATGGTTATAAATTTTGCATTGGCAACTCATAAAAATCGTAGGATATTTTGATCATCTATAGGGCGCCCCATTTAGGTTTTTGTGTCAATTGACAAATTGACATAATTGCGGTTAACGGTCGTAAAAAGGAGGCATATGAGCGAAAAACCAGAAGCCAAATCTCCAAAGTCAATGGAAGATATTCACTTTGAACCATACAAGGTATACATTCATTGTTTCATCCAAAAAAATTTTAAGTCTACAAAGTCAATTATATCTGAAAATATTTCTTCTCTTGAATCATTAAAAAATAAAGTTAAAAAGAAATCATATGACTTTGAAAAATTAAACCTTTCTCTTGTTTTTTCTCCATCAGAAAGTCCAATTATTTACTTATTTTTGATTAAAAAAATACAAAAACTTCAAGCAAAATTTAGTCAAGCAAAAGAGAAGTTTATTAATGCATCAGTGAATATTATTAATTTTATGGTATCCTATTTAAATCAACAAATGAAAACAAATAACTATCCACAATTTATGATTTCTGAATTTTCTGAATTTATCATAACCAACTTCGAAGAAACCAAATTTTTCAAATCCACAAAGTACAAAATCATTTCAATATACAATAAAGGACTTCAATATTGCAAATCCACACGCCACACAAAAATTTCAGTTCAGCAACTCACAAGCATGATAAAAGAATTTTCCAGTAATGTTGATGATGTTACTGGTTATTCTCCATCTAATATGTTTGATGAACAATTTTATTATTATGTAATTGATAACAATGAACTAGACGAAATAGACAAATGTTTGAATCTCATTTATAGTAATTTCAACAAGGGATATGATTTTTCCCCATGCCAACAGATCTATCTAAAGTATAATAATTTGTTCCATCCAAAGACAAAACCGCAAGAAACCGTTTTAAAATGCGGTTTAATACGTTTATTTTTTGACAGATTTTATGAATTGAGGAAAATTATGTTGGACCCAAATGAACAAACAAACCAATTTTATAACATATGCTATTCGTTAAGGTGGTCTACGCCAGCCATGTTTGAAATAAATACAGATATTATGAAACCTGAATATATGGATACACCATATGTAACAATTGTACATAATTCATCAATATTACAATCAGCGGAAGAGGAAATACAAATCCTGAATTTCTTCGCCAATCCTATTGATATTTATATTCATGTATTTAGATCATTGAAAATAATTGATGAGTTCGTAAAAACAAACTCAATGGAGAAAAAGGTCGGTCAATTTATCAAAATGTTTGATAAGTCAAAGATCGAAGCACAATCAACATTAATGTCATTTGACGATTTCTTCCCTTTGTTTTGCCTTGTGTTTTCTTATGCGCCACCATCTAACTCGATAGCAATGGGAACATTCCTTTCTAGTATAAGAGGAATCCAATATGAACCACCTCTTGAATATGCGCGTTTATTTCTGGTATCAGCAATCGAGTTCGTTAAGAACTACAAAGTATCCGATTTGTACTGTAAGCTTGGCGCTTACGATTCAAACGATCCTCTTGGATTTCTTCAAAATTAATTATTTTTAAGTAAAGTTAAATGTGATTTCTGCGCAAACCTGTAAATTCTCTTCAAAACATTACAAAACCTTCACTGTTATTGAGTTTAAGATCTCATGAGATATCATGGTCATGATAATATTTTTTAACAAACTTCATCATTTATTTTACTCAAAGGGTTTAGTCATGTGATTTTGTTTTTAAATGTGCATGTCCTAATAAATGCTTATAAATCTAAATCATGAAGAGATGAACGCGAAACATATTTTGACACGGATTTTGTCAACGCAAAATCACGTCAAATTATTTAATGTCAGAATTGAGGCAAAAACTTGTGTAAATTGTGAAAGCTTTTTGAATGGAGCAAATGTCACAATTCGATATTTTGACAAAAACGTTGCGGATAATCTGGCTTCGAAGGCATAATATTTTCAAAAGTTTCTGAAATAAATTAAATTTTATTTTTTTAAGTTCGTAAAAAGAATAAGATCAAACCATTGTCTTGAGAATTTCTATGGCATCTTCTTCATTATTATTACACATTAAAAGCACCTGAGAAATTTCAAAGAAGTTCAATGATCCACCAAACTCATCTTTAATTCTTTGTGATATAGTGATCTTCTCTTTACCATCTGAATCCTGAGACTCTGGATCATGATTTCCATTCAATAGTCTCTCAGCAGCACCGTTTAGGTCGTAATTAGACAACTCAAGAGCTTTTTTGCATTGTTCATCCGTTACGCCTTCAATAATAAATTGTAATTTTTCAATTTTTTGTTCCAAGGTGTGCATCTCTCCTTGGCCACCGGCTAGTTGGTAATTTGATGGAATGGCGTTTCCTTGGCTCATCTTAAAGAGTGAATGATATTTTGACAAAAACGTTGTGTCATTTTTTAAAATGGCATATTTTGAATGCTTTTTTCACATAACTTTTTGGTTTGCAAACGGTTTCCGATGAAGGTTTTTGCTGATGGAAAACTTTCGCGAAGAAGAAGCAAAAGAAGAAGAGCAATTACCAGAATTTTACCCAAGTGACTCCATAAAAGAAAATTCTTATCATATGATATATGGAAAGCCTCCATCTGATCATTATAGATTTGCGAAAACTTCAGCAAATATTAAATGGCCTTCTGATTTATGGAAATCTGGAAAGTTAATTTATGATATAGTTCACCAAGAGAAATGCGCGCCTCCACCAGAAACACCTGAAGACACTATTTTGCGTTTTGATTCGAAATTCGAAAGTGGAAATCTTTCTAAAGTATATCATATTAAAGGAAATATTTACCACTGTATTCTAGAGTATGACAGAAATTCATCAGCTTCATGTCAATGGTTTTATTTTAAAATTACCAATACTCGCCCACAAAAGTATATGTTTTACATTTCAGGATTCCACAAAGCTAAAAGCCTCTATTGTAATGGTTCAAAAATATTTTGGTATAGCAAAAAGCGAGCTCAAATTAAGAATGTATCTTGGACTCGTGGAGGTACAAATTATGCTTATTCTGTCACAAAGCGTTCTAAAAAGAACCCACGAGCATCTCTACAGTTTCAGATTTGTTTTCCTTATGCAGATGACGAAGTTTGTTTATGTTATGCAATTCCTTATACATATTCAGATCTTCTTAAATCCATAGATCATTGGGATAATATAGCTAAACCTGGAGTGTTTAAACACGAAACCCTTTGTTCTACAGACGGAGGTCGAGATTGCCCAATTTTAACAATCACATCTCCAAACAATACAATCCCACTTGAAAAACGGAAATATATTTTTATAACAGGGAGGATACATCCTGGTGAATCTAATAGTAGTTTTTTAGTCCATGGACTTATTGATTTTCTTCTTTCTGATACTCCTGAAGCAAATTATATCATAGAAAGCACAATTATCAAATGTGTGCCAATGATGAACATTGATGGAGTTGTTGAAGGATTCTATCGTGTGTCTCTGAGCGGGAACGACCTAAATCGGATGTGGACTGCCCCTGATTTGATTTTACATCCCGTTGTATACCATACAAAAAGTTTGATCAGAAAAATTGTTTCTGAAAAAGGTTGCACTTTTTACATAGACTTCCACGGGCACTCCAGACTCCATGGAACGTTTATTTACGGGTGCCCTAATGATGACGATCATGAGTTCAGAAATTCAGAAAAAATTTATCCTGGTATTTTATCATTATTAAGCGATACTTTTTCATTGAGCCATTGCGTGTTTTCTTTTCCTCAAGAAAGAAAATCCGCTGGTAGAATCGTTGTAAGAACAGAATTTAATATATTAAATAGTTATACAGTAGAAACGTCATTCGGTGGTGTGTTTGCAGGAGGTTGCGCTAATTGTCTTTACGATGAAACATTATGGAAAGAAATTGGTGAAAAATGCGGATTAGCAATTTATCATTATTTGCTAGACGACAATTCGCAATATACTAAATACGCCAAGAAGAAAGTCGAGCTTTTAGCTCCAAAAACACTCCCTGTATCCCAGAATCAAGAAAAAGAAAAGATACAAATTGACATGACAAATAAGAGTGATTGCTTTGGAAAGAGAAAGTTTACGGAGGATGATATTTCTAGCGTTTCCCTTGGTGTTAAACAGCCAAAGTGGGAAAGAATTTCTTTCAAACTAGAAAAATAAAATTTATTTGTTTGTAAACAAATTTCACTGCAAAAACGCTTTGATTCCGCTGAGCATTTGTTCTATTTCTTTATCATCGGTTGATAGTTTATCTTTATTTTGGAATAAAATTGGATATAATGTTGGATTTGTTAAAATTGCCTTGAGAAGCTCTTTTTTACTGATTGGAAATTCCGAGTTTTGGGTAAAATGAAGAAGACTTTCAATGGAAAAGTAAATCATTGGAGCTGAATCTACATCACTTGCATCTACTTCCTCAACTGTCTTTAGTAGCTTATCTTTGTTCATTTTGTTGAATGGTCTCGCAGCTTCGCTTAGAAGTGTTTCAGCTAAAAGCATAAAAATTATATTCTCGAATTAACGATAAAAAAAATGTGATGTTTACTCGGAGTGCCCCAAATCCAAGTAACAAAACCGCTGCTCATTGAAATGGAGAAGTACATAAATTTTGTTCCTTCTCCTGAAAATAGTACTTACCCACCTCCAGATAAGCCAGACGATGAAAGCCATAAGCCTCTTGAAGATTTTGTCTGTAATCCACCCGCATTAAGATTTATTAATAAAAGAAAATTAGCAGAAGCATCAAGAGATCTTAAGGCATTCCAAGAATCTCTTCGTACATATCGTCCCAGTGATCATTTTTTAAACCTACAACCACCACTTCTTATAACAAATGAAAAATCTAAAAATGATCATAAAACAGAAGTCACAACTGATGAGACCAATGAAAGCTCTAACTCAGTTATTACAAGTCTTCTACAACAAATTCCTGCTATTACTCAACAATATGAATTTCAAGAAATTCCAAACGATATTGAATTCCAGAATATCCTTCGGAGACATGCTGAGGAGCGTTCCAACTTAGCATATGATTTTCGGAAGGAACATTCACATATTTTATACAATTATTATGATGCCCAAGTTCGTGAAAATATGCAAAAGAACGACATGATAGATCACCGTCCATTATCAGATGCTCTTCGACATATTTCTAAACGTATTTCGTATCCTGTTGATTTAGGAGTCCAACGATTTTACAAATACAATGTCAGATACGAGAAAATCATCAAAAAGCACAAAAAATCTATTGAGAAGCTCAACCAAAACCAGGAAGCGAGGGCAGCAATATTATATCAGAAACAGCTAAAAGACATTCAAGCTTACGGAGACATACACCACTTGGATATAACCTCATTCAGAGTGCCAAAGGTTGCAACGCTCGGAGAGAACGAAAACTAAATAAATAAATAAAAATTTATGTGATTTAATTAGAATAAATACTTCTTCTTGACATAAAGAAATTAATATATCTATTTGTTTCATGAACGAAATAAAATTAAAATGTTTGTTATTTAACTTGATTAAATCTTCAAAATTTTATCAAAAATATCGAATTTTTTAATTATACTATCATGAAAATCTTATAAATTATTTTGTAACTATATCTACACATCGTATAGATATCATTAAAAAAATCGATTTGCTTATCAATTGAATAAGATTGATGCCAATATAATGATATTATTAAAATTTACTTAATGTTCATTACACGTTTTTTCCTTGTGCTATATTTTTTAGAATTATAATTTGTGCAAGTTGTAATGCAAAAATTAAGGAGCGACAGATTTTTGATAACTTATAAGAAAAAGTTCTAGTGATCGTTTTGCAGTCAAATCCATTTTATTTTCGAATGATATTTTAATAGTTTACACGTTTTCTGAGGTTATTGACGCATTGTAACGAATTGAAAATTCAATAATGTTTGTAAACGTCACAATTAAAAATACGTTTTGTGAGGAGAATGGGTTGCGCTCCGTCCAAGCTAGAAAAAATCGAAGCACCCAAACATAGCGCACAACAAGAGAGCACCAACACAAAACCTGATGACACAGATAATTCCAATACAGATGAAGAAGAAGATAGTGATTACACTAATTATTCAGAAGCCGAAACCATTTCATTTCAAACGTTCATTTCAGGTGCATTAGGGCGTCCTCTTTTATTTGAGTATGAGTTCAAAAAATCAATTGGTCATGGGTCACAATCAGAAGTATTTTTGGTTGAAAATGTAGAAACTAATGTTCAATATGCTGCCAAAGTATATGATAAATTCTTTCTTTATCGAAACAATCTTAGTGATTCTGAACCACCCATCAACAAGCTTATTCGTGAAATACAAATAATGTCAACACTCAACCATCCCAATTGTATGAATCTTATTGAAGTTTTAGACGATGATTGTACCAATTCCATCATTCTTATTCTCCCTTTAGCCCAAAGTTTCTTATTACCACAACGTTCCAAAGTATCACCAATTCCAGAGCCCATTTGCAAGCTTTATTTTTTCCAAATTGCGAGTGGTCTTGAGCACATTCATTCCCATAACTATATTCACCATGACATCAAACCTGAAAATATCTTATTATTTCCAGATGGCAGAATTGCGATTACAGATTTTTCAACGTCCATTATTTTGGATTCTTCGGATGGAATCCTTGAGGACACTGATGGCACGCCAGCTTTTTTTTCACCTGAGCAATGTACTGGCCAATCATATCGCGGCAAGCCGGCCGACATATGGTCATGCGGCGTCTCACTGTACATGATGTTATACGGCAAATTGCCTTTTTTTGATATCTCCGAAGAAGGATTTTTTCTTTCGCATTTGTTTAATATTGCAAAACAGATTCAGTATAACGATGTGACATTTAATGAGAATGTGAATGTGTCGGAAGATGCAAAAGATTTAATTTTGCATTGTTTGGATAAAAATCCGGAAAGTAGATATACTATAGAACAAGTGTTAAGCCATAAGTGGCTGAGTGCATGTTATGAAGATGAAGAAATATTAAGAATTGAGGGGGATTTCTTATATAAGAAAAAATAATAATATAAATTTAATAAATATTATTTATGTGGCGAGTTTTATTTAGTAATTTTAAATACTTTTTCACGAATTTGTTTAGATTTATGTTAATTCACTTAAAAAAAATATTATTCTTTTAATATTTTATTAAAGATTGACCACACTATAAATAGATACCAAAAGTCTAATGATTAGAGTTTATGTGCGAATGAAATTTTTATAAGAAACGATAAATAAAAAGTGCACTTTCCTATCGTTGTGGGGTGTCCCATATCTAATTGCTAGAAAATGTCTGTTCTTTCCTTGACGCAAAGCGTTCGTTCAGGGATGAAATCAGTCGAGCAAATTGCAGAAACAATCCCCGTACATCAGATAGTTAAGATTGCAGTGTTTTATGTAATTGGAAAATATTCTGAAAATGATATTAAAGCAAAAGCAAGAGAAGCACAAGTACCACTTCCAACATTTATGGAAGCCATGGAATGTCTTGCGTGGACGCTTTGTGAAGCAGTTCGCAATCGTTGTTCAGTAGATAAATTCAGAGAGTTTATTGCTGAAATGGAGTTTTTAAATACACCCGAAGTGTTACAAGTCTACGGTGATTCGATTGACACAATAAGGCAATGCTTAATTCAAGTTTCTCCAAATTCAGAACATTTTATCAGTCTTGATTGGAGAGTTCAAGTTGAATTTGCAAGACGCTCTTTAAGGCAGTTTAAGCGGCCTCATGTTGTAATGAACCTTAAGACAACTAATGGAAATACAACACTGGAATCAACGCCAGCAATGCTCTGCCAACTCCATGATGAGCTTGATGAAGCTCTTCAAAGTTGTAGAACAGCTCAATTCCGTCGTGTTCAAAGGTTTGTCAAGTAAACCAATTATTATAATTCATCATTCAGTAAAAAATGAAATCGCTTTTTCTGCATAAATTCATTTCGGATTTAAATGAATTGGAAATATTTATTAATTGATGATATGAAACATATGTCGGAATACTTAAAAAAAATTGAAAAGACAAATGTTTTAAAATATATTTTCCATATGAAGTAGATAGATGGCTGAGTGTACATACTATTTAACGACGCGGCACACTTCACTATATTATTTGGATGTTCATAAATGTAATTGAACATTTGCACATTCAGGAATGGACAAAAAGTATTTCCAGTACCTTCTGGAGCTGGAGCAGTAGCTCTAATTTAGAAGATGGAAATTATTTAGCTGAAAAAATTAATGTAAATTCACTTTTATTAATATTTTATTTGCTTCAGCTTCAAGAAATGATTTAAGTTCTACACATGTGTTTGTTTTATTGGTCATGAATTAATTGATATATCAACAGTAATTCCATTTAGTGGTAGTAATTTTCTAAATTCACAAAAATGATAAATGGTCAAACAGATCATATCGGAAAAATTAAAGTTACAAATCAAAATGTACCACTTCGAATTGTATTATGCTCAGACACATTCCTTCCAATTTATCATGATTTAGATTTAATAGTAATAAAATTTATGTTGGAAATAATTGAACACAAAACACATTTTACATTGAATGAAAAAGTAATAATTCCTCAATCACAGTTAGAAATTCGAGAATAACAAATAATATATATAAAAGAAAATTTGGATGTAAAAGCAGAAGTTGGTCCAAAATTTACACAAAATGATATTAATTCAAATCTTAAATTCATTAAAATGACAAATACAAATGAATGTATAAATATGAAAATTATGTAATATCCACATCTAAGAAATCCCATCAATCGCACAATTAAATATTTCAAAGTTTCGCCACAAAATGAAAATCTTTTTATTACTTTATATAGTCGTCAGCCGAATAATATTTAGGAAATGGATTCAAATGATAAATATATTTCTGCATTAACAAGAAATCCTATGAAAATTCCAACTTTAAATACTTTTATAGTGTAACAGAAAAATTAGTTGTTAATTCTAAGCAAGAAAATTATTTAATGATTACACTATTATTGCCAATGGATGGACCACTTTGTTTATGATTATAAATGTTCTAAAGAATTATGTAATATCACGGATGATTATTTCATAATTATGTTAATGATAAAATATTTTATATTGATCAATCAGCTGAAATTTCGTCAATGTATTTAATATAGAATTACTTAATAAAGAAGATACAAAACATAATATAACTTATCCAAATGGTTATGTTTTAAATATTAAAGATTTAGATATTCAATTTGGTGATGAAATAATACAAACAAAAGAAAACATAAAATTCCAAAACGTAAATGATATCATAAATGTAAACATTATAACAAATAACTATAATCTATTAGTTGAAAACTTAATATGTGATTATGAATCATATAATGGAACATTTATCCAAACAAATAATGTTTTGATGAATGATGCAAAAGAACCAATTCCAATAATAAGAATTAATTACAATTACATTTTAAAGGAGAAATTAAGAAAATTCATTTATTAGAAGGAATGTTCAATATTTGAAACTAATTGTGATAAAAATGTTATTTTAAATATTAAAAATAATGAAAAAGAACAATTGAAATTACCCAATAATACAAATATTATAATTAATTTCTTAAATAAAAATGTTACAATTGTAACATGGACAAAAGTCTTAAAGTTTGATATGTAATGCATTTTCTAGTTGACAAATGTATTCGGGATTTTGATGTTATTAATGATATGAAATGTTAAAGAACATTATGAAATAATATAACGTTTCAGGAATTGTAATATTTTTAATGAAGAACATGTTGAATTACAACAAATTTGTTAAGCTTTTGCATGTAGCAAATCAATAGTTATTAACAAAGTGTCGTTATGTAACTTCAGATTTTTCGATTATTAATTTTGAAGAAGGAATTTTTATAAAAATAAAATGTGCAATTTTTAAGAAATAACTAAACTATAAAAAGATGCAAATGCATTTTTGACATCTTCTAAATGTGTAATCACAGCAACATTTGAAGGAATTTTAATTCTGAACAATTACAAATGCATAAAATGATTAAAACAGCGTTCGAATTCAACAGCATGTACAATGATAACAGGTTTTGTGACTTAAACAATAAAAATGAAAAATTATTAATTTCTTATTGCGTAAGAAAATGCCTAATCACTTTAACTATTATTTTTTTCATAAAGATGAGTAACTGTATTTTGTGTTACACATGTTCAAAATTTAAATTTGTATTCAAATTATAAATAACGGATTTTCAAATGGGGGATTACCTCAAATGGACTGTCAATGATGTAGTAGAACAAATAGAGGCAATCGGACTTGGCGAACACTCTCAAGCACTCATGGGTAATGATATTTCTGGTGCTGTTCTTCCATTACTCAATGAATCTCATCTCAAAGAAATGGGAATTAGTCGTGTTGGAAGCCGTCTTCGATTCCTTAAATTCATCAAAGAGACCATTGAAGGTAAGCCAACAATTTCACAGCCAAAAAGTGAATATTCATCATCTAATATTTCATTTTCCTCAACTCGCTCATCTATAACTGAAACACCCACAACACGAGAAACAAAACCAAAGGAAGAAGCTCCGCCACCACGTGACACGCAATCCAGTTCATGGGAACAAAAAAGGCGTCAAATGATGATGAAAAAGATGCAATCAAAGCAAGAAAAAGATCTCAGCGTTACCAAGAAACCACAAAAAGTTGTGTACGAAGAACCAAATCCGCCACCCAAAAAGAAGACAATTCCAAATCCTCCATCAGACGACGATGATGATGGATATACGCCACCCCCTCCTCCTAAAAGAAGGCAGACAGCGTCAAGACCACCACCATCAAAACCACAACCTCCATCAGATGACGATGATGATGGATATACACCTCCTCCACCTCCTAAAAGGAGGCAAACAGCATCAAGACAACCACCTCCATCTAGTTTTGATAACAATGATGATGAAGATGATGGTGAACGTAGGGCATGCGCATACTGTGGAAGGAAATTTGGATTGGATCGAATCGATAAACATGAAGAAATATGCGCAAGGTCATCGTCCAAGAAGCGAAAAGTTTTCAACGCAGCCAAACAAAGACTTGCTGACATTGGCGGCGAACGAATTATTCCAAAGAAGTCCGCACCAGAGCCAAAGAAGACAATCAACGGCGTAGCGAAGTATAAGTTGGAACATGAGCGACTTATTGAAAGTTTAAGAGCTGCACGAAAACTACAGAATTACGAAGACGCTAAGGCTAAAGGAAAGAACGTTGGGCCGCCACCTGAAGTACCAAAGTATGAAATTATTGACGATGATCGTGTTCCATGTCCTTATTGTGGAAGGAAATTTGCGGAAGAGGCAGCACGAAGGCATATTCCCGTTTGCGAAAGAATGAATGCAGGACGGCGAAGAGGCGGCCGTCGGTAAATATTCTTTTTATGAATATAAATACTAAAAATCAGTTTGTGCATCAAAATTTGATATCAAATTTCGTCATTTTAAAATCGAAAACAAATTGTTTAATAACGCATTTTATTAGTTTTACGTGTAGAATTAGTCATAAATTATAATGTTTTAAATAAAAATTTATCAAAAACGAAATGTTTTCACGAAATCAGCAATTTTCAGGAGGTTACGGAAAATACAACAAACGGTTGCATCAACGATTGTCAAGTTGTTCACTGAAGTGCAGAATTTATAAGCAAAATTAAGCTGTCAATATTTATACAAATTGTTGTTATATAATAGCTATTATATTCTCTTATGTTTCTTTATTGCGCAATGCACTTCAAAATGCAATTTCAAAAATTGATTAGCCAATTGTGTTGCAATTTTGGCATTATTTGCTAAGATTTGCATAAGATATTCTTAGTATCAAAAAATATATAAATAAACATCACATACATTTTCATTTTTTATAGCAAAATCGAAGTTCTAAGAAACCGTTTAAATAGATTCTGAATATAACCGTTTATCGTTTGCGGGAAACGATCATTTTCCACTCAAAAACACTTATCGTTGCACATCAAACTTAATTAAGAGAAACATTTATTCACTAAACACCATTGGATATGAGCCAGATCTTTCTATCTTCACAGTCGTTGGGTTGTTCACCATACCACCTTCGCCGTCTACCTGATAATAAAAAGGCTCATCGACATGCATTTCTGTACTTACTCCTTGAATTATAGGCCTTCCAGTTCTGCAGCCTATTTGCAGCAATCCCAATTTCATTACGCCGCCTTGCGCAATGACTTCGAACTTATGATCGCACATTCCTCTATCACTTGTGTTCCTCCATAAGTCTCTTCCAGCATAAATATTTGGTATCGCTTGAACAACAACTGTCTTCTCTCCTCGCCTTAACAACATTTCGCGTGGCTCGCTTTCATCGTTTTCTTTGATCATGACTTTGCAATAGTCTCTGATGTTCCGCTTGCAAAACAGATTCGATGCTCCGACTGGAATGTAACAACATAATGACATACATTGGCAACAGAAACAGCACTTGCAACATCCGGTTCGACAATGTTCAAAATCTAACGCTACTTCGGCATCGACGCCGATTGAGAAATAATTTAACATTTGTTTGGTGACGACTTCTTGACTCGACGTATCAGTAAGAGTAAGCTGCCATATGTCAATGTTTTCAACGTGTGTCGAATTTCGCATCTTTCGGATGATTTCAGGTACGCGATGTAAATCAGCATTCATCATTCCGCCGCCCCACCCTAATGATCGACTCATATCATTACCGGTACCAAATGGAATCACTGCAAGTGGTGGCCGGTATTGATTTGGCGTTTCGTCAAGGCTAAATATTGGTTTTAATAAAGAGATAACCCAATTAACAGTTCCATCACCTCCGGCAGCAACAATACGCAAACTTGGATTGCGGAGAAGTTCTGCATGAGTTTCACGGAATGTTGATGCTTCTGACGGTAATTTTACGACTTTAATGAAAACATCATTCTCTACATACGGAATCACCCCGGCTGCTATTCCGCCACCACTGACGGAATTAACAAAGATGAGAATTGGTGTTTGGTCGCCATGGGGTATTTCGTTCGTCATTAGTGTCGAAGCTAGAGCTGTATGTGACTGAATTTGGCAATTGAATTGTTTACGTACGATAGGGTCTGAAATAAGCAGATTTGACCACTTTTGTTTGAGGTTAGAAACCGCGGCATTTAGGTAAAGGTTAATTGACGATACGAGAAATTAAATAGTCATTTTTTCTGCGTATACAATTAATTAACGTACGGCCAGATATGATATGAAAAAGTGAAAATAGGCCAAATTTGGATTCCTATTTTTTTAAAGAATATTTTTGTAATTTGATATCAAATATTGAAGATTATTTGAAGGATCTATGAAATATTATAATCGCTTTTTAAATCGTGGAAGTTATAAAGAAATTTCAATCAATTACATAATAGCTAAAATTCATTTTTTTTATATTAATTAATTCTAAATGTAATTTTAAATTTTACAATTCAACTATCAAATTACAAATGTTATTTTTTTGTTTATGAAATTTTTCAATTGACACGAATGAAATGGTAGCGATAGAACTTTTTTGAACAATATTTCAATTGAAAACGATTCTTTAACAAGTTTTTTATCTTGCAACGCTTTGCTTTCAAGTGAAACCATTTTCAGCCTGAAACCAAACATTAAGATTTGGTTAACTCAGCCATATAAAAAAACAAAAAGAATTTTTATTAAAATGACGTAAACAGATTTTGACAAAAGTGACATGTTATATGAAGTAATATGTAAAGTTATCAAATTTTATCAAATTACACACAAATGCACAAAACACCATCACAGATATTCCTTGAGACCGGTGGTGACTTTAAGACCACCACAGATTGGTCCATTCTTTCACGTTATCTCATACTTCTTGACGAAACATTTATTCTACAAGATACACAGTTAATTGATCGACTTCTAATGCATTTCAAAGAATGCAAAGAAAAGATCGTCAAAGCGCACGAAGAAATCAATGAACGCATTGAAGCTCTCAAACAAAAAGATCCAGACAAACTCAAAAAAATTCCAATTCCGACTCGAACCGAATCCAATCGTGATGTGCGTCTCATATTTCGATTTCTTATCGACAAGATTGTGCGTATGAACATCAAATCGGACAAACATCGAATATCTCAATTAGATTCTCATCGTCAACTTCTTGTCGATCTCCAAAACTTAATGGACTATCTGATTAACAAGCCCATTCCTTTTTCGGTCAAAGTCGAACGGGCTATAGTTGGCCAAAAATTTCGTCCATCATCAGCTCCTCCGTCAGTTTTGAAGCGAAATATGATCCGAAGTTTTGCGCATTATCAACAAGTCCGCCTCCAAATGATACCAACACCATTTGATTCAGACAATGAGAACAAATCATATCTCAAAGATATTATTGATGCCGGAGTCATGGCCAAAAAGCCCGGAACATCGTATTTTATTGAGCTCCCGAGCGAAGACACATTACATGTCTTCTTTCGTTCTCCGAAATCACCATTATTAAATCCGCAATTTAACAATGGGAAAGTTTTATATCCTTACGACGGCGGAAATGACAACGATTCGGTAAAGCAATGGATCAGCAACTCGGTAGCATCATTTATAAAGTGGTATGGGAATAATGAATTAAATGATGATCAAGTTGCTGCATTGGAAATCCTTTTAGTTCGGTTTTTGTTTGCCGAAACTTATCCAAAGTTTTATCCTGAGCCTTCATATGACGAAGAGCTTGTCAAGAAAATGGAAAATTTCGGAAAAAGAACACCAAAAGACATCGGAATCCTCGACAAGTTCGTTCCTGAGCAATGCGTTGGGAAACCTGTTATCGAAATGTTCGAAGTTGATTCCATTTCTCGCGCTCCTAAGGAATGGTTCCATAGTGCGATAAATCAATTTTCCCCAATTGACGCTGCTTATTGCATTGTTAAGGTACATGAAGCTTTGTCGGTAATGGCAGTGTTAAGAGTTACTTCAAAGAAAGAAAACTCAGATGTGGAGGACTTCTACCAGAAAATGCCCGGGTTTGATGAGATTTTCGAAATTTGGATGGCATTAGTTTGCGCAACAGGAGAACCAGACCCAAACAGATTAATGAACTTCATAAATAACTTCTCTTGTCTGCCGGGATTTACTTCAAGAGTAATGGCATCAATCGCTTATCTGGAAGCTTCGCTAACGCAATTAGCAGACGATAAATAGAAACGTTAATTTGATGTGTGTAAATGAAATAAAGTTATGAATTTTTTTACAATTGTGGAACGTTAAAAATAAAATTGATATTTATGATTCACCAAAACTAATAAGAAGATTAGCATATGAACAAAATGATGAGCGTTTGTGTGAGATAATTATTTTAACTTTAGTGAAAAAAATAATTTTTATTTTTGATTAAATTGAGAAAATATGAAAAAAAATTAAGGAGCTGCGTATTTTTTTAGGTTAATAATTGAATAAAATCATTTGCTTTGATCATGATTTATGAATTATTAATACTTAATTTCGAAAAATTATTTAATCAAAAATTTTGAGTAAACATTAATGATAATCATGATTTATGATTAGTGTTCAAATATATCTTGTTCATGAAAAGAATTGATCTTCCGGATTTGCATAAATTTGTTGATTAATTATTTAAATAGTTTATTCCCTCGTTTCTTGTTTTTTGACAAGGTCTGTTTCAATTGGAAACTAATTACCCAAAATGGTCAAACTATCACCAAAGGATTTCATTACTCAACTTGATGCAATGTTCAAAAAACAACCAGCAGGTTCGGTTTTCATAACATTCAAGCATTTTACAGGGCAATATTCCGTGAAAAAATCAGGAAATGGTCCATTAAAATCAATGCCTAAATCAGTTAGCGGAGGAGAGCCTGGTACAGCTATGCTTTTAATAAGGGCTTCAGATGGAAACAAAAAGAAAATTAGTGCAATTGTTACTGCACGTGATATAGTATCTTTTCAAATCTCTCTTGATCGTTTAATGAAACAAAATATGACCGGGTTCTCAAAAGCTGGCGTTCGTGCAACTTCAAACAAGTAAAATATCTAATAATATGAAATTTACTTTAATTATATGATTTGTAAATATATGCTTCGACCGAGGCAAAAAAGGAAATTAAAGACAAAACAAACAATGACCAGGCAAAGCGGGAGTCAAGAGGTGGTGGTATTTTTATAATGGATTGATTTGTATCTGTTCCAAAAATATACTCTTCATCATATAAAACACCTGCTTTAAGGTCATTCCTGGTATACTGCATTTTGTATTCTGATTGATACAAATCTAGTTTTGTGCTTATTTCCTTATTTTTGATTTTCATTTTTAGATTAAAATGAAGCCAAGATAGTTCTGGAATAGTTAAATTAGTTTTAACACATTGTCCTTTATTTTGTATATAATTTTCTGGGCAAGAAAAATTGGTTCTAGTGCAAGTTGAATGTTTAGGGCATTCTTTGCAGATGAGTTGTGAATCATCAGCACAATACTCTAAATTACTCTGTGTCAAAATAGCAATAATGGAAAGAAGAAATGTTGAAATTCCAAAAAATATTCTAAAAGAAATATGTGATATAGGAAAGAAACTCTTTTTAACTTTTGCGGGTTTTACTCTAGTTGGAGTTGGGGTTGGTTCTCTTGAAGAATTTTGACTTGAAGCCCTGGAAATATTTTTTGGCGCTTCTTCCATTTAAACTTGGAATTGAATTCAATCTAGTTCTTTTTCTTTCATTTAATACATTAATTGATATAAAATGCGAAAAAACAGAGACACGATGGCCGAGTGGTTAAGGCGTGGGATTAGAGTCCCCATGGGCTTGTCCCGCATCAGTTCGAATCTGGTTCGTGTCGTTTTTTTGATTTTTTTTTTGATTCACTAGTGTTTTGAGAAGAAAAAGTATATCATAAATCATAGCTTTTCTTTAATTTCTTTTTTAAAGATATTCAAAGTAAAATAGTGATTTAAGTTTCGCTCTTGAAATATTATAAAGTATTTGAGTGAATAATTTAAAAAGAATGCAATATAATTAATGATTCATTAATCAAATTTTCTAAGCAAGAAATTCGTTATTTTTATTTTCAAACCATATGCAAATCTAATCGTGTTTTGCATTCAAAAAAAAATCTATTTGCATAATGCTTTGTCGATTAGAATTATTTGGATAAAAATGTAAGAACATAACAAAGGAATATATAAGCCTTGAATTTCTTTATATAGAGTATATTATATGTTATCTGTTTTAAAGGCTATTTCCAATAAAATTTTTGTTTGCATCGTATGCCATCTGTCATGACACTTTTCCACAATTGAACGCTTATTGACAGTTTGGCCAGATAGCTTTACTTTTTACCTTATGGATTCCAAAGTAAAAACACAACAAAGGAAGCAAGGATTTAACAACAAAGAAAGACGTTCTACCAACAACAATAACAACAATGTTAATAATAAGAAACGTTCAACACAAGAAGATAAACCAACACAACAACCACGTCGACCAAGGATTCAACTTCGTACACCAATTGATCAAATTAAATTAAATGAAGTTCAAAGTGAAAAGATTAAAGAACTTAATGAAAAACTTCATGAACTTGGCGAAGCAGTTGCACCTTCAGAAAAAAGATCATACACTTAAGTTAGAAAAACTTGAAAAACGTATTAATCAAATCAAAGGTAATATTGATACATATCGTCATATGATTGATGAAGAGTATGCTAAACGAGATTCGTATGTTAGTAAACATTCAGGTATAGCACCTAATGCACTTAATCAAATTCAAAGTAGTCTTAATGAACTTTATGAAAAGAAATCACAAATCGAGAAAGACATTCAAGAAAACAATGATAAACATAGTAAACTTCAAGTTCAACTTCGAGACATTCGTTCTAAATCAGGTATTAAGAATCAGGAAGAAGCGCTTGCGAAAATCGATCAAATTGATCATCGTATTGAAGTTGAAACGTTAACATCCCCCACAACTTCGTAAATTAATATCAGAACGTGATCGAATTTTTCACAGTCATGAAAGAGTTAGTAAGTGCTGATAAACTTATTAAAGAAGATGATGACTGTCGTAAACGTGTTAATCAACTTTATGAAGAAAAGAAGAAAGTTCAAACACAAATTAGTGAATTATTACAAAAACGAAATAGTACACGAACACAACTTGATTCACTTCGTGAAGAAACCAAGAAATATAATAATCAAGTGCAAGTTTATTATAATAAAATCAAAGAACTTCGTGAAGAATTAAATGGAATTAATGGAGAACGAGGTAAAGAACAAAATGAATATCGTAAATTACTTAAAGAATATCGAAACAAACTTAATCAAATCACAGATATTCATTATGAACGTGATGTTATTTATCGTGAAGCAGAACGTACTATGTTACAAATTCTTGAAGGTCAAAAACTTATTGGAGAAATTAAAGAACGTGAAAATCCACATCAAAAAGAGATTGCAGCAGGTAAATCACTTATTACATATCTTGAAGGAATGCAAGGACATCCGCAGCATAAAGAGAACAAACAACAACAAAATGTTCAACACACGAAACGTTCTAATAAAGAAGCCGAGAAACTTATAGCAAGTTTGAAGAAAGATAAAAATAATAATAAGAACAAGAATCAACGCCAAAAGAAGAACAATATGAAAATTCCAATTAATCATTCTATGGATGCGATTTCACAATTTGTTATTGTTGACGTTTCTGCACCATCGAATATGAGTCAAGTTGAAAGTACATTGGAAGAACTGAAGAAGAAAGTTCATGAATGGGAATCAGAATTCGTTAAAGCGATTGTTACATTTACGACATCAGAAGATGGTCGTGTGAAAGTCGACGTGAAAGTTGCATAAGTAAGTAAACAAGTAAACAAGTAAACAAAACAATGCACAAACAGAATGAAATTTTATGTAATTAATGAGAATTTTATGGAATTTGAATCCAAACATTTTCATAATTTTACCCAAATGCGAATCATGAACATTTTATGTAATTAAAATATTGGATTCATAAATTATAACAAAATGCCGGTTCACTAATTTGTCTCTTTATTTATTGAACATTAAACACCGTATTTCTCACAGAGAAAAATTCATTTGTTATAGAACTCAAAATGAAGTAGATTGGACAAAAAGAACTCAATACCAAAATTTATTTGCCTATACAAATATTTTTGGTACTTTGAAACAAATTCTTTAATTATCAAATAGTGTTTCTCCATATATTTAGAATATTCACATCAACTTCCCTCTCTTCAACATCTTAATGAAGCCGAAGTCTTCAAGTCTCACTAAATGAAAATAGCTATAGTTTTATATTTGTATAATTTGAATATATATTTAGGGGAAAAAAATAAATCAAATGATTTTTTTAATTAAAGCATTAAACCTAATGCTAAAGCAAGAAATGTTATCGAAATTGAATATTTTGCGATACCCATTTTAACTCCATCACTTGTACTGGGGCTTGGTGTTGCTGTACTTTCGCCACCAGTTTGTGTTGCTGTATTTGTTGCTGTTGGTATAAAACTTTCATCAGTTAAAGAAAATGATTCATAAGATAGTGAAGAAGAAATAGTTGAACTTTCATCAATTAAATTTCGAATATCATTTGATATGGACGTACGTATTTTGAGTGTACCAGTGTATTTTCCACTTAGTGAAATGTATGGCATTGTGGAAATTATTGAAGGATTTTGTGCTTTGTTTATGATTTGAGGATAATTATTAAATTTGTATTTTAACATTGCTTGATATGATTCATCAAAATAAATCTTAAGTTCTTCAGATGGAGCTTTGCCATTGATGGTTAATGAGTAATAAACCCCATTTTCATATGTATATGGATTAAACATTAATCCAACACTATAATCAAACGAATGACCATCAACAGTATATGAATGAACGCCAAGAGAAACTGTGACTGAATTGCTTTTTACAATATATACTCTATTCTTTACATTTTCGTTTGATTCCAATTGGGAAGGATCTGTTGAAAACAAGTAATTTGCAGAAAAGTCGCCCTGAATAGAACATTCATTTACATATAATTTATCAAATGCCGCATTTTGGAAGTTAACTGTCGATGAATTAATGTCGACAAGTGCGGAAGAGCATGAGTTCTTTATCTCAATTGAACTAAGACGATGAACCGAAAAAACTTTATTTGTTCCACCCTCTAAATCAACTGATACGCCAGATTGCTGGTTGTCGAATACTAATAAATCATAATTTGAGTATTGAGATAGTTTAAATTCTTGTTCTGGATCTGTGACAGAAGTTATTTCATGTGCTAAACTCATCCTTCGCGCTTTGAATAAGAGATTTTAATTGTGCATCATATGAAGAAAAAGAATATTCTTTTTGGAGGTATGAATCTATAAGGTTTATTTTTGTAAGATCATCTTGGACATTGGAAAGGCTAGAACCATATACTATAGTAGCCTTTGAAACACGATAAGAGAGTCCAATTAAAACAGCAAACATTAGTATAAATGTGAAGTCAATTTAATCACATCATCATTTTCTAAGTGAAGTATGAAGTAAGTCATTATTTTTTGCGAGAAAGTCACCGGAAATTGTTAACAGCATTCACTGTTTTGAATTAATGTGAACATTTCTATGAATTTGATTGGAATGCGAATGTTTTGATAAAGATTTATTTAATTCATGAGAATTTCTAATTAAAAATGATTGAAGTTTCATTGTTTTTTTAACATTTAAACAACAAATTTGGAAAAATAAGGAGATCGTAAGTGTTATAAAAACGACAATAAATTTTGATATAGCTTTTTAATATAACTAGATCAGTTTCTTTATATAAAATCTATTAAATGGGAATTCTTGATCAAAAAATTCCTTCATAAGAAAAATGATAATAATTTACAAAAATTAAATTTTGAAGAAAACTCAGTTAAACACTTCCATTAAATTTATATTATATAGCCATTCATAAAGATATCAATTAACTATTATTATATCAAGAAATGTTCGAGAAATATGCAATTTTCATTAAATCATTCAACATGATAATGATAGCTTGGTGCATAAATTTTCTCGTTAAATTAAAAATTATTCTACAGGAAAAGATGGTTTAAATGGCCTTGGTTTTATTTAAAAATATCATCTACATATGAAAATGTTAATGAATGAAATGTCGGTGTTTTTGGATAAATTTGAAAAAAATGAATTTTTTTCCACATATAAACATTTTAATTTTTAAATATTAAAAACCATGCATGTATAGCAGGTGTAAATTTGGATAGTGTTGGATAATATGTAAATTTTTTTTTTGATAATATGTGATGATTCAAAAAATGTTGATATTTTTTGATAAAAATTTATAACCGCCTGATGTGTACATATGATGAGATTTATGTTTTAGTGAAAATTCGAATACGTTTTTGCTTGATTTAAAAAATTGAAAAAATGTTATTTTTCATAGAATAACAAATAATTTTTTTATGATTCCTTGCATACGTAAAGTCGATAATCTGCTGATGTAATATCCAAAAATACGCAAAATTACGTTTGTAACCTCATGTTAAAAAAAAGATTTCCACTTTTTGTATAAACAATCAAAATTCGAAACCGTTTAATGTTTCAATAACATCCGTTATTATCACTGCAGAATAAAAAACGCGTAAACCATAACCATTTTGTCGAAATTAATTTTGTCAATCGGATTTATTAAGTTATAAACTTGACAAGTATATTTCTATTTAAATATGAGTGAATATTATGAGATTTATTTAATTTTACAATTTTGAATATTATAATAATATATAATAATCTTTTACATATGAAAGAGATTTATTAAATATCTAAAGAACAAATATATTAAAAACACCATCATATATTTATTTTTTAATAAAAGAGAAGGGAAACAACGGAATAGTTGAACTTTACCAGGAAAAAATCGAATTTAATTATGCATTAAGGCTTTTTCAAAATCACAAAAACATTTTAGTATATTTCATCAATCATAGAATATTCAACCAAAGGATATTATAATCTGAATTGTTTATTTAGCAATTCTCTAAAATATATATTAGAATTTGTTAGAATAAAATCCATACCCCAAGACACAATCAAATTTTTGTCAGCAGCTTAGATCGAACTTTCAATAATTACAGAGTATGGAATCGCAAAAGTTTGCTTACAAATGTTGAACACTCAGAAAGATATTGTGTCACTACTTGCACAACAATTATTTGCTTCGGGTACCAGATTAATATGAAGAAAAAACAATTTAGTATCGAGCGTAATAATGTTCTGAAACATCTGCAACGCATTGATTCGATGCCATTTTAATTCCATAAAATTCTCATTAATTACATAAAATTTCATTCTGTTTGTGCATTGTTTTGTTTACTTGTTTACTTGTTTACTTACTTATGCAACTTTCACGTCGACTTTCACACGACCATCTTCTGATGTCGTAAATGTAACAATCGCTTTAACGAATTCTGATTCCCATTCATGAACTTTTTTTCTTCAGTTCTTCCAATGTACTTTCAACTTGACTCATATTCGATGGTGCAGAAACGTCAACAATAACAAATTGTGAAATCGCATCCATAGAATGATTAATTGGAATTTTCATATTGTTCTTCTTTTGGCGTTGATTCTTGTTCTTATTATTATTTTTTATCTTTCTTCAAACTTGCTATAAGTTTCTCGGCTTCTTTATTAGAACGTTTCGTGTGTTGAACATTTTGTTGTTGTTTGTTCTCTTTATGCTGCGGATGTCCTTGCATTCCTTCAAGATATGTAATAAGTGATTTACCTGCTGCAATCTCTTTTTGATGTGGATTTTCACGTTCTTTAATTTCTCCAATAAGTTTTTGACCTTCAAGAATTTGTAACATAGTACGTTCTGCTTCACGATAAATAACATCACGTTCATAATGAATATCTGTGATTTGATTAAGTTTGTTTCGATATTCTTTAAGTAATTTACGATATTCATTTTGTTCTTTACCTCGTTCTCCATTAATTCCATTTAATTCTTCACGAAGTTCTTTGATTTTATTATAATAAACTTGCACTTGATTATTATATTTCTTGGTTTCTTCACGAAGTGAATCAAGTTGTGTTCGTGTACTATTTCGTTTTTGTAATAATTCACTAATTTGTGTTTGAACTTTCTTCTTTTCTTCATAAAGTTGATTAACACGTTTACGACAGTCATCATCTTCTTTAATAAGTTTATCAGCACTTACTAACTCTTTCATGACTGTGAAAATTCGATCACGTTCTGATATTAATTTACGAAGTTGTGGGGATGTTAACGTTTCAACTTCAATACGATGATCAATTTGATCGATTTTCGCAAGCGCTTCTTCCTGATTCTTAATACCTGATTTAGAACGAATGTCTCGAAGTTGAACTTGAAGTTTACTATGTTTATCATTGTTTTCTTGAATGTCTTTCTCGATTTGTGATTTCTTTTCATAAAGTTCATTAAGACTACTTTGAATTTGATTAAGTGCATTAGGTGCTATACCTGAATGTTTACTAACATACGAATCTCGTTTAGCATACTCTTCATCAATCATATGACGATATGTATCAATATTACCTTTGATTTGATTAATACGTTTTTCAAGTTTTTCTAACTTAAGTGTATGATCTTTTTCTGAAGGTGCAACTGCTTCGCCAAGTTCATGAAGTTTTTCATTAAGTTCTTTAATCTTTTCACTTTGAACTTCATTTAATTTAATTTGATCAATTGGTGTACGAAGTTGAATCCTTGGTCGACGTGGTTGTTGTGTTGGTTTATCTTCTTGTGTTGAACGTTTCTTATTATTAACATTGTTGTTATTGTTGTTGGTAGAACGTCTTTCTTTGTTGTTAAATCCTTGCTTCCTTTGTTGTGTTTTTACTTTGGAATCCATAAGGTAAAAAGTAAAGCTATCTGGCCAAACTGTCAATAAGCGTTCAATTGTGGAAAAGTGTCATGTCGGTTAATGGAGCAGTCCAAATAATTGAATATAAAACGATCATGTTGTCACTTTTGATCTAATCCATATGGAATTTTTCTTGAAATAAAGAATTTTCATTGTATAAATTTTTTTCTAAATTTTCATGGTACATATTCTTCACCTTTATGTGGTGATTAGTATTTCTTGGAAATTTATAATTTTTGAGGGACATCAAGATTATGATCTTTTCCGAATATTCTTAAAAAAAAATTGATGATTTTAATAGTTTTATCAATCACATTTCTATCAATAACTTCAATTTTGAATTCTCAAAATAAACAATCTGGTTAATTATTAATTGTGGAATAATATTGACATCATTTTCTTATGTTTTTTTCTTAATATTAAGCATGTTTTTTTCTATCTAACATTCTTTTTCTAATGTTTTGCAAGGAGGATCTTTGTTACAATTATAGCATAATTTGTTTCTGTATTGTAAATATGGATATAGTCATAACGATACCCGGGTATCGTTTGCCGGCAAACGACCGTTGTGCCGAAATTTGAATGCAAATTGAATTGAGAAATATTTGTGATTCAGAAACAATTTTTGTATATCATATCATTATATCTTATATTGATTTTAAATGACTACTTCCGTGTTTTGTTTGCTCATGTTTTCTTTCTTGATTATATTATTGATTAAAGTAACTTCTGCTTGAAATTTTTAATTGGATTTGAAAAATCTATAATCATTTTGACTGAAAAAAATTCCGAGGCATCGATTAAGATAGTATTTAGATTTTTTGATTCAAATTTTCTTAATACATTTAATGTTATTATAAGTGACATAGTATATAATGAATTGTTATCATCAAATCGTGAATTTGATATCTATTTATAGACACTTTAAACGGAAGATATAAAAATTAATCAAAATATAGTTATACGGATTTAAAAATATTTATTCAAACATATATCTACAACGGACACACAAGAATCATAATATTATTCAATTGAAATACTAATAGAACAAAACTAGCAGTTTATCGTTTAACTGATAAATATATCATGTTATATATTTCGAAACATATTTATCATTATAAAGCAAAAGAAGAAAACAAACGGCAAAATAATTTAGCATTTGGGTTCAATCAAAATGATTCAATGAAAAAATATTTCAAAAAAGAGATTTCGGTTCACAGCAATCACAAGTAAATAATCTTAATAATAATGAAGAACTATCAAATAATGATTGGAAACTTCATATTATAGAAGGTGTTAATTAAAACGAAATATCACAAATAATTCGAAATGATGAAATCGAGAAACTTCAAAAAATATCAGCACTAACAAACTTTGATTTCAATCAATTAGTTTAGCTATCACTTAATAGAAAATATTCATCTATTAACAAACCAAATGTTTTATTAATTGAATATGTTCCAAATTTGGAATATGATTGAACAATATTTGACTGCTTCAATTTGAATATTGGCGTACGAACTAAGTGAAATTAGCTTTAACTTTTTAATTATTTATATGGCTATCAATATTGAATGTCGTCTTACTTCAATCAAATTCGTACTTATTAATTTTATTAAAAAGTGGCACATTTATTACATTTCTTTATAAAGCAACCAATTTTTCTGATTTTTCATAATATTTGAGATCATTACTTATATCTGTTTATTCTTCATAAATAAATGTTTATTCTAAGAAAACGTAAGGGATTCTTTTCTTGGTTCAAACATTAAGTCATGAATAAGAATTTATGCGTGTGTGAGAATAAGAGGTAAGATTTGCCAATTATTAAAAATTTCATTATTAAAAAGATTTCAAAAAATGACATTGTCATACATTCGGTTTTTGCCTCATTAACCGACATGACACTTTTCCACAATTGAACGCTTATTGACAGTTTGGCCAGATAGCTTTACTTTTTACCTTATGGATTCCAAAGTAAAAACACAACAAAGGAAGCAAGGATTTAACAACAAAGAAAGACGTTCTACCAACAACAATAACAACAATGTTAATAATAAGAAACGTTCAACACAAGAAGATAAACCAACACAACAACCACGTCGACCAAGGATTCAACTTCGTACACCAATTGATCAAATTAAATTAAATGAAGTTCAAAGTGAAAAGATTAAAGAACTTAATGAAAAAACTTCATGAACTTGGCGAAGCAGTTGCACCTTCAGAAAAAGATCATATACACTTAAGTTAGAAAAACTTGAAAAACGTATTAATCAAATCAAAGGTAATATTGATACATATCGTCATATGATTGATGAAGAGTATGCTAAACGAGATTCGTATGTTAGTAAACATTCAGGTATAGCACCTAATGCACTTAATCAAATTCAAAGTAGTCTTAATGAACTTTACGAAAAGAAATCACAAATCGAGAAAGACATTCAAGAAAACAATGATAAACATAGTAAACTTCAAGTTCAACTTCGAGACATTCGTTCTAAATCAGGTATTAAGAATCAGGAAGAAGCGCTTGCGAAAATCGATCAAATTGATCATCGTATTGAAGTTGAAACGTTAACATCCCCACAACTTCGTAAATTAATATCAGAACGTGATCGAATTTTCACAGTCATGAAAGAGTTAGTAAGTGCTGATAAACTTATTAAAGAAGATGATGACTGTCGTAAACGTGTTAATCAACTTTATGAAGAAAAGAAGAAAGTTCAAACACAAATTAGTGAATTATTACAAAAACGAAATAGTACACGAACACAACTTGATTCACTTCGTGAAGAAACCAAGAAATATAATAATCAAGTGCAAGTTTATTATAATAAAATCAAAGAACTTCGTGAAGAATTAAATGGAATTAATGGAGAACGAGGTAAAGAACAAAATGAATATCGTAAATTACTTAAAGAATATCGAAACAAACTTAATCAAATCACAGATATTCATTATGAACGTGATGTTATTTATCGTGAAGCAGAACGTACTATGTTACAAATTCTTGAAGGTCAAAAAACTTATTGGAGAAATTAAAGAACGTGAAAATCCACATCAAAAAGAGATTGCAGCAGGTAAATCACTTATTACATATCTTGAAGGAATGCAAGGACATCCGCAGCATAAAGAGAACAAACAACAACAAAATGTTCAACACACGAAACGTTCTAATAAAGAAGCCGAGAAACTTATAGCAAGTTTGAAGAAAGATAAAAATAATAATAAGAACAAGAATCAACGCCAAAAGAAGAACAATATGAAAATTCCAATTAATCATTCTATGGATGCGATTTCACAATTTGTTATTGTTGACGTTTCTGCACCATCGAATATGAGTCAAGTTGAAAGTACATTGGAAGAACTGAAGAAGAAAGTTCATGAATGGGAATCAGAATTCGTTAAAGCGATTGTTACATTTACGACATCAGAAGATGGTCGTGTGAAAGTCGACGTGAAAGTTGCATAAGTAAGTAAACAAGTAAACAAGTAAACAAAACAATGCACAAACAGAATGAAATTTTATGTAATTAATGAGAATTTTATGGAATTTGAATCCAAACATTTTCATAATTTTACCCAAATGCGAATCATGAACATTTTAGTGTAATTAAATTATCTATTGAAAGTTGTCATGTTTAATATGATTACTGATGGTTAACATGAAATAATTTATGTAAATGTACAAATTTAGTGAGAATAAATTTGGATAATGGAATCAAATGCATTTCATGGTTCGATACTAAAAGAATTAATTTACAGAATCTTTAATCGCAATTGTAAAACATTTGAATTTGATTATTATAATGCTTTCGAAAATATTTTACACTTCATCTTCTAAAAAGTTTCATATAGAGCATTAAAACTTAAATTTCATATGAATGAATAAAAGTTGGCATTCGAATGGGAGAAATAAGTAGTTAAATTAGAAATTTTGAACTGATTTTAACAATAATCGAGATAACGCAATTTGTGCATTACCTGTGTGAATTATTTGGTTTGAAATGATAAAATATGAAAAATAAAAGAGGAATATTTACTAAATAAATTTACAGAGTTATTTTGCACAGTTCGAAAAAAATTAAAAATTAGTAATATTTTATTGATACCCAAATATATATAAAAATTAATATCTTAAAACAAATTTAAGATATAAGAATATATATTTTTGTTATTAATTATTTTTAGATATCTATATAAATATTTATTAATTATTAATTTAAATTTTAGATATTGTAAAATTTAAATATCTTTTTAAATTAATTTAAGATACTTATATAAACATCTTATGTAAATATTACTTTCTTTAAAAAGATCGATTTATCATATTAATATGAAAAAGTTACTTTTATATCAAAAAGTCATTGTAAAGCATTCAATTAGAATTTTTGACAATATTTAACGGTCGTTACAAAGGTTTCCAATATACAAATTGATCACTAATAATTTGTGAATGATGAAATATATAAAACATCAGATGGTTTTGTATTATATTAACAAATAAAATAAAATTCATAAAATTTAATTTTCCAAAGACGATAGAGGATGATTCTAATGAGAAACGTTCTCTCAAAAAGTTCTATCGTCGTTTGAAAATATTTGTACGTTAAATGGTAAATTCGCTTTGTATTAAATTCTTTACAAAGCAATTTGCTGACTCTATTCCACCATCAATGTAAATTGCAGCAACAATCGCTTTAAGTGTCTTTACCAAACCTGATGGGGAACTTTGTTTGCTAAATTTATTGATGCCTAATTGAATAGAAAACCTTTGAAGTGTATCTTGGCTGATCAAATTACCGCGGATGCTCGTCAAATCGCCTTCTTTGGATTCTGGAAATTTATTAAAAAGAAATTCGGTAACACTAAAAGATATTAAAGATGACCCAATAAAAACCATTCGTTTGCGTTCAGGTTGAAGTTCAATTGAGCGTGCTAATGCGCACCTAAGATATCCTTTGTTTTTAAATTGATATCCAATTTTGGATTCTATTTCTAATTTACCATGAGATGCTTTTGTAGGCGAGCTATTAGTTGCTTTTTGATTAGCTACTGTTTGGGAATTTATTGTCTCTTGTGGGATATTTTGTATATCTAGCTGAACAAAATGTGTACCTTGTTGAAGATAATGCATTTCATTTTGAAGACTTTCCATCTCTTGTTGTAGGTATTCCATTTCCTTTTGAAAGTTTTGCATTTCTTGAGGTTTTATCATATTTTGTTGAAAAAGCTGCATTTCTTGTTGAATAAAGTGAATTTTTTGTTGGACTGCTTGTATTCCTTGTTGAGTTAATTGCACTCCTTGTTGGATCAGTAATAATCCTTGTTGCATTATTTGTTGGTTTGTCTGTGCTTGATTGTTTTGTGTTTGGTGATATGCTCCTTGTTGTGCAGGATCGAATTTATAAAATCCTTTTTGATATGCCATTTTTTTGATTTGTTGTGGTAGGGTTCGGAGTGGAAGTGGGGTACAAAAATAATGCCACCGCTCTGTAACACCGAAACTTTTTCAAGTGAATTTCAAAGGTTATTTCGTTTGTAAAATCTTGGACTATCGATTTTAATGGTGACGAATTCGTTCAAAAAGTTTGTTTTCCAAAAGGTTCAGAGAAAAAAGGAAAGTTAAGAGGGAACGACAAGCAATTTGCATACTTAATTAAAATGTGGATTTTTTGACTGTTATTATAATTTTGGTTTAGATAATGATTTGGAATTGAGAATTTTCGGGAAACTTATATGAGTCTACACTTAAATAAATATATAAGTATATCTAACAAAATAGCGAAATAGAAATTAATTTAATTTTTGAAAATCAAAATATTTGTTTGTTATTCCTCATATGTGATGATAATGAAATGCTCAAATATCTATAAAATAATATTTTTAAGGAATTTTATTAATCCATTCATTAGAATCTAATGATTGTATCTCATTTGAATAATTTTTTTTAAGTGTAATATAATTTTTATTTAAAGACTTTGTCGTACGATAATTATTCAGTCTCTCAATGATTAAAAATGAAATGATTTCGGAACATTACAATATTGTATTTATTGTTAAGTTTTAATTCATCTTCGATCACTATACCTTCCACGACTCCTTCTTGGTGGTGAGCTGCGCCTATCACGTGATCTTCGAGGTGGTGGAGAATAGTCATCATAATCATAACTTCTTCTTGGTGGTGGAGAATAGTCATCATATCCTCCACGACTCCTCCTTGAGCGAGAGTAGTCATCATGGTACCTATCGCGTGATCTTCGAGGTGGTGGTGAATAGTAATCGTCATAACTATGACGTCTTTCATGTCGCCTGTCATCGTGGTATCTGCTCCTACGTCGGCTTCTTCTTCGGTCTCCATTTTTTTCAGAGAATTCAACAGTTATACGTCGGCCATCAAATTCTGTTTTGTTTAATTCATCAATTATTTTCAATGCAACTTCCTTATCAGGAACGTCAACAAAAGCATAACCGGCCGAAGCACCTCTGTGGGTGGGGATTTGGACATTCGAAATTGTTCCAATTTGAGAAAATCTTTCCTTTAATTGTTCTTCTGTTGTTTTGTAATTGATGTTGCCAACATAAAGACAATAATTTTGTGGTGGATCTTCATCTTTATTGGTATCCGGCTTGTCCTCTGGCGGCGGGCTCGCATTCTCTGAACCACTCGACATTGTATAAATATACCACTTTTTGATAAGGATGACCAGCGCCAAAAAAGTGTCGCTCATTTACACTTTTCTTTTAAAAACTCATTTTGATAAGTTTATTTGTATAATTGAATAGTTTATCGTTAAACACCAAAAGAAGAAACTTTTAACATAACAAAATTTATTAAAAACAAAATGTTAAAAACAACTTTTTTGCTGAATACATGCATACTCTGCAGATGGATCAGCAAATGTAATATTTGGGAAAAATTCTTTTGCCTGATTAAAGATGATTTCCCAATTCTTTTTATATTCTTCTTCTTCTTCTTTTGAAGTTTCATTTCCAGAATCAAAACTTCGAATTTTAATGTTTTTACTTTCCATTGTTTTCATAGCGCTTTTTGATAATGCACAAATTTCTTCACTCCAATGATTACATGAATCTTGAATAGCAGGAACAATGATTTCAACTACAATATCATAATGATCTGAAAATAATTCAACATAATTGGGATCCCCACATATTTCTAATGCTGTTTTGCTTATCTTTGCATTCTTTGATCTGATACATTCTGAAATTTTTTTTAAAACAGACGATAGAAAAGTGTCGTCGGTTTTGACATTGAAATAAATTCCAATTTGAGATATGATCTTCAAGAAATCAACAATTTTATTGGGGTTACAGATTGGCCAATGTTTCATTAAGTAAGTTGTACACCATTGAATTAGGTCTGAGTCCTTTGAACACAAAAAAACAGTGACCTTGGATAAATTTTCAAAAAAAACTTCAAGATCTTTTGTGTTAAAAAGTGGGAAAATGTTTTGCTTGAACAAGTTGATGAACGTCTTACTGATTGTCCTTTGAAAAGAACGGAAATAAGTGTCAAAAAAAATTAAAATTGGATTAACACAATTAACTGTAATCATATCTGATATATAACAACAAATCATATGCACAAGCGTGGCCAGAATAACAGACCGATGTGATGGAATTCTTCCATAGATGGCATTTATCGTTTTCAATGTTGCATCTTGTTCTTCTTTGTTTGGCGTTGCTAGAATTTCGACTATGTTTCGTGAAAACTGTTTTTGAAGGTATGTGACAATTTTTTCATGGTCGCATAAAAACAACAAATTTGTGAAGATTTTATGACAAAGTAATATCTGTTTAATTGAATGTTCATTTTGCTCAACTGAGGTATCGTGAATAATGTTGATTTCAATCATGTGTAAAAGCGCTTGAATTTGTGAAGGTGATAAAAAATCAACAGCTTCCTTAGTTTTGAGCTTTTTCTTCAAAACATTTAAAACGCTTTCCTTCCTTTCTACCTCTTTTTGAAAACGAGATATTATCATTTTGTTTAAGTTTGGTCTTAATAAAATTTTGAAATCAAAAACATAATTTGCTTGCAGTATTAAGTTTTCAATCGGTGTGTCATATATTTTTGTGCATAGACTATTTTTTTGATTTGTTGATGTTGATCTAAAAATTCTGTTATTTTTTGGACCAATTTTGAAATTCTGTAAATTGATTGTAGTATTTTTGTGAGCATGCCCATTATACATTGAAAATGAGCGTTTCCTTGATATATCTATCCGATTTTTTGGCTTATCATATTTGCCAAGCTCGGACATAAATCTAAGACGAACGTTAAATATATCTGATTAACGTCTTTCGCACAGGACACATGTCTTCAAACAAACCTTGTCAAATAACTCGTAACAATTATTTATTTTCATCAAAGACATCGAGATATGCAATGGTAAAAAATAGTTGACATCAATGTCAAAGAATTTCATTAAATTTGCTTGGCCAAATTAAAATTTGTGATAAAGATAATAATTTTCAATCAATTAAAATTAATACATTGTTTTGAAAATACGAGAAAAATTGAAGTTAATATTATCAAAATTATTGGTTCAAAGAAAAAAGTCATTTTTATTATAAAAAAAAAAATATTTATTGTTTACAACAGGATTTGTTTTTTTTAGGTTTCTCAACAGATGTAATTTCAACAGTATTCGTCTTTGCTTCAATTTTTGTGCTAGCACTGATAATTTCTTTGGCAACAGACTGGAAAAGATCTTTAACATTAAGATCAATTTTAGCTGATGTCTCAAAAGATATTGTAATTTGATTTTTTTGAGCAAATTCCTCCATCATATCTTCAGTAATTTGATGTTCTTTTACTTCGAAATCATACTTATTTGCAGCACAAGCAATAATTACATTTGGAGGTCCATTTTCTTTTAATTCAACAACCCAACCTTGAGCTTCTTCAAGTGTTTTTTTGACGTTACATCATAAACAATTATTGCGGCTTCTGCATCTCTATAATAATTTGGTGCCAATGAACGATATTTTTCTTGTCCTGCTGTATCCCATATACCAAGGGTTACTCGTTCCCCATTGATTTCGATTTCTTTAATGGAATGTGCTGCACCGATTGTTTGCTGTGTTTGTAAAAATTCATCTTTTACAAATCTATTGATAAGAGATGTTTTTCCGGTTCCTTCTGCTCCTATGATCACAAGCTTCCTTGTTTCAGCTCCTTTATCAATGTTTCTGGATGAATTTCTCATTTCGGAATTGTTTTGATTTGCACATTGAAAAAATCTTCTGAAAAAGTCGACAGCACCCAAAATAAAATTTTTGTGTAGTTTACTTTAATTGGGAACGATACTTAAGCATTCAATTTCTTTATCGGCAGGACATTTCTCTTCAATCAAACCTTGGAGAGCGAACTGACACCAGTTACAACAGCAAGATCATCTCAAATAATTTTATTTTTAACCAACCAAATGAGGGCAAGTATGGTATGCTAACAAAGGTTTTATTAGAACTTTTTTTTTTTAAATTTGATTAATCAAATTATGTTTCATCTTTTAAATCAACGAGATAGAAACCCATTTTGTTATATCACCATTAAATGTCTTTTTTTATTTATGTAAAACTTTAACCATAGATTCATATAATTCCAAAAATCAAATTAAGAAATATTTACTCTATTTCCTGGCTATTTGTTGGTGACAGTTGTGGGAATTATTTTGGATAAATATATTTATTTGGTAATTTCAATTCTTTTGTTAACAAAGTACGGGTTCGGAGGATTCCTACATAGGGAACTTGTTGAATCTTAAAATGAAGTTGAACTGTTTTCCCTTTAATTGAAGGTCCAACTTGTCTAAGTGTGAAATTTCCTGGAATATTGTGAGCGACAAAGTGTGGATCTGATTTTTTGATAAGCTCATTCCAAAGCGTAACGCTGTGTTGGTCTGTTTTCGATTCGCCCCATTCAGCAACTATGTATGTGTAAAATAAATTTGTGTTTAAATGCATCAATGGTGTCAAGTCAGCATCAATATTAAATGTAAGCGCAGCTTCCTCAAATCCACGTTTAGTTCTTCCGAAACCAGTAATATTTGCGACTTCAAATGATACAGGAGTTTCAACAGAATAACATAGTGCTAAAATAGCACCTATCACACCAACAATACAAATGGTTATTGTACCCATAAAAAATATATTGTAAATGCGACCGAACATGGAATTCATGGCGAATCTGCCACTTTTCAAATAAATATAACAAAACAATAGAATAATGTAAAGTATTGAAAAATTATTTGAATTTTGCCAAACAGACATTATTGATTGAACATAATGTAAAATAAATCAAAAGATTTTTAAGTAAATTTTATATTTGCAGAGGATAAATATTTCCAATAAATGTTGAATAATGATTATCCAATAAAAAACATAAAAACTTATTATTATAAATTTTCAATTTGTCAAATTGACAACAATTAAAAATATCTATTTATTTAAATACTATCTATTTTCGAAATAAAAATGAAATTGATTTCTAAATAGGCTTTTAAATATAAAGAATTATTAAATATGAAAAAGCTCAATATTAATAAGAAAATACGAGATATATATTTTTGGTTTCTAACTATGCACATATTCCATTTGTAAAGTTACATCATGCCATCCTTGTATTTAAAAGCAATGTTAAATTTACATTATTGAAATTACGATTTTGAACTTATATCACTCGTTATAAAACAATCTATGTGGAATATTAAATAGCTTTAGTATAAGTTCCATAATAAAAAATTTTTATTCAACAGATTGACAAGAATTACATAAAACTCCTCTAAATTGATCATGAAATAAAGAATAAATGCATTTATTCTGCTTCTTTTGTTTTTCTTACTTTTGCTCCCGTGTATACTATCGGCAAAAGTGCGTGTACACTAAATCCGAGCTATATTTATTTCTGAAGTACTAAAAAAATCAAAAATATTACCAAAAAAGTCAATGGTTTATGTGTATAACTCCTGTAAAATGGAAATTAAACTGTTTCATTTTCTAAACGATGATGCAACCAATGAAATTATCATTAAATACGGAAGAAATACCTTAAGAACAATTGCAGATATCAAAATTTTTATTCAATTGAACTCAAAGCGATTATTATGAAATATTTATGCATTATCTTTGCAATATTTTTTCCAAAAATTATTTGTTGAAGTTTTTCATATAATGCACTTTATAATATTATTGTGTTTATGTATTTACGTTTTGCTTTGTGGGGATATTTGTTATGTTGTATATTGCAATTTTGATGATTTTCATATGTTTGTGTGTTTATATCAACTTTTGTTTTGATACTATTATTTCGATTTTTTTCTGCATACATTCGATCTTTGAGTTGATTTTGATTATTAGCAATATGCGCTTCATTTCTATTTCTTGTTGAAAATGAAGATTTGATATTTGTAGAAGAGGAATCTGAATTAGAATTTTCGTTTGTAATTTTTTCAAGGAGTAAATTTACGATTTCTGTGTAACCTAATTGTTGTGCAATTTGAAGTGCTGTTTCAAATTATTAAAACGTATTCCAAATTATTAAAACATATTTTAAATTATTGAAATGAATATATTTTGCATTAACATCAATTCCTTCTTTGTCTAAAAGTAATTTTACTATTTCTATATTATTATTTCTAACTGCTGTATGAAGTGCTGTTTCAAATTACTAAAATATATATCAAATTATTAAAACATATTACAAATTATTAAAACATATATTAAATTATTCAAATGAATATATTTTGCATTAACATCAATTCCTTCTTTATCTAAAAGTAATTTTACTATTTCTATATTATTATTTCTAACTGCTATATGAAGTGCTGTGTCAAATTATTAAAACATATTTCAAATTATTAAAACATATTACAAATTATTAAAACATATTACAAATTATTAAAACATATTACAAATTATTAAAACATATTACAAATTATTAAAACATATTAAAAATTATAAAAACATATTCCAAATTATTAAAACATATTATAAATTATTAAAACATATTCTAAATTATTAAAACATATTCCAAATTATTAAAACATATTAAAAATTATAAAAACATATTCCAAATTATTAAAACATATTCCAAATTATTAAAACATATATCAAATTATTCAAATGAATAGTTTTTGCATTAACATCAATTCCTTTATCTAAAAGTAATTTTACTATTTCTATATTATTATTTCTAACTGCTATATGAAGTGCTGTTTCAAATTATTTAAACATATATCAAATTATTAAAACATATTACAAGTTATTCAAATGAATAGTTTTTGCATTAACATCAATTCCTTTATCTAAAAGTAATTTTACTATTTCTATATTATTATTTCTAACTGCTATATGAAGTGCTGTTTCAAATTATTAAAACATATTCCAAATTATTAAAACATATATCAAATTATTCAAATGAATAGTTTTTGCATTAACATCAATTCCTTTATCTAAAAGTAATTTTACTATTTCTATATTATTATTTCTAACTGCTATATGAAGTGCTGTTTCAAATTATTATAACATATTTCAAATTATTAAAATTAAAACTTATAGCATTAACATCAATTCCTTCTTTGTCTAAAAGTAATTTTACTATTTCTATATTATTATTTTTAATTGCTATATGAAGTGCTGTTTCAAATTACTAAAATATATATCAAATTATTAAAACATATTCTAAATTATTAAAACATATTCCAAATTATTAAATCATATTCTAAATTATTAAAACATATTGTAAATTATTAAAACATAACCAAAATTGTTCGAATAAATATATTTTTGCATTATCATCAGTTCCTTTCTCTAAAAGTAATTTTACTATTTCTATATTATTATTTTTAACTGCTATATGAAGTGCTGTTTCAAATTATTAAAACATATTCCAAATTATTAAAACATATTCCAAATTATTAAAACATATATCAAATTATTCAAATGAATAGTTTTTGCATTAACATCAATTCCTTTATCTAAAAGTAATTTTACTATTTCTATATTATTATTTCTAACTGCTATATGAAGTGCTGTTTCAAATTATTATAACATATTTCAAATTATTAAAATTAAAACTTATAGCATTAACATCAATTCCTTCTTTGTCTAAAAGTAATTTTACTATTTCTATATTATTATTTTTAATTGCTATATGAAGTGCTGTTTCAAATTACTAAAATATATATCAAATTATTAAAACATATTCTAAATTATTAAAACATATTCCAAATTATTAAATCATATTCTAAATTATTAAAACATATTGTAAATTATTAAAACATAACCAAAATTGTTCGAATAAATATATTTTGCATTAACATCAATTCCTTTCTCTAAAAGTAATTTTACTATTTCTATATTATTATTTTTAACTGCTATATGAAGTGCTGTTTCAAATTATTAAAACATATTCCAAATTATTAAAACATATTCCAAATTATTAAAACATATATCAAATTATTCAAATGAATATCTTTTGCATTAACATCAATTCCTTTATCTAAAAGTAATTTTACTATTTCTATATTATTATTTTTAACTGCTATATGAAGTGCTGTTTCAAATTATTAAAACATATTCCAAATTATTAAAACATATTCCAAATTATTAAAACATATTCCAAATTATTAAAACATATTCCAAATTATTAAAACATATTCCAAATTATTAAAACATATTCTAAATTATTCAAATGAATAGTTTTTGCATTAACATCAATTCCTTTATCTAAAAGTAATTTTACTATTTCTATATTATTATTTTTAACTGCTATATGAAGTGCTGTTTCAAATTATTAAAACATATTTCAAATTATTAAAACATATTATAAATTATTAAAACATACTATAAATTATTAAAACATATACCAAGTTATTCAAATGAATAGATTTTGCATTAACATCAATTCCTTTATCTAAAAGTAATTTTACTATTTCTATATTATTATTTCTAACTGCTGTATGAAGTGCTGTTTCAAATTACTAAAATATATATCAAATTATTAAAACATATTACAAATTATTAAAACATATATCAAATTATTCAAATGAATATCTTTTGCATTAACATCAATTCCTTCTTTGTCTAAAAGTAATTTTACTATTTCTATATTATTATTTTTAACTGCTATATGAAGTGCTGTTTCAAATTATTAAAACATATTCCAAATTATTAAAACATATAAAAAATTATTAAAATAGATTTTAAATTATTAAAACATATTCCAAATTATTCAAATGAATATATTTTGCATTAACATCAATTCCTTTGTCTAAAAGTAATTTTACTATTTCTACATTTCCTGATCTAACTGAATACGATAAAATTGCATTTTGATTTTGTATATTTTCAATATATTTCATCAAAAAAGTATTGCCATTTAATGCGACATCTTCAGTAATATCATCAATTTTCAGACCTTCCTTTTCTAAATATGATAAAGTTTTATAGTTATTAAATTCCAAACATTTTTTCCCGAGATAAATAAGTGTATTGTTTTCTGTTTTACTAGTTTCAACAAGTGTCTTCTCAGAAGGAGAAGGTGTTGACTTAATTTGCGAATTTTGCTTAATAATTTTATTAATAGCATTTGATTTCTTTTCAATATTACATCCCCAAGCTTTTCCAAAAAGTGTATTTTTATTTTCCCAATTAGCATTATTTGTTGGAACTTGTTGATTATTTTCAATTTTAAATCCCCAAGCTGTTCCACAAGATATTAGTTTATTTCCACAAGGAGATTTATTTGTTGGAACTTGTTGAATATTTTCATTTAGTTTCTCTAATTTATTTTCATAAAGATATTTAAAAATATCACTTCGATGAAACATAATTGCTGCTTCATATGATTCTTTAAATGATGAATGATTTTGTTCACATAAATGAATGATTTCTTCATTTCCACCTGCAACTGCATATTTACCTGTGTTTATTACATTTGCACCATTCATAAGTAAATACTTAAAACATTTAACTGATCCAAAAAATGCTGAATAATCAATTAATGTAACTTTCCAATTGTTAATAAATGAACATCTTTCATAAAGTGATGGCTCAATTCTTTGATTAAATTCAAAATTTGTTTGTGATGATATTTCTTGAAGTTTTTCTATTTCATCATTTCGAATTATTTTCGCAATTTCATTTGGATTATGTTCTTCTTTAATTAATTGTTTATGAAGTTCCCAATCATTCTTTGATAGTTCTTTAATATTTGATATGAATTTATCATAGAATCTTGGTATAGACGATCTTTGATTTTGAATTTCATTTATTGTTTTGTATTGAGAAAAATATAAAGTATTCAGTTTTTTGACAAGGCATGGAGGGACCATTTCTTGTTCAATCATTTCTTCAAGGAGACAATATGATTCTTGCGACTCTAATCTAATTACATAATGACAAAAGATATTAAATAGGTCAAATACATTTTTTTCTTTTTCTTCTTTTGATTGTAATTCTATTAAATATTTCAAAATTGTCTTTTTGTCGATTGTTTGAACAACAAAAGCTGAATATAATAACTTGGAAACAAAATAATTAAATGTATATGGTAAGCTATCATCAAATAAATTTATTGTTGATTGAACTGCTGTTTCAATATTTTCTATTTTAAGAATGAAAATTATGGATTCTAATGCTTCAAAGAGTTCCATCTTTAAAAGTGAATAATAAACTTCTGAGAATTCGCCAACTTTAAACGGTCTTTAATACTTTTTCATAATATTGTCAACATTGACTTTCGATTTTTACGATTCGTATATATCGTTTCATCAATGATTTTTAAAACTGAAAAAAGATATTAGGTATAAATCTAATCGTGGGCGTGATTTGTTATTCATTCCAAATAGTTATATTAGATCTTGATTTTTACGAAATTGTTTTATTTATATTTAATAGGGTAATGATATTGATGAAGAATAAATTGAAATGATATATTTTATATTTGGATAACATCAATATTCAATTTTATAATTATGAAACTCTTCAAACCAATAATTTAGTCAAAAAATTCATTTAAATAAAATAAATATGTTAACAAAAAACAATTTACTTATTCACTACCTTTATTTTATAAGATCTAAAAGGGAATATAAGTTAACCTAAATGTTCAATCTTTAAAATTTATTTTACCACAAATCTCATAAACATTATATAAGAAGGTAATGATATTTAAAACAAACAGTTTTTATTCTCTAAACGGTCGTTTGACACTGAATAGAATAAAATTATCTCGTCGTTCTCATCATTTTAATCCTTAAAAATATAGGACAAAAACTAACTTAGTTTTTATCATGGCATTTCTATAAATATGATCTAAAAAAATGATACCTTTAGCATATCAGGTAATTTTTTTCTGATTTCTGAGACAGGGTGGACTTTTTCACTGAAATTATACGTTAAAGGATCACTTCAACTTTACTTCTAATTTAATATAAAACACAAAAATTTTTGTCCCACATCGTATTCAATTTGTCAGTTATATACTTGATATAAAATGTAAATATCTTTATCAATATAGAATATATATGCCATACATTCATAATATATATTTTAATATTTAATTATTTATTTATTATAGGTTATAAAAAATTGTGCTTCATTGAACTAACTATAATTTAAAATCATAAATTTTTCATCATTTTATTCGTTAATGCTTCTCAATTATAAGTAGCATATTTGGATGGTGTTTACTCATTGATCTCAGCATCATTATCACAAAAGTTTGTTAAATCTGATTGATAAATACAGGCGGCTCTAAGTAAATTGACCTGTTTTTTATGACCTTCCAACCTAACGTTAATTCACAATTACTTTGGGTCCAGACTGGGACTCTTATATATATAAATGAAGCTTAACCAAATGTCTACAATTTTGAATAGTTTATTTAATTTCGAAATTGTTATACAACTGAATGGTACCGATCATTTTTAATACAAAAAAATGAAAATATTAACACAAACACCCATCCAGAATTGGTTATATATATATATAATAAAATACATCATATGTTATATTTAAAATTCATAAAAAAATTAGAATATGTCAAGTTCTTTTAAAACTAAAAATAGCCCAATCAGTACTGATATTTCCAAGAATATCAATAACATTATGTCACTCAAAAACATCATATTAAAAAATAAAAACCATAAACATAGGTTTAGTGTGTTTTTTCATGTTTTTTCCGGCTTAAAATTTTCGCAACAAATCGAAATACAAAAATGATTTGGTACAAAAGTGGTATCACATGGAACTGCACAGAAATTCCAAACCATGGCGATATTGCCTTATCAAACAAATATTTCATAGCCAAAAGATGTGTGGAAACATTTGCAACCAATACACCAAATGCAATATCGAAAATCATTCCAAAACTAACCTGATACTCAAGCATAGCAAACAAACATTCGAATGTAGTAACGCTCAAAAACATCACAATAAGACCCATATGTTGTGAAACAATATCATATGAAAATGATTTTCCTAAATGAACTCCATAAATTGAAATGAACCCGTTTTGACCTTCAATTTGTGTAAAAGAAATTGGTGTGGCAAATACTGATAATATCAGCCAGATGATTAACAAAATAGAAACCAAAGATTTCCTTAATAACGTTCCGATATAAACGGGCGCAAGTAAAATTCTCAAAATTGTATGCCTTTGAAAAGTGTTCTCAAATTTGTTTGAAATTTTCTGTGGAATAAACATTGATGCGATAACAAGAATTTGATATATAATGGAAAACCAAAAGAAAAACACAACTGAATGAACATTATAATCAATGGTTCTTTCATGTACAACTGGACCACCAGTGACGCCAATTGAAAAATTACATGTTTCATTCAAATCTCCAGAAATTGTAATTGAATGTTTACCTTTTTCAAGGTACGTGTTCATTGTATACAAATACCCATTTCTTCCGACTTTTCTATTAAATACTAAGTCTCCTGTTACATCACCCGAAACATGGAAATTCTTGAGTTTTTCAGAAAATGAAACAACACGAATCTGGAAACTTTCGAATGCCATTGTAGTCGCGGCAATTTCATCGGGTGTAGGGAATGTGAGTATTGCGACATCTGTTTCATTCGAATAATGTTTTTTGTAATTGACGCGACCGTTATCTATTGAAAGTATTCCGTAACCGTCCATCGTCATGAGTGAAGTTCCTGTGATTTCTATCGTTTTTCCATAATGTCGACTCTCGAAGTCGTGATGTGGGTGTGAATGACCATTTAAAAGAGTAACTATGTTATAACTTTTGTCACTGAGGATTTCGGCAAAAGTTCGATTAGATATTGTTGATCTGACATTATCAAGTGGATACATCATTTCGGTTGAAAAATGAACAGCAACTATGGTGTACATTGCGCTCTTATCATTATCGAGTTCAATTTCGAGTTCATCAAGCATTTTTGGTTTCATGGGAAGAATGTAATGCCATGCTGAATGTCCTGAGGGAAAATCAATAGGACTGAATGCAACAACTCTAAGCCCTCCTTTTATATATGATTTAGCATAAAACATTCCGATTGGATTTAATAAATATTGATAATATTTTGGTTGAAATGAAGCACGAGCCCACGTATCATGATTGCCAAGGATTTCGATAAGATCAGAGCCATTCATTCCTGAAGCATCACGAATTTTTTTGTATAATATCCAATGATCTTCATGTGGGTATCCTGCTGAAAAAACATCTTCTTCATCTAGGTTATCTGTGATATCTCCTGTTATTACTGTGTAAATAGGCTTGACAACATTTTTAATATGTTCAAGAGAATTGCCAAGTCTCTTACATGAATTAGGATGGATTGGTGAAACATGAAGGTCTGTGAGATGAGCAATCCAAATTGGATCTGTGTTATGATCAAATATTGTATTATCATCAACAGGAATTTCTTTGAAGATTTCAGGAACCCTTCTTGTATCATAATAAAAGTATGAAATCACTACAATTATTGGCGGCAAAAACAAAGATATGATACGTGATATATTTTGGCGTATTGATGCAAATACACCCATTTGGAAAACGAGTATGAAAACAATTCATAAACCATTTAAATTTTTTATTTTCAATCCCATACCTAAATCTTGCCAAATTTTTCACTTCACTTATCTAAAAAATGGAATTTCTTGTTGTACATTTAAAAAATATAAATATAACAAGATACCTAAAGTGCAATAATTACTTCTGTATTGTAATAAAATTTAACTAAATATCATAATGACCACTGACTCAGTTTTTTATCAAAACGAGAAAAATAAAAGTGCCAACGATATCGGTCAAATCGGTTAATTGAATACGAATGTGATTCAATAATGTCAAATGACATTATCCGATAAATACGTTTTGAATAAATAATCGGTCGGTTCTGAACAAATCGAATACATATCCTTTTTTTATAACGATTCCGTTTTTATGTTGGGATCGTCATGAATTGAGAGGACATTCAAAAAACCGCTACAGCGTAGCACAATAGATGTGAAGCATAATTACATCATGGCAGGAGGAGTGGTTTTCCAAAAGCAAAAATAAAAGAAGGGTTGTGGCAGAACGCCCGTAGATTGCATACAAAATACTCACGCATCGAATAACGACGGTTTGGGCCAGTCAAAATGTTATTTTACATACATCCATTCAATCTTTTCCTTTATAATCGCGTTTTGGCCAAATTTTTTTGATCCAAAAAATTTCTAATATTCCATAACACTTAATTTGTACCAACGGGTACTTCAAAAAAATAAAATTTATGTTATATTAAAATTTTTAAGGGTGAATTTGAGTGAACATTTTGTGAAAATTATATTGCAAGTGCTGCACCAAGGTGGATTAGAACTTGTGCAACTGAATATGTTGACATGATTCCGAATCTTCTTGGATTCTTATCAACACCCATTGCATGAAGCAGAAGGAAAGAATCGGAAACAACAAAGAAACAGTATCCAACGAAGCATAGAATGAACGATGGATGGAAAATTGGGTAAATATAGCACCTTGCAGCTGATGAAGCCAAATTGAAATTAAGGAGTAAATAATATGATAAGAAAGCAAGGTTCAGCATATTTGTAAGGCTAGATTTGGATACAAAATATAATACATTGATTAATGGAATTGGAATTATTAATGATAAGATTAATTTAGAAACAGATTTCCAATGAATATCAAAGAACAAATTGATGGAAAGATGACCTATTGCAAAACATAATCCTCCTATTATTGTATATTTTAATTTTGGGAAAAGGAGGAATAAATCTCCTAGCCAACAAAATATACCGAACACAATTACTTTCCAATTAACGTCGTGTGTTATTTGAAGCCAAACTATCGATATTGAAGGAATAAGGAGCAATTTTGTTATGTCAAATAATTTACATGATTTTCCTCGAGGAGCATTACCTCCAAGCAGAAGGTTAATGCAAATCAGACCGATATTTATGAGCATTGCTAATGTTGAAAAAACGAAGAATACGTCCATTTACAACAATGATAACTTTTGAAGAACGTTTAAAATCGGATTTCAACGTCGAAAATTAAATGGGAGAAAAATCAAACTCGATTTTCGTTGCAGTCCCTGGGTTATTTGTGACAGGAGATCCATTAAATGATGCCATTTCTGATGCAATTGTTGAATCAATGGGTGTTGAGCCAAAAGATATTGAAGTTATTGAATTAAATAACAAATTTTATGTTTTCATAAAATCTATTCCAATAACATTTCAGGAGGCATGCGGTGTTGTTTGTAAGTCAGCAGAACTCACAAAAACATATGAACATAATATTGCATTTTTGTCAAAATTAATTAGAAAAGCTGATAAACACCAAAAAGAAATCAATATACTTACAAACGAAATTGAGTCATTAAAAGAAGAAAACGATGCACTGTCAAAAGAGTTATGTCTTTTAATGAATGAAAATTAGATGTTGTTTGAATCACAATTTGTCTTCTTTAACTCTCAAAACTAAAGCGTAGTTTAAAAATTCGTGTTTAAATATTTTAAAACAAAAAATTCATTGAATACATTTTTATTCTAGTCCTTATCTGAAATTGATAGCGAAGGGCTTCTTGGAACAAGGCGTGACCCTGGATGAGGGTTTGCTAAAAATTTTTGTAATCGACGATTTGCTTTTTCAAGCTTTAAATACCATTCATCTTCGGGTGTTTTTGGAATCTTCTTCAATGCTTTTTTACATTTTGCTTCCATTTTCGTTGCAACCTGAAATAGTAAATGAGTTTTATTTTTGTGTAAATATGTTTTGGAATTTAACCAAACAAGTTTTACGTCATACCGAAAGTCATCTGGGCTTTTGTATTGCCTTTTTTCGAGCTTACTTTTTATTGTTCCAAGATCCATAGGTTCTTGAATAATAGAAAGATAGTCTGGATTTTGTTTAGTATCTACTGGTCTTAAGTACTCTTTTGAGAGAGGATGTGCCATGAGTTTGTCTATAAAAGCTTTACAAAATTTAAACTCAGTTTCTGTGAAGTTGTTCATTTTTCCTTTTGTAGGCCAATTTATGCACTTTTCATAAAGCGTCAAAAATTTAATGGTTTATTCGCATCGTTGTTTCTTGATGCAGCGAACGTTAATAATGAATATCAAAAGTGCCAAAAATGGACATCTTATCATATATCGATAAAACTCCTACAATTGCACATTTAGTAGAAATTTCAAAGAATCTACTTTTAGGTTCCGATTATGTTGAGTTGAACGAAAATGATGAATGGAATACAATCCCAGATAAATTTTTTATTTGTCATCTCAATGAGAGTATTGCAATTTTTAAAGTGGCAAACACAAATAATGGATTGATTGTCGCTGTAAATGGAGATTCACCATGTTTCAAAATTAAACCAAATACACATATTATTAAAAATTGTGAGCAACTTATCCTTGCACCACACGGACTTGGGTTATGGTTTTCCTGGCTTGACAGAGATCTGACAATCTCAGGGAAAGTTTTATTCCAAAAAAATGGGAAAAAAGAATCAAAACTTATTCATTGTGATTCAACTGTCACAGAAATACCTTCAATTGCATCGCATCTATCACATAATTCAATTACAACTAATTTTGATTTAGAAAAACATTTTAACTCAGTGATAAGTGTTAATTTTTCAGATCCAACAAATAATATTGTTTCACCAAAATTATTAGAAATAATTGCTAAAGAATGTTCTTGCAATGTATCAGATATTATAGATTTTGATATTTCGATTGTATCTGCCGAAAAAGCAGCAAAAGTTGGAATCAACGACGAATTTTTAAATTCGCAAAGAATAAGCACATCAGTTCCTAGTATCCTTAGTTTGATGGAACTTATTTCTTCGGAACCTCCGACTGATGGCTTCCGTTCTCTTTATATCACCAGTGAAAACGAAAAAACGAACTTCATTGAAACGGTTTTGACACGTATCGGCATTGATAAACGGTCGTTCAGGAAAGTGTCAATAATTTCTGTTAGTCGAATTCCAGGTTCGGCACCAAATCATACAAATGAAGTTTCTAACATACCATTAGGGAGTGGCGTATTTTACGTGCAAAGTCCTTCTAATAAGTTTGCATGTGATCAGATGCTTATTAACAAAATCATTTCTATGGCCAAATCTTTTAAATTAAATAATGTACAGATAAAAGATGAAGAAACTCTTGAATGCTCAATGGGTAAAAATTTGATGAATAATTTAGGAACACATGTTATGGAAATTGGATTTCCAATTCTTGGACTAAATACAATCCGCGAAACAGCGGCTGTTTGCGATATTAAGACATTTAACTCAATTCTACATTTGCTATTTAACGGAGAATTATTTAAAAATTAATGTAATTTTAAAATTTAATCTTTTTCAAGTTGTCTATAAACATTTTCAATTCATATGTTTGTTTACCTTTGGCTTTAGGTTATATCCGATAAATATAAAAATCAAAAATTGTTATTAATTCATTAAATATTTAATTAGACTTTAATAAGTTAATTTTAATTAAATCATGTTTTTCATTGTTAAGATTAATAACTGATTAGGGAAATGTGAGTAAGTAATAAATTTTTGTAATATTAAATATTATTTAAAAGAATGCATTGATAAAAAAAATTATTTGTTATGAGTAGGTTTAAAAAATTATTGCTCAGTTGCGTCTGTTTTAATCATATTTCTTGAAACCAAGAAGTCCAGCACGTTCACGGAAGCATCTACGGCACATGTTAATTCCATATGAGCGAATAACACCACGACGGCGTTGGCAGCAACGGCATCCACGTTCAAAAGAACCCTTAGCATGATCACGGTTGTGTTTTGGAACAAAGTTTGCTGGCATTTGTAAAAAGGGAGACCATAACCGTTATAACCGCTATCAATCCGTTCGCCGAAAACTTCAACAAAAATAACTTGAAGAAATATTGAAAACATTACTTATTTCGTTTCAAATTAATTATGCGTAACACATTCAAAATATACCATAAATCAGTCGATTCTTTATAATAAAAAAACTAAAGAGCGAAATATTCGATTAGAAAACATTTATCAGAATTTTATTCAAAAGTGACGAGGACAAGCAAAACGGATTTTGTAATAAAAAGCGGTTTTTTAGAAAAATTGAATAATTCATATTTAAGATGTCTTACGTTGACACAATAAACCAACGCGCCGAGGAAGCCAAAGGTCAAGTACGTGCCAGCCCAGGAAAGGCTCTTAAAATTGTTTTACAGGAAATGCCAGTTCGTCCAAAACATGTTATCGAAAAAAGCGATAGCAAAGAAGCACAAGCTCAAAAGATGACACAAGCAAAGGATGCAGCTGCAAAAGCAGTTTGCTCAATACTTTGTTCTATTGAATCAGCTAAACTCGCTGGCGCTATTAAAGAATTAACTGATGATGAACGAGATACTTTGATGAAGTTCGTTTATCGTGGATTTGCCGAACGTGAAATTGTTGATGGCAAACCAAAATGCACATATGATTGCAACCTTCTCTTAAAGGCCCATGAAGAAATCACAAAAATCAACGGAAACGGCCCCATTATTCGCTCCATTCACACTCGTCTTGAGGTTTAAATAAATCTACCAAGTGATGTATTTGATAATTTTTTTCTTCTTATTCATCAAAAGTAATTTCCTATTTTTTCGACACATTTATTAATGTTTTCCAAAGCATTTATTCCTGAAAAAAAAAATTGCTGGGCAGAATAAAGATATTTGGAAAGAGTTGCCATGTTTGAACGATAGTAAACTTTGAACCCATTTTAATCGTCAATAAAAGTGCTGAATCACATCCGCAGCTCAAGATTCCCCTAAAATGTTTTCCAAATTCCAAATGCTTTACGAAACAATTAGGCAAGATAATTTATCACACCTTTTAAGCATTAGGCATGAAACATTTGAAAAATGTCTGATTCCTGAAGATACACCAATAATGCTTCAAGATAATCCAACACCTATAATGGTTGCAGCTTTTTATGGATCGACACATTGTTTTACGTTCCTTACAAAAAAGGCAAATATTTATGAACTTGATATTTATTTTTATCTTTTAGAGTTTATTTTTTGATTCCAATGTCATATTCTATTTTTTAATGTTTGTTTATAATTTTTAGACATCCCATTCATTTTGCAGCAGCTGGTGGTAATCTATCAATTTTCAAATATTTCTGCAAGAATTTAAACTATCTCAAACTAACAGACAAAGAAGGAAACACAGCATTACATTACGCCGCGATGTATAATCGTTTTTCTATAGCGCAATTTATTTGTTCACAACAAGTTGATGTTTGCATCCCGAATTCAAATGGCTTCACTCCATCACATTTCGCCGCGTCTTGTGGAAACGTTGACATGCTGAAGCTATTCCATGAACGCGGAGATGATCTCTCATCCAAAAATTGCAACAATTTCAAACCTCTTTTTTATGCGATCAAATACAAATGCATCAACGCAATTAATTACATTTTACAGCTCAAAGAAGTCAACAATTTGGAACCGAAAGATATAATGCACATTGTCCAGATAGCATGTGAAACTAATTCTATCGAAACAATTCGTTTTCTTCTTGAAAATTTTGAAGATTTATGTGATCAACAAAATTTCGCTCAATGGAAAATTATACATTTCGCTGCGTCTTGTGGTTGTGTTGAGGTTTTGTCTTTATTGCAGAAACAAGCAAAGAATTCTTTTTCATTGCTTGATAAAAATTCAAGAAACTTAAGTCATATTGCGGCTATTAACGGTCATCTTAACGTTCTTCGTTTTCTTGACGGTTTAAATCTGAACTTATTTGGCCAGACCGATAGAAACGGAATTTCATTTAATTTTTTAAAACTCCATTTCATTATGCATGCGAATATGGTAATTTATCTTGTGTTAAGTTCTTACTTACTAAAGGTCAAGATATAAATATTCAAGATGATAATGGGAATACTCCTCTTCATCTTGCTGTATCAAATGGAATGGATATCATCGTTAAATTTCTTGTTAGCCTTGAAAACATTAATCTTAACATAAAATGTAAATGTGGATATACCCCACTAATGAAAGCAGTTCAAACAGATAATATTTCGTGCGTCCAAATTCTAATTAATCAGAATGCTGACTTGAACACTACAACGAATGAGGGAAATTCACTCCTGATTGAAGCCGTTAAGAACAATTCACTTCAAATGATTGAATTACTTTTCAGGAACGATAAGAAAATTGAATTGTTTACACCAAACCTAAATGGTTGGAATCCAATTCACTTTGCGGCTCAAATGGAAAATGTTCAAATGTTAGAGTTATTATATGACAAAGGAAGTAAGTACATTAACAAAGAGAATAACTTTGGTCAAACACCATTTGAAGTTTCAATCATATGGGGAAAAGAAGATTCATTTTTCTTCTTCCTCGATTTAAGTGATAATGAAATTCAACTAAATCATGTTGATAATTATGGAAATGCGCCTCTTCATTTGGCAATCAAAAACATGCAATTAACATTTGTTCAAACTTTACTTCAATTTCAAGAAACAGACTTAAACTTAAAGAATAAAAAAGGTCAAACGCCATTACACATAGCAATCGAGAACTGGTCCGAGGAAATGTTCCACGATTTGATTGCAACCGGCGAATGTAAACTCTCTGAAAAAGACAACGACGGTTTAACGCCACTTTTGTTAGCGGTTTTAAACGGTCAGTTGGAGTTCGTTAAGACACTGGTTGGGAAAAATGCAAACTGCAAAGATACAGATAACAAAGGAAACACAGCATTGCATCTTGCTGCAAGACTTATGAACCCGGATATGCTTAAGTTTTTGTTAAGTACAAATCATTTTGAAGTGAACTCTTATAACAATGAAGGAAAAAATTTTGCAGATATTGCGTTTAGATATAAGAGACAAAAGGTAATTGAATACATAAGGCAAACATTCGACTTTGAAGAAGAAGAAAGTAAAAAAGAAATATCTGACGACGAAAATGATATCGACAAACTATTGATTTTAATCCCAGAAGAAGAGGAAAATGAAGAAGATGAAAAGGAATATGAAGAAGAAGAAAAAATGGCACAAAATAAGCAGGTTGAATATGAAGAAGAATCTGAAAGCGAAAGAAAAAACAGTGATCAATCAGAGCCAGAGGAAGAATATAGTGACATAGATAGGTTAATAATACTTGTTCCAGAAGAAGAAGAGGAAGAAGAAAATGAACAGATCTATCCAGACATCACAAATGTGAACCAGCTACAAGAACCAGACGATGATTTAGAAACGTTTGAACAGCTTGAGAAGGAAGCATTCCGAAATGAAGAAGAAGAAGAAAATTAACAAAAATGTTATTAAAAACTGTTTGCAAAAAATAATGAATTGTAGTTTTTTTGTTGGAATACTCTGTGTGACTTTATCCAAAGGATATTTTTGTTTTTCTTGGTTTTTAACGGCGGATCATTAACGGTTTTATTATAACGTTTTTTTATCTTTTGTCGGTTAGCTCATGTTCAGGGATCGCTACCAAGCTGGTTTCTTAAATCTTTTTTATTCTGTTGGATCAAAACCATTAAGCATTTGGAATCAACACGTAGAAAATGGTTACATTAAAAGAATCACAGATCAAGATATTCGAAGTTGTGTTATTGAAATTGTGAGTACAAATGTAAATAACACATACGTGACATGTCCAAAAGGTGCTAAAGAAGAGCTTGGAATTAAGTTACCTTTCCTTGTCTTGGTGCTGAAATATTTAAAGAAATATTTCACTTTTGAAATCCAAGTTTTAGATGACATGAACATGAGAAGAAGATTTAGGGCTTCAAATTATCAGTCCAAAACTCGTGTTAAACCATTTGTTTGTACACTTCCAATGAGACTCGATCCAGGATGGAATCAAATTCAATTCAATCTTTCTGATTTCACAAGACGTGCATATGGTACAAACTACTTAGAAACATTAAGAGTAAGTGTATTTGCAAATTGCAGAATTCGTCGTATCTACTTTAGTGATCGATTATACACGGAAGATGAGGTTCCACCAGAGTATAGATTAATACCAACGAAAACGGAAAATGAAGAATGATTTCTGAATGAATAAAATTTTGATTTTTACAAACAAAGTTAGTCAATTTTTAACGTACATAAATGAAATGTCTGATGTGAATCTTCAACAAAGAATTACAACAACGTTGGAAAAACTTAAGAAACAAAAGGACGACCTTTCATTAGATGTGAAACAAAAACAAACCGAAATTGAATATTTATTAATGCAAAATAAAAACCTACAAAATGAAATTAAACAGATTGAATTAAAATGCCCAGATGAAAACTATCAAGAGTGTGATCTTGAAAAATTAAAAGAAATGCAAAATTTGATCGAAGTTGATAACTCACAACTTATCAAAATGAAAGAAGAAATCAAAATGGCAGTGTACAGCCTTTGTAAAGAACGAAATAAGTTAAAAGAACTTAAAACCAAAGAAACAGAAATAATCAAAGATTTAGAAATTGTTACCAAGAATGTACAAAATTTGAAGAATAATCCATCACCCAAAGAAATACAAAATCAGTTAAAGTTAAAGCATAAACAAAAAAAGCAAAAATACCAAAAAACGTATTCAATGCTTTCATCGAAGATTGAAAATCTTCAAAATGAATGTAAACGATATGAAAACGAATCGAACGAAACTAAAACAAAACTTGAAGAAGTAACACAACAAATCGAATCATTAGAAAAACAAATTGTGCAACGAAATAATTCCATTTCTGATCTTGAATATAACATCCAAATTACACAACGAACAATTAATGATATGCAAACATCGATCGAAGCATTGCAAATCAAAAAAGAACATAAAATGAAATCATATGAAACACTTGAAAAGATAATTCAAGAAGAAACTATGAGGACAAATAATATCACGAAGAAAATTAATAATCTTGAAAAAATAGAAACAGATTTTACGAAGAAATTAAAATGTTTTCAAACAGAATACACAAAGAAAATTAAAGAAATTTCTGAAAATTTGGAAATTAAAGCTGATGAAAAAATTAAAAATGCAAAAAAAGAAGTTGAAGAAAAAGATAATATAATAAAATCTTTAAATGAAAATATTCGTAAAGTGAAAGAAGAAAGAAATAATATCGAAAATATGATAAAAGAAATCGAAGAAAAAAGAGAAGAACAAAAACAGAAAATGGAAAATATGATAAATCAATTCGGAATTAGATTTGAAGCAATGCAGAAAATAATCGCAACTTTTTCTTCTGTGGAATAAATAAATGTTATTTTTCTTTTAATTTAAATAAAAGTATAACTATAGTTTTTTTTAATGATTATAAATAGATATTATTTCATAACAAATAGAAAAAAAGTTTCTAATTTTATTTAGATATGTTTTTAAGGTAATTAACAATTTCTGTATTATTTTTTTTAGTTGCAATCATAAGTGCTGTTTGAAATAATTTAAATAATTCCCAAATATGATTTTGAAATTAAATTTTATTGATATTAATATAAAATAATAATAATAAAAATTTTTAGCATTAATATCAAGTCCTTCTTTTTCAAGAAGTAATTTAATCATTTTTATGTCACCTATTTCGGATGCAATCATAAGTGCTGTTTCAAACAATTCATTTAATTTCCAAATATTACTTAAGAGCTTTAAATTTTTGAAAAAAATTCTATTTTATCTAATAAAAGGTTTTTAACATTGATATCAATTTCTTCTTGTCCAAGAAGTAATTTGATAATGTCATGCTGACTTGTCCTTACTGCTTTTATAAGAGCTGTTTCAAATGATTTGAATAATTTCCATATATTATGAATAAACAAACAATAATATCAATAAATACTATATAAAAAAATATAATTTCTTTAGCATTAATATCGATTCCTTTAGATTTAAGAAGTAATTTTACTATTTCTAAATTCCCATCATAAGATTCACTCATTAGAGCCGTCCAAAATGATTTACATAATTTCCAAATATTATTTTGAAACATAATATTATCAAAACAAAATAAGAATAAAATTAATATATTCCTCTAGCATTCACATCAATTCCTTCTTTTTTAAGAAGTGTTTTAACTATTTCTATATTACCATTTTCAGATGCTAAATTAAGAGCTGTCTCAAATAATAAGAGAAATTTCCCAATATTATTGGAAAATATTAAATCGTTTCGATGAAAATTAAATAAAATTAACAAATATCTTTAGCATTTACATCAACTCCTTCTTGCTTAAGAAGAAATTTGATTAAATCAATATAACCCTTTTTAGATGCATTCAAAAGTAAATATCTAAATAGGTAAAATGCATTTCTTGTAATAATATAAAATATCAAAATATTTTAACAAAATTTACATAAAATCAAAAAAACATTTTTAGGATTGAAATCAATATATTTATTATTAATAAGGTAATTAATAAGTTCTTCATTACCTGAAAAAGTTGAAATATCTAAAAAATTTATTTTAATTGGATTTTTTTCAAGAAAATATTTAACAATAAACGTATTACCTGCTTTAATTGATTCCATGATAAGAAAATTATTAATTTTCATTCCTTCTTTTTCTAAAAATGATAAAATTTCATAATTATTGTATAAAATGCATTTAGTTCCCAAATCTTCTATATTATTAATTGTTTTTATTTTATTTTCATACAAATAGTGAAAGATATTATTTTGATGGAATTTAATTGCTGTTTCATATGCATTTTCAAATGATGAATGATTTTGTTCACATAAATGAAAGATTTCTTCATTTCCACCTGCAACTGCATATTTACCTGTGTTTTCTAATTTTGCGCCATTCATTAGTAAATACTTAAAACATTGAATTGATCCAAAAAATGCAGCATAATCAATTAATGTAACATTTTCTTGATTAATAAATAAATATCTTTCATAAAGTGATGGCTCAATTCTTTGATTAAAATCAAAATTTGGATGTGATGATATTTCTTGAAGTTTTTCTATTTCATCATTTCGAATTATTTTTGCAATTTCACTTGGATTAACTCCTTCTTTAATTAATTGTTTATGGAGTTCAAAATCATTCTTTGTTAGTTCTTCATAATTTTTAATTATTTGGATTTTAAATCTGTCACTATGTATTTGGTCAAATTCATCTTTCAGCATGCGATTAGAAAAATAAGAAATCTTTTTGTTTGAATCAATTTTTATTTTTGTTGAATTGATTTCTATCAATTTTTCGAGAAGAAAAAATGATTCTTGTGTATTTTGCATAAGAAAATTACTAAAAGTTTCATTCATTTTAAAGATTTCTTTTTCTTGTATTGTTTTTATAAAATTTATATAAATGTTAGCATCTTTAAGCTGAGATACAAAAGAAGAGTATAATATTTGACTCAAAATAAGTTTGGTAGAATATGGAAAATTAGTATCAAAAACGTTAGTAATTAAATCAACACATTCTGATATATTAGATTCATCCATATTAAAAATAATTTGATGAACATATTGTAAGATTTTCAAATAATCATTTTGCATTGTGTTTGTTTGACAAGAAAAGTGACAATTGTATCAAGTCTAATAATTGTTGAAGAATAAAAATAAATTATTATATCAATTTATGTGTTTGATAAGGTCATTGAGGAAAATCACATTTCGAAAGAATTTGATATTAATAAATGTATTTTGTTCCATGTAATTATTCTAAAATAAAAAATTAAAAAGAAAAAATCACTAGAAAAAGAAAAAAGAAAAATCATAACCAAAAACCGCTTTCTGACGGGTATTTTCCGTCGGCCAGTGGGGATTTTTACTTGTCCAGGACTGTAAAGTAATCATCATATAAATATCTTCCGTATTAATATCGATTCCTTTTTGCAGAAGAAGTAATCTGACTATTTCTATATGACCATTTGAAGATGCAATCATAAGTGCTGTTTCAAATAATATAAATAATTTCCAAATATTATTTTGAAATATAAAATTATTAAAATAAATATTAAATAAAACAAATAAATATCTTTAGCATTAATATCAATTCCCCTTTTGTTCAAGAAGTAATTTAACTATTTCTGTATCACCATTTGAAGATGCACAAATAAGTGCTGTCCAAAATAATTTAAATAATTTCCAAATATTATTTTGAAATATTAAATTATTAAAATAAAAATTAAATAAAACAAATTAATATCTTTATCATTAATATCAATTCCTTCTTGTTCAAGTTTTAAGAAAGAAAATTTTCCACATTAAAAATCATTTTATCAAATTATTTCTCATTAGAGATTACATAAAGATTATTTATTTAAAACACATAAAAATAGTTAATGAGCTTCATTATTGGAGTCAATTCCAAATTTCATTAAAATTGACCCGGCCAACTTTTTGATAGTTTTATTTTCGGAGTTTTTCATGCCGACAAGCGCCGATAGCAACTGAAAATATAAATTCAAATTGTGGATGTTTCCGCAATACATGTTTAACGTGTCAAGCAAAATCTTCAATGCTAATATCTGTAAGTCTATGTCTTTTTGAGCGTCCAAATGTATTAAAGCCAAAGAAACTTTACCAAAAAGCAAATTTGGATTCTCATTAACATATGCATACGCGTCTGTTTCGGGTTGTTGTAGAAACGAATAGGTACATAGCATGGAAGGGTAAACAATGGAAGGGGTAACATGGTTGCTTCCGGGATAATTACATTTATTCAAAATGTCTTTGACAAGATCTCTTGGGAAAATATCACCATATTTAGATATTTCGGAGTATACTGAGAGAACTAATGATCGAACCGGCTCGATTAATTCATCAATTTCCTTGAAATGAACAAGATTTTGTTTTAAGTGAAATTCTTCTATGATTAACTTGGCATCATCTTTGCTGGAATATGTTGAGACGATTTGGAATAACTTGAGAATATCAATCAGAAATTGACCATCTTCTGAAATTGCTAAAAAATCAGGTGTACGTGTAAAAATAATTTGGCAAAAATTGATGTCGTTAATAGCAAGCATATAGATTGCACGAATTGCAAGAAGTTTTGTGTAATTATCAATAGAATCTGAACAAAAGATAATTTCATAAAACATTGGAAAAATATCAACCGAAGTTGCGCCAAATGAAAGCGCTTGTGACATGTGTGATAAAAGAGCTTTACTTTCACTACTTGCCTCATTTAAATGTCTCAATAGATTTGACAATGGATCAACAGAAGAAAAAGAAAACATGTAAGAAAGGGAACGTGATGAGTCAATCAAAGGGTCAGCAAATGGATCTTTTTGTGCAAGTGAATTATGTGTTAATGCAGCAGGAAATATTTCATCTTTCTCTGACTTCTCAGCGAGTTTTAATGTTTTAACTTTTGGTAATAATGTTATATCATCATCTGAATCTGTGTTGAGTGATAAATCAATTACGTTCATATTGTCGAACGTTTATTTTACTTCTCCTAAAAAAGTGCTCTAAACGTACATATTTTTATTATAAACGTACGATAAATTTTTAAATGTCTAAAATAGCAACGCGCAGAGATTCCATGATTCCTACAAGGCAATCAGTAACAAGAAATACTGAAGTAAAAAGTAAATTAGCTGCTCCACGAAATTCCATATCTTCAACAAAATCAAAACTTAAAATACAAACACCATCAAATACAAATAAAATATCAGGAACGTCCACAAAGACAACAACAAAAGCGTCAAATAAAAGTTCTGTTTTTAGTGTCACGCCAACACTTAAATTATTAGAAGAAAGATCAATTCCTGAAGATTTACAAGGCAGACCACATATTATAGGAAACCAAAGTCAAATTGAATCTCTATACACATACACCAAAGATATTGCGCGTTCTATTTTCACTTCTCAATACTTCAAAATGTTCTTTCCAGATCATTTTTCTCCATCACAATACTCAAGACTATCAATAATTAGTAACAATTCAAGAAGTTCTATAATGAGTACAGCAAGTCATATTCCAGTTTTTCGAAAATCATCTTTATTTCCAAATGCGAATCTTAATGATTCTTCACCTGAAAACTTTTCATTTTCTTCCGCGTTTGAACATTTAGAAACACTTATAACAAAATGCAAAACAAAAGTTATTGCAATCACTGATTTTTGTCTTCTCTATCCATCATTAATTCTTTCAATAAATCAAAATTCGAGTGAAAGTGCCCTTCATTTCTTAAATGAATTTCTTGAATTAAAATCAACACGTTCACAAGAAGCAAATATTTTATTTGCAGTTCTCATCAATTTATATAATTCTTTTTCTGATGAAAAAGAGTTAGTTGTTTCAGTTCTTGGTAAGCTTGCACAACTTGAAGATTGTATATGCACACGCCTTCAAAATGGCGCTAAACATCAAGATGAAAATTTGTCTTCACTTTGCATCAAAGTCCTCACAAAAATTGGCATTCAAATCAAAGACTCCGGTACACAATTTTCAAACATCTCAGAAAATTCTGATGAAAAAGAAGCCATTCAAATTTTGAGTGAATACGTTGAAGCTCTTGAAAATAATGGGCAACCATCTGATATTTCTGATTTCATGATGAACATTGTTACTGTTATGCAAAGATTTAATGACTCTGCGGTTGTTCTTGTTCATGCTGCTACATGCGCAGAAGCAGTTCTTCCATTTTATACTGAAGCATCAGTTGAAGTTGTTTATCATTGTATATCTATTTGTGCTTCAATTTTAAGTGGTGAAACATTTCTAAATGGAGATAAATCATTTGAAGCATCAGAAGCAATACAAAATCTTTTTAATGAACTTTTCCAAAATATTTCACCTGAAATTTTAAGGAAATCAATTGAAGCAAATGTTGCTGAATCAAATGATATGAAATTAAAACCAATTTTAGAACAATTACATATGATCAAATGTGATAATTCAGAAGAATTTATCAAACCAATTATTGATAGTTTGGAAATTTTCCATCCAAAATATGAATTACCGCAATTCTTGATGAAATTAAAAAAAAAGAAATCATTCGAATTATTACAAGAATCAATTCAAAGATTAACAAATCCTGAAACAGTATTTGAAGAAATTGAAGAAGTTACATGTAAATCAGTTGACGGAGATTTCGGAAATTATCCAAAACATTTGTTAGTTATGTTACAAACTTCATGGATTATAAAAACAAGAAAAATTCCTCCAAATTGTGATGAAAATATGTATAATGACGTAATGAACTCAATACAAAAAATAATGAAAATGAGCGATGATGAAATAGATGAAAGTGAATTCGGATATAAAGCAAATACAGAAAGGTATCAACAAATTGTATCTTGTTAAAATAAACAAAATTCTTTAACTTTTCTATTTTTGTTTACATATTTTAAAAAATCAGTTACACTGAAACTTTCAATCACACAAATTTTTTTGATATTCGTAGAGGTACCGCGGCAGAATGTCAAAACCGTAAATAATTTTAAAATATAAATATCTCAAGATATATATTATAAAATAAACTTATCTTAAATAAAATAATTATAATATATATGTATACCATATAAAATTTAAATTTTGATGAAATTTTAAAGAAATAATGATTTTGATCTTTTTTTGAAATCTCATTAAAAGTGAATTTTTTTTAATGAAATAAATCATGCTATAATTGGACTCTATCACTGTGCTAAGTAAAATGGAAAAAATTAATTATTAAGTGAGATAATTTATCAAAATTATTTTTTTGACATACATATTGCATCATGTATTTCTGCCGTAAAAATTGACTGCAGAATTTAAGAATCTAACATCAAAGACCAAAATAGCAATTATTTTGATTTATTTTGGTTTCGCGAAAAATGATCCTGACAATTTTCCAAAATTTTGATTTCTTTAAATGCGAATTCAAGCATTTTTTTCACAGTGTCTGTTTGTATTAATTTGCTTTTAAACGGTTTTTAGCGCCATTTTTTTTTTAATTTGGAGAAAAAAACAAGATTAATTTATTAATTGGATCATTAAAGGCGCAACACCAAAGAGAAATATCAAAACTGGAACAAATTATAGGAATTGAAAGACATAAAAATACAATTTTAAAAAAGCAATTATTATATCTTGAGCAAGAAAATAACTTATTAAAGTCCAGATATGAATTATTAGGTGCATATATAGAAAAGATACAAAACGACTTAAACCAATTTAAAAAACCTATTCCAACAAAACCAAATGTTAAAAATTTTAAATTTTCTCAACATTTTCTCTCCATCTGTCATTCAAATCTATATAAAGATATTTCTAAACAAAGTTATGACATCTACATATATAAATTTGCATATATTTTAAATTCCTTATCACCAAATCCTTATAATCACATGAGACAAGTTGTTCCTCTTCCTCAAACATCATTAAGAGAACATTTTAAAGGTATGCTTGAGAATGAAATTAATGATCTTGTTGATAATCTCTCAATGTGAAAATAATGGAATCCAAATTAAATCTCTTATTGCAGATGGAGAACTGAAATATAATTCATATCATTCAAATTTTATAACCGAAAAATGCGTTCAATTTTCTATTGTATCGTTTCAAGTATTAAAATAAAAATATCACAAAATTGTCAGGACGAATTTCGGGAAAAAGCATGTTTTTACCAAATAAAGCTTATATAATTAATTATATTATGTTAACGAGCCATGAGGCCAAAATGTCAGTAACCGTTTTCTGCCGCGGTACCTCTATATTCATATTTTTAATAAATTATTTTAAAAATTTAGATATCAATTTAGATCATTTTTTGAGAAATCAAAGATAAACTTTTATTTTAATAATGATTATAATTTAATTGGTGTTAAACAACTTTACCAAATATGTTTTTTTTTTTTTATTTTCAATTATACCTGAAAATTAGATAAACGTATTTTAACGTACGTTTAAAATAATGAAGGCTTCCTCCGTCTATTTTGGAAATAATTTCTCAAGCATAAAATCATGTTACAGTGCTAGAACAGTCAAGTACAAGAGAGAAAATGAATTTGGAACATCAAATCAATTTTCTACACCAAAAAAGATTCCAAGAAATTTGATTAAAATAAAAGAAAATGCTTTAAATATATACCTAAGAGTCCGCCCATTAAAAGATACAGAAAAAGAATCATGCATTGAAATTAAAGATAATTCAATTATTTTACAATCACAAGGAAGAATCCAATCAAAAAAGTTCAATTTTAAAAAAGTATTTGGACCAGAATGCAATCAAAACGAAGTGTTTTCTAAAAGTATCAATGAATTATTTCCACGATGTGCTGAAGGTAGAGATCTATTATTCTTTGCATATGGAGTTACAGGTGCAGGGAAAACATTTTCAATTCAAGGAACACATGAAAATCCTGGAATTTTACCACAAACTCTATCAACGATTCTAACATCAATGAAAGATGGAATACCATCAACATTTTCATCATTCAACAAAATGAAAGTTTCATGCATCGAAATTTTCAATGAAAAGTTATATGATTTATTTGATTTAACATATAAGTCCCAGAAACAAGCAAAAACACAAAAAACATCATTAAACTTAAGCAGAGATAATAATGGAAAAACAATTGTCGAAAATGCGCAAGAATATGAAATCAATGAAGAATCTGAAATTGATCACATATTAGAAATAGTTAATGCAGAACGACATATGGCAGAGACATTATCAAACAAAAGGTCATCACGAAGTCATGTAATATTTCGGATAACATTAGAAAGATCATTTGGAAATCCAATATGTATATCAATTGTTGATTTAGCTGGTTGTGAAAGAACTAAAGCATTAGAAAACTCGAGAATAAAAGAATCAGTTAATATTAATAAATCAATGATGGTGCTTGGAAGATGTATTCGAAGTTTGGCTTCACATAAACAAGCTGTCCCATATAGAGAAAGTTTAATAACGCGTTTATTTAAGGACTTTTTCGAATCGCCAGGAAAATGTGCAATTGCTGCAGTTCTTGTAAATGTTACTCCTTCGATAGAGCAATTTGAAGACACAAGTTTCTCACTAAGTTTTGCTGTCGATGCTTCAAATTGTACAACAACATCAACAAATGAAGATGAATATAATAATAATAATCAAATGTGCGATCCATTGTTTATGACTAACTTAGCATTACAAACACAAAAATATTTGGACAACTTAGAAAATACTTATAAAGCACAAGTAGATGCACTAATGGAAAGAACAAGATCAGCAAATTTGCTAATTGCAAATATCTCGGAGTACGTCTCAAGAGCCGATTATGAAGCCCTAAAGAAAGAAAACATCGAACTTAGAAAACAGTTAAATATCGCTTTGGAAAAGATAAACGAATTAACAAAACAGTAATTATAATGTAAAAGTTTAGAGGTAAAATTATTTTGTTTTTTTGACTCTTTTTTGCTTACGCATTGGTTCCAATATATTTTCTGTTTAGGAAATTAGTTATTTGATATGATTTCATTAATTTTTAGTTTACTTGATTGAATTGAAAAATGTTATTTTAACGAAGAAAAACACATGATAAGGGGAAAAAAATATGTCAACAATTACCTATTTAATTAGAACATGTTTTTATGCTTTTCGTTGGTGAAGCAATTAAAACTATGAATAGTCGCACAAACGCTAATATTTTGAATTCGGTTTTGATCGGCCAAATATTTTCAGCGGGGATATATTCAAAAAGTGCACATTTGCCCAGAATTTTTTCCCAGAAAACCTTATGAGCGATGAACTAAAGGTCAAAATTCAATGGCTTCCAGATTTAATTCTTACAGTGGTGACCCATTCTTCATCTACGGCTGAGGAGCTTGCAAGTCTATTACAGTTTGCATGTTTTAAGCATGAGAAAATATATCTATTTTATAAGGGATGTATCCTTAATCCAGCCGAAACATTGAAAAGCCAAGGCATTGGAAAAGGCGATGTGATTGAATGTAAAATTGTTAATCGATTTAATAGATTCAATGAAATATTTTCGAAAAAAGATCAATCTATTGTAAGAGAAATGGCACGCGTTCTAGATATGAAAACGAACATTAAAGTTTCTAGAAAAGAAATAAGGAAATCTGGATCAAAATCATATTCTGATTCAGATTCTCCCAAATTATTTGCGAAGGAAAAAAGTGATCTAACAACATCAAATGATATTTCATCTGAGCCGCTTCCAATAATATGGCAAAATAATGATTATGAAAAAATATTGATTGGAACTGAATCGAATTTGCAGAGTAATGGAAATCATGAAAACACAAACACAAGGAACGAATGTGAAAGTGTTTTACACGGAGAATAAAGCTTGTTTTTATTTTATATGTATTCATCTTCTTCTTTTCGTTTGCGCGGTGAACCGCTTTTGGTTTGTTGGAGCGTTGTTTTAGATTTCTATATGAAACCACAAATTTTCAAAGCCAATAATTTTAACCACCGTCTTGCTCAGAATTATTTCAATTGAGCTGGTAGGAATTGAAAGAAAAAGTCCGGAAAGTAACGTGTTGTATTCCTAAAAAATGAAGTGATCCGCTTTTTGAAAGCACTTATGAATTTTTCAAACAATTTTTTTGTTTCTCAAAGAGATTAAAATCATATGTTACATGGAATGCGGAAGATAATTATAAATGTTAATAATAATGTATGATTATAATTCTGATTAAACTTGGGCATATGAAAATATCTTTGTTTGTTTTTTGCCCATAATGCAATTCAAATCTTCGGGTAATTTTTCAATATTCGGACCAAGTATTATATAGAAAAAGTATTTTATCACGAAAATTTTTGATGGGAACTCTATTCAATTTTTAAGTTTTTAGAAATACTTTACTTTCAACATATAATTATGTTTTGGAACTCTTTTGGATATTCTAATACATAAACACTTTATCGGCTCTTTGAAGACATTCCGAATTAATCAAATTAATGATGAAATCAAAAGCAATTGACTTCCGATTTGAAATAATTTTTATATGAAATAAATTTAATTCATTATTAAAAATCCAACAAAAATATAGATACTAATTGAAGAGTTATTGTTCTTATACAATGATATTGTTAAATTCTCTTCATTTTTCAAACGATAAATATTTTCTATTTAATGATTGCACTTCAATTGTTTTCTTTTGAATGAAATTACTCCTTTATCCCAATTAAAAATATTACTTTCCTTCAATAATAAAGTAATTTATTAATAAATAATGTAAGTAAATATATTAATTTATGTATAAAATTGTTCTTTCATAACTATTATTAATATTTCTTTTGGCCAAAAATTTATTTTAATTTACAATATTAAATAAATAATCATTGATGTTACTATTATGGATGAAAGATAAAAATCTCAATTAATTTAATTATAATTCTATGAAATTTCAAATAGATTTTATAAAAAAAAAATATTATTATAAAAACCACAACGAAGGAAATCTTATTTCTATTCCTTCTAAATTTTTTTACATTCACATGTCTTTGCATTAAAGCTTTCCGATTTATTAATCAAAATTTAGGAAACATAGAACACAAATTGAGAATTTTATTTTATTTTCACGTTGAAGTTTTAAAAAACGTGCAGAAAACAGTCTCACTCTTCTTGTCAATGAATAAAGAGAAAAAATTGAAAATCTGAGTGAAAGAGTTATAAATAAAGTGCAATAAATACATTGGTAATGAAGAAAAAAGAGCAGTGAATGAAATAGAGATCTCTCAGAAATTAGATAATTTCAAATGACGATGAACTTTTCTTTAACACTGTTTCTTCTATTTACTTTTCGAAGTAATTCTTGTTGTAAGTATCCATTCACTGAATTTAAAGCTTTTAGGCCTTTTTTAACTGTTTATCATCTATGTAAAGTAACAGAACGATCATATTTAGTTAAAATAAATTGGTTCAATTAATTGAAAAACTTAGAGTTTTAACCGTTAAACCACCGGATTTTTTTCTCTGCTCAAAATGAGGAAAAGTGACATTAGAAAATGAAGTTTGGCTTTGGGAAACCAAAAGGTGTAGATCCAACTAAAATGATGATAGACCTTCGTGTCATGGAAGCACAAGCTAGGCAATGCTTCCAAAAAGCCCAGAGAGAAATTGACATGACATTCAAATTATTCCAAAACGATTGTCGCAGGGGTGATAGAGATAGCCTCTTTCACCATGCTCATCAAGCTGCAAAGTCAAAGCGTATGTACAACGCATACGAAAGAATTCTTGGGGCAGTAAGGAAACTTAAAGATAACGCAGCTCATTTTTCATCACAAGCTGCTGCTAAAAAACCTCTGGATCCAGACGATATCCAAGACATCCGCATTTTATGCACAATACCCGACGCATCAAAAATGGATTCATTCGTCAAATTCCGAGCAAAGTTTTTAGTGCCAATGTACGGTAAAAATGGTGTACAGACAATGGCTGATCCAAGCAAAATTGATGAGTGCGTTAGATTAGGTTTATACGATGATTGCGTTGAAGAACGCGAAATAACAAACATTTTAATGGAATTTGTTAACCAAAATCAACCAATGCAGGGTGATATCGAGTCTCTTATCGGTTACAGCTTATCTCAAGCACAAGCTAATTCAACTGGTGGTTTCCCTGGAATGGATACATCTGCATTATTCCTTCTTCCATTTGACATTCCTGAAATTCCACGTGAAAAATGGGCACAACTCGAAAGAGTGATTTCAGATTCAGTAGTCTAAATTTCTTTTTGTCATTTTTAAAATTTATTTGAGAGTTCAACGATCAAAATCATGTGAAAAAGTGATGCAAATTATTTAATGCTTTATTGGAACATGAAAATGGTTCTCAAAGCCATTCCATGTAATTAGAATCGATAAATTCGTTAGTTATTTCTTTTTTAAATAAGAGCATTTGTATTTGTCAATTTTATTGTTTCAAAAATCTGATTGAAATCAATTAAATCTTTAAATTAATTGTTGAGCAAGACAAATTTTTTTATCTTCTCTTCTTTTTAATGCCTTCCTTTAATATTTAAGCTTAAAAGATCGATCATCTTTTTTCATCAAAAATTAATCTTATCAACAAAAATAAGGCACCCCATTTTAGATTAAAAGGCATGATAGAAAAAAACTTTTTTTGGCATGGAGTTCTTTCACTAAATGATATGGGAGCCCATGCTTTCTTTGACGTAAAAATTAAAAAGAATGTACCAGACGCGCCAAACATGGTAGGAATATTTACAAATGATATTCCGCCATTACCTCTTGGAGGTTCCGATACTTTACACGTTACTTTCCTCCTAGAAAATAATGTTGGTTTGAACACAGTTCGTTATAGGGTTGTTGAATCACAATTTGAAGCATCAGAATTAATGAAAGCTGCTAGTGAAGCACCTTCAAGTCAAAATACCTTGACTATCTCAAACGAAGCAGGTGAATGGCAATTTTCTTTGCAGCAACAAACATGGATAATTCGTTCAATCTTACTTTATGTTCCAATGGCTCAACTCAAGAAGTTTATTAAAGACCCATGAATTTTTATGCTTTTTCTGTTGAATATATTTTTCTCTCGCGAGGCAATAAATAAATATCTTCTCTCAAAACCAATAACCTTTTTACTTTTCTTTCATAGGTACCTTTAAGTTTCCATTTTGTTTCCAATTCATACAAATTAAAAATGAATTCTTTGATTCTTACGAAAAAAAAATATTCGACCGTTAATTTTTCCGTTTGCCTTGAAGTAATGGAAGGAACTGCTCCCAGTAAAACTCTTTCTGCATGGCGATTTTGGTATACATCTTATGCTGGAAACAAATTTTCATATGGTCCCTTAGGAGCTAGTTTTCAAACGATCGAAGATTTTTGGAAAATTTATTTTCTTATTCCGACAAATAACAATTTTATTACGCAATGCCCTCTTACTGAAATGAATGATGGCGGTATTTCCTTATTTAAAGATGGGATTGAACCAATCGAAAATGATAAACATAATGAAATAAGATTAATTTCATTTTCAAAAGATTCAAATAGTTTTGAATTTTGTTTAAAAATGGCAATATCTGGTCAAATAGATGCTAAGGTAGGAACTGAATGCTTCAATGGTGTTTACTCATCAAAAAAGAAAAATGATTACAGGGTTGAATTATGGTTTAACAATGTCCAAAACATGGATGAACTTAAAAATAACCTTCACTCACTCCTTAATATCTCTTTTAAGGAAAAGAGATGCAAAAAAACAGATGGTTCTAAATGATTATAATGTATATCATTAAAATAACATAAGTAAATTTTGGATCAATATATAATATATCTTTTTTTGAATGAAATTCCTTTTTATTGTGGCATTTACATGTTAACAATGGTTTCGTCTTTGAATAAGTTAATCACCAATTTCATTATTTTAAGAATTAACTTAAAAAATATAAATTTTAAATATCCATAATATTGTGAATTGATTCGATTTTTTAATTCGTATTTTTCTCATTAATATTATTTATAATAATACATTATACAAAATAAATCCAATATGTTGCGGTTAAAAGTGCTTTTATCCAAATGGACTTACTGACAACACTTAAAGAAACCATTTTTAATTTGTCTGAAGAAAATTTTGATTTGGCAATTGAAAAATCAATGAAGCTTTTTGATCAACATTACCCTTATTCATTTAATATGATTATAAGTAATTTAACTTACTTTGCATTATATTCAAAAAAGAATGCAGGTGATATATATATAAAATATTTAGAATCGATTAAAACAAAAGAAGAAGAAATATACAAAAATAATTTTGAAATCATTGAGATTTTTTTAAGATGCATTTCTTGTTTTGATCAACAAGAGGCATATTATTTAACTCAGAAAATGATAGAACAAAATTTAATTTTTTCAAAATATTCTAAATACATTAAAATAATAATTGAAAATAAAGTTAATTATACTATGTCTTCCCAAGCTTTCATGAAAAATTGTGAAGAATTAATAAAGAATGATTTTGAACACCATAAACAATTAATTATAGAAGGAGTTAATCCAAGTGAAATTGCAAAAATAATTCGAAATGATGAAATAGAAAAACTTCAAGAAATATCATCACAACCAAATTTTGATTTTAATCAAAGAATTGAGCCATCACTTTATGAAAAATGTTCTTTTATTAATAAATTAAATGTTACATTAATTGATTATGCTGCATTCTTTGGATCAATTCAATGTTTTAAATATTTACTTATGAATGGAGCAAATGTAAATAACACAGGTAAATATGCAGTTGCAGGTGGAAATACAGAAATAGTTCATTTATGTGAACAAAATCATGCATCATTCCAAGGTGCATATGAAACAGCAATTGAATTTCATCAAAATGATATCTTTAAATATATATATGAAAATAAAATAAGTAAAATTTCTGATTTGTATGAGTTAGAGAAAAAATGTATTTTATATCATAACTATGATCTTCTGATATTTTTCCAAAAAGAAGGAATAATTAATGATAATATTATTTTTGAAGCTGTGCTAAATGAAAACATATTTCTTATTGAGTATTTCCTTGAAAAAAATCAAATTCCAAAAGACATTTTAATATTTTCTATTGATCAAGGAAATTTCGAACTTGTTAAATATATTTTGGATCAAAAAGGTATTAACATCAATGCTAAAGATATTTATTAATTATACTTCATAATTTTTAAAAATATTTAGGAATTCAAAATAATATTTGATAATTATTTTTAATATTTTATACAGCACTTATGTTAGCATCTGAAAATGGTTATACAGAAATAGTTAAATTACTGCTAGAACAAAATGGTATTGATATTAATGCCAAAAATATTTATTAGTTATATATAGAATTTTTTTGAATAATTTCTTATTTTAAAGTAATATTTGGAAATTATTTAAATTATTTGAAACAGCACTTATGTTAGCATCTGAAAATGGTTATACAGAAATAGTTAAATTACTTCTTGAACAAAATGGTATTGAAATTAAATCGAATATTAATGATTTTTTATTTAAATTATGGTAATTTTTATTGGTTTTATGATTTAAAATAATATTTGGAAATTGATCAATATGTTTTGGACATTAATTATGAAGGCTGCTCAAAATGGTTATACAGAAATAGTCAAAATGTTTATTGATAAAGGAAATGACATTAATGCAAAAGACATTTATTTATTTCATAATTTGTTTTTTTCAAAAATTTAATATTACATTAAAAAATATGAAGTCTATTTAAAATATATGAAACAGCACTTATGAAGGCATCTCGAAATGCTCATATAGAAACAATCAAATTACTTGTTGAACAAGAAGGAATTGATATTAATGCTAAAAATATATATAATTTTGATTTGATTTTTGTTCCATTAATTTAATTTTTATTGATAATATTTGGGATTTAATACAATATTTTGAAACTGTACTTATGCTTTTATCGCAATATGGTAATAAAGAAATAGTTAAATTCCTTCTTGAGCAAAATGGTATTGATATTAATACAAAAAATTTATATAAATTTTGTTTGTAATTTATTTCTAAAATTTTATGTTCTAATATAATATTTGGAAATTATTCAATATACATAAATCAGCACTTATATTATCTTTAGAATCAGGTAAACCAGAAATAACACATTTACTTCTTAAACTAGAAGGAATTGATATTAATACGAAAGATATTTGTTGGATTTTTTTGATATTTCTTTAAAAATATGTAGAATTTTATAATAACATTTAAAAATTATTAAATTTTTTTATTACACCTCTTATGTTGGCTTCTGAAAAAGGTTACATAAAAATAGTCAAATTACTTCTTAGACATAAAGGAATTGATATTAATGCTAAAAATATTTACTTTTTTATTATGAAATTTCATAATACAATTTAATTTTTGGAAATAATATTTGGAAATTGTTTAAAATATTTGATACAGCACTTACATTAGCATCTTATAACGGTCATGCAGAAATCTTTAAATTACTTCTTGAACAAAAAGGAATTGATGTTAACGCTAAAAATATTTGTTGGCTTTTCTTTATTACTGTTTTGATTTTTTGATACTTTTTATCACAATTTGGAAATTATTTTAGTTTTTTAATACAGCACTTATTTATGCATGTAAAAATAAACACATAGAAATAGTTAAGTTACTTCTTGAGCAAAAAGAAATTGATGTCAATACTAAAATTATTTATTTATATTATTTTATGTTAGTTTTAATAATATAATGTTTAAAGAGAATATTTGGAAATTCTTCAAATTATTTCAAACAGCACTTATGCTAGCTATTGAAGATGGTAATTTAGAAATAGCAAAATTACTAATTGAAAAAGAAGGAATTGATATTAATGCTAAAAATAATATTCATGTGTTTTATTTAGGATTTCATAATAATATTTGGAAATTATTCAAAATATATTGGACAGCACTTTTTTATGCATCGAGAGATGGTTACAAAGAAATAGTCAAAATACTTCTTAGACAAGAAGAAATCGATGTTAACGTTAAAGATATTTTTTCATTTTGCTTGATATTAGATATGCCAATATGAAATTGCAAAATTATATTTGGAAACTTTTTAAATTATTTAAAACTGCAATTGTATATGCTTGTATTATTGGTCACAAAAAAATAGTAAAATCACTTCTTAAATTTACATATCGAACTTGCATTAATTTATAAACGATATAAAAATTTTTTACCATCTGGCTAAAATTCAAAACAGATCATGCCTTAACTTTTACTTTATTATATTTTTTATTTTAATTGTGACAAATGCTAAAATTTGCTAATAAGATTGTATTAGTGTACTTCATTTTTTCCATTTGACATGTATAAAACTTGTAATATTTTAATTTTTTATTCTTCAAAAAAACGAATTAATTACTTTAAAGTAAGACTAATAGGAACTTTATGGTTTTCAAAACAAAAATATTTTTTGCTGAATTATTTCTATAATATGTTACTTGAATTTTAATTAAATTGATTGATTTCATATGTTCATTGTGTTACTTTAAAATTTATTATGATTCTTAATTTTAAACACGGGTGCTTCCAAAATCATAGCAAAGTATCAGAAAATTGCCTTCTATTGAAAATATTTATCGGTGATCTCGTCTCCGTATGACACTTTTTCATAAGAATACGATCATCGCATAACTTTTTGTGTGAACCTTCAAATGTCGGAGGGTTTTACTCCTTACTCTGGAGGGAATTTTTTTCAATCTACAGATATATTTAAATCAGGTGATGATCAACTAAATGACCCTATTTATGAAATGATACAAGATTCCAAAACATCAATTATTGATATCTGTAAATGTACTTCTTTTCAGAGTTTATACAAGAAAAACGATAAACTCCTGAATGAAAGGCTTACGCAGATTAATACTGTTAATGATTTAATGTCTTTTTTAATTCTCCAAAGTGATAGAGAAATGATATATTTAATTTGCTCACTATTTCTGTCAACTAACCAAACCATGCTCCGTTACTTTGTCAAGTCTCCTGATATCATTGAGAGCTTTTCACAAATTTTATACAACCGAAATAATATTGATTATTATAAGACAGGTCTCATCACTAAAATCATTTCTGAAGCCATGCGTAAATATCCACAAGATCTTTTTGACATTTTATATTCATCACCAACCTTCTGGAGTTCTTCATTACAAAATCTCGATATCGAATCAGTTAGTAATTGTGTTCTTACACTTTCGCAATCCAATGACGAGAAGCACCATTCATTTCTTTGGGGTTATCTTCTTCCACTTATACCCAATTATAAAATTCAACATTCACCTTCCACAAAATGGGATGTCAAAAACATGTCCATTAACAACTGCAAATACATCAAAATCAGCACATCACATCGCGTAAAGATATATAAACTTTTTACCATATTTATTCGATGTTTTCCTAATGAAAAAGAATTTACAGAAATTATCATTGAGTTACTTCCACAATTGTTTACGCAAAGTACAGATACAGAAGAGACGTCGCTTCTCTTGGACCTAGCCAGCACATTGCCGCCACAAAAGAATGCAATCGCGATTGCACTTTCACATCTAAAATCGAATCATTCGGAGCCAATCATACTCCAAAAGTCCATTGATTATATTAACATACATTTTTCATTTGATTATTATCAATTTTTAATCATTTTTTTGTTCCGACTTTTTTCGACATCAGAGAATAACTTTGTTTTAAGTTCTGCAATAAAACTTGTTGAAAGAATGAGTACTTCTTTGAGTGATAAACAATTGTTTTCTAAATGTATGCAACATATTATATATCAATGTTGGAATAAACGAAAAGAGAATTGTCCTCTTTTAGTTACTTCTTCATTGATATCTGTTGCATTGTTAATATCTGATGGCGTTCCTTCATTCGATGGTTGGTATTATTTCCAATCATTTGTTTTGGAGCCATTTAAAAAAGGAAAACAAATACAAAAAAATTATAAAATTCCTTCAAATGGAATCGATTTCGTTTTAATCGATTCATTAGTTGTCGGTGCTTTCGAACAACAAATGAAAAATAAAATTAAAGCCGAAATTAAAGAAGAGTTCCAACCAAAGGAATTGTTGAGAAGATCAAAAAGTGTAATTTCGTTTAGTAGAGTGATTGTGAATAATGAATACGCATCAGAAGCAGAACTAAAAAGTAAAAACTTTTTGGAGGAATATAGAAATAAGCCGAAAAAGAATTTAAGGAAATCACTCGCGAAAAAAAGAGGAAAATATAAGAGCTGTCAGATATATTAAATGTCATTTATGTGTGTTAAATAATAAATATTATCTCGTTAATGATTTTGTCTTGTTTTATTTGCAAATGTATAGAAAGTTGAGAAATAGTGGAAAATTAAGCACAAATTGTGCTTTTATTTGATGTTGCCAAACAATAAATTCAAAAATTGTACAATAAAACATTTCGGTTGACGATTTGAAAAAAAATGGTTATTAATTAAAATTATGATTGAAAAAAATTATTAAAATTTATTTTGTATTTAGCATTTATTTTCATTCCTTCTTTTTCTAAAATAGTTTTGACAAGTTCAACACTTCCAAGTTCCATTGAAAATTTTAAAATATTTTTTGAGATTTAATTGAATTTAAGAAAATATTTTGAACGAAATAAATTTCCTGTTAATACAGCTTCATTAATAATATCATCATTGATTTTCATTCCTTCTTTAACTAAAAATGAAAATATTTCACAATTTCATCGAAATGATATCTTCAAATATTTTTATGATCATGAACTCCTTAAATTAAGTAAGGTTTTTTTTTATCAGGTTAAGTTTAATTAAACAAAAAAGATACATATCATTTTGATTATGATTTTTGCAATCTGATTTTTTCGTGTTTTCGCATATATAATTGAAAATTTAGATTTAAAAAGGGGTTATTGATTAAGAAAAAAATAAACACACACAATGTCCGATGTTTTCTCACCAAAAGAATATAAATATCAAAGTTTTATTGGTATTTTTGGAATAAATATTGTTTGGAATTTGGTGGAAATTATGTGAGAAGTTAATTAATTTTCATTAGCTCATTTTTTTCAGGGTGCCCCTAAAAATGACCTTTAAATTTGGGAAATGTACCAATTTCCACTTGACCAGTTAACAAAAAAGACAATAGAATCGCTTCAAGGGCTTGAACAAAAATACGATGAACACAGAAGCAAATCTGTGACTGTAGAACTTCCCAAAAATGAAGATGAAAAAAAAATCAAATTACTTCAATTTCAACTCTTACATATGAAAACTGAAGTTGCAAGACTAAAGAAACTATACGAAACTGTTAAATCTGCTGTACAAGCAGAACGAAATGTTTCTCAATTTGTCCTAGAGGATAACCAAAAACCAATGGTTGTTCAATATCGCAGTTTATCAATAGAAATAGAGTAACTCATCCATGTTTTTGTACTTTTTCTTAAAATATTTTTATTATTATTAAATATTAATTTTTAAATTTTTGCTTGCAGGAAGTAATATGACTTTATTATAAGTGAATACCAAATTTTTAATGCGATGGATAATAAAAATTAATTTTTATTTGAACAATCAATTTAAAAATTATAATCGCTAAAAATCATTTTTAACTATAGAAACAAAATTACTTTTAAAATGAAACAAATTACATAAAAAATATCTAAACAATTTATTAATCGAGGACACTTGTATACTTACTAATCTTTTTCCCTTTAAATTTTCCTTTTTCTTGTTTCTCCTTAAACCTTTGCACAGCTTCATCATCCGGCAGCAAAATAAAAGGAATTACCGGAACACTTTCGTCAGTGAATGTACTTAACAATGATATACCGGAAGCCAATTCATGTTTTCTTGAAATGCTCATTAACAATTCATCGTCCGACTTATTCTTCTTTTTAATTGCAGCTCTTGTTTGCATACTTGTTTTATATTCGGGGTCATCTTTAATTTCGATTATTGTTTTCACTTTTCTCTTCTTTTCTTTCCATTCACATTTCGGTGTTGGATAAGGAATTTCGCCATCAAACGGAAGAATTATTTCACAATCTTTTTGTATCGCGAATCCTCTTCTTGACTTCTCTTCGTTTAATGGTCCTTTCATTCGTGTAGCAAATAATCCGACTCGAATTTCATCATTAACGCGAATTAATTTCACAATACAATTAAAATGAAAACTCCGTCGAAAATATGGCGTAAAAGGAAAATTTGTTTTGTTTGTGTCAATCACTACACTCGTATCTGTTACAACTAAACATGAAAGCGGAATTCCATTTTCACATTCAACTTCATCTGTATGCATTAGAAGACCTGGAAGAAGACATATTAACGCGCCATCTTCTATTTGTACTGTCGAATGAATATGTTCGTCTTCACCTTTATATATTTCGATTTGTTCCGGTTCTTTTTCTATTCGTGGAATTTGTGTCGAGTTTAAAAGATCTTCAATAGACTCTGTGTATGAAAAACTATCGTTATTTGGATCTACTTCATGAGATAATTTTTCATTGTATATAAGTCGCGTTGTTAATATGTCAATTGCATTTAAAAGAACTTGTCTTTCACAATTGAGTAGTTTACAAAAAGTGTTGTTAAAAACTTTCCAAAATTCATGCGTCTGAGCAAATAATAGAGAAGCAAATAGATGAAAATATTTCTCTAATGTTTTCCTAAAAGGAATTTGAGTTTTTCCAATTTCTTCTGTAATGAGTTTGGAGAAATAACCGTTCGGAATTGAATTGATAAAATCGGTTCTGTCAAAATCAACTGTAACATAACCGTCGGGAACTGTAACGTCTTTTTCTCCAAAAGTGGCATACGGAATTTCATATGTGTATTGGCCACAATTAGAGCACTTGAAGTTCTTTGGGTTCGCTCCGAAATCAAGTTTTTCACATGACTTATGAACCCACATTTTACACTCGGTACATTGAATTAAAGGTTCATTATAAAGAGTATTACGATTACATTTACAACGTATCTTTTTCTTAGCACAATAGGGACAAATATAAGTTTCTCGCTGTTTATACTCGTTCACACACATTGCATGTAAGTAGTTCTGACATTTTTTGCATTGAATTAATAATCCTTCTGAATGATGCTCTTCACAAACACATCGTAAAAAGATTTGTTTGCCATTTTTTGTCAATGGAAATGGATCTGGTATTAACATTTCATCTGGTTTTAACGGAATTACAATTGGTTGTGGAATTGAATTTCGTTGAATAACTGGTTTTGGAACTGTAATTGGTTGCGGAGGAATTTGGACGTACTGTGGGTATACTGGATAGATCTGTTGTGGGTAGTAAATATTATTATATGTAAAATTTGGTTGGTAAAATGATGGAGAAAAGGATGAAACTGCAGGCTGACTTTGAATGTATGGTTCTGACTGTGTTCGTTGTTGTGGGAAATTTGTCTTCATTGGAGGAATAGAAGGTAATGGCATTATGCGAACTGGATTAGGAAGGCTTGGCTTTTCTTCAACAATAGGTTGAACCACCCTTCGCCTAACTGGTTGTTGTATTATTTTTCTGACTATTGGATTTGTTCTTTGTTTGGAGTTTGGGGTATCTGATGGGGTATTCATAAAACCTTCTAAAGAGTTGATTGAATCTTTATGTGAAATGCTGGTATTGCCATTATTTTCTATAGAAACTTTTGATTCATTGATTAGTGAAGAAACATGAAGTCCAGAAGACGGTGACGTATTAAAGCTTTCGTTGTCAGATAGATTGGTCGACGTCTCGTTCTCTGAACTTTGGTGTGTGGCGTTAATGCTCATGCAAGCAAAACTTAAGGGCACGGGATTGAAAAATTCAATTCATTTTGAATTTTGTGTTATACCCGCCACTACCCCTTCAAAAGTCTATTAAAAATTGGTCTTGTTTTCGGTTTATTTTTTTATGAATTCATCTAGCGAACGTTTTGAAAAGTGACTTGCCAAAAACCTTAATTTTGAGTGAATAATTGATTGATAAAACCGTTGGCAACTCTCAGCAATAATATTTACACAAATATCTCATCTTAAATACCAAGAAAATTTTCTTAATAATTATTCTAATCACCAATTAATTCAAAAGAAAAAATAGGAATGTTGGATTAATTTATTAATTTTAAAATTTTGATTTGGAAATTTATGCGACAAAAAAAAGTCAAATATAAATCTAGTTTATCAATTCATTCATTTCCTTCTTTGGATTGTACTCAGCAAATGGCTGATTAAGTAATTCATCGGGTTTGCAAAAAACTGATAATTGAATTTGATTCCGATTCATTATGATTCTTAAAGAGTCATGTAATTGTATGTTTGTGATTTGTTTTCTATTTTTAACTTCTCGAATAAAGTGTTCAACAAATATATCATGTTTGCTGGATTGATTATTTGTATTAAAGCAGCCAATTAAAACAGTATTCGGAGAAAATGATTCGATGTTTTGAAACACTGAGTTGTTAGCACAGTTTTCACATATCAATGTGACTTTAAGGTTTTGGCTTCGTTGATTATTTACAATTGACAAAAATTGATCATCTTCCATTGGTTCATCATCAAAAGAAAGAGACGATGAGCTTTCGATTCCTCCTCTACCGATGGAGAAAAATATTAAGTGATTTTTGGTTCTTTTTAAAAAGATTTGGAAAAATTCAGCAAACATTAAACAATGGGGATTTATCATGGAATAAACTTCATAGCCAAAGGAAGAAAAGCATTTTGCAATTTTGGTTGCTCGGAGAATTGGTGCTGCTCCTTCATTCAACCGATAGCTTTGTGTTGTATTTATTAAAAGAAAACAAGCACGATTAAAGCTCTTTGGAAGCCTTGCAAGGGATATCTTTCCAAGATCTCGAGAATGCGCTCTTAGCTCTATGGTCGCGTCTCCAGACATTCAAAAAAATTTGTCAAACGTACATTTTCATATGACATTTCATATGAACATCCTATAAAAATATTTTAAGATTTTTTTGTTGTTTACACATTTTACATGTTCGAGGGAAAAGAGTGAATATAAACAGAGTATTTCTAATAAATAAAAAAAGAGCAAGCATATTATTTAATTATGATAAATCATGTAACTCGTATTATAAATTTGTACAACACCTAAAAGACGATGAAAAAACAAATGCCAGCTCAATCAAAACAATGAAGCAGAATTGGATGATCAATGCCCGTTTATTTACTTTGGAAACGTTTCTTCAAAATGTTATTCTGCATCCTTCTGGCTTTAAATCTTGAAGCAACGTGCATAACAGGCAAAACGAACTGTCTGCGTTGCCTCGATGTCAAAGGATGTTTTTATTGTTTTGATGACTTAACTTGTCATCCGACAAATGCAACATATATTTGCAAAAATAAAGAAACAACTAGAACAAGGCGCTGCATAGAAGAACTTGGGGGCGATGCAAAAAATTCTGTTCGGCATGCAATTGGGTTTTCAATTCTTATTGTATCAATTATTATAGATATGATTGTTAGAATATGCAATAATAGAAGAAGGAACGAATATGCTCGTATATAAATAATTGAGCTGATGTATTAAAATGTTTGGATGTAATAATTGTTTCCTGTCTTTGTTACAAGATTGAGGCAAACCGCTCGTTTTTTGTTAGCTTTTTGATCGGTTGCCGGAGTTTGTTTTCAAAAATTCAATGGATATTGTGGGAATTTGCTATCGTTTTGTCAGATATAAGTCGGTTAAAAAAAATCTTTTGGAAAAGGACTAAATGTCCAATAATTCCCTACATGTTCTATCACAAGAACAAAGCAGGCTGACTTCAAGTGTTCATTTGATCACATCACAAAAGGTAAAACAAGAAAAACTTGTAAAACATATTTCAAAAAATTCACAAATGCTAATATGCGAATTAAGACATCTTGCTTTAATCCGTGAAAAGGTAGTTGATCGGAAACCTCGCACGATTGAAAAAATACTTAATTCACAAGCATTTTGCGGACTTAATATGTCTCCTTTGCAGTATAATCTTAGTTTTTTTGATCCAAACTCCACCAACCATTTTACATTTCTTTTGTTACACACACGACGCAATCCAAAAGTACTTGCAAAAATTTTATATGATTATTCGTGTCAAAATCCTTCCAAAATACAAAAAATCTCGTATTCACTTTTTCTCTCACTCTTTCAACAAGGCTGGTCTCAAGAAGAAGATGAACTTCTTTTTCAAGTCTTAAAAGAGATGGCGATTTTACAATTTAAACAAAACAAAAACGTTGAAATTTCATTACAAACCGAAGCGCGTAAACTCAAATACTCCAATCGTGATCCAATTGTAGCCTCATCCAAGTACGAACCATTTATATCATTTGCCGTTTCATATCTCTTTAATGCGGCGTCTTTTTCATATTTCCAATCTTCGTTAGCACCAATTATCATTCATCTTCATTCATTATCACAATTACGTGATCTCCGAACCACATTTCAAGCGACATATGAAGGAATTGCTCCATTTGATTATTGGGAGCAAATTCTTCATTATGCCATTGAAGTATGTAACTCATTATATCAATGTTTAGAGTTAATGCCACGCGGCGTCTTTAAGTTATGTCATTTTCTATATGAATTTGGCGTTGATTTATATTTAGTTTTTTTCGAAGCGTTTATCAATCGCGCGCTTGATAATCCATCATTACTTGGATTACTTCCGTGGCATCCATCGCATCAGAATTGGGAACCTGCGCATGATATTGCTGATGTATTACGAACGAAATACATTGCATCATTACAATCGAATAGTTTCCGATTTCTGAAACGAATTCTGAGTAAGTTTCCATCTTATAATGACTTAAACTTAGTTAAGATCATTAATCGTTTAGTCTCTGATGAAATGATTGATTCATTTATGATCTGCGAGACAGAGATCTTACAAACATATACATCATTTCCTAAAGAGATATTAATCACTGGCACCGACTTAATCTTATTTAAACAGATCGTAACAAATTCAAGTGAATTATTTAATGAACAAATTGGGAAAATTATATCGAAGTTAAGTACAATTCCACCAAAAACTAAAAAAGCAAATCAACATTTTTATATAAGCGTAAGTCGAACAAAGAATAATTTACTCGAAGATAAAAAGTTAATACCTGTTTCAATATTCCCTGATGAACAAGAACCACAAAATAATATAATGAAAGATCCATATATCCAACAATTATGTGGAGTCTTTGTGGAATATCCACCGTTCCAAAAGATCATTGATTTATTAAATGTGAAAACTACAGAAGAATTATTTAATGATTTATTGTTACTTTTGCCAATGTATATCTCACCAAATTTTGTCATTCAAACAGAACTAATATTAAAGTTTGCAATTGATAAAATTAAAAATTCCGATGAAGAAATTATCGATAAAATTATACAAGAAGCAAATAAAAATGATAAATTAACATATAAATTAATCGATAAAACTTCTTCAATGAGAACTCAAAACCAAAAAATTAAATCAGCGTTAGAAATTGTTCATGACATAAGGAAAAATGTACAAAGTCATTTATTATTAGAAATTGCCGAAATTTTTATGTCTGATACTATGTGTGATTCGATTAAAGAAGCTATGACTAAAGCGCATGAATTTGTTAATGACTCAAATATACTAAAAGAAGTAATGACGCAAATATTATCAATTGCTACGAATAAATTACTCGAAATGACTGTGAACGAAGATGGAATCCAAAAAATATCGCGAATACTTTACTTTAGACTTACAGAGCATATAACATTTAGAAGATTTACATTAAATAAATCATCGGAAAATATTTGGAAACATTCCGTAATCGTGACAAAAATCATCGAAAAACATCGAAACGAAATAATCGAAAATGTAACAAAGGAACAAAACGAAAGTTTCTTCTCTAAAATTAAATACTTACAAAGATGCAGTGATCTTTTAGGACACATTCGTCCGAATTCTGGAATTTCAGTCATCGTACATTACGTACTCGAAATGACTGCAAATGTTTCCAATTTGTGCATTAATTGCCCGGGACTCAATTGCGACGTGTGTTTGCTGTGGGTGGTGCTGAACACAAACGCAAAACACGTGTTTTTGCTAAGCAAATTCTTGCAGCAGTTCGTCCTAAAATGCGGTTTCATTAATGAGTTGTTCACCGAAAAAGAAATTTCTCAAATTTCATTGTTTACTACGTCAATCTTCATGTTGTTAAGCGAATGTAAGAAATATGATCAAAGAATTGATCAGAAATGGGCTTAAGAATAAAAAGTGTTTTGAATATTTTTGATATTAAATAGAGCGATTTTGCACCATCGTACAAAGCGTTCTTGACATTATGGATATATAACATATATACGTAATTGCATTATGAAAAACGAAATATAATTTTTTTTTTTTTTAATTCCAAATGGACTTTTGCATTATTTACACAAAAACAGAATAATAACTTGATGAACAACGATAGAAAAATCAATCATATTTGATCGTATCTAACCAATTATCTCCTCAATTATCAGAAAAGTAAATTTGTCAAATTTTGTTTCATCAAGAAAAAATGAAAAAAGCAAATAATGAATGGGACACAATTTTATTAATCAAACAAATTGTTTATAATCTAAATAAAGAAAATATTTCCCAATCTTCAAATTTAATATTTGAAAAATTTGATATCAATTTATCTTTTAACATAGTAGTTAGTCAAATGATATATCATTTTTTTACTATAAAATTAAACGAATTTGACATATATTTGGATTTTATTAAATAAATTTCAAAAATGCAAGAGATAAAGAAAATCCAACCCAAAATGTTTGATGTGTTTGTTAATATTCTTAGTGGTTTAACAAAAGAATCAGAATATCTTATTGAAAATATGATTGAGAACAATTTACTCGAGCCAAATATTGTTCAATATTTAAAAACTCCAAACTTTGCACATTATATGTCAGATAATGAAATTAATCAAATGATTCGTGATATTGATATACGTTTGCAATTTGCTGAGACTCTAGAGTTTAAATCATCAATTTATGTACAATGCAAACGATTGAAAACTTTCTACAAAGACAAAGAACTTTCAAAGAATGATTGGGAACTTCATAAGAAATTGATTAAAGAAGGACATAATCCAAATGAACTTGCAAAAATAATTCGAAATGATGAAATAGAAAAACTTCAAGAAATTTCATCACAAACAAATTTTGATTTTAATAAAACAATTCCAAAATCACTTTATGAAAGATGTTCATTTATTAATCAAGAATATGTTAAATTAATTGATTATTCAGCATTTTTTGGATCAATTAAATGTTTTAAATATTTACTTATGAATGGTGCAAAATTAGAAAACACAGGTAAAAATGCAATTGCAGGTGGAAATCTTGAAATCTTTCATTTATGTGAACAAAATCATTCATCATTTAAAGGTGGATATGAAACAGCAATCGAATTCCATCAAAACGATATCTTTAAGTATATGTGTGAATTGGATGGAATTGTTGATTTAGAAAAATTAGGAAAGAAATGTGTTTTATATCATAATTATGAAATTTTTACATTTTTGATAAAAAAAGGAATGAAGATTAATGATAATATTATTAATGTATCAGCAAGATTAGGAAATATTTATCTTGTTAAATATTTTCTTGAATCCAATCAAATTCCTAAAAATATTTTACTTTGCTCTGTAAAATCAGGAAATGTTGAAGTGGTTAAATATATATTAGAAAAAGGAGTTAACATTAATGATAAAAACATTTATTTGTTTTATTTGAAATTTATTTTAATAATTTTATATTTCAAAATACTATTTGGAAATTATTTCAATTATTTCAAACAGCACTTATCAAAGCATCTAGAGATGGTTATACAGAAATAGTTAAATTACTTCTTGAACAAGAAGGAATTGATATTATTTAATATGTAGAAGCGCGTATCAACGTTATAAGCCATTTGTCGTTTATCTTTTCTAAGTCAATGTTAAGTTGCAAGCGCCATGTGATTCGGCCGCCACCGTAGACCGCTGCAGCAACTTTGCTTTTGCCTATCATTTTGGCTTTTTCGCTATGAATTGTAATACTTAAGTCAGTGTCTGTACATGAATAATAATTCAATGTTCCGTCTGCAATGGATTTAAGATATTCATTTTTAGGTTGCCTTAAACCAGTCATATGAATAAGGACAAAATTGTCAGCTAACAAATTACCAAGAGCTTTTGTGTTTTTGTTGATCATGTATTGGTACATTTCGTCATAGCATCTTGCGAGAGCTGCTTCGTCTTGTTTCGTTTCCATTAGAAATGATGTGCAAATACGATTGCATGAGCAAGCATTGAAAATTTATCGTACAGGAAATCAATAAACTATATAAAAAGTTATTACATAACAACGACCGTTTATCATAAGGAAGCAGCACGTGTTGTGATCTTCGTTCGATATAGAAATTCATAAATTTAAATTATTTTAAACAATTTATGTAACTAAATTTAGTTCTATCATCTGGAAATGATATTTAAATTTAGTGTGTGTACATTAAGCGAGTCATTTATATTTTTTTTAATCCCTATCCGACCAATTATCTTTTCAATTTCTAAGGTGATCAAAATGGATTGAATTTACGTGCGAAAAATCAGCCCCCCAAATATTACAATACGATTATTTCCGACTCGAAAAACTTTTTAAGCTCTTGTTATACTTATGAAGATAACCGAAAGACTAATTAGGTAACGTTATTAACTTTTGTCAATGTTTTTTAACGTATTTGACTGAAAACCAAGCGGTTGTCTTGGTCAAAGTTTTTTCAATTCAAAGTACAAGTTTGACTAAAGTCTTATAAAAGTGCCAAAAGATCAATGGTTTCATGCAATTTACCTTTTATTATACAAATTATATCCATAGTAGCCTCAGTTTTAGGGATTATATGTGCCATCTATTCTATTTTTGCACATTTCTCTGTTGGTGGATTCATTCTTAATTTATTTGCAATTGTATTCTGTTTGATACTTATTCTGGTCGAAATTCATATCTTCGATTTTTACAAGTATTTAGCTTTCATGTTGACTTTCTGGGGCAAAGGGATCATGTTCTTATTTATGGGATTTTTGATATTTTCAAAAAATGCATTCCCAATCGTTGTTGCAGTAATATTTTGGTGTTTGTTTGCTCTTTATGTTATCTCATTTTTCTTTGCTAAAGGAACTTCAGCTCCATTACTCCAAAAAGGTTGTGCACCATCTTTTGAACTTTCATCATCAGACTTTTATGGAGGTGAAAAAGGAAATAAAAATTCCAACAAAGTCAGTGATGAAAGTAATAAAGATACAAATTACTATAAAGAAGACCCAGAGAATTAGAATTTAATTAAAAAAAAAATTTATCATTTCACTATGTAACCGGAAAAATCTTTTGAAAATTTGAAAAAATTATTTATTCAAATTCCAATAAAAAATAACCTACTTCTGAATTTTTCTATATAGAAGTCAGACTTTTTAATAGAGAATAAGTCAAATATTTTTCAAAACTAGTTTATTTTTATATGATTAACCATGTCTTTGTTTTAGGAAGAATTATCTTACAAATTTACATGGTTTTCATCATTTGTCATCTTAAAATCATCACATAATGCAAAACGAAAAAATTTTTCGATTACAAAATTTTTTATTTTGCGAAGTTTGACCAGTATATAATTATAATAACTCTGATCGAAATATAGATATCATTTTAATGAAGGAAAATATTAAATTTGCCCAGCAAAAAACATTATCGTTTAGCAAAAAAAATTTGAATAATTTATGAAAAGTACCAAAAATGGAGGTTAAGAAGAAGAGCGATTACGTAATGAAGCCGAACGTCTTCGACGTGGAGAAGAAGAACTTAAACGTAAGGAAGAAGAATACAAAATCTTAGCAGCACGCGGATTTGTCTTTAATGAATATAAGGAGAGTGAAATTGAAGAGAATGCTTCCAAAGAAGTTAAAGAGAAACATGAATGGAACTTAAATGTACGTAACATCACACGTGCTTTAGCAGTTACATCTAATTTACGAGCAGTTAACTTTGTATATACTGATCGATTAATCGATGTACGTGGTAAGAATCGGCCAATAGCATATTATGTACCACCTAAATCTTCCAATTTGTCTACTGGAGGTGTCTTCATATATGACCGTACACATAATAGAGATAATACTATATATTTATTCATCGGACCTAAAGCACCTAATAACTTAGTACCGTTAGGTGAGAAATTACTTAATTTGATTGTCGAGAAAGCGAATAACCCAACTGTATATAGAGTCGATAGATCATTAGAATCAGAGGAGTTTAAAGATATGATACATGCAATTGGTGGTAATATCATAATGATGCAAGACGCAGAAAAGGCCGGTGATCAATTCTTCTTCGAATTACAATTCTTCGCAACAATGTTACATATATTTAACTTCGAAGTGGGTAAAGGTATAGAAGAAGTACACGTAAAGAAGCCAACTTTGGACATATTACCAGACGAAGGCGCTTCTGTTATCGATACAAGTGATAACAACATATATTTGTACGTGTCAAACGTAGAGGTGCACGAGGGGCCAATCCAGGAATGCTTGAACTCGGCACTGCAGTGGATGGGTGAGCAGCCAGAGTTCCAGAAGAAAGACGTCATAGTGTTCGATAAGAAGACAGTGCCGCCAAACCTTCAAATAATTTTCCAAAACTAAACACAAATTATTCACACAAAAGTCCTCTTGTTTTTAACATGCAAAATTCCACTGACGTTGTCATTATAAATAAATGGAATTATTTATGATTCGTTTTCGCTTTCTGAAGTGGCAAATGATTTGTTTTTATTATTCTTATGCCATTATCAGCTTCAGAAGAAGGAAATTTCACATCTTTTTGCAACGTGCGCTTTAATGATGTGAAGTGTATAGAGCAAAACGTGTAAATTCATCAGTCTTCAGCATTTTAATAATCATGAATATTAGCTTGATGAGTACCACAAAGTTGCATATTCTTTTCCCCATATATTTCATAGTTCAATCCTCTGCTGCTTTAATTAGATTAGCGAAGTATGAATCACGGTTATTAACAAAACATATTATTCAACTTAGTCCAGGTGTTGCTTTAATTATGCTCTGGACAACCATTAAATGAATTTAAAACATTGATTTGGTAACATTATTAACCTTGGTTCGAGGATTGTACACAATTATTAAAACAGTTTGTAACGTATGCCCGTGAGGTTCCTTTCGGTAAATGATCTGTAAACCATAATAATAAATAATGAGAGCAGAGATGGTGAAATAAAAGTATTATCAGAATCCGATCTTTTTATATCTTTTTTGCATGCGCATTTTGTAGCATCCATTGATTACAAAAGAATTACGAAATCACAAATAAAAAATGCAAATGATTGCGTAAATGATAATGAAATAGTTAATGCATAATAAAAAGATAAAGTTAAATCACTTTGAAGTGTGTCTGTAAATGTATTTGATTTAGTGAATGTACTCGATTGTGTATATGTATTTGTTAATAAATGTATACAAATATTAAACAAGAAAAATAAATATCTTTTTCATTTGCCTCGATTCCTTTTTGTTCAATAAGGAATTTAACAATTATTTTATTTCCTCTTGAAGATGATAGTACATTTCAGCAAGACTTAAAAGATTACATATAAATGTTGGAATACCATTAGTATGATGTAATTTACCACTTACACAATTAATATGACCTGTTTCGAATTTTCTTATTTCACATAAATACCATTGATATAAGAAAAATTCATTTCAGAAAAAGAGAACCCTTTTATTCACTTAGCAAAGGTTTAACTTGCCGCAAACGTTAAGCTTGGAGAGACCGCTTGCGAGCCAGCTGATAACCTTTGGAAGGTAGTTGTTGACGATTGTTGAGCAGATGCCTTGTGCAGCGGCTGGAACCTTGTTGCAGAGCTTAGCGGCTTGTGCAGCGACTTGTGATGTGATGGATGTGTCCTTTAAGATTGTGACGATGCCGCCAACGACTGTCTTGCAAACATCGCATGCAACACCGTTGTCGAGACCTTCTGGGATTGGGATGAAGATGATTTCGTCATCGTCTTCTTCTTCAACTTCGAAGTCGAGTTCTTCGATGTCGTTACCCTTGCAGTAGCCGAGCTTGGAGCAGATCTTGGATTGTGAAAGCTTCTGGCTGAGCCAGCTCATGATTGGGCCGACGGAAACCTTGACGATTGTCTTGCAGAGAGCAGCGCCAACACCACCGCTGATTAAACCGCATGCAGCTGTAGCAGCAGCCTTAACGACGGCTTGAACAATGCTGTTACCCATGGCAGCTGAGACGAAGCCAACAGCCTTCTTGCAGATGGCGCAGTTGTCGGCGTTGGAAAGACCTAATGGAAGTTCGATTTCAGTAACATAGTCATCATCATCCATTTCGAGGTAAAGTTCGAGATATGCATCATCGCTGTCAACATCGTTGCCGCTGCATGACTTGAGTTTGTTGCAGATTGTGGAAGCACCAACCTTTTGGCCAAGCCATGTCATGATCTTGCCGAGATACTTGGAGACAAGTTTGTCGCAGAAGTTACGACCGATCTTTGGTAATTTTTGGCAAAGCTTTTGTGCGGCTTCTGTAGCCTTGGATTGGACGGATGAGCTGGAAAGAACCTTGGCAACTGCATTAACAAGGTGCTTGCAGATGGAGCAGGCAATTCCGTTTTCAAGACCTTCTGGAATTTCGATGTATTCGATTTCGTCGTCGTCTTCTTCGTCATTGGACTTGCAAACATTGATTCTGCTGCAAACGTTAGCCTTTGAGAGACCCTTGGAGAGGTAGGATAAGATTGTTGGGAGCTTGTTAACAATGTTCTTGCAAAGTGTGTTGCCTGAGCCAGAGAATTTGCCGCAAAGACCAAGAGCTAATTGTTTGATGACTGATTGAACTGGTGAAGCACCGATGAATCCGGCAATTCCACCAACAACTGTCTTGCAGATTGAGCATGCATCAGCGTTAGAAAGACCTTCTGGAATTTCGACTGCGTCGATGTAAGATAATGTATTGATCAAGAGAAGAGCAAACATTATAATGATAATGAAGTCAAGCTGTCAGTCAATTCGTTCAATGCATGTCATTTGACTCATTAATACAAGGTTTGAAATAACACATTGAATTTTTGGCAAACTGTCAGGAAATTTTTGAAATTTAAACTTTATTTGACTGTAACATCCTTCTGCTTATCATCCCAAAATTTGGGATCCCAAATTTAATAGTTTTTTGATTCACGAAAAACTATTTATGTTGAAATATACCTTTATATCTTTTCTTGAACGGAAAATATTGGAATACATGCCCCAAGAAATATCGATTGTTTTTATTTTATTTTATTTTTTATAACATATTCCCTAATATTCTAATAATAAAGTTATTATTATATGTTAATTATATGTTAACATAAGAATGTCACCCTAAGATTAATCCAGTAAAATACGACCAATTAAATATAACAATGTTAATATATTAAAAATTTATTTAATGATTTCCTTTTCTCATTTTGAATATCCCGAAGATTTCCGACCGTTAAGTCATTTCACACGACCATTTCATTGACCAAATAACCACGCAAACATATAACGGTTATAATCAATAATCACGGTTTTTGTCGGGTGGCAATATCCAAAGACGTTAATTTCTTTGAAATTTGTCTCTATAAAAGTGATTGGAAGAACTCGAACATGGAAAATCGGAAACACTACCCGAAAAACCTAGTTCAAACTACACAACTCACCATTGGTTACATATTATTGTTTATAATTATATTTATGTTTTTTAATCAAACTCAACATAATGAAAATCTTCATCAAGTCCCAAATTTTCCACATTCTAATCAAAAAATAGAACTTTTTGGAAATTATTTCCCACCAATCAAAATTTATTGTTATAACATATCAAAACACTGGCAACCATACAATGAATTCATTCGTGATTTAGTTTATAATTATGACAGCAAAGAATTTCAATTTTTTGTTGATATTGAACTTCACAGAGAATTAATGTTATCTCCTATTCTTACTAATAACCCAGATGAAGCAGATTTTTTTTATATTCCAGTCTATACTTACTCTTGCCAAAAAAATGAAGATGGCTGTAATATCAGCCAACTCATTGAAGAAGTTCGTTCTATTGGCCCATGGTATGATCGTAAGAATGGTTCAGATCATATTATCGCCACATCGTTCGAAACACTTTATTTCAATAGTGTTCTTCATCACTCTGTTTTTAATGACAATTTTATCATTGTTAGCCCCAATCCACAATCAGGTAATTCTTCTCTCGCATGGCATGGCCAACGTAACATAGCTGTTCCATTTGTATCATATTTTCCTAATTATCCGCCCGAAAAAATTGATTGGACGCGCAAACGCAAATACACGGCCTTCATTGCACAAACATATAATGTCACGAATACCCAAAGTAAAAATATTCGTCAAAAAGCGACTTCTCTCATAAGGAACATGACGCGTGGTAAAGTATTACTTTTTCGTAGATATAAATCTTCTGTCATTAAAACTGTTAAATCTCTTCCAGAATATTATCTCGATTCGGACTTTTGTATCTGTCCAAGAGGCGATCTAATTGTGCCAAGCAAAAGAGTTTTCGACGTGGTCCATTTCGGTTGTATCCCTGTTTTCATTTCGGATCCAATGATGCCGCCGTTCGAAGGCGTTTACTTGAATTACTCGAAATTCTCTGTAAGAATTCCAGAAAAGGAAATTGAGAAAATGCCGGAAATTCTAGAGAGTTATACACAAGAACAGATACAAGAAATGAGAAACGAACTGAAACACGCTGCAAAAACATTCAGATTTGGATATCCAGGAAATAAGCCACCAATTGTTGGAGAGGCTTTTTGGGCATTTTCGTGGATGCTATACATTAGACATTTATATCAGGAACAATATCATGACGCATATTTCCCTCCTGTTATCTCAAAAATAGTGAATAACTCCATTGTTAATTAAAAGTTATATGTATATACATATATATATATATATATAATTTTTTTTAAAAATGCTTGCAGCGATCATCTCATTGTCTTTTATTGAAATTCTTTAGTGATAATGCCACCATTTCATAGATTATGGTGATTCTTTTGGATTAATTTAATATTCTTACATAAGACTTAAATTTTTTTATATAATGAAAAAATTAAAAATTCACTTGTTATTACATGTCGTTGGAATGATATCTATCAAATAATTAAGTTAACTTAGTTTTCGATTATTTAACATGCATATAAAAGGTCGAGTGGAATTAACTTCTTTACCCATGAGTTTAAAAATTTATACTTTATTATTTTCTTCATTTATAAATAATTTTATACTGGATTTAAAAAGTGTTACATGCCGACACTGCAACAAGATTGGTACAAAACAGTTCATAACTAACAAAATTTCAGCATATGATTTATAATCAGTTCTGTCATAAAGATAAACCCTAGTAAATAATTATTCAACGAAGTTCATCAACTTGCACTTTCACGCATCGAAAACAGCACTAAAAATATAAGCTATGATCGAAATTGCTTATCAAATGAAAGCAACGAAAATAGTTGATTTGGATCAAGTTTAAATGCATCAATATCTTTTGGGATAAAGTTGCTTGTTCCGTATCAATGAATGTAATGTATTACATTCTCATTTAATTTCTTGAAATATGGCCAAAACAGTTCATATGGATTCCGAGTTGACGCATTTTATGACTTCAAATGATAATTTATTGTCAGTCATCATTTCGATGGATCTTCAAGTGTATATCTCAGACGAAGATACATATTGTAATAAATTAAAGAATAACCCAATATGGCTTACTTGTAATTGAGGAGACGTAAGTTACATTGATGATGTTTGAAGCATATCATTTTGCTTATGTCAATTGACAATTTCATCGATTTAAAAAATATTTTTCTGTAATTGTCTATTAAAATTTTTACCTATGAAAATGAAGTCGTTTTGCCCCTTATGAGGATAACAAGTAAAAAAATTCAGAAAAAAAATAAACTTAAAATAATTAAATAAAAATTAAATAGGAGAAACTCTATATTAATTATTCTTTATTTTTTTTCGATTAAATAATGAAGCTTTATAATTTTAGAAGTAATTTAGGTTAATAAAAATAATATTAATTAATAAAGAATTTATTAAATTATTTTTATTTATAATCAGTGGTAACAAATTAAAAAAAAAAAAATTAATTAAATTATCAATTTTTTATTATTTATACTTGGTTGATCCTGCCAAGGAAGCACACTATGGTCATAGATTAAGCCATGCAAGTGTAAGTTCAGGTAACTAAACTGCGAACAGCTCATTAACACACTTATTATCTACTTGGAAAAGATTTTTTAAAGAAATCATAAATGGATAGCAGAAGTAATTCTTGTGCTAATACATGTTTTTAAAATTTCATTGGAAATTAAATACAATGATAAATTTTACCTTTATTTTAAGGAAATCCAATCGAATGAGTGACCTATCAGGCCAGTACTTAGGATCTTTTCCTAATTAAGCTATTACGGGTAACGGGCGGTTACCGTCGTACTGCCGGAGAAGGCGCCTGAGAGATAGCGACTATATCCACGGGTAGCAGCAGGCGCGAAACTTACCCACTCGAAATTCTCGGAGGTGGTAATGACCAGTTATAATTTTTATTTTTTAATAATAAAATTATATAGGAATATAATTTTCCATTATATTGGAACCTAGCAGAGGGCCAGTCTGGTGCCAGCAGCTGCGGTAATTCCAGCTCTGCAAGTTTGCTCCCATATTGTTGCAGTTAAAACGCTCGTAGTCTGAATTAATATTAAGTAACTTTAAAAGGTTACGTTCACTGTGAACAAATCAGGACGCTTAAAGTAAGGATAAATATACTTGAATGATTTTGCGCAGTATGAAATTTTTATTTATAACAACATTGTTATAAATAAGATCAACGAGATTCATCGGGGATAGATCTATTTCATGGCGAACGGCGAAATGTTTTGACCCATGAGAGAGAAACTAAGGCGAAAGCATCTATCAAGTGGAGTTCTATCGATCAAGGGCGAGAGTAGGAGTATCCAACCGGATCAGAGACCCGGGTAGTTCCTACCTTAAACTATGCCGACGAGGGCTTATTTTTTTATTTTAGAAGTAGGACCATTAGAGAAATCAATAGTTCATGGGCTCTGGGGGAACTACGACCGCAAGGCTGAAACTTGAAGGAATTGACGGAAGGGCACACCAGGGGTGGAGCTTGTGGCTTAATTTGAATCAACACGGGGAAACTTACCAGAACCAGATATTTTTAATGACTGATCAGGATGAAGTTCTTTCAGGATATAATTTTTGGTGGTGCATGGCCGTTGGTGGTGCGTGGGTTGACCTGTCTAGCGTTGATTCAGATAACGAGCGAGATTATTACCAATTAAATAATTAATAATATTTTAAATATTATTTTTAATTTCTAATTGGGACTCCCTGCGTCTAAGCAGGAGGAAGAGGATAGCAATAACAGGTCCGTGATGTCCTTTAGATGCTCTGGGCTGCACGCGCGCTACAATGTTAAAAACAATAAGAATAATTTAAAGCTAATTTGAAAAGATCATTTTTTAAATAAAATGAAAAGCTACTCTTATAATTTTTAACGTAGTTGGGATTGATGATTGTAATCATTATCATGAACCAGGAATCCCTTTGTAAAAGTGTGTCAACAACGCACGTTGAATACGTCCCTGCCCTTTGTACACACCGCCCGTCGCTCCTACCGATTGGATGACTCGGTGAAATCATTGGATTTTTTTTTAATAAAAAAAGAAGGTGATTAAATCACGTTATCTAGAGGAAGGAGAAGTCGTAACAAGGTAACGGTAGGTGAACCTGCCGTTGGATCAGTTTAGTAAATAAAATTTAAACAATAATTTTAAAAATAAAAAAATAATATACAAAATTAATTTTCAATCTTAAAATTTAAACCTTAAACAACGGATGTCTTGGCTCTTTACACGAAGAAGAACATTGCATAATGTGATAAGCGACTAGATTAGCTCAATTTGTGATAAGTTCGATCTTTGAATGCATATTGCGTATTTATTAATTTATTAATAAATACATATATAATTTAGTAACAAATAATAATTAATTAATCATTTTAAATAAAAAATGAGAAACTATTTTAAGCTTATATAAAATTGTTCTAAATTATATAGGAAAACCCGCTGAACTGAAGCATCTCAATAAGCGGAGGAAAATAAACTAACTAGGATACTCTTAGTAAGTGCGACCGAAGAGAGTAAAGCTCGATAATTTAAAATCTTTTTTTTTAGATTAATGTAATTTTTTAAACTTATTAATTAAAATATTAAACTATTGATTAAATACATGGCTATAAAGAGTTTAAGCCTCGTTACAATTATTTTAATTAAGCATAGGTTTAAATAAAGGAGTCGGATAGCTTGAGAATGCTATCTTAAAATAGGTAGTACATCCTATCTAAAGCTAAATATTGTAAAGAGACCGATAGTATACAAGTAGTGTGAACGAAAGATGAAAAGAACTCCTGAACGGAGAGTTAATAGCGCCTGAACTTGTTTAGGGTAAGGTATTTCATTAATACACCCGTCTTGAAACACGGATTAGGGAGTTTGACTATAATACGAGTATTTAATTATTAAAATTTAAATGCGAAAAGAAATTAACTGCTCTTTTTTTTTGGAGATGGCTATAGAGTATTATTGTCAAAACCCGAATGGAGGTGAACTATGCCTGTACAGATTGAAGTCAGGGGAAACTCTGATGGAAGATCGTCCGCGTTATTGATGTGCAAATCATTTGCTTGATATGGGTATAGGTGCGAAAGACTCATCGAACCTCCTAATAGCTGGTTTCCTCCGAATTTTCCCTAAGGATAGCTGTAATATTTATTAATAGTTAAGGAGAGTAGAGAAATGGGTAGAGGTGTAGTGGAACCCGGTTCTGCAACTTATTTCCAAACTTCGAACCTTCTTAAAATGAATAATTTTTCTTAAAGAAATTAATCATCTTTGAATATATATTACAAGTGGGCTCTTACCGGTAAGCGGTTATGGCGAAAAGGGATGAACCTAACGTATAGATAAAGTGCCTAAATTTACTATTAATGAAACCATTAAGAGAGTCCATGTATTTAGACAGCGGGTCGGTGCCCCTAAAAGCAGGTATCCGTTAATGAGTGTGTTAAAACTCCCCCGCCGAATACTCTGGCCTCGAAAATGAATGGCGCATATAGTAATTACTGATACTATACAAATAATTTTTAAATAATTATTTAGTAGGGGGATGTGAATAACTTTAAGAATTTTTAAATGTAAATTTAAATTAAAAGTTATTTATTACAAATCCTAATTGAAGTAGCGATTATCCAGGTTAAAATCCTGGGGGCTGATGAGGAGTAGGGTTTCTGGGCAACTTAAATAGACCCAGAGTTAGTCGAACCTAATTTCAATAAAGAAAGAAAGGGAATATGAATGATATTTCATAACTAAAAATTTTTTTAATAAATAGTGGTAACACAAATTTAAAAAATTATCAATATTAATTAAATACTGTAAATAATAGGGATTTCTTTCCTATATAACTTTAATTATTTCCTAAGAATCAAATCAATTGGAGAATAGTTGAAATAATTTAGTAAAACTTAAAATTCGTTTTAAGTTACGGCTATTTAATTAATCCTTGAAAAGATAATTTAAACGAAAAAATTTTTACTCGTACCGATAACCGCATCAGGTCTTCAAGGTAAGTAGCTTCTGGCCATTAAGTTATAATAATTTAGGGAATTCGGCCAATTAGAGCTGTAACTCCGGATAAAGCTTGGCTCTGATGGAAATCAGAACCGATAGTTACAAGGAGAGTAAGCGCCGGTAAATAGCTGGGGTAACTATGACTCTTATCAAAGTAGCGAAATACCTCGTCACTTAATTAGTGACCTGCATGAACGGAGCTATGAGGTTCTCACTGTCCCAAATTATTACTTAGCGAACCAACAGTTGTGGGAACGGGCACAAATTATCCAGCGGGGAAAGAAGACCCTGTAGAGCTTCACTTTGGTCTAATTTTGTATAGTTTCGTTAGGGGTGCAGACTAGGTGGGACACTAATAATGGATTATGAGAAACCACTACCCTTTCTGGAATTATACTTACTTTTTAATTAAAAGGATAGAATTAGATAGAAAGTTTGGCTGGGGCGGCACACCTTCGAAAAAGCAGCGAAGGTGTCCTAAGTTAAGCTCAGTAAGGACAGAAATCTTACGTTGAGGATAAGGCCAAAAGCTTAATTTACTGTGTCTTTTTGTACTAGAATCAGTTATGAAAGTAAGGCCTAACGATCCCTAATTAGTCTTAGGTATGTAAGACTTGGGGTGACAGACAAGTTACCTCCGGGACAACTGGCTTGTGGCTGCTAAGAGATCAAATCAACGCAGCTTTTTGATTCTTCGATGTCGGCTCTTCCTATCCTAGTGATGTATAAGTCACTAAGGGTTGGATTGTTCACCCGTATTAGGGATCGTGAGCTGGGTTTAGACCGTCGTGAGCCAGGTTTGTTTTTATCCTACTGGATATTTATATTAAGTATCATGTTAGTAGTTTGATTTAGTACGAGAGGAACTGTTGATTATGGTCTCTGGTTAAGGAATTTTAGGAAACTAAATGTTCCAAAGCTACGCCATCTGAGATAATGGCTGAAGGCCTCTTAAGCCAGAAAAAAAAATAAAAATTGATACTTTAAAACTATTTTAAAATTATGAGATAAAATTAATATATTTTTAAATAAAAATCTCTTTAGTTTTAATGACCAAATGTAGAAGACATTTTGTCAACTAGGGTCCTGTAAGTGTAAGAGTGGCATTTAGTCACGATTCACTGAGGGTCAGCCTAAGTTGTATGGTTATTATAATGTTTTAAAAGAAATTTTTTTTTGAATTTTTTTTTGCTTATTTTTGTCCGACCAAATAAAAACTCAAAATATTTTGTATACTTTATCATAATAATGAATTATTCTTAATATTATTTTTTCATCAATTTTGACAGAATTCAATTGTTATTTGGTCTGAAATACAAAATAAACTATTTAAAAAGTCTAATTTTTTACATTAATGGGGTGCTGCACAGCAAAAATCATCAAAATTTTCAAAATTTTTTAAATTGCATTTTTAAACTTATTAACTAATGACATTCATGCTTTCTTATGATCATTTTGCTTAATTTTCATTTTTTATTGAGATTTTCTAATTATTAATAATTAATTCTAATTTTTAAAATTAATCATAAATTTATCTTGAATTCATGATTTTAAGTATTTTTTATTAAGATAATTTTTGATGAAAATCATTTTAAAATATTCTTTATAAAAAAAATATTTTATGTTTTTTCATCCGACCAGATAATATTTCACATCATATGTCTCCCGACACTTTTTGTAAACTAGTCAAAAGAAATTTGAAGAATTTTCATAAAAATTTCCAATTTTTCATCAATTTTGACAGAATTCAATTGTTATTTGGTCAAAAATATCAAATAAACTATTTAAAAAGTCTAGTTTATTACATTGTTTGGGTGCTGCACAGCAAAAATCATCAAAAATTTCAAAATTTCAAAAATCTATTTTTTAAACTTAATATCAGTAGTACTTCTCATGTTTTAATGATCATTTTGCTTAATTTTCAATTTTTATCGAAATATTCTAATTATTAATAATTAATTCTAATTTTTAAAATCAAGCATAAAATCATCTATAAAATATGATTTTGAACAATTTTTATTAAGATGATTTTCATCAAATATCATTTTGAAATATTCTTTTTTAATTAAATAAATATTTCTTATTTAACGGTCATTTCAAAGGAAAAATTAACGGTCAATTAGAAATCAAAATTAACGGTCAATTAAAATGAAAATTAACGGTCAATTAAAATAAGAATTAACGGTCAATCAAGAAGAAATTAACGGTCAATTAAAATAAGAATTAACGGTCAATCAAAAATGTAAATTAACGGTCACTTAAACTTAAAGTTAACGGTCATTTAAAATAGAAGTTAACGATCATTTTGCGTAGAAATTATTTGACTAAGTCTGTTCGACCGAGTAATTTTTCACATCACATTTCAATGTGTCACTTTTCGATAAACCATTGAAAAAGTCGAATCTGACACTAATTTTTCCTTTATTGTTTCTGCCTTCCTTTATTCGCATTTTTAAACTTAGAATGTTCAGTATTTATGCTCTAATATCCTAATTTCCCTTAATTTTCTATTTCTTCCTATTTCATCTAAAAAATCAAAAATTAACGGTCACCCATTAACAAATTATTTTGTTTAGGTTTGTTCGACTAGATAATATTTCACATAATATGTCAATTATAAAATCACATCGTACTTTTTGTAAATCAGTGAAAATCCCATCGGTATTTATTTAATGAATGTAAAAAATAAACTATTTAAAAAACAATTTCGAATTTTGCTGTGCAGGAACACAGCAAAAATCATCAAAATTTTCAAAAATTCAAAAATTGCATTTTTAAACTTAATACCTAATGGCATTCATATGTTCTTATGATTATTTTGCTTAATTTTTGATTTTCATCGAGATTTTCTAATTATTAATAATTAATTCAAAAATTCAAAATTAATCATAAAATCATGCTTAAAATCAAATTTTTAGTATTTTTTATTAAGATGATTTTCATCAAAAATCATTTTAAAAATTTGTTTAAAAAAAAAAAAAAAAATATTTTATTAACGGTCATTTATTAATGAATTAACGGTCAATCAAAACCAAAAATTAACGGTCATTTTAATAAGAAATTATTTTGTTTAAGTATGTTCGACCAGATAATATTTCACATCACATGTCAGTATCTAAACTATGCCTCACTTTTTCATAAAGTAGTCAAAAATCAATTCCTATTTGGCCAATGGATGTAAAAAATAAACTATTTAAAAACAATTTCGAATTTTGCTGTGTTCCTGCACTGCAAAAATCATCAAAATTTCCAAAAATTCAAAAATTGCATTTTTAAACTCAGTAGCTAATGGCATTGACATATTTTTATGATCATTTTACTTAGTTTTCAATTTTTAATGAGATTTTCTAATTATTAATAATTAATTCTAATTTTTAAAATTAATCATAAAATCATGTTTAAAATCAAATTTTTAGTATTTTTTATTTAGATAATATTTGATGAAAAACATTTTAAAAATTGTTCTTTAATTAATAAAAAATATTTCATTAACGGTCATTTAGAATTAAAAAACGTTAATTTTTAGTAAGTTTATCTGACCAGATAATATATCAAATTATTTGTCACTTTTAATCTTGATTATTTTGAATGCTTTACGAAAAGTATGAATGATTAAAAATTTAATTTTAAAATTATCTAAATTTTTGTCAATTTTTTGCCTAAATTCAATTGTTATTTGGTCTGAAATACAAAATAAACTATTTAAAAAGTCTAATTTTTTACATTATTGGGGTACTAAACAGTAAAAAAATTATAAAATTTTCGAATTTTTTGAAATTGCATTTTTAAACTTAGATTTAAAAATAATTCTCATGTTTTAGTGATCATTTTGCTTAATTTTTGATTTTGATTGAGATTTTCTAATTATTAATAATTAATTTAAAAAATTAACCATAAAATCATCATTAAAATCAAATTGTAAGTATTTTTTATTTAGATAAAATTAATCAATTATTCTTATATGATTATATTTCAAACATGATTAATATATTAACGGTCGATTTGATTAATATACGTTTAGATTTTTGTTAACGGTCGCCACAAATCAAAACATCTAAAAAAAAATAAAATCAACTTAAATTTAAAAAATGGAATTAAAAAAAGAATCAAAAGGTTATAATACTTCTTAAAAACACAAAATTTTGACGTAGAAATCAATAATTTTAATTTATTCAACTAATTTCAAAGATCTTCAAAAATTACTTAAAATATCCTACTAAAAATAATTAACCTTGTAATATTGGATTAAATTATCCAAATTTTTTGGAAAAAATTAAGATTAAATTACAAATGAGATTTATTCAATTTGTCAGTTTTGGTAATTATCTTAGAATTTTAATTTATAATCTTTGTATTTTTGTTAATAGATCATGATTTTAATGGTTAATAACTTAGTTTTACTTTAAATTTTCAAAATATTTACATCTTAAAAAATTTGGTAATATTTGGTTTAAAATGATTTAATAATGTTTGTAACATCTTAATATTGTGGATTTTATGTTTAATTTTTTGGATTTTTTTTTTTTTAACAAATATTCAATTTTTTGTTAAGTTGAATTTCCTGATTTTATTGATATAAATATTATCTATGTATTGATTGTTTCTTTGTATTGACTTTAATTTCTTTTGTAATTCCAAATATTTTCTTTGATTTCTTTGAGTGAAAATATTCTTAAATTAACTTGAAGTTATGATATTTATAACATGTTGGCTTCATTATATCTTCGAATTGAAGCTTTAAAATTGTTATTTTATGGTTATTTTTCAAAAAAATAATCAAAAAAAAATGTGTCACTTTTGATCGGCATATTATAAAAAAACGTTTATTCCATCTTTAGAACAAAGAAATTGTGAAAAAAAATTGATAATTTTGATTAAAATATCAATTAATAGTGTTAAATAACTATTTGGTTGATTATATTTCAATTTTTTTTAATCTTAAAAAAATTGATACATTTTTGAATTTAATATTGGAATTAGGTTGTTTATAAAAAAGCTAAGTCATTTTAATAATTATTAACGTTGGTTAAATAAAATTATGATGTTTCTTATAGTTAAAATTGAGATATTGATCATCGAAAATTTAGTCAATGATTTTGTAGAAAATTGTTATTATGAATCTACTTCTTGTATATTTAAATTGGTTTAGTAAAAATTTTTTTCAATTTCTTTTATTCATGAAATTGTCTAGATTTAGTTATTATTTAATATAAAATTAGTATTTAAAGATTGAATTCTTTAATAATTAACCTTGTATTTGTTAATATAATGATTGATTTTATTTGTTTGTTTGTTGTTCAAAATTTGGAAATGTAAAGTTTTATAAATTTTAGTTTTGAACTAATATTTGTTAAATTATAACTTGTTTAAACTTAATTATATCATTTTAAGTTAAAATTTAGTTTTAATTATTGATTTTATTAGGTAATATTGTTAAAAATTATTTCTTCTTTTGTCACTTTTTAACGTCCGAATGATACGTTAAGGAATACGTTAATGATTGTCAATTTTATGATAAACATCAGAAAAATGTAAAGTATAGAATAGAAAATTATTTTAAAATTAAATTAATTTCATTTTATAATTAAAATATTTAAATTTATTTAATAAATTTATTTAATAATATTTTTAAATTTTATTATATTATCAAAAAATTTAAAATTTATTCAATTTAAAAAAATTGATCTTAAATTTAAAAAATATTAAAATTAATTAAATTGAATAATTTTTTTTTTTATATAATACTTTAAAAATATTCTTAAATTATTTTAAACTTAATTTTACTTAATATTATTTATATAATCTAATAAATTCATTTTAATGTTGAAATTTTTTTTTTTTTTTGTTTTATTAAAAAAGTTTTTTTATAATTAATATTTTAATTAATAATATAGTTATTAATATATTAGAGCATTTAATTAATAATATTTATTATTAAATTAATTGATTTTAAATTATGAAATAAAAATTTTTTTAATAAGTGAAAATTTTAAGAGGTATTTTAAGTCTGAAAAAATCTACATTTCTTATATATATTTTTTTTTTTATTTGAAAAAAATTTTTTTAAAGTTTTAAAAATAGAATTTTTTAATATAAAAATTATAGATTTATTAATAAAACATTTAAATTTAAAATATTTTTTTTTTTTTTTTATTAAAATTATTGATTTTTAACATTTTTCAATTTTTTCATAATTTTAATAGAAAACTATCAAATAGAATGATTTTATTAAAATATAGTATATAAATATTTTATAAAATATTAAAAATTATGATTATAATTTATTAATATTATTAATGAATTAATTATATATAAAAAATTATAATCAATTTTTTAAAATTCCTGCATGGCGACCGTTAAGAATAAAAATTAAAATAACTTTATAATTAAATAATATTTGATAATTTAATCAATAAATTTAATTTTATTGTTTTAATATTTAATTAATTATTTAATTAAAATTACAAAATATTTTAAATTAATAATTTTTTTTATTAAATTATTTAAAAATCCTTAACGGTCGCCACAATATTTTAATTTATTAAAAAAAATTTTGAATTCTTAAAATTTTTTAAAATTTAATACATTATTAAATTAAATTTAATTCATATTTATTATCTTTATATTCAAAATTTTGATTTTTTAAAATTTTGAAATATCTAAATTTATTCATAAAAAAGTGAAAATTTCATTATACTTTAAGTAAAAAAAGTTTTAATTTATTCCTAATGTTTAAAAATATTTAATCTTTTAATAAAAATATCTTAAAAAATTCAAAATTAATTTTTATTCATTTCATGAATTTTGATTTTTTTAAATCATTTTATATTATAATCGTAATCATTTTGGCACTAAATTATAATTTTATTGTTAATAATTTTAGATGTTGGATAGTTCGGTCTGCTATGGGGGTACCTAAAAAAAGATTGGAATGCCTTGAAATCAATAAACTTTAATTTTTTTCGTAATAATGATATTATTATTTATTACTTGATTGTTTATGTGTATCTTAATTCCTTTTGTGAAAATTATTATTATTTTAGTACATAAAAATCATTCATTTTAAATGTCGATTTTGACATTAATATTGTCGTTAAATTTTATCTATGTGTTAGTTATTTAAGGTTGTCGTTATTAATTTTTGTTTTAATCTTTAAATTATTTCAAATTTTTCATTTGAAATGATTAGTTGTTAAAAAATTGTAAATTTGATTGAATTCATTGTTTTAACAATGTTATAAACTAGTTGTGTCTTAAATTAATACTTTAAAATAACTTTCTTTTGTCAATTTAGTTCGTTTGTAATCTATTTTTGTGTCACTTTTTGACATTCAAATAAGACGTTAATAATGTCAGTTTTAAATATACCTCAGAAATAATGTTTTAAAATCAAAAAGAATGTTTTAAAATCAATTTTGTTCAAAATTCTAAGTAAAAATATTCACTAATGTTGTTGTATTACTTAAAAAATATCAAAAAATCGATTTTTTATTAAAAATTGAAAATTACTCATTTTGACAAATTTTGAATTTAATGGAAGAAAAAAACTAGATTTTGCAAAGAATATTTTGTTTACTTCGAATTGTATTGTCTAAAAAAACTATATTTTGAATAATTTTGTCAAATATAGAAATGTCAGAAACAATATTAGAAATTATGAGTTTTGATACTTTAAAACATTGTTTAATTGACTCTGTAGATTTCAATTTTCAATTTATTAGTAAATTGTGATATTTTTATTTGGATGGAAATTCGAAGATTTTGAACTCAATAAACATTAATTTTTTTCATAATAATGATATTATTATTTATTACTTGATTGTTTTTGTGTGTATTGATTCATTTTGTGGAAATTATTATTATTTTAGTACATAAAAATCATTCATTTTAAATGTCGATTTTGACATTAATATTGTCGTTAAATTTATCTATGTGTTAGTTATTTAAGGTTGTCGTTATTAATTTTTGTTTTAATCTTTAAATTATTTCAAATTTTTCATTTGAAATGATTAGTTGAGAAAAAATTGTAAATTTGATTGAATTCATTGTTACAACAATGTTATAAAGTAGTTGTATCTTAAATTAATACTTTAAAATAACTTTCTTTTGTCAATTTAGTTCGTTTGTAATCTATTTTTGTGTCACTTTTTGACATTCAAATAAGACGTTAATAATGTCAGTTTTAAATATACTCAGAAATAATGTTTTAAAATAAAAAAGAATGTTTTAAAATCAATTTTGTTCAAAATTCTAAGTAAAAAAATATTCACTAATGTTGTTGTATTACTCAAAAATATCAAAAAATCGATTTTTATTAAAATTGCAAATTACTCAATTTTGACAAATTTTGAATTTAATGGAAGAAAAAAAACTAGGATTTTGCAAGAATATTTTGTTTACTTCGAATTGTATTGTCTAAAAAAACTATATTTTGAATAATTTTTTTTTTTTTTTTTAATGTCAGAAAAATATTGGAAATTATGAGTTTTGATACTTTAAAACATTGTTTAATTGACTCTGTAGATTTCGAAATTTGAAGATTTTGAACTCAATAAACATTAATTTTTTTCATAATAATGATATTATTATTTATTAATTGCTTGTTTTTGTGTGTATTGATTCATTTTGTGGAAATTATTATTATTTTAGTACATAAAAATCATTCATTTTAAATGTCGATTTTGACATTAATATTGTCGTTAAATTTTATCTATGTGTTAGTTATTTAAGGTTGTCGTTATTAATTTTTTTTTTTAATCTTTAAATTATTTCAAATTTTTCATTTGAAATGAAAAAAAAAAAAAAAATTGTAAATTTGATTGAATTCATTGTTACAACAATGTTATAAAGTAGTTGTATCTTAAATTAATAATTTAAATTAACTTTCTTTTGTCAATTTAGTTCGTTTGTAATCTATTTTTGTGTCACTTTTTGACATTCAAATAAGACGTTAATAATGTCAGTTTTAAATATACCTCAGAAATAATGTTTTAAAATCAAAAAGAATGTTTTAAAATCAATTTTGTTTAAAATTCTAAGTAAAAAATATTCACTAATGTTGTTGTATTACTCAAAAATATCAAAAAATCAAATTTTTATTAAAATTGCAAATTATTCAATTTTGACAAATTTTTGATTTAATGCAAGAAAAATAATTAGGATTGAGCAGGTATATTTTATTTACATGAAATTTTTGAAATTCTTGAAATAACAAGAATCGTCGAAAAATCAAAAAAATAGGGATGCTTTATTTCGAACCAGCGGCGCAGGATGTTGGATGTAGCAATCCCTTCCATTGAGCTATCGTAGGAGACTTTCCTCGAGTTGCAGGTGTTGTGACATATAAAGTCAAAAAATTCTTGAAAAATAAAAAAAGGCCTTCTAAATGAAATTTTTCGAAAAAATTTGTGTATAGCATTTTGAAAAGTCTCGCCCTTTTGCATTCCAAAATCAAAAATTTTCGAGTACCTCAAAAATCAGCAGTCTCTCAGTGGGACGAAATCTTTGAATTAATGCAAGAATATCAAACTGGCATTCGTCAAGAAAATTTCTTACTTCATTTTACTAGAAAGTGATTTAAAGTATGGAGAAATGTTCTGCTCTACAAAGAATTTTGAAGTTAAAAGCAGAGAAAAACAAGTTTAAAATGACTTGTTCATGGGCCCAGAGATATTCACAAATTTCCTGATGCTTTTTGTAGTGGTCAGTGGCCTCATGGATAATTCATGTATCTAAGAGAAAATCAAAATTTTAATAGAAGAAAAGTTCATTAAAATGATAATAAATAAAACGGTTCTAGTAAAGATCTGTTTAATTTCGAAAATATAAAAAACATTTCAACAAAAATCAAAAAATATCGTGGGTGACTTATTTTCGAACCGGCGGCAGCTGGATGTTGGATGCATGCAAATCCACCATTGGGCTATCGTAGGAAAATTTCCTCCTCCCTTCAAATGGGTATTTAATATATAACCGTAAAATTTTGAAAAATGAAAAAATTATCAAAATGAATTTTTCGAAAATTTTAGAAGCATTTCAATTTTTTTAATATTTTTCAAAAAATCAAAAAAATCAATATTTTTGAAAATTGCAAAATTTTCAATTTTGACAAATTTTTGATTTGATGCAAGATTATTAAACTACAAGTTTTAAAAAGAGAAGTTTTTATTTACTTAAAATTTTTTTGATTTAAAGTAAATTACTGGTATCTTTAACTGCAATTAAGTCTAAAAATAACAATTTAAAGAGTAATTATGAAGAGATATATCAAAAAAATGAAATTTAAAAAAAATATGAAAATTGAAATTTTCAAAAATTTTGAAATTTAATATAATAAATAATAGTAATCAACAACAATAAATGATTGTTATATTTAATAATGAATAAATTTAATTTTAAATTAAAATTTTTATAATAATCAAATTTTTTGATTTCAAAATTTTGAAGTATAACAGCAATATTATAAGGTTAAATAAAGTGAAGAAGAATTTTAAATAAAAGGAAATTAAAGAATAAAATAACGAGCGACCGTTAAGAGAATTAAAAAATAATTAATAAATAAAAAAGTTTAATAAATAAAAATTAAAAATAAAAATTGATAGTAAATAAAATGAATAAAATAAGATATAAAATATAAATTTAAACAATATTAAAAGATTTAAATAATTTTTAAAGTAATTAGATATCGATGGAAAAAATTAGGAAAAGAGAGAAAAAGAAGGAAAAAAGAAGAAATTAGATGAGAAGTACAATTTAAAGCAATTAATTAAAGATGTTATAATATATAAAACATTTAAAAATTTTACGGTTTTTTATGACGAAAAATTGAAATTTTCTCACCAAACTGAAGTAATATAACAAATGAAAGTATTATTAAACAATAAGTCAGTAAGCAAAGTAAATAAAACAAGAGAAGAAGGAATAAAAAAATTTTAAGAAATACTGACACTTTTCGTGTAAACCATTCAAAAAATTTTCTATACTTTACTTAAGTAAATCTCCTAAAAACTTAATTGACAGGTTTATATTTCAAGCAAAAATTAGTGCTCTTGTCTATTAAAATTTTTACCTATAAAAATGAAGTCGTTTTGCCCCTTATGAGGATAACAAGTAAAAAAATTCAGGAAAAAAATAAACTTAAAATAATTAAATAAAAATTAAATAGGAGAAACTCTATATTAATTATTCTTTATTTTTTTTCTATAAAAATAATAAAAGAAGCTTTATAATTTTAAAAGTAATTTAGGTTAATAAAAATAATATTAATTAATAAAGAATTTATTAAAATTATTTTTATTTATAATCAGTGGTAACAAATTAAAAAAAAAATTTATTAAATTATCAATTTTTGATTATTTATACTTGGTTGATCCTGCCAAGGAAGCACACTATGGTCATAGATTAAGCCATGCAAGTGTAAGTTCAGGTAACTAAACTGCGAACAGCTCATTAACACACTTATTATCTACTTGGAAAAGATTTTTTAAAGAAATCATAAATGGATAGCAGAAGTAATTCTTGTGCTAATACATGTTTTTAAAATTTCATTGGAAATTAAATACAATGATAAATTTTACCTTTTTATTAAGGAAATCCAATCGAATGAGTGACCTATCAGGCCAGTACTTAGGATCTTTTCCTAATTAAGCTATTACGGGTAACGGGCGGTTACCGTCGTACTGCCGGAGAAGGCGCCTGAGAGATAGCGACTATATCCACGGGTAGCAGCAGGCGCGAAACTTACCCACTCGAAATTCTCGGAGGTGGTAATGACCAGTTATAATTTTTATTTTTAATAATAAAATTATATAGGAATATAATTTTCCATTATATTGGAACCTAGCAGAGGGCCAGTCTGGTGCCAGCAGCTGCGGTAATTCCAGCTCTGCAAGTTTGCTCCCATATTGTTGCAGTTAAAACGCTCGTAGTCTGAATTAATATTAAGTAACTTTAAAAGGTTACGTTCACTGTGAACAAATCAGGACGCTTAAAGTAAGGATAAATATACTTGAATGATTTTGCGCAGTATGAAATTTTTATTTAACTTTCAGTAAAGTTAAATAAGATCAAAGAGATTCATCGGGGATAGATCTATTTCATGGCGAACGGCGAAATGTTTTGACCCATGAGAGAGAAACTAAGGCGAAAGCATCTATCAAGTGGACTTCTATCGATCAAGGGCGAGAGTAGGAGTATCCAACCGGATCAGAGACCCGGGTAGTTCCTACCTTAAACTATGCCGACGAGGGCTTATTTTTTTATTTTAGAAGTAGGACCATTAGAGAAATCAATAGTTCATGGGCTCTGGGGGAACTACGACCGCAAGGCTGAAACTTGAAGGAATTGACGGAAGGGCACACCAGGGGTGGAGCTTGTGGCTTAATTTGAATCAACACGGGGAAACTTACCAGAACCAGATATTTTTAATGACTGATCAGGATGAAGTTCTTTCAGGATATAATTTTTGGTGGTGCATGGCCGTTGGTGGTGCGTGGGTTGACCTGTCTAGCGTTGATTCAGATAACGAGCGAGATTATTACCAATTAAATAATTAATAATATTTTTAAATATTATTTTTAATTTCTAATTGGGACTCCCTGCGTCTAAGCAGGAGGAAGAGGATAGCAATAACAGGTCCGTGATGTCCTTTAGATGCTCTGGGCTGCACGCGCGCTACAATGTTAAAAACAATAAGAATAATTTAAAGCTAATTTGAAAAGATCATTTTTTAAATAAAATGAAAAGCTACTCTTATAATTTTTAACGTAGTTGGGATTGATGATTGTAATCATTATCATGAACCAGGAATCCCTTGTAAAAGTGTGTCAACAACGCACGTTGAATACGTCCCTGCCCTTTGTACACACCGCCCGTCGCTCCTACCGATTGGATGACTCGGTGAAATCATTGGATTTTTTTTTAATAAAAAAAGAAGGTGATTAAATCACGTTATCTAGAGGAAGGAGAAGTCGTAACAAGGTAACGGTAGGTGAACCTGCCGTTGGATCAGTTTAGTAAATAAAATTTAAACAATAATTTTAAAAAAATAAAAAAATTAAATACAAAATTAATTTTCAATCATTAATTAAACCTTAAACAACGGATGTCTTGGCTCTTTACACGAAGAAGAACATTGCATAATGTGATAAGCGACTAGATTAGCTCAATTTGTGATAAGTTCGATCTTTGAATGCATATTGCGTATTTATTAATTTATTAATAAATACATATATAATTTAGTAACAAATAATAATTAATTAATCATTTTAAATAAAAAATGAGAAACTATTTTAAGCTTTTTTTAATTGTTCTAAATTATATAGGAAAACCCGCTGAACTGAAGCATCTCAATAAGCGGAGGAAAATAAACTAACTAGGATACTCTTAGTAAGTGCGACCGAAGAGAGTAAAGCTCGATAATTTAAAATCTATTTTTAGATTAATGTAATTTATTAAACTTATTAATTAAAATATTAAACTATTGATTAAATACATGGCTATAAAGAGTTTAAGCCTCGTTACAATTATTTTAATTAAGCATAGGTTTAAATAAAGGAGTCGGATAGCTTGAGAATGCTATCTTAAAATAGGTAGTACATCCTATCTAAAGCTAAATATTGTAAAGAGACCGATAGTATACAAGTAGTGTGAACGAAAGATGAAAAGAACTCCTGAACGGAGAGTTAATAGCGCCTGAACTTGTTTAGGGTAAGGTATTTCATTAATACACCCGTCTTGAAACACGGATTAGGGAGTTTGACTATAATACGAGTATTTAATTATTAAAATTTAAATGCGAAAAGAAATTAACTGCTCTTTTTTTTTGGAGATGGCTATAGAGTATTATTGTCAAAACCCGAATGGAGGTGAACTATGCCTGTACAGATTGAAGTCAGGGGAAACTCTGATGGAAGATCGTCCGCGTTATTGATGTGCAAATCATTTGCTTGATATGGGTATAGGTGCGAAAGACTCATCGAACCTCCTAATAGCTGGTTTCCTCCGAATTTTCCCTAAGGATAGCTGTAATATTTATTAATAGTTAAGGAGAGTAGAGAAATGGGTAGAGGTGTAGTGGAACTCCGGTTCTGCAACTTATTTCCAAACTTCGAACCTTCTTAAAATGAATAATTTTTTTTTTTTTTTTTAATCATTAAAGAATATATATTACAAGTGGGCTCTTACCGGTAAGCGGTTATGGCGAAAAGGGATGAACCTAACGTATAGATAAAGTGCCTAAATTTACTATTAATGAAACCATTAAGAGAGTCCATGTATTTAGACAGCGGGTCGGTGCCCCTAAAAGCAGGTATCCGTTAATGAGTGTGTTAAAACTCCCCCGCCGAATACTCTGGCCTCGAAAATGAATGGCGCATATAGTAATTACTGATACTATACAAATAATTTTTAAATAATTATTTAGTAGGGGGATGTGAATAACTTTAAGAATTTTTAAATGTAAATTTAAATTAAAAGTTATTTATTACAAATCCTAATTGAAGTAGCGATTATCCAGGTTAAAATCCTGGGGGCTGATGAGGAGTAGGGTTTCTGGGCAACTTAAATAGACCCAGAGTTAGTCGAACCTAATTTCAATAAAGAAAGAAAGGGAATATGAATGATATTTCATAACTAAAAATTTTTTTAATAAATAGTGGTAACACAAATTTAAAAAATTATCAATATTAATTAAATACTGTAAATAATAGGGATTTCTTTCCTATATAACTTTAATTATTTCCTAAGAATCAAATCAATTGGAGAATAGTTGAAATAATTTAGTAAAACTTAAAATTCGTTTTAAGTTACGGCTATTTAATTAATCCTTGAAAAGATAATTTAAACGAAAAAATTTTTACTCGTACCGATAACCGCATCAGGTCTTCAAGGTAAGTAGCTTCTGGCCATTAAGTTATAATAATTTAGGGAATTCGGCCAATTAGAGCTGTAACTTCGGGATAAAGCTTGGCTCTGATGGAAATCAGAACCGATAGTTACAAGGAGAGCCCAACTGTTTAATAAAAACTTAGTATTATGTAATTACTAATAAAAGTATTAAACATAATATGAATCCTGCTCAGTGCTGTGTTTGTTAACTTGGAAAAATTCAATTAAGCGCCGGTAAATAGCTGGGGTAACTATGACTCTTATCAAAGTAGCGAAATACCTCGTCACTTAATTAGTGACCTGCATGAACGGAGCTATGAGGTTCTCACTGTCCCAAATTATTACTTAGCGAACCAACAGTTGTGGGAACGGGCACAAATTATCCAGCGGGGAAAGAAGACCCTGTAGAGCTTCACTTTGGTCTAATTTTGTATAGTTTCGTTAGGGGTGCAGACTAGGTGGGACATTTAATAAATGGATTATGAGAAACCACTACCCTTTCTGGAATTATACTTACTTTTTAATTAAAAGGATAGAATTAGATAGAAAGTTTGGCTGGGGCGGAAAAAAAAAAAAAAAGCAGCGAAGGTGTCCTAAGTTAAGCTCAGTAAGGACAGAAATCTTACGTTGAGGATAAGGCCAAAAGCTTAATTTACTGTGTCTTTTTGTACTAGAATCAGTTATGAAAGTAAGGCCTAACGATCCCTAATTAGTCTTAGGTATGTAAGACTTGGGGTGACAGACAAGTTACCTCCGGGACAACTGGCTTGTGGCTGCTAAGAGATCAAATCAACGCAGCTTTTTGATTCTTCGATGTCGGCTCTTCCTATCCTAGTGATGTATAAGTCACTAAGGGTTGGATTGTTCACCCGTATTAGGGATCGTGAGCTGGGTTTAGACCGTCGTGAGCCAGGTTTGTTTTTATCCTACTGGATATTTATATTAAGTATCATGTTAGTAGTTTGATTTAGTACGAGAGGAACTGTTGATTATGGTCTCTGGTTAAGGAATTTTAGGAAACTAAATGTTCCAAAGCTACGCCATCTGAGATAATGGCTGAAGGCCTCTTAAGCCAGAAACTCTTCTAAAAATTGATACTTTAAAACTATTTTAAAATTATGAGATAAAATTAATATATTTTTAAATAAAAATCTCTTTAGTTTTAATGACCAAATGTAGAAGACATTTTGTCAACTAGGGTCCTGTAAGTGTAAGAGTGGCATTTAGTCACGATTCACTGAGGGTCAGCCTAAGTTGTATGGTTATTATAATGTAATTTAAAAAAAAATTTTTTTCAATTTTTTTTTGCTTATTTTTGTCCGACCAAATAAAAATTCAAAATATTTTGTATACTTTATTATTATAATGAATTATTCTTAATATTATTTTTTCATCAATTTTGACAGAATTCAATTGTTATTTGGTCTGAAATACAAAATAAACTATTTAAAAAGTCTAATTTTTTACATTAATGGGGTGCTGCACAGCAAAAATCATCAAAATTTTCAAAATTTTTTAAATTGCATTTTTAAACTTACTAACTAATGACATTCATGCTTTATTATGATCATTTTACTTAATTTTCATTTTTTATTGAAATATTCTAATTATCAATAATTAATTCTAATTTTTAAA